>NC_064871.1:43080536-44280536 GCF_943734695.1 Anopheles maculipalpis | reverse complement strand
TTTTGCTTTGTTTTCCTTAGTTTTTCACGCGCAACACGCAACCACGTGCATGGTCGTGGTATTACTTTCTTCTCTATTTCTTTTGCATTTGTGTGTGTGTACGTGTTTAGCTGTTGTTGCTGTTTAAATTTCTTCTTTCAGTTCCCGTTTTTGTTTGTGTGTTTAAACCAGTCTTTTGTGTACTTTTTTATGGGTCACTTCCCTAAAAGCAGCAGGCATCCGCCCTTTTCTTTTGCTTCTTCCCTCCGGTGTTTGTGTTTAACCGACAATTGTTCGGGCTTCGTTCAAGAACGCAACCAACAAACACGCTTACTAACAACCGAAGCAAAATAAGCTGTTTGAGGATGAGGAAACAGAAGGTGTTGTTGTTCCACAAGCCATTCGTCTCCTTCACTTTTAATCACTACTATTATTATTATTATCTTCATGTACAGCGCCACCCCTCTAAAGCACGCGAAGAAGGATAATGTTTCTGTCTTTTCTTGTTGATTGTTTGTTAGACAAAGCGCTACAGTGTTCTTAGTACCCTTCCTCTTTTTTCTCGGTTCGGTGCTGCGCGCCACACAAAAAGCGCAACCCTAAAAACCGCGGCGGTGGCACTGCTCCGGACAATCGAACTTATTTAACCCACTTCTCTCATATTCGTTTTATTTTTTTCGTTTATTGCTTCTTATTTTCACGAGTTATTTCAGCACAAGTAGCTGCATTTTTTTAGTGTGAGTTTTTGTTTTTGTTTGCTTTGAGTTTCTATAAGCTTTTCCAAAACGCATCACCAACACAGGGTTGCACACAGGGATTTGTTTTTCTTAACACTAAATTTGCAGTTTTGTGAAGGAAAATCAATCATAAAGATTAATGTTTTGAAGAGCATAAGAGGAAAAGTAAACTTAAAAACAAAGTTAAAGACAATTTGTGTGTATGTGTGTGAGTGTGGAGACCTTTTCTCCATAGAAAGCCAAATATTTCGAAGACGATCTCCTGTCTTGAGATGATAGGAGTCATATTTAGGCAACGTTTTAAGCAGCAGAAGCTCCTTTTACTGTATTATTGGTAGGCATAGAAAACCCAATTCTAAACATGTAGCAACATTTTGGAACAACATATTCCACCAAAAAAAAAAAAGAGAGATCACATGATGATCGGACACTGTTCCATACGCTTGAGTTTTACAGCAACATGAAGCATTTGTTGGACGACTACTATCGGTACTGCTGCTAGAGTAGTTCCATCTGACTATAATGAACCAATAACCAAACTACCTTTCCATAAGCCTTCCCTGCCCACTAAAACTCAACCATATCTTTTCCTTCAACTTTAATAGCCAACGCCAATCACAAGTTTGGAACGCTTTGCTTTACAAGTACCTAACAGTGCAAGCTTTTTCCATTATAAAAATGTCATCTACGTACACAAATTTCTCCTGTTATGAGTGGCATCTGGCTGACTCAGAAGTGGATTTAGACAGTAGGTGACCAAAAGATCTCTTTTGGCGCTCAAGGAACCTCAACTATTCCAGAAATCTCTTTGGAACTTCTCGTAGTCGAAAAGCCTCTACATCCAAAGGCCCATACCATCTGCTCAGAGTTATTTCCACCACTTCTGGACATCAAATTATGCACACACACACACCCTTCTACTACAACTACAATCCCACTCTCTTTTTGGTTATAATTTGCTTTCCTTCGGCGGTAACCTACATCCGCAAGTTAGACACTTTCTTTACATCTCTCATTTATTCCTTTCTTTGTATGGTTTTGCTTGCATTTTGCTATCCGATCTGATTATTTTCGTTGTTATTCGTTCTCACACTTACGTACTCGCGTAAACGAAGGTTTGTGGTGACACGCAGTGTAAACGCGACACACGCATCAGTGTAACTCACGAAGTGCGTTACCAATAGCACTCATCAATAACACTCAGAACTCAATAACATTAGTTAGATAAGTAATATCTAATCTTGACCAGGCGCATCGCCTCTTACGTTATAAATATATATATATATATATATATATATATATATATATATATATATATATATATATATATATATATATATATATATATATATATATTAATATATATATATCAAACGTTTATTATATGGGTAATACCCCCATAGGTTCGTGGTTGTGTTGTGCCTTCTTTAAAAATCGGCCAGATCATGCAGTATGATCGATAACGTCCATTACAAATGCCAATTTATTGGGGATCATCTTCGAAACTTGCATCGTGTCCACAAAAGTACGCGAAGGTGACAGTGGAGCTAAATAAGTCGAACAAAACGAGTACCGTATTGGAAAAAATACATTAAAAAGTAAAAACAAAAAAAAATATTTGATTTCAAACCGCGCGACGCATGGTTTCCAACATACAAAATACTAATCTCTTAGGCAATCTACTACTAGCGTACAGGTTTCGACAGTTTGGATGTTTTACTTGCGTTTGTTTGCGTTTTCATGGAACTGGATTGCCGCCCAATAAACCTAAAAGTTTTTAAACCATGCCGAATAATAAGAAATTCGCTAACCGCCCCCCGCACCAAGAGGAGGATCAAGTTGCTTTAGCTGCTCCACCGAAAGCAGTTTCCAAGCCCAACCGAGATGCCAACCGCCCGGATGCCTTCAGAAAGAAGAAGTCCGAGAAGACTTCAGCAGTGGCAAAGAAAGCCGTCTACGAACACTTATACTTCGGATTCCAGAATTTAACCGACGCTCTCTCATCGCTTCAAGTTGCTGTATCGCCTAGGACCTTTATCCTGCCGGTTACTACTCGTGGCGTCGGATTCATCGTCTGAGCCATCACCGCTCGTCTCGCTCGGCTTAACATCCGTCAACTTGAACCAGTACCCTTGGCCGCGGCGTTGTATCGTGTGTCTCTTGAAGCCAGGATTGGAATCAGGCTTCTCCCAGTTTGATGTACCTTATGACCAAGTTAGAAAACTTGGAGAGTTAGGTGCTATCTTCAGCCCGATTGTGAATTATCTTTCATCGCTTGGACGATTCACAGCGTTTAACACACGCTTCCTACCTCGAGTTCCAGCCCAAATAACCAATGAAGCAGGAATCAACCAGCATCATCCGTGTCTCGTTACTTTCAGTAACTTAAGACAAACGGTTGTTTCACTGAGTAGCACGAACACCCCGGACGCCGTCAGGGATTACTTCTACAACTACAATCCCATTCCTACTGCTGAGTGGACACGTCCTCGTGTCCGCAACGCTGAAGGTGAGGTTGAAGGAAACTGGTGCCTAAATAACCCGGACGCCATAATTCCAGCAGAATACAGTTTGACCCAGCTACAAAATGATATCGATCTGATTATGGATGCAATTCACATCGTCGGTAGAAAATACTCAAAATATATAACTACCGAAAACGTCAGTTATGCTGCGAATGGAAGCCCAACTTTGCTAGGTAATAAAAAGAGGGGCGGCTCGGTGGTGTTGGCGACACCGGTCTTCAAACCGGGGTTCAAATCCCATCCGGACCGTCCTCCCTTAGTGAGGATTGACTAACCTCACTACGTGGTATTCATTCAAGCAATACGGTCAGGCCGTCCTAACGAAAAAAAAAATGTTTTACTTCGAGAGTGTTACTCCATGTGTGGGTGTGTCTGTATACGTGCGTTAAAAAAAAAACGACCACAACCTCGTACGGCTTAAGGATCACTTCTACCATGTGAGAAAGAAAATTCTACCACTTATCCTCCTCGAATCAGCTTATGTGTTTTTGCCAACGCTTACACACTATTTGCCCTATTCCAACATACCAACAGCCTCATTCCTCAAACTTTCGGTTCGCGGGAAGAATTTTGTTTTCGAAATCTTTCCAATACTACATAAATACTTCTCAAACCAATCTCAATGTTTTACAAAGCTTGCCAATAAAAGTAAACTAAAAAGAAAGGAAAAGTCCACATGGGGTATGTATTTTCCCATATTCACAAAAAAAAGTTACTCGTAATCGCAATAATATTCCTGAAACTTTTAACATCTTTTCCTTCTCACTGCGCACATCATAATACGTGCGATCCACACGTTAAACGTTCGAGACATTTTGTTGCTTTAGTTCAATGTCCAAAAAAAAGGTAGTACTAGCTGAAAATTAAAGACACTGAAACTTCTCATTCCTTTCACATGTAAAAAAAAAAACATTAAAAATAAAAACTGGTATAGAAATAGCAAAATCCATCGATCCAATTCGATTTTAACATTAACAAAAACACAAACTGTATGTACAGGTGACGATCAGAGGTTTGGCCATCATAACCACGATCATCGCTCTGTTTACAATATTCTTCACAACTTTATCGCTCCATAATCTCTTAAATTCTTGTTCCCTTCTAAACATATTCTTTAGAGGTAAATAGTGACTACTACTGCACCGAGCACAGAATGCGGGTTGTTGTGGGTTAATTTACAATAAACAAGATGATCAAGACTAAAGGCAATCTCTTCCTTAGAAGAAATGACACAAGAAAAAAAATGAAAGCTTTCCAAGCGGGAAAAATGTTTAAAAAATAAAGCATGCAGACAAAATAGTACTCTTTTTGCATGCATTTTAACTCCGTACAAAAAAAAAAAAGTTTCACATCGAATAAGTAGTTGGATTTCTAGTCCACGTATCAGTGTGAGGTCATTCCAAAAAGAAAACAAAAGAAAAAATAAGATAGCGAGACGAAACTGTTGGTTGTGTGGCGTGTGGCGCCCGCCCCTTTTAACCACTCTGGGTGGTAACGGTAGTAAGCGTTGGAGTTCCTGTCGAACCATTCCTACGCGGATAGTACGTATAGTAAGGTCCTGCGGCACTATGATGGTTGCTGATGGTGGCAAACATTGGACCAGCATCCTCATCACTGCTCGCTAGCAGCTGCTCAGGTGAAGATAGTGGTGATCCTTGCTCCTGATGCTGCTGCTGCTGCAACTGCCGGTTGGTGGTACAATCTTTCCCAGCTAGCCCACCAGACCCAATGCCGATCGCAACAGGCAGACAGAGACTGCGCGACTTCAGCGATAGGCGGCGCTGCATTAGCAAGCTTTCGTTCGGTGGCGATAGGCCAACCGGCAGTCCATCGCTCAATGCCAGTTCGGCAATGATGCCAGGACCACCGGTCAGTGTTGCCATCGTGGTGGTGGTTACATTACCGTTGGTGATGATGCTGTTGCCACTGTGACTGCTAGTGTTGCTGCTGGTGCTGCTGCTATAGACGCCTTCGTCGATGCTATCGATCGCGTCCCGTTGGAGTTGCTGCTTCTGCTGCTCCTGCTCCTCTACTACTGCTGCATTACGATGAGGTATCAGATGGAACGGTGGTGGTTGTTGGTCCAGCAGCATCACCATCTCGGCCTCTTCCGCCTCGTCGTCCATTGCTGACTGCTGCGAACCGGTGGAGTTCAGGTTCAACCCTTCAAACCCACCAACCATCATCGACTGGTATCCGTTGTTGCGCGTTTCCCGTTTGAGAGCGCTCAGGATTGTGGTCGAGTTAGAATGATAAAGCTTATATCTATTCATAGTATTTGTAGTTGAATCACAGTTAACATTACTCCTACTTTGCTGCTGATGCTGTTGCTGTTGCTGTTGTTTTTGCGGTGGAGACGCCCGCAGCATTGGTTGTGTTGATGGCGGCATCTGCTGCTGCTGCTGCTGCCGACCAATACTAGCGCGCCGTGGCTCATTAACGCCGTTCGAACGAGCGATCCCACCGTCGATTGCATCAACCGAACTTTGTGAGGGACGCCACTTTCCACCGAAAGATGGCGATGCTGAAGAATGGCGTTGATGATTTTGGTACTGCTGCTGCTGCTGCGGATGATGATGGTGTACCACCACCGAATTATATGGCAACGATTTATGCTGCTGCTGTTGGCCACCACCATAGTGATGGTTATTACCGTAGCCATTGTAATGGTTGCCGGTGCCATTCGGATAGAAATGGTTCGAGCTATTGTTGTTGTAGTGATGGTGCCCGTGCTGATGATGGTGATGGTGGTACTGACCAGGATGGCTACTATTGCCACCATTCATCCTCACCGGATGATGACTACCATTTCCTCCTCCGCTACTACTAACGTTGCTAGTATTATTACTAATATTATTATTGGTTCCTCCACGATTGTACTGATGGTGATTATTAAAGTTAATCGGATTGCTGCTGTTGCTGCTGCTCATCTTTCCATTACCGTTGGTGTAACGATAGCCTTCCAACACCTCATCCGGGGCAACGTAAGGGGATGAAGATGGCGGTTGCTGCTGCTGGGGGACACGCCAGGACGAATTCATTGAAGCAGACGAACCATGATTAGTTTGATGATGGTTGTAAGGGTGTCTTGATTCAAACGACTCGCCTCGCTGGTTGCGCCCATACCGTGCAGTGACACTTCCATTGCTGTAGTGATGGTTGTTGTGGTAATGACCACCATTACCACCACCATGCGACAAGGCGTGATAATTATGATGTCCACCATTTTGTTGTCTATAGGACGACGACGCGGCCGGCGGATGCGAATGGTGATTGTTGTGATGGTGATGGTAGTTGTTGTTATAATGCGAATTGTTGTTGCTCTGGTAATGATGATGATGATTATGATGCTGTTGCTGCGGATGCGAATGGTAGTGACCATTCCGACCACCTTTATAGCTTGTCCCGTACGCCGATGCCACGTGCTTGTAATTGTGCGCATGCTGACTGCGGCTGTTGTTGTCGTACGAGGAAGGACTGCTCTGATGCTGTTGATCCTGAGTTATTGTTCCTCGATATCGCCAATTCGATTCGATCGGAATATCCCAACTTCCAGTGGTTTTTCTTCCTCCTCCGTTGTTGGCGTCCGACTTTGTGTGTATAGGCGATGACGTCGCAGAGGACGTTGCTGGGGCTACAACTACCACGGTCTTTACCGGCCGTGCATCCGATGTCTTAACGCGCAGCGAACCATCATCATCATCATTATTCACTTTCGGTGGATCGGAATTTTGCAATTCTTCGTCAACTGCATGCTTCTCGCACGGCATCTCCTGCCCATCGTTGTTGCTGGTGCTGCCTCCTTCTTCAGCGTGTCCGTTGGTGGTGCTACTGTTAGTGGTGGTGGAAATGGTGGTGAATCCAACATCAGTTCCGGAAGACGTACTACTACTATTATTCACAACTATTTCGATTGTTGCAGCACCAACAACAACGCCGCTATCAGTGCGATTCGTTGGAGCAACGTTCGCAACGGTGGCGGTGGCGTCAACCCCATTCGTTGTCCCGGCGGCGGCGGCTTCGGCGACCGGTACGGCGTTCTGGCTCAATTCGATGGAAACGTTTTGGTAGCTATTACGTTCCTTATCCTCCTTCGGTTTCAGCTCCTCCTCAATCTCGGCTATTTCTTGGGTTGTCTTTTCCCACATTCCCTGCGTTTCATGTGTTGCCTTCAATTTCCCTTCTTCATCATCACAGATTTCATTAGGTTTTTGCGGTTGTTCGCTGCAATAAGTTGTCGATTTGTCAACTACCGGCGGTTTCGTTTCGGCAGGCACTACTACCGGAGCACGCTCCACACTTCCATTGTACGACGGTTGATAGATGTTGGGACGCTCCTTCGTCATGTAGTCGTAGCGCATGGAAAAGTGTTGCATTATGACACGTTTCACTGCCATGGCCGATTCAGCGAAATGGGACAGCTCGAGCGCCGATTGGTTCCTAGTGAGAGAAGAAGAAAAAAAGCGAATCATATTATTAGTAATTGTAGATCCAATCTAAAACCCGCATTATCTCTCACCTTCGAATAACACCCGGCGTCTTCAGGACCCGGCGACGTTGCTTCTCCTTGTTTGCCCTCGTATTAATGCCACCGGCCGAACACTCCGTTTCATCGCTGATACGAATCCACGGATGGTTCAGTACGGCCGTCGCACTTAAACGCTTCGGCGCCTCCTTAACCAACAGTCCCCGGATCAGATCCTTTGCCTCTTCGCTGACATCTTGCCATTCGCTGTCCGGGAAGCAAAACCGCCCTTCTTGGATCGATTCGAACAGCAGCTCCTGACAGGTGCGACAATTTTCGCCCCGATTCCAACCGCAATCCTGCTCACAGTTGCCCGAAAACGGTGGATACCCGCAGAGCAGTATGTACGCGATCACGCCCAGCGACCACAGATCGCATCGTTTGTCGTAGTAGTTCGACTCACCGACGAACAGTTCGACAACTTCCGGTGCCATGAACTCGGCACTGCCGACCTGTGGGGAAAAAAGGATAAAGAAGAATGTAAAAATCGATTCTATTGTACATAACCCAGTGCCAGTTTTTCATTGGACAGAATATTGAATTCCACCTTGATCATAAAATTTATCATGAAAATAGTTTGAATATCCGGAATTCTATTTTATAGACTATGTTCGAATGAAGTACAATCTAGCTTTCAGTGTTGTCAGTGAGAACACATGTAGAAATTTTGTTTAAGAGGACCCAACTAACATTTAAGTGATTGGTTGAATAGTACACTCTATAATTTTTATGGCTTACTCAGAACCCCTAATCGTTAAAAGCATTCAGCCATTCCTACAATTAAATTTAAAAACAGCTAAGCTTCCAATATCAAAAAATTGTGTACTAAACCATAATTAATCCTGCCAATTACCGAGTTTATTTACCTTACGATCGGTAACAACAAAGAAACTCCGTCCCTTTCTATTAACCGTTAAAACTATCTCTCCTCGTTATTATCAACTTCCACCAACCTCCTGTGCTGATAGTAGAAGAGAAAGAGCAGGAGAGGTTATTCTGGTGAGCAAACCAGAGCGATTTATTTACAATTCCTACACCTTGAATGGAGGTTTGAAACAGAATGCCTTAAGTAAACAACCACTTCACAAACACTCTTGTGATCGTGCGCTTTCCCATTAGAACACTCTCTCAATACAAAGTATAGCAATGTCACCAAAATCAACGACAAATCTCCGTGGCCACCAGCAGTAGCATCGTCGCCGAGATAAATGTGATAAACGTATACAATAGCAGTTGTTAACTGGAGAGGGAGAAAAACATGTTTACTTTATTATTTATCTTCAGCTTCTTTGCCTGGGCCCCATCCAATCTTATCTCGGCGAATGTCCGTTTCTTACATGCCTAGAATATTCCTGCGTTCCTAAGGAATTAACAGAGAAGCAGATCAATGTATAGTCTGAACAGGTGTTAAATTCACTATTCAATATGCCGCCTTCAGAGCAAACTTTATATCAATGATTGTCTAACTCAGACAGATGAGTGTGATCAAAATATTAAATCCGCAAGTTAGAGATGTATTTAGACATTGAAGCCTTCCAAATTGTCATAGATAATTACCGCGCTCAACAACACGTGCAAATACTTATCAAAATAAAGTGAGGACTCCAGTGCATGGTGTACAAATTTGAGAAGTGTGAGGATTTCGTCTCGATCAGTAGACTCCTTCGGAAAATTATTATAGAAATATTATTTGCCCATACGTCCTGCGAAATAGTTGTTTTGCATGAGAGAATCTTTGCTCACGTCACTACCAAATACTTATCAATTATCGCCTCCTTTTTTGCTTATCGCGATGAGACAGCAATTGCAAATCAGCATCAAACGAAAAGCAATAACACATACCCGGGTGGTATCAGGCTTTTTATCTTTTACCTTCACACGCTTAGAAGCTACACTTAAATACACGATAGCTACGTTTGTGTCCAATTTAATTTGGCTCACAATCGTAGATTGCGGAACAAGACACAAAATGCAAAAAAAGAAATCGTACCCTACAGGACAGTGCGCACCCGACTGTCCGACTGGTTGAGGGCTACCACCAAAGAAGGAGCGGGGGTTTATGGTACGATTGTTGACCCATAAAATGAAAATATAGACACAAGCCGACCAACAACAACAACACAAGGTAACTTTAGTCATCTCTTATCACCTCTACACGCTGCCCCTTGAGGTAGGAGAGGCAAAACGATCAAGGCTTATGGCGAAAAAAAACACACTTCTCAGTGATAAGTGAATCTGAAAACAACAACAACCAGACGTGCCCATCCCCCATCTCCCTGCCCAACTCCCAACTTCGCAGGCTTCACACTTACCGGTGTTAAAAGCTGCGGCGTGGCCGTCGGCGATGAGATGTTGGTGGTGAAATTAATCCCGGAGCCGAGATCGAAATCGCAGATCTTGATCGGGCACAGCTTGTCCGTGCACACGCACAGAATGTTCTCCGGCTTCAGGTCCCGGTGGGCGATACCCTTCTTGTGCAGAAAGTCCAGCCCGGACGCGATCTCCTTGATGATCTGGGCCGCATCGTACTCGGAAAAGCACACATTCTCCTGGATGCGCGTCAACAGCGGACCACCGTTGATCTTTTCGAACACTAGATAGAACTTATCTTCATCTTCGAAAAATTCTAACAGCTGCAAGATGTTCGGATGGCCCTGACAATGGTGGAACGTTTCCACCTCGCGAAAGACGCGGGCGCGCGCGTGCCCCGGAATTTTGTCGATAATCTTCACCGCGTACTCCAGCTCGGTGTAGATGTTGATGCATGTCTGGACCGAGGCGTACGCACCTTCGCCGAGCACCTCGCCGGTCAGCTTGTACAGCTCTGCCGGGAAGAAAAGAGATGAAAGTGGATATGCAAAGGTTAAATGCTTATTGGATATACCGTGGATCTATTGTTATTGAAGCGCATGATTAAAGATCGCCAAACGGTGTTGCCGTTCATAAGTATCATAGTATATAGGTATAGAAGTAAGTAGACGCACTGCACCGCACATGCAAGCAAACAACCCCTAGCTGGCCGTGAATGGGGTGGTTGGCCGGTTAGTAGGGCAATATGGCGTTACGAGTAGTAGTAGTAGTATGCCGTCACACACGAAGACGAGCAAGCGAGCCCGTTTTGCGGATAACGAATTCTTCTCGCTTGGAGCGGCGCTAAGGGTGGCGTATGGCGATTCACCGCCAATCCGATCTTAAACGGATGCGCACACCTTTTAACGCAACGCACGGAGGAGGGAGCAATAGTTTAGCAGTAAACGTGCGCACCGGTGCATATATGTGTGTGCTAGAACGCGACCACATACCGAGAGGGCTTCAACTTACCTTGAAAACACGACGACTGCATCGATGAACTGGCGCGTTTCTTTCGGCGCCGCTTGCGCTTCATCTCCTCCTTGTGCCGGTTAAAGTCGGCCTGCCGCTCGGCTTCGGACAGCATGCGTGCCTCGGTGGACTCGTTGCCGGACACCTCCTCGCTGCTATACCGTGCGACATCGGGTTTGCGTGTTGGATCTAATGTGAGCCAAAGAAGAAAAAAAAAAGAATAGGATAATGGGGAGATTAACTACCACTCTTTAGCACTAATCGATTACTCGGCTCGATGATGATAGCTAACAATGAACAGCACACTAAAAAAAATCGTCGAACAATTATCTCATCAATTACTATAAAATGAAAGTGATAATGAAGAACTTGACGCACCGTAACAGCTTAACATTCTGTAATTATGAAGCTTTAAGTGTATTTCCCAGCAATCGGCGCAAATCATGTGAGGTTTTGCAGCAGAGTGGTTTTTGGAGCATGGTTGCTTGGTGTTATTTACTGTTTTGAATTCTAAGCGCTTTTAAGTACTATAAAGAATAAGGATTAAACGGCATCATAAGGCGAATTTTATTCTGTGCGCTAATCTGTTACAGTTAGTTAGAATGACAATGGCCATTATCGCACGCCAGGTGAAGGAATCCACCATGATTTTTTTCATTAAAGGCAGACGGGTTTCGGTGGTGTCTCTTAGGTTAGGAAGGGTCAGCCGAGATTAAATTATAGAAACTACACTGTCCAAATTCTTTTAATCAATGATTTTATGACGTACACAGCCAATGGTTTCTATTCTCTTCGTGAGATACTGATACGTGATCGCTCCTTTGAAGTCGTCCAAAACTTGCTCTAGTACGAATCATCATTAAAGGACGAATGTATGAATCCGTTTTTCCGCAATGAGGACTTTTAATATCTAGTAAGCCATACGACAGTTGGCTATTCCTAGTAGAACGTTCGCCGAGACGAAGATGAATGAACGAAGGTGTATTGGAATTGTATAGAACAGTGATCTCAATTTTTTTTTATGTATAATGGGGAAGTTGATAGTCTGTCGAATGTTCTCACAATCCAGGAACGATCCGATCCTGTCGTGTGAAGACCGGGGCCGGTATCGTCTTATCAACGGGTCTTACTATTGTGCAATTCATTAGAATGCCAAGACTCTAGTGTGCTGGCCGTGATCAAGTGAATGATATCGGAGTACTTGAGTCGTAAAATATTTCTCGACTTTAGACTATATAATGGATCGGCAGTTGACGGTGCTCGATTGTGAGCAGATCTACAGTTCGTAGTTTCGCAGATTTGTGGCTCAAATCAACAGACTGAATCTCTTTTGCTTTGATCCTCGAATATAGATAAAAAGAAAATTAACGTACCAGAATCTATGGTTTCATCTAGCCAAGCAATTCGATTAGCTCGTCATTCCGAAGCAATTAACCACTTACCAAAGTAAGGCGACGACGTCACTCACATAATCGTCATCGTAAAACACCATAAAACGCACACTCAGTACGAGTAACGTTTCTTTTTCCGGATTTGATTACTCAGCTATGGGAGCTGCCGCGACGAAGATCATCGTCCGCATCGAACAGTGGCAATATATTTTCTGATGAAACATCAGCACAAAGTATCACGTGGGTGTAAGTAAAAAGGAGATGATAATGCGGAACTTTTTTTCCGACCAAAAGAATGCGTCTCCATTACCGGCAAGACCGAATTGCTACTTCCTTTGCAGTTCGTTCCTTTCCCTTGTTGTTACACTAGATAGGATCCTCGTTGGCACGCTGGTGTAAAAAAGATGCGCGATCAACAAGGAAGATATATCGGTCGAGTTATTTATGCACCGTTGTCGAGTGTTCTTCTCTCACTCTCTCTCTCTCTCGATTGGGGTTAACTTATATTGCTACAGCCGCGACATAGAGTGCAACAACAAAAACGTGCTACAAATATATTTGGCCACATCAACAACACACAACAACCCTCCCTCTGTCCGGTCCTTATCTTTCACTTCTTCCGTGGGTGGGTGAGGGTGAGATACAGTGATCAGATAGGTGAGACGTCATTTCAGTAATCTTTTTCGTATTGTTTCTCCTGTTGTTCATTAATGTTTTCCTCACTCTGCGGCATTCAAGAAATACATTTTCCACCGTTATCTTTAAACCGAAACGATTGGTGAACGACGACGATTCAGCCAATGAACAACACACAACCCCTTTCCGTTGTCGAAGGTCGTTGTTACGCTCTTGTTGTGTGTTTGGCCGTCCGTTTTTTTTTTTTTATTATTATTTTGGGGAGTGAGTCGTCCAACCTCATGCAAAAGTACACATCGTGTTTTTTCCGTTGCAAGAAGAATTATTACGATGGGCGATGTGGCGATCCGGCCGCCTTATGTCTCCTGTGATGCCGGTAAGCAAAGCTTATTGAGCAACAACACACAATGTAGGGTAATGCGTAATGCGATTCGATTAAAAGTTCCCCATCTTTCTAGACAGGGATGTCCAAAATGGTCGATAGGAAAACCGGGATCTTTGGCTCTATAGCATTAGGAAGGCTTGGGCTGCCATTGATGAGATTTTTTTTGCATAGTATACCCGCACCTGGATAGTCAGGCCTCAAGACGAAGATCGACGCCACTAGAACTGGACCGAAAGATTAATTTTCAATTCTTATTGCTTCATTTGCCGGTAAGTCCTCTCCGAGATACATCCGGATATCCCCATAAAGGCCCGTGAGCTGTATTGCCCATTGTGTATTGCTAGATTATTGCCGACTAAAACTTCTTGATGTCTTTCTCCAAACATTCGCCGACTAGCAACGAGGGTATGCCGGATTGACCTTGAATTAGTCCGGAACACGTGTTCCACAATGGAAACCGAAAACACTCTTACTTTCATTATTTTCTACACACGAATAACTATTTTTACGAACTAAAAGACGCACCCCGTGTGTGTTATGGAGGGTGGGACATCTTTTTTAAGGGTAAAAATGCATAACGGAGTGAGCTGGAGTGTGGGAAAGGGGAAAAGATTGACAAATCGTAAAGAAAAACAACAAACAACGTGCCGGAAGTACAGGGTGGTCAGCGTTTACACCATCAAAGTAGACATTTTGTTCTTTGTTATTGTTGCATTTTGACGTTTTTTTTAGATGGAAACGTTTTTCCGTCGAGTAGGTTGGAAAGAGGGAAGAAAATCAACCATCCGTCACTGATTATTTCGAATGATACCCATCCCCGAATGGTCAACGACGACATGACACACCCGGCATGTGTTTTTGTAAAATTCGGCAAGAAACGGCAGATACGCAAAAGAATGACATTCACAACACCGGAAAGTGGTGTGGCCGTAGGGTTTGGGGAGGGAGTGCGTGGAGACGCACGTGGAAGACGTGGAGAGTGTTGGGTTGAACAGGGATGGGAAAGAAATAATCCGAGGAGCATGGCAAGTTTGTTCCTACGATTGCGACGGACGAAGAAAGAATATCAAAGCGACGATTCAATTATTAACGCCGGTTGGTTGCTTGGACCGCCGTCACTAGCCGCCATTTGACCGCACACACGAGAGTCGAAGGAAAACATCGTGGCAAAACCTATTGCGTGTTAAATTTGGCGATTCGACGATGATGATGATGATGTTTGCGAGCACGTCGCACACCGTCACACGCCGTGCACTAACACATCCATACACTCTGTGTGTTCTCTCATAACAGTAGAACGCTGGTGTATGCGTGTGTACACTCGGCGGCATAGCGAACGTCGAACCGTGCGGTGGTGTGTTTGTAAACTCGCATAACTCTCCCAACCGACGTTCGCCCATTCACCCGGATCGTACCATATTTACCCCGCGGCCAACCACGACCTCTTCACAACTCCTCCACACCATCCCATCTTTCTTTCCAATTCCGTTCAACATTCTTCTTCATCACAAAAACACCCTATACTGCGCGATGACACAGAGAGAGAAAGAGAGAGAGAGAGAGGCGGTGTGCGTAGCTGCTACGTGAGCGCAGGCAGCTGCATTGGCAAATGTGTGCGTCGCTCGCGATCGTACATACACGCACACCAGCAGATACAGTACGCGCGACAAATGACGACCGCGGGGTGCTGTGACGTTGACTACACGGCACCCGTACACTACACACAAGCAATCGCTGGCAGATGTTGGGTACTGAATACATGCAGCAGCACACACACACACTACTACACTGACAAAGAAGAGTTATAGTTCACACAACAGAGATGCGTAAAGAAGGAACACACCAGTGTGTGTGAGTGTGTTGGTGAGGAAAGAGCGAAACGGAAAATCGTCATCCCGCTCCGTGAGTAAAGAGGACCGAGTGAGAAAAACAGGCCACCAGCAACCAAAAACAGGAACAACAAAAAAAAGTGCATACGTGCGCACCGAAACGCAATTCTAGCCCAACGGTTTCGGGTTGTTGTTTTTGTTGGTCGGATACCCTCCCTGGGGCACATTTTCACAGCAAGAAAATTGTCCCTTTTTCCGAATGCCGTTGATCCTTCATTTTTCGATCGCTTGAAAACCGTGGCAAATAACCGTCGTATGTGTAATTGGCTCGTTGTTTTAAGTCGCGGGGTTGAAGTGTGTACAGCAGCGCACACACACACACACACATCATGTTTCCATTCGACAGTGTCACACAGCCTCCTCCGTCGATCTAATTCGATTCGATGACGAATGAAATCGAGGAATCCTAGTTTTCCTAGCGTTTTTTAAACTCTCATGAAAAAGGGCCAACTTTACTGTGACTGTCTTTTTCTTATCTTCTTTGCTAATCTGTGTCCTCCTTATGCGCTTTCATTGACCTCGTGTAATCTCGCTGCATGATGTACTTGCAACAAGTAGTCTTGTAAAAAATAAACATTTGAAAAATTTATTTATCCCTGACAGGAACTCATTTTTGTACAATGTTTACAGTGGCTCTTTTAGAACGAAGAAGCTGCGAATTGTCCAGCCAGTTTCCCTGTATATGCTTGTGTTTCGATATTTACTTCCCTGTACTGTGTTGTACTATGAATTAGGGTTTTTGCATGCAAAGCCGGGTCCTGTAACCCATATCACGGGGAAT
The DNA here is from genome assembly GCF_943734695.1 of Anopheles maculipalpis. Classification (NCBI taxonomy): domain Eukaryota; kingdom Metazoa; phylum Arthropoda; class Insecta; order Diptera; family Culicidae; genus Anopheles; species Anopheles maculipalpis. The sequence continues at coordinate 44,264,367 of NC_064871.1, read as the reverse complement.
AGTAAAAAACGGATGGACGAAAACGATGGAAATATATTCCAGAATGTCGTTCGAAAGTCGAATACAAATCAAGTGGCCAACTGGGACTTGCCTCCGTATAAAAAAAACATGTTCTTTCCGCTCTACAGCACGATGAGAGCTTCTACAGCAGTCTATGTATATGTGAACACACACCATCGCACACTTTGATGGTGTGCGGAGTTCGTCTTTCTTATGATCTGTGTATGTGATCACTCGCACGGCTCTTTCTCCTCTGCTGCCACTTTTTTTCTTCTCTTGATATGTGGTTGAAGAAAAGAAGTCAACGTCTAAACAAGGCTCCCCGTTTTTTATATGTATATCGCGCAATGACAGCAAGTGTCCTTGCTCCTTTGGACACCCGTGTTTTCATCCTTGCCGGGGATAACTGTGGGTTCCGTGTTGTCTTGCCAGAACCCGAAAAATGCCGGTTAGCACCCGCGTACTACTGCGCAACATCATGTTTTTGCTGCTACCCGCGTTCATCGCGTCACGTAGACATGAAAAAATAGGGAAAAACTAAAAACATACACTCACCGGAATTTACGTCGCAACTCTCCTCCACAATGCGTTCAACCATGGTGATGCTGCGGATGCTAGTGTAGCTCTGCTGTGGTTGCTACGGTCGCCGGAAGTCGCCGAATGTACTCCCTTTCCGAATTGGTTTGGCCAACGTTTGGCCACGCAACGGTGCAGATCGCTGCTGGCGGAACACGCTGGGCGCTCCACTATACCGACACACACACTCTCTGGTGATGCGCCACCTCGGGAACCGTCGATGCAAAACCGACGATGGTTCGAGGCTGGTGGACACGCGGTGAGAGGGGTTTTGGGAGGATCGACTAGATCTCTCGCTGGTGAAGCGTGTCAGGCCAACTTTATCAACGCACGTACGCACACGCACACATGTACGCGCGCTTCAGTACTGCTCAGCTGTGGCTGTGCGTTTCTTTAAAAACAGCGAGATGGCGCCGCTGGTGGTGGATGATGATGGAAAAGGTTCTGCTGCTACGACGTGATAATACTGCCCACCACCCGTGAGAAAAAGGCTCAGTTAACGGTAGCAAGGGAGTGGCAAACGGTTGCAACGGTGGGAGGGGCGCGGGATTCGAGTTCGATCGTCTGCTCCTCCTTCCAACTTGCGGGTCAATGGCTCGGTTCGGGTGGGAGGACAGCCTGGTTTGACATCCACCGGTTCGGAATATCGGACACAAAATCGCACACACGCACGCAACGCACAAACACGCTAATCCCGAATAAGCAAAAAACACGCTGGCGCAAGGTCGGCTGGCAAATTTTTCACTCCGAAACGGGAATGGATACGTCGTCGTCGCTGCTCCGGGAGTGTACGGTGATGAAAATGGTGTTTCAAATAAACGCTGTACAGCGGACACACAGGCCGATTTTGCTTTCCTCTGACTAGCTAGCTACCCATCACGATCCATCACTTACAAAAGCAAAACCAAAACAAAGCAAGCAGCTCGAGTTGCTACTGCCAGGAAGCGTACGGTGTCAGCCGACGCGTTTGACAGTTCGGCACAATCGTCTCGGCAGGTGGGGATTGAAGGACAAAATTAAGCTCTCGAGGTGGAAATCAATCTGAGATTTGGGAAATATTGTTTTCGTGGTGAGCAGTTTAGTTGGTGGATATTCAAATGAATTCACAGTATATTGTTCGCTAGTGGCAAACTCACCTGGTAGAAGGCAAAGTTAGAACTATTCATTGATTGTCTGTCAAAAAATCTCAAAATTGTGAATTCAGATTTTTCTCCGTTGCCCGTGTAGGTAGCTTGTATATGTGCTAGGTTCTCAAAAAGCGTTTTTAAAGCGAGACAATTTCACAAATATTCATGAGAACCTCAGATTTTGATTTTGAAATCTTTCGTGGCTAGCGGCCTTTTAATTAAATTATTTTACGAAATAAAATTAAAAAACAAAACAAATCCAAAAATTTAATTGAATTTTACAGGGCCAAAACTAATAAAGAATAGATTATCGACAGGATTAGCTAAGACTACCACATGAAAATATTATGAAATGTACAAAAATAGAGCAGTTCTGTGCCTTCCAAGGTTCCTATAGTATTGCATAGTATTTTCACCAAGCGTGGAGCTGCTTTCAAAACGTCACCTTTTGTTTAGAGACAATTGTCAAAGCGCAGATGACAACAAATTGAACACACAAATAGCACGCAGTGGCAGTCTGATTAGCAAAGGGTCGTAGTGTATCGCAAAACATTCAGTTCCATAGATTTCGTTTCCGTTTAGGCTGAAATCATGTCGGCATTCAAAAGTAACGCGTTTGTGCTCTTTACGCTTGTTACGGTGCGTGTTCAATCCGCTCTGTGGTCCATCATTTCCGATTGTGATGAAACGTTCAACTACTGGGAGCCGTTGCACTATCTGCTGAAGGGTAGCGGATTTCAAACTTGGGAGTACAGTCCGGAGTTTGCCCTACGGTCGTACAGCTATCTGTGGCTGCATGCTTTACCGGCCAACATTGTTAGCCTGCTGGTGGATAATGGTGTTGTGATTTTCTACGCAGTACGGTGCATGTTGGCTGTAGTGTGTGCCTGGCTTGAGTATCGTCTGTACAAGTAAGATTCATTGATAGAGCTGCATCCCTTTCCGGAAGCATAATTGCGTCATTTGTTTGTCTCTTTTTATGCGATGTGGATAGGGTTTTAGGACGGAAATGTGGTGGTGGCGTTTGCAATCTGTGGCTATTTTTCCAACTAGTAAATGCCGGAATGTTCATATCGAGCGCTGCTCTGTTGCCAAGCAGTTTCTCGTTGTATATTACCCTAGCAACGATTGCGGCATGGTTGAACGGTGATGCAAAGACGGCAATTGCTGTAACGGCGTTTTCCGGCTTGATTGGTACGTAGTACATGATTCACCTCATCAAAATGCGATGACGAACCGCTGAAATATTTATTTCTTACATAATTTATTCCTCCAGGATGGCCTTTCGCAGTAATTGTGGCGATTCCGTTTGCGCTAGAGCAACTGTTTTGGAAAAAGCAGATTGTGAATTTCATGAAAAATGCACTGCTTTACGGGTGTCTGTTTGGCATTCCAATTGTACTGATCGACAGTCTGTACTTTGGCACTTTCACGGTGGCTGCATTGAACATAATCCGCTACAACGTATTCACCTCCCATGGCCCCGATCTGTACGGAGTGGAACCGGTGATGTTTTATGCGAAAAACCTGTTCCTCAACCATAACATAACCCTGGTACTCAGTGTGTCCTATCCAGTGGTGGTAGTGGCAGCGGCAGTGCTTGGTGTAAGGAACACCAAAAATCGCCTCTCACCAATGCAAGGGCTGTGGCTGATGTCACCGCTATATCTGTGGTTGTTGGTGTTTGTCGTTCAGCCTCACAAAGAAGAACGGTAAGTAAAGGGAAGAAGAAGTTCACGTTAAATCTTTACTTGTATCACATCTTATTTCTCACTTTAGCTTCCTTTTCCCTGTGTATCCATTCTTCGCGCTTGGCACTGCACTGCTGCTGGATCAAACGTTCTCCCATATGAAACGTGCGTTCGGTCAACCCAGGTCCACATGGGCAAACCGTACAATGGGTTTTGTCGTCCTAGGGACTGCATTCGCCTTAGGATTCTCACGTATGTGTGCAAATTTAAGCAATTACCGAGCGCCGCTGCTGATTCTAAACGAACTGCCGGGAACAAATCAGGAAACGAACATTTGCTACGCTAAAGAATGGTACCGCTTCCCTGGAAGCTTTTTCCTTCCACCCAACTACCGCGCACGCTTCGTAGAGTCCAGTTTCACCGGAATGCTGCCCGCCTACTATGAGGAAACTGAAAATGGTACCCAAATCGTGCACGACTACTTCAATGATCAGAACAAGGGACATCCACATATGCTGTTTGAGTTGAACCGATGCGATTATCTGGTAGATTTTGATACTGGCGCTTTGTACGATGAGAAAAACAAGGAACCAAACTATTCCGCTGACAGGGAAACATGGGCAATTGTTGAGAGTATACCATTTCTGAATGCGGCCAGATCGGATTTGTTCGCTAGGTCTTATTACTTGCCAATATTTACAGATCCATACAAAGTGTACGGGAAGTATAACTTGTTGCAGCGTAAAAAGGTTGACTAATCTCTGCGGGAAAGATTTCTTCCCTTTTTAAGATACCACGGTATATTTTTTATGATTATTCAAAGTTTGAAAGTTAAAAGTAAATGTAAAGAATAGAATTAAGTTTTAAAATGAAATGAAAAGTGTGAAGAGCTTATATTGTGTACGCTTACTGGCGATCTCTATTGAAGAAAGTCAAGCGTGAAATCTTCCTCTAGTTTGTAACGCGTCTAGAAGAGTTAAGCATACCAAAAATGAGGGGCCTACAATTGGAATCCGATTGAAAAATAAAGAAAAAAAGGAAATATAGGTAGAAAGCATTTTGCTTAAGAAAATTTCAACCTGTGAGAGTAACAGTCAATTTGTAATTTGTTTTTGCAAATTTGCATCGCTATTGAACTCAGTATATACTTCCAGGTTCGCAGATCGAAAGAAAAAAAAATTGCGCAAATCTTCCAGACATTTGAAATACAGCCCTACTGAACGATCCAAAACTGTATCACCAAGGCCAACGGCGAAATTAACCAGTTCACAACTATAGAATCTTGAAATACAAGAGCAAATAACAATCCCCACAAGCGATGAGTTGCATCTCGTGTGCAACAAAAAATGCACACCACTGACAGTTCGACAGTCCGTTTGTGTTTTTCTCTCTCGTCAGGCCGTTTTTGTGTACACGGAAGGATGCACCGTGGAAAAGCTTCATGAGATGCATGTTCCGAGAAAAACAACAAACCCTCACCTACATTTGCTGGTCACCACGCCCGTTGTTGCGCTGTGCAGACGGATCTAGATCCAGTGACAAACAGTCGTTGGTGTTGTTTACCGTAGTGATTAGCCACACGCACCGAACCCCTCACCGTCAGTGTTTTATCTCACATCCAAGTCCTACGGTAGCATCATTACTCAACTGCGCGCGCGACCGTTCCACCGGGAGGGAAACAGCATAGAGTTGTAGGGCAAACTAATCAAACTTCAATCTTAATCTCGCAACCAGGTGAGTGTATGTATGTGAAGATAAAGAACAGTCCCTAAATAGCACTCGTATGCCACGCGGTATGGACAACAGCAGCCATCAACCACAACCATTCGGAACAGCAGCGCGAGTTCGAAAGGATGTGTGCATAGATAGGACCACATTTATTTGTACAAGTACAAGCACTTATTTTGTGCGAAATGTTTTCCCTAACTCTTCTAGTCTTGTTCATCTTTTCGGTGTACGTACGGTGTATGGGTAAACGTGTTGCACCTTATGATCGAGTGTGCTAACCTCGTCTGACGGTCTGATTTTTTGTTTGTTTCTTTTTTGCAGCATTATGTCGAACTACCGTCCTCGAGGAGCGATTGCCAAAGTATTTTTTGACCGTATTCACAACGATGATGTTATACAGCAGATCGATATGACCACGGTAAGCCTTGATGGAACACACGTTAGGGGACAAGGGCAGCAAGAGTGATAGCTTTGATTTATTCGAACCATACTCGAGATAAAAAGCTTATCTTCCTTGGACAAACACGATCAGTCACGTACGTCTTACGACGATCGATGAAGGGCGGCTTACTGTCTTACTGGTTTCCTGGAATGCATTAACAAATCTCAAATTGTGTTGCACCCGCTCTTGTACCTCTTTGCAGTGGTATACCATGGGGAAATTGCCTCGCAAATATGGAAGCCTTTACCGTCACCTTAACGGACCGGACGAGCTTACACTCGAGTGGTTGGAACGGTCGAAAAAAACGTCCGGTCGGATTTGGTTGCAGCTGTGCCACGAAGTAGCTAAACTCTTCCTCAACATGTTCATGACCCAGACCGATATCAATGGTTTCCTGAAGCGTGGGTCCATGTTCATCCTGTCCGAGCTGCAGTTTGACGAGTTTCTTACGGCCGGTGGCTTTTTTCAGCATCGCGAAAGGCAATCAGCGGTAGGAGAGGACACACTACAAGAAGTAGACGGAGTGAGAATTGATTGAAAACATATTATTGCTTCTTCTGTATTCTGCAGCTTAACGTTTGCGACATTGGTGCCGGTGATGGAGAGGTCACGTTACGTTTGGTGCGCACCTTGCAACAGAAGCGCAGCTGGCAGGTTACGACGTACGCAACAGAATCTAGCTGGACGATGAGGAATCGGTTGAATGAGAAGAGTTTCATGTAAGGCGTGCACTACGATGATGTTCATGTCCGCAAACTACATGATGAATTTTCTTCTCTCCATATTTACAGTGTGCTGGAAACTCTGAACCAAATTCACCAGGCGGATCTCATCGTATGTTTTAACGTGCTCGATCGATGCTTCGATCCGCATCTTATGCTAAGTGATATATACGAATCGTTAGATCAGACGGGATTTGCGCTGATAGCGCTGGTGTTGCCATACAGTCACTATGTGGAGAAAAGTGAGTACATTTATTACCCCGCAATTCCATTCTGTTCAAGCTATATGCACATGTGTAGTACATAAAGTGAACAAAAACGTTGGATAGTTTCCCTCTTTATTTTTTGTCCAAAGACGGACAATTAGAATTCAACGATTTTAATTAAGATGTTCGCCATTGATTGATATTTGCAAATCTGTCTTCATTTATGCCTCGAGACACTTGCTGCAGAATCTGGGTTATCGGGTTTATGCTTCTCACTATGACTTGATGTATTAGTTCTCCATGTTGTCCTGTAACAAAATAAATTTTCAAACGGACGTCTGCATTAGTTGAAAAGCTTCTCCCACAATATCATCCGTTATCGATCCTTGAGCCCGGGAAACTTTCAATATTTCCCGCTTTATTTACTTGCCTATTCTGGAGATAATGTGTCTCCTACTTGTATGTGGTTGTCATAACGTCGTTATGCGGCAATATTTCAGATTCCAGCCATCTGCCGTTAAGGACACTGCTAGAACCGTGGCCCCCGGAGAAGCGGCTCACAGTGGAGGAGGAATTAGAAATGTTCTTCGATGTGCTGCAGGCGGTAGGATTCAAAATACGGAGCTGGACCAAAGCGCCCTACCTGTGCGAAGGTGACCTGCGCCAGTCATTCTACTGGCTAACTGACTACGTTGTACTGTGTTCAAAATAAATGTGCAATCATTCCAGTTAAACATAAAAAGAATTATATTAAAATTCAGCTATCGCATTGATTGCACAAAACTTTGTTATATTATACGCTGATGATATCACTACACTATGAATATATGAATATAACAAAACTTGACGATCAGTCCATCAGTCCTTGTTCAATAGAAACTCTTAAGCCACCCAAAGAGACATTTAAGCCACCAAAATGATTTACTAGACATTTCATCAGCAACTTTTGAATGCACTTTGCCAGAGATTCAGATTACTAGAGAACTGAACTATCTCTAAATTGAATTGAGACTTCACACACTGATAGAGATGATTCTAAACATCAGTATAAAAATACTGGATGAATGATAGACTACGTAGAAATCTTTACGAATTAACGATATCCAGGGTTAAACAACAGTTCTGGGTGGATGCGTCTGGGATTGCAACAGTGATTTCTTTAAATACAATGGCTAACTATTACTTTATCATCTCAACGACCAACACGTTTGTTTAGAAATTGTTTTTGTATGCTTTATTTTGTCTATAATCAATTGTTAATGGTAGTTAACTGGTTCGACGTGTATGATGGTCGGGAAAATACCGTAGCAAACGAAAAGCTTCTTTCTCTAGCGTCCGATAGATGGCGCTTTTATCGACCAACTCAACAGCTACAAACACAGCTGTTTAACTGTTGATGATGTCAAATTAAATGAAAAGCTCTTTTCTACTATGAGGTCTCTTGGGAGTAAAGGGCAATGGGTAAACAAGGTCTCTCAGTGGACGTGACGGTTTAGCCTACGAGTTATATTGGTTGATGAGACCCATTCAACAAAGTGACCTCTTCTACTAAGAGTTCTTATGGGAGATGAGCCGGATTACAAGGATTCGCAGGAGATGAAATCCCTAGGATAATGAAGTCTTTTGAAAGGCAACGCCTCTCGGACTGTAAGTTCCCTTCAACGACAAAGATTTTTATAAGATAAGACATCTCGAAAGCTCTTGGACGACGCTGCTAGATAACTATGCGCCTTGTTGTCGTCAGTTAAATCAGTTACTAATGGAAGTTTGCACAATAATCGTGATTAAAGAAGCAAGTATGGAATGCGAGTTAATAGTACTTGTAAGTCCTTGGGAAGAATCTCTTTAAGATTCGTGGAAGTTTTGTCTTCCCTACGAATGTCAGTCCCGCACTTCAGTAGTGCTTCGCTACTTTAGTAATGCTGCTGATGCCCGACCAGCCCTGAGATTCAGGAGAAGTTTCACTCCGGTAGTACTTCCCCGTTGTGCCGGAAGAATTAGGGGAAAATAACGCCAGTTGAACTTCGGCCCGTGATTAAAAACTTCTCCAGGCTAGTCCAGTAAAAAAGGTTAACTCTCCGACCTTAGCAAGTCTGGTGAAACCCGTCGTCCCAACGCGTTGTCAGCAGAAGAGCGGATCCACTATTAGCAGCTAGCCCTAGTTGACCAAGAAAAAAACTATCCGGCCGCTCCAAGTAGATCTGAGGAATTGCACGAGAGTACGGGATCGGTTATTCCTTCGCCTTATCGGCCCACCAACGGCGGATAGTTGCATGCTTATAAAACATTTGATTAATTTAATTTCCGTTTTATCCATCCTAAAATGGAAAAAAATAAGAGTCCGGCACAGCATTTATTTAAATATTAAGCTCTATATATCTTAAATATTAAGATGGATAACCTCATGCATCATTTGTGGTTCAGATGTGTTTTTCTTGCTAATACCGACATGCAAACGAATGGCTCTGAAAAGGGAGGTTTAATATACCGGAATTGTAGGTTTTATTTCGTTTCTTTTGTTTTCTCCTAAGTAAGTAACATGCGTTGAAAGTGATATTCTGTAAACTTTTGAAATATTTGCTACACAAAACATGTTACATATATCTGTATCTGTATGCAATGTATGTATATAATCTTGTAAAATGGATCGTGCCGACAACATGGCCAGACACGGCCACAAAAAACACACCCCCTATAAACAAGAAAAGGATGATGAAGGATGTATACCAATGATGTGATCTACCGTAACTGCCAACTTCCAAGTGTCGTCCTGTTTCGTGGATAAAAGGACAAACCACTTCTTCCGGTGCAGCAAGGTCGTCTCCTCAATCGTCGTTAAACTTTAGAACTACGTGTGTGTTGGTGTGAACCGTTCAAACCCGATCATCCTTAACATATTCTCATATTCTCATTGTCTAAGTTTCAAAACCATTTGTGTGTGTCACGGTTGCCCGACCGACGGCAATCGCCGGCCGAGTGACCGTTTGGTGGCGCATTGCTTGATTGTGCGTATGTTGTTGTTTGGTTATGTTTTCGTTCGCCTTATTCGTGCTAGTAGTTTCGTTGCATTGTATTGCAGTGTTCCTTAGGAAAAGAGTCGCTTCTTTTTGCGATTCTTCATATCGAGCTCCCGCGAAAGGCTCATGGTGCGCATAAATTCGGTCCGCGATCCTCCAGCACCACCACCACCACTGCCGATCCCTCCGATCGTTCCACCAAACGAAAGCTTCCTTGCGGGCGTTTCATCCCGCCCGCTCGTTCCTCCCGCCGTCCCGGTGCGGCCCGTCGAGTAGCGGCGCGTATAGTGTGCCGGCCCCACAGTCAACTGATCCTTCGAGTCCTGAAAGGACGAGCGTCGCGAGCCGGGCAACGATTTCGAGTAATCCTTACCGAGCTGATGCACCTCGAGCGTTTGCATCTGTATTTCGGACTGTGTCGAACCGCGTCGACTCGCCGATACGGACCAGTTCGGGTGGAGCAGATAGCGGCTCTCGTCCAGACTGTCGACATCGTCCGAGATGGAGCGCTGGAAGCGTGATCCTTCGATGCTACCGTACCGGCCGAACGAGCCGACCGAACTTTCGTCGATCGAGCTCTGGGAAGTTGTCGTTGAACGGCGCCGCAGGCGGGAAGTGACCGGCGGTGGTCCGGAACCTCGCAGATGGTTCGGATCTTCCAACCGATACCAGACGGCTACATCATCGAGGCAGGCTTTCTGTAGCTTCACCGAACATTCGCCAAGAAAGATGGGTTCCGAGTGGGGCAACAGATCGTACAGTACGATCTCGATCTTACGGTCTAACAGATTGTCACTGAACACGTCCGGGAAGGTAATGGTCGCGTTCCAAATCGGATTCAGAGAGGGAGTGGACACTTCGGTCTGGGCGACATGCGATTCGTTCCTAGAAGAAGGTGAGAGAGAGAGAGAGAGAAAGGAAGGGTGGCGGGTTGAAGGGAGGTAGAATGAAACCGGTTTCTGTGCGCGTAAGGTGTGGTGTTGGTGTTTGTGAAGAGGGTTGTGTGCGCGTGTGTGTGTGTGTGGCACAAAAAAGAAGAAAAACAAGTTGCAAAAATGAGAATGAATCGCTGTTATGTTAGCGACCGATCGTGTCGATGGAGGCGCCTGGTGCTTTGTATTTTTTACACGTGTCACATCTTTTTTTTTCTTCTCCGTATGTATTTTTGAGTGGTTGTGCAAGTGTGAGTGTGTGTGTGTGTGCATTTCAAAAATAAGAGTAAAATCAATTGGAACGCTCGAAAATATTACGTTTTGGGTAGCAACTTGATCGACGCATAGGCTTCCGGATACATGCCATAGCCCAGCGTTTCATCGCGCTCCGGCAGGTCATCGGCAGCCATCACCGAAACGACAAGTTCGTTTCGCTCGCCGTGATAGTAAACATGCACCTGAACCCTACCGGACACTAACTTGCCCTTTGCTATCTGTTCCTGAAGGAAAGAAAAACAGAGAAGGGGAAAAACATTAATCTTTCCATCGTGTGCATCGTGGAGGGTTTGTGCGCGTGTTGCTTTGTACTGCTATCTCGTTTCCTTGCTCTTTCGCTTTCTCTCTCTCCCTCTCTCTCTCTCTCTCTCTCTCTCTCTCTGTCTCTATTGTTTTTCTACTTGAGTTGGAGGGGCGGTAAGTTAGGTGGGGCATGCTTAAGTTCTGGGGTAATCCGCTCGAAAGCTTCACGGAAGAAGCTCCAAGAAGAACAAGAACGTAACAAACACATCAACACAAATACTAACAAACACTCCTAACAATATAGCAAATCGAACAGCAAAAACTGAGACTGCCCATTGTTCATGGTTCTTTGTTTCTTCTTTGTTTTGTTGTTGTTGTTGTTGGGTTGTTTTTGTGTGTGTGTGTTTCGCTTCCAAAGAAAACGGCAAACGCGGGAACAAAACAAACGAACAAACAATAGAAAAGCAATCATTACCATGGGATGAGAGGCATTCCGGTGAACATAGAGCTAGAGGATGCTGGTTAGCTTGTTAGCAGAACTAGAAGGAAATAATGTAGCGCCTCGAGCGGCCCTCTGTCTGACTCGAGGACTTTGGGATGTAAGAGAAAACAAAAGAAACAATCAACTGACACCGACACAGCGAAAGTATAACGACAGTGTGTGTATGTGAATATAGGTTAACTATTTTGGGGGTAAATGACAAACAACACGTAGAACAAGTAAGCAAAATGGCGGGGGTTTTAGAAAAAAAGCACAAATGTATCGTCACTTTGGGCATCATTATTATCTAATTTTGTGTCACATATTTTGTATTTTACCTGCCAATTGTGTAATGTGTGTGTGTGTGTGCTTGTATACAGTTCATAGTTTTGTGTCTACTTGAGTGGGTGAATCAAATATATAAAAAGGCTAAATGCAAATGGCTGGCTGGCGGTGCAAAGAACGGTGCAAAGTTGCGTTAAAACAGAGCATTTGGAAGTAAGTTTGCATGTTTTGTCGGTGTATGTTTATCAAGCCTGTATGTGCGCGTGTATTTTATGAGTTACGAAAAAAAAAAAGAAATTGCAAGAAGTGTCCGGTAGGCATGTTTGCTTTCTATCCCTTTCTCCCGTTTTTCGCCCTCCCTTCCTATTTTTCACCCTTCTCCCCATTTTCTCCCATCCCCATTATATCCGGAACGAATCACATGTCGTCGCCACTTCTGCAGTAGTGTCCTGTAATAGTTGAATGCATCATGATCTGAAGAAAGGCAGACGGTATAGCGGCATTTGCGGCATTGCGAATGGTGGTGGTGGTTGTAGTGGTGGTGGTGGTGGCAAAATATAATATATATATATAGATAAACTCTGTCTAAAAAACAAACAAACGATTAGCCAAAACGAACAACAGGATAGAGAACTGTGCAATTAACTTCCGCACAACATGGGTAACACACACACACACACACGAACAACTCCAGAGAAGCAGTTAGTAATAGCAGAGTAGAGAAACGGGGAGGAAATTTGTTCGAAAATGGCAATGAAACGATCGTGTGTGTGTGTTTGTGAGAGAGTATCATGAAGGTTGGACCAACGATCGAGCTGATCCTCGTAGGCTCTCCATGCGTGTGTGTGTGTGTGTGTGTGCGATGAGTTGATTCAGTAATGGATCATTTATCTGAAAGTGTTTACAGTGACTCAAACAGAAGTCCGGATAGCTTACGTGTGGTAGACATTGACGCCGGCCTACACGCGGACGACAGGACCGGAGTTCAAATTCAAACTGGACCATTCCACCGCAGTGAGGACTGACTATCCAAATGCGTGGTATCAGCACGGCTAGTAAGTATTAGAAGGCCGACGTGGCCTAAGAAGATCGTTAAACGACGTGGCCTAAAAAGATCGTCGTTAGAGACGACAAAGAGACAGAATTATAGTGTCAAAGCAGATTATTTCTTGGAATGAAATAATATTAAGTGATTGTTGCTTTAATGTTTTCCTCCAACGTTCTTCATTTGAAAAGATAAAAATGAACACAGTTGGGGCTCAAGTTGACAGACGTGGACTTGGCAGTAATAAGCAGCAACTTGCCAACAATGATTATTGATAGAAACTAACACAATTTGTTAAAGATGAAGGGTTGAATGTTCTCCCTAGTAACGTAAAAATTCTCTTTTTTATAAAAAGACTCTCCCAAACCGAATTGTGAATTTTAATGTAAAGCAATTGGGAATATCCCAACATAAAATTTTACGATGTTGTGTGGCTTGAGGGCAAATGTCGTAATTAACATATCTGTGATGGGACCTATCCAAAAGAACGTTACATATCTTCACCGTCTTTAGACAAAAATGTAGAGTCATGCTCAAGAAATGATAACCATCAAATGCGTCCGATTGGCAGTTTAACTTGCCCTTGGCTTTGCCCAATGAACAATTTAATAATGATTATCAATTACTTCATTGCTTCTTATAATTGCGATACAAAATTGTGATAAGTATAAAACAATATTGGTAATTTGTGTTTTAATCGAAAAAAAAAAATCCCATAACTGTTGGGTATTATCAATTTCAATCACATATCAACCAATTTTTGATAAATGATTGGTAACTAGGTAGATGCGTAAAAGTTTAAAATATTTAAAGGTTTCCGGATTATTGTTTGAGTCACTGTATCTGATTGTATATGTATGTATAGTTTTATGACAAAACGTGTCGAACGCATCCTGCACGACATCGTGTGATCGCGAGAATAGTTCCCACCGACGGTCTAGTGTACCCAGATGAACGAAGATATATGGAAGACATTGATGAAGGATGAGATGATGGTTATTGTTATTGTTGATTTTTTTTTTTGTTAGTTTTGTTTTGCGGCAATTAAGAGCAGAGACAGAGTATATGTATAACAACTAAAACAACAACGATAGAAAAAAGAAACACAACTACAAACAACATTTTCTACTTTGCAATATTACTTTGCCTACTTTGGATACAATTTAATTGTAATGTTTTTTTTTTTGGTTTGTTTGTTTTGTTTGCTCGCTTGTTTCTGGTTTGCCGGTATTTTGATACGCAACGCACGGGTTTTACAAAACAGAACAAGAACGATAACGCAACGGCGAAACATTCAGATGGCGTGGCTAGAGTGTGTTTGAAAAAATGTGTCAATGTCCATCTAACATCAAACTGCTAGCAACATCCAATCGCATAAGATGATAGATCGCATAGAGCGTTGCACTAAACAGCTGTTAAGCAGCTCTTGAGCTGCTTTATTTCGAGATTGTACGTAGAGATAACTCCCAGCAATATGCTATCTGCAATACACCGAAATGAAGATCTGTTTTATCGATTATTTTATTCAAATTTCCTATGTTTTTAGATACTTTTTAAATAATTAATTAGCTAATAAAATTATTTAAACTCATTTCAACCACCTCAGTTCGTTCCGCGATTCAGTTTGTTTTTTCAGTTCGTTCGAAAAAGCTTCCATTTTACGCGAATTTATGCTGCTAGTAGTTGGTTAGATCAGACATTCTTCTTTTTTTGTTTGAAATATTATTTTGCTACTGACGACTATGTTTTCTTTATAGTTTTAAATATTGTTTTTTTTTCCTTTTCTGTCTCCTTTATCTCTTGCACTGTTTACTTTCCTCATTTTATGTTTTCCTGTACTAACCCTCACTAATTTGTTTTCCTTTCTTCTTGTATGCTCTCAGTGTTCTGTTGCCTTTCTTACATTTAGTTTGGCTCTTCTGTGGTTTCGTTTTGTTCGCAGGCATTGTGTTTGGTTATAAATGCTTGTTTGTTGGTATTGGCATTGTGTTGTCTAACCTGTTACCCACACAGTTTATATTGTTTTTTTTTTGTTGCTATTTTTGCTGATTTTATACAGTTTATTGTAAGTACGTGTGTGTGTCAGTGAGTTTGTGTTTATGTTGAAATCTTTCTTCGGCATCGGTATTTTATATTCTTTTTCAATTGTAGTTTGAAAACCCTGCCCTCTGTGCCTGTGCAGTTTTCTTTTCACATTCAAGCTCTTTCATGTTTTATTTATTTTTCTTCTATCTTCTGTTTGTCTGTATGTGTTGCTCTTGTTTTCTTTTTACTTTTTGCGTGATGTTCTTTTGTCCTCACAAAGTAATTTTATTTGTCATCGCTTGTTGTTTGACTTACTTGTGAGTTTTTATATTGTTTTTACTGTGATCTTGTCTCCTCTTAGTGTTTTCTTCTCTTGGTAGATTACGCATAGGTATAAGTATTGTTGTATATATATTTTTATAATATAATATATAGATTATTGTATCCTTTTTCCTTTTCTCTTCTGTTGGTTCTTAAACTATCTCAAAATATAAAATATGGAACTCTTTCTCATCTGCTACTTAGTTTTCTCTCCTTACTTTCGCTATCTCTCTCACTCACTTACGCTCTCTGTTTCTCCCTTATTTTCTTTCTTTTTCTGTTCCTTTCTCTAATCACGTGTATACGCTATAAACAGTACAGAAAAGTCGATAGCTGAGACCCGAATGTATCTTGAAAGCGCTACTTGTTTAGTTTCACCAATAATTCTCCGTCGCGAGCGTAACTCATGTATAACCCGAATGGGAGACACCCATTTTATCGCGTTTATTTAAATTTTTTAAGTGCAAGAAAATGCGGAAGAGCCTTTGGTGGCTGATATCCGATCAGAGGGATCGATCAGATCAAGTAGAAAGAGGGCAACATGACGATGATTTGGTTTCTCTTTACTAGACTGCCTTTTACGCTACCAGTGCACTGCCACAAGTCGTCAAGGATGTTTTTTTTTCACTGTATTTTACTGTCTATGACACTACTTTACGCTAATGCTATTGTAAATGGTTAAATGATGATAGTTGATATCTATTTTCGGTAGATTGTTCCTTTTTCCTGTTACTTTGTTCGTTTAGTATGGATTTACTTCCCTTCTTTTGTTATTCAATGCGTTGCAAATTACCATGTAGAGCTACATATACACGCACATCAATTTGTATAGAAAAACAAAAGTAACGTATGGATAGATTTATACCGGTGTTTTAGGCAATTTGCGTCTGGTTGGCGAAGAGGGCGATTTATCCACTGTTGATTCACTTTCTGTGAAAGAAAAATTTGATAGGTTATGATAGTGATAGGTTATGCTTGCATAGACCAAGGAAGCGTTTCGCTTACCTGATGCTAGCGTATGCACATTAGTGTCCGGTAAAGCTCGTGTCGAATTACTGCTCCCATAAGACGCACCAACGTTCATGCCCATGCCGCCCTCGTCCAACAGCTCGCACATCTTAAAGTCGGTCGCGTGCTCGACTAGCAGTTCGGCCGTTTCCCCAGTGCGGTCCATAATGGCGCACACCTCTTCGAAGCTACGATCTGTCAGCGAGGTACCGCACCATTCCAGAATCTGGATCGAAGGAGATAAAAAGAGTCAGAATTTCGGTGTATAGTTGGCAGTTATAGTTATACACCTTATCGCCCTGTTGGAGACCTCCTTTCTCGGCTGGTCCACCCGGTACGGTCCACACAATGTACGCGAAAAGTCGTCCATCGGCACCAGTTTTACCACCGACTACACGCATTCCAAATCCTCGTGCTGTGGCCATTCAAAATGCGATTGGAAAAGAGAAAGGGTCATGAGTAAATCTGTTCACAATGCTGATGAACAGCAAACATACTTCTGTGCGCTTTATCCGAGGGATCTCTTCGCAACAGGACGCTCCGTTTGGCGGCACACAGTGGTCCAGCGTCAGCATCGTGTATCACGATCTTTATACCTTCCCCATCCAACGAGGTCTGCCGCTTGGGAGCTTCCAAATCCTCCAACGCCGGACACTGGTAGACTGATATGTTCGCAGAGTTCTGGGCAGTTTTGTCTTTCAGTGCCGGAATATCGGGTCTGCAATTAGTTATGACCAGGAAAAAAATACATTGAAATTAATGTCCGTCAGGATGCAAAATTGGAATTTTTAGAACTATTCTTACAGCTGTGATCCACGCCGCTTGTGTCGCCGATCATCGTCAACGATCAGTCCGGCCGCTTTCATATCCGCCACCGTATGATCATCCCCACCGAACTCACCCCCGTCCGACATCATTTTCATCGACGAGCGGCGCGACGTGCTTATCTTCTCCGAATCGTCCGGTGCCAGCTTGACCGATTGCATCGCGTTCACCAGCACGCCCGGTGCATACACGTCGTACGCCGATTTCCGCCGCGGCATCGGTGGCGGTAGATTGAGACCCGCCTCGGCCAAATTCGTGTCCGAGCTCATCGTTTTAAACTCATCGTCGTAACTTCGCTGGCGCGACATCTTGGTCGAGGGCCGGCGGGAGAAAACGCGCGGCGTTCCCAGCTCCATCTCCTTCCGACCGCCCGGTGGGCTTGAGGATCGGCTCGGTGCGGCACTGTGTCCCTTGCGCCAGTCCATATCGTTCTTTGGGTTCTGTACACCTTTCAACTTTTCCAGCTCCTTCAGCGAGGCCGGCGAAACGTCCGAATGGCGACGAAGCTCGGGACTGC
Organism: Anopheles maculipalpis; assembly: GCF_943734695.1. Classification (NCBI taxonomy): domain Eukaryota; kingdom Metazoa; phylum Arthropoda; class Insecta; order Diptera; family Culicidae; genus Anopheles; species Anopheles maculipalpis. The sequence continues at coordinate 44,246,900 of NC_064871.1, read as the reverse complement.
GCGGAGGTGCCAACGCCGAACCTTTCCCATCGTCCAGATGCTGGCCAAAGCCTAGCTTGATGTCCGAATGGCGTCGCTGAAGCGTCTCCATGACCGGCACTTCCAGCGCGGAGTCGGTGGATTCTTGCGGTATGCAAATACGGGACGCCATCTTTCGTCGACAAACACTACATCGCCAGAGATCCTATCCGGGGGTAGGTGGGAGAAATCAGGGAGCGCAAAATGGGCAAACGACACACAAACATATATACACATTTTGTTGATTAAAAGACACTCGAACGGTAAAACGGTGGAGTGACTTCCAATTAGACCAAAAAGGTTCAAAAGAAAGACACGAGCCTTCGCGCACACACTTACCAAGTCTTCTGAGTCTTGTAGTTTGCTGTAGCTGGCACAGTCTTCGCAAACCTTCTGATCACACTCGACGCACGTCTTTTTGAAGTCGTTCGGTTTAAACGATTTCAGACATATCCGGCACGAACCGGAACGTGTGTTGAACTTGTTGCCCTCGCTTGGCGTCTTCTCGATGGTTGCCGCATCCTTGTACGGATCGTCCTGCTGTGGTGCTGTCTCGGTCGCGTCCGGAACAAGTGATGGGCGTGGGGACATTTTGTTCACTTTCACACGACAAGAGACAAGTGTTACGACAATTTTTTGTTGCGTTTTGTAAATTTGCTGTACCAAAAATATCGTAAAAAATCGCACTCCGCCCTCACGACTTACCTCTGTCCTGTGCCGTCAGCAGTGATGTGGAAAGGGTTTGCTTTAGCTTCCCGAACGCTCCCGTGTTTTCCATCGATGGTTGCTGATGTGATGCCTCATCGGTGGCAACCATCTGCAAATGGAGTAGATCGAAGACCGATTGTTCAGCGATCGAAAGTAGGGTTGAGTTAGAAATGACCATTTTGTTCTTTTCTTACTGCCCCAAACGATGGAGAGCCACTCGAGGGCAAAACGGCAAGATTAAATGCGCTCCCTCGGTACACCCTGGACGTTGGTACGTTTTCAATTAAAAATGGTCTGACCAGCGATGATGATCAAAGCGGCAACAGTGTGCCAGGGCAAGCACGAGGGCACATAAGTGAAGGTGTACCGTAAGCATTATTGGTAGTGGCAAACTTAATATCTATTGACACAATATTTTAGTATCTACCGGCACGGCGATGGCTCCATTGCACGATAATTCCACCCTTTCAAACAAGCGGGCGTGTTCTGCTGCGTGTTGCACAACGCTTACTGCACCAGTATTGGTAGCGAGTGCAGTGTTTTACGACACGCCTCGGCATAAAGATCGGCGATGTGTTGTCAGCATTGTGGAAAGGATGGAGCGTAAATGAACGCTCATGCTCATTTCAGTGCTGTTGTAGAATAATTCTTCCGCGGTAGAACAATAAGGAACGAATAAACACGCGCTGTTTATAGTTGCCACGCACGTAAGCACACAGCACAATACACATCTCTTCTGGCTGGTCATATTTTGTTTGTTAAACTGTGGTACTGTTAGTGTACTACTACCGCTACCACTACTTCCGCTAGCTATTGCTTTGGTGCTCTGTAATTGTGCAACGATTATAGTGAGTGTAAAGTTTGTGGGCAAACCCTTCTTAAGCTCTCTCTCTCTCTTACTCGACGTGGTTCCACAGCGCCAGTACTGAATTTGTGCTGTTGTGAGTGTTTTGTGCTGATGCCGGCTAAAACGGTAGCAAGATGGTCTGGGCAAGAAATGTCGAACGTTGTGTAATTAAAATGAGAAAAGAGCGCCTTGAGTGCGCTTCATCCGACGACGACGATGGACGATGCAAAAATCACTTGGTTGCTCAAAGCGGAAAGAACAAAGGTCTGTACAGCAGGAACAGAAGGAGCAGTGCGCTATTGTGTTATAAGGAAGAAAGTTCCAATATTGCCTGGGTGGGATATAGGTATAAATGCAAAAGCTTTTTCGATTCTTCCGGCAAAGTACCCTGTGTACAATACATTGCAGTTAACGATGGAGCACCTTCAAATTGTACCAGTTTCCTTTATTCAATTATCGCTTCTGTCTTTTCCTGATAGCCAGTCACAACAGTTAACATTGTGACGTTAAACATTTAGACATTGAAGTAAACGAATGCTTAACCTGTTCGAGTAACGAGATATGAAGAATGATCCCGTTTTACATGCCTAGATATCAGAGCGACTCGATAGCCGTTACGATAACGGCGTCGATCTTTGATACATCAGCAGGTCCTGGAAGCGAATCCTTCATGGACCGCGTCTCCCCATATGCAAAAATGGCAAGTTCATATGACCTTCGTAGTATATGAATTTGAGTCCCAAATTAGTCATTAATTAATCGGCATTAATCTAATACCTTATCTTTATTACTTTTTGGCTTAACATCTGGCTAGGTCATGCCGACCAGGCTTACCGATAACCACATAGTTGGACAGCTATTCCTCCTTCAACTATGAGGTAACGATCGGGGTAAGATTTGAACTTCGGTCCTGCCGTGTGAAGACCGGCGACGCTATAGCTACTACTATCGGATCGATTCTCGCTGCATGACATAGTCCGCTCTTGTCTTTTTCAGGGTGCATTTGCGTTTGTGATTGGAAGGATTACTTCGAAAAACCTTTTCAACCAAAAATAACATTTTGGAGGAAATCTTATCATGGCATTGGGGTGTACACGGTATTTAATAAAATCGAATGTGTGTAGGGGACAGCAGGTGCATTCTTTGGATTGTTATTGGTTTTGAGTATCAAACAAAGAGCTGCGTCGCTTATGTCCGTTACCAGACGTGTTAAGCTCCCGTTGGTTTTTAATGAAAACGCGAGAAAATCAACGCCTGGTCCATTTAGAACGAGGTTCTGGAGTAAGCTGTGTTTCCGGGTACGTCGGATACTTGTATAGGAATGACACGACGAATACTGTCTAAGCCAGTCGTTGGGAGAATTGCACTGATTTTTTTAATAATATTGTTTTGTTGATGTCTTTGTAAACTTCAATGAGCTTCCAGGTCTCCAGGGACGTGAATTCCCTTTGAATTGTATGTATGGTCGTACAAAACTGATCAAGTAAAACGGTTACATTGGAACTGAGTTATAATACAAGCTTTTAAACTGCTAAAAAATCATGTGTTTTTTGTTATTTTATCGAGGTGATAATAGCGAGTCGAAATTATGGTCTCGGCCGAACATTGGCCTCGCTAAACAATAAATATTTATACAGGTATGGTATGTTTAGATAAGTGAATGCATCTTTGAAGTCGTTTAACACTTGGGCCTATCTTGCATCAAAAAGTCTCCACCGGCAGCAAAACACCTGTTGTGACGGACTTATCTGGGACTTTATAGATATTCCTCTACAGAATGAAATCTGTCCCAAACTGACAAATTATGATTTGTCGCGTTTGAGAGAAAAATTCTCAGAAGCACTTTTGGCTCCGTACGTGTAAAAAGCAGCTCCACGAGCTTTACGAATGAGCCCACAACCATGGTGTTGTTGATTAGCATTATCATAATAATAATAATAATATCTCATGCAGAAAGCTTAACAAAATGCTTAAGAAACATAACTATTGACCTTCAAAAGCCCTATGCCTCATTGACATCACTTCCTGCACCAAATGTCGCAGGCAGACAATTCTTTCTTTAGACTGAGGTGCCAGTTTTCGGTACTGGTAATAACAATAGTACCACTATTTTCACCAATACCTTCGAAATGTATGAACGATTCTTTTGGTTTTTATTTCGAAACCTTTTTTAATTTTTGCGTCGACATTTGTCAGGGCCATTGAAGCAGTAAAATTCATGGAAAAGTGTGTGAAATAAAAATAGCACCATTTTGTATTTAATTTCATGGTCTTAATTTCATGGTCACTTTTGTTTTTTTTCCAGGGTAAACAATTTCATGAGTACGATGTTACAGCCTGTCAATGTTTTTTGGCTGTTTGTAATATCAATAAATATGATGAGGAAGTGCACTAGTTCCTGCAAATGCTAGCCGTTTACATCATTCTAATTTTTGTATGAAAACCAGATTAAAGTCAATTGATGCTATTACTTCATTATTCAACTAATAAACGTCGTCTAGATACAAGTAAAACTCACCGCGGTCGATTAAGACAATGTCTAGCATTTAGTTAATATAATCCGACTTCAACATCCTTGAGATCAATACCAGTGGAAGCACTCATAAAAAGGAAAAAGCTCTCCAAACTATCATAGTACCACCATCAATGTTTCAGCTGATGTTAATCGACATTTGTCAAACATTGAACGGCTTTGGTACGAGTAAAAAAAATCTATGTTTACCCGTTTGTACTTAGAAGAGGACTGCATCAAGGATTTTGTATGACAATAACCTTTCCTCAGATTTCAAAAAGCTGCACATGGCTTATCGGTACTCAATGAGGCAACTTTTTGTATGAAACAGAAGTTCCAGTGAGCGTTGACTTCCACTGACTCAAAACCATACCCAAAAGATGCAAAAAGACGAGTAGGAACCTTCGTTTGCATAGTGGTGCTATTCTTATCTCGGACGGTTTCTCAGGAATCATCTCAATCAATTGAAAATATCGAACTAATGAATCGAAATGGTTCAAAGTAGATTAAAATATCACTGTAAACTATTCAACTCTTTTCGTGTATTACTTTGCCAAAATTCTTTACCAAAAGTAGTTAAATGATTAATTTTATGTTCCGACAGTTGCTAGATTTTGCAGATGTTCGCATTGCCGAAAATAGGACCAAAGCCTGGCAAAAATAGGAGCACAGCCTGTAGAAAATCGGTAAAGAGTTTATGTGAAAACCATAATTTCATGGTAGCAAATAGTGCAATTTTAATGCGCTGTTCTTTCACCTTCGGGTACTGGCATGGCATAATTCCATTGTAAAGCAATTAAGGACCCTCACGCTGAAAGCAGAGGGATTAAAATCGTCTAAAAACACAATTTTTTTCAAAGATTAGGATTAATTGCGATAGCCATATACCTCCTCTGACATTCTCTTTCTTCCCTATTTATCCCTCATTTAATTTCCCCAGCTGGTCCCGAAAGCAAATCGACGGAAGGAGGACCCTTACCATCGAAATGTGGCTAATAATCATTTTTGGATGCAAATTAAATTATGCAATCTTGCGTTCGTTTCACTGCCATAGTGGTGATAGTGATGGTGGTGATGTTATGCAAAAGGAGATTTCTTTTTCTTCTTCTTCCTTTCCGGGACACTTGCCACTTGTCCGGAAAAGTGGTGTCCTGGGAGCTGCTGCAACGCTACTGTTTTCAGCTCGATCACGTTGACAACTGACAGTGTTTGGGGAATGAGATGGGAGTGTTTTGTTGCTGTTTGTTGTCCACCACTCGCCACTCTATTGCAGGACTTACACTCCCTCCCTCACCCCTCTTCATCCCCCCCCCCCCCCCCCATCCTTACCACACTCTCACAGGGAACTCAATTCTGTTGAGCCGGAAAAAGCAAATGCTGCATAAATGAGCAAGAAAGATGCCCCGGAAGCCTCTGGGATGCAGCCAGAGGTTGTACGTGCTTCCACGGCGTGTGTGTGTGTGTGTCTGGGAGAATCGGACAAGGATTAGAGAACCCGGATTGCGATGTTTGCTTTTCTATGCTTTTCTACGCCCGTCTGTGCCTGTGTCCCTTGCCCGTTCGTTGTGCAGGCGCATAAAAATGATGTCTTCACCAACTTACGATGGGTGTACGTACCTTCTTCATGAACGACATTACGTTTGCTGGAAGCATTTTGAAATGTTAAATTCCGCCGCAGCGTTCCCCTCGAGCGTGTGTTGGTAGTGATGACGTTGGTGCCTGCAAAGAAGCCGGAAGCAAAGAAAGGAGAGAGGCATTAGAGATTCCAGTGCTTTTTTTCACTCTCTGTTTCGTATTTACTTGAAGCACAATTTCACCAGCAACAGTTGACGATTCGGGATGGACAGATATGATTTTTCATTCGGTCGCTTTTTCTGTCTCTTTCTCTTGGGAACATTGGAAAGGGTTTGTGGGAGGACTGGGACGGCGAGGGTTTGCTGGAGTCTGCAGGACATATTTTTGCTTGATGCTTTCGACCTCGAGGGAAATGGTCACGGGACACACGGTAAACGGCGAGATAAAATCAGATGCGATTTCCGAGCAATTTGTGAGTGTGTAATGCGATATTGAAAAATTCGCTGCACCATATTGGAAAACGACGGGTCACCAACGGGAGCCCGTTCGTTCGTCTAGCGTGCGGGAATGTAGAGAAACAACAATTGTGCTTTATATCTTCGGATGGGTGGGTTTTTTTATGTGCTCTCTTCTTACCATCAACGAGCAACAACAATATGTTCCAGGAAAATAACGAGTTGTTGACAACGAGCTGTTGCGAAATGGTAGTGTGTATTCGATTTTGCCAGGCTGCCCACGTTACGCGTTTATTATTATAGCACATGATTTGTGAGTTGTGCGAGCAAGGTAAGCTTGAACAAGAGGTATCAAAAGATCTCGATTTGATGGTTTAGTTGATCATCGAAGTGGGAATATGAATAAGGACACTTGAAAAGCGAAACGACGCGCCATTACGATAGTTGTTATAAACTAAAGCGGCATAAGTAAAGATAAATCCCAAAGCAATCAGTATTCAAAGAGATCTAAAACTATTCTTAAATCACGACATTTAATGTTCGTCAGGGATAATCTGCCAACAGTTGGAAGTAAAGCATATTATTTTCAAGGACTTCTTCTTTCACTCGACAACCTCGAGAGGTCTGAGCCTGCCTTTGCTGACTTTTCTTTACTTCATTTGCTCTTGTTTGAATAGTCCGTGCTACGTACGGAAAGTCGGTTCGGCTGGGATTCGATCACGTGAAAATCCCAACAAACAAAAAAAAATCCAAAATCGAAAATACTTTGGAAAATCCTTGAATATATAAAGGGCATGCTTCTTTGCAGTAATATTTTTATATGGTAGCTTGACAATCGTACTCACAATACGCTTCAGCTACAAATCTTCTTGCCATATAATTCCAATAGCAGGTGTATGAAAATTTTGAAAACAAGTTTACCCATGGAAGGAACACCCAAACCAATGAACCTTTGACTTATTTTGCATATTTTTGACTGCTCCTTTACGGTTTTACTACGTGATTTATCCGTGGCGTGACATCTACTCCATCGTATCTGTGTAACATTATTTTTCTGTATGCGTTTGTGACCCAATAGGTCATACCGCTCAGCCAATGGTCAATGGTCCAGTGCAGAGCACTGGAATTAGCATCGAAAGAACTATAGTTCAATAACGATAACATATACGACCACCGTCATGGCATGGTTTGCTACAGATCATGAGCTGTGGTATCTGTAATATCCGTTTTTCGTCTAACAAATCAATATAACATTTTTGTAACAGATATGGTTATTGAAGCTTGCCTTCTTCTACAAAAGTCTGCAATACGCATTACATCTATAACAGAGTGAACGGAAGTGTCAAAATGGGAGAAAGTATGCGCATAATAAAGTCAAATTATTAGTCCTGATGAGGTTGATTCGCGGAATGGAATGAAATCGCGGTGGGCGAGCCTACTGGTAGTGGCGTCGATCTTCACAAGCTAGGCAGGCGTGAAGCTCAAATCCCATCTGGACCTTTCGCCTATAGTGAGGATTGTCTAGTAAACCATGCGATAGGCGGCGTTCCCTAGTAGTTCGTTAAGTGAAGAAGGAGAAGCATGCAATCGGCTTGGAATTTGACTATGCTTTGAACACATTGACTTTCTTTGTATCGACACATTTACATAAACACCTTTGCATCGTAGATGACAGAGTTAAAGAGTGGTCATTCAGAGAGTAAAAATTCCTATGAAGGTAAATGAATTTTATTTTCACTGTGATGAGGAAGATGTGAATCTACTATGTCGTGGAAGACGCCAGTGTTGCTACTATGCTGCTTTTAACTTCTGATAGATTGTAGTATCAGGATCAGTAAAGTGGAAACATTAAGCCGAACTGTACGAACTGTATGCATTAGGCTCGCCAGGCTCCGATTGGCTGGCCATGTTATACGCATGGCACCAGACGACCCAGCTCAGAAAGTCCTTTTAGGCCGTCCACACGGACTGAGGAGGCGTGGTAGGCCCAGATTGAGGTGTGAGGATGGCGTGGAGACATCCGCCACCAAAACCATCGGAATAACGGATTTGCGGAAGACGGCGCGAGACCGTGAGCGGTTCCGGACTCTGCTGCGGCAGGCCAAAACCGCAAAGCGGTTGTAGCGCCTGATAAGTAAGTAAGTAAGTAAGTAAGTAAGTAAGTAAGTAAGTAAGTAAGTAAGTAAGTAAGTAAGTAAGTAAGATGATCTATAACATATTAACGAATGCATGAATTCAGAGGTGGAATTACACGATCAAACGATATGTTACACATTTCAAATCGATCAAAATTTGACTGTCGACTTGATACAATTTTGTCCAAGACTTCCCAGGAATAAAATCCTTCCTCTGGCAGTTATCCTGTAGTAAGCTGAGATATTTCCAAGGCTGTTTTATAAGCATTGTTTTAACCTGCTTGTGGGTCTTAACGATTAGTTGCTACTATATTCGTATTAAGATGATTGGATAAGATCCTTTGATATTTTTATGTGATAAAAAATCCAAAAATTACTGGTAAGGCCAGTCATGAGTCTCTTTCAATGAATACATACATTCAAGGAAATGTCAATGTCCATTTTTCCAGGGTATGAACCGTTAAAGTGAATGCACTGACTAGACAATTAGATGTGGAGGTGGTGATAACACCAAGAGTTTCTTCATCAATTGCTATTGCAATTGATCGCGATATCGCACATAAATGTATGTCCGATAACTTAACTTTAAAGCTGCAAAAACCGGTGGTTAGGAGATGACTCACGACCACCAACAGCTTGTTCGCTCGTAGATAAGACTCACAGTACGAATAATTTTCAAATGCAGTTCCTCGACTATTGTAGCCTTAGCTGCACCGAAATGTCTAATAATACTGCATGTAAAGGTCATTAGCTGGGACTGTGTGAAAGGGTGATGGATTAAAAATGATTATAAAATAAATACATAATGTTGAAAATCCACTGCTGATGGTTAAATAGCTTGTTGAAAATTGAGTATTGAGTATACTTTTGCCATACCATCTAAGTTAGATCGCGAAATTCAATAGTCAATAAACCAAAATAATATCAGTATTTGGGCAATCAGTAAAGTTTGATCGGTATCCATGGCGCATCAAATTCAATACTCAATATTTCCTTATCCTTCTATCATACCTGCTGGATGACCTCAACGGAAAAAACTCCACAGGCCAGATAGCTTGGTGTCATTCTAAAGACGTGACTAGTTCACACAGCATCTTACCAACATGCAGTTTCTTTTGTCCCATGAACCGTGTGGTTGGGGAGAGTCATACCTCATTCGTAGACTATTTAAACGTTGGCCTTCGTTTAACGTGTGCAAGCTTGTTGTCTTGATCTTTTTTTTTCTACACCCATCCCGCGACACTGTATAATAAACCTCCCATCAAAGAGCTGCAACTGAAAGAAAGGTGCCACAGAGGCCACACAGCCCGGTACAGTAACAAGTTTATCCGTAAAGCTTCACTACACCACTATTGGTGTAGTGTAACATGTTTATGTAAACTTTTACCGCAGTCCAGAGGGGACCACGGGCAGACGTGGTCGAGCAGGTTTTGTTCATCATATTGACGCTCAAGTGCTGCAAGTAAAGCCAAAGCATCCAATAGACAACATTCGTTCGTGTTTCAGGGCAGAAACAGGAAGCGAGATGAAGGGACACTCTGGCGCACTTTGCGGATATATGCGGGCCGCGCAATTCTCGTGGAATGCATTTATTAAACCCAGCATGCAGATGCACATTATGTTGTGCAATGTGTGTGAGCTTTTCATTTAGATTCTTGTTTTTTTTTTCCTCCTGTGTGTTTGACTTCCTTCCTTCCATCAAACTCGGATCTCGCTATCGTGTATCTACGCCGTATCACCGACAGAGATAACCGAGGATGATGCGGGAGCCGACAGCGATGCCAGAGCGTTATCAAGCATCCGCTGTGAGGGTATGGGAAGCGTACTCCGAAGCAAAAAGGAAACCAGCCAGAAGCGCGGTGTGGAACAAAAAAAAAAGAAGAAGTAGGAAAATATACATAAAACCACCTTCGTCGATAGACCGAGGTTCTAATGTTTCAGCGGGTGAAACCTATTTGCGGGCCTGCCCATCGTTTGTTGCCGGGGTTCAGTCGATGCCGGTGCAAAAACGAATCCATCCTTGACCTCTTCCGGCACAACGGAGGGTGGGTGCGACGGGCAGCAGTAAGTTGAGGACTAGCCCTGAAGCGGAGGTGAGCATTATTTCGAATGGATGGTTACTTACGAAAAAGGGGATTCTCATGGACGGACGGACGGACAAGTTTTGCTTTCGAGAGCTTTTTTACTGTAACGTTACGGGAGCCTGGACCCTAGACCGGTACAGTACCAGAATTCGAAAGGATAAAAGGCATGGGATCAATTTTGGAGCTGTTATTTTACAGGGTACAATGAGGTGCGCGTGCAGCGTGCATGTAGTAGAAAGTTGGCCAAGAGTTTGGGATAGTTTTGTTGAGCTGATTAGCCGCAGGTATTAGTCCAGCCGACGCATCCCGACGGGAAATGCTGATAGGTCAAGTAGATTTGTGCTTCTTGGGTTCCACAGTCCCGAGAGGACTCGACCTACCATTTCGTTGACTTGATTTATCCATAACTCGATAGTCATTTCTACATACAGCGGAGACGATTCGCCGGATGAGATTTGATCCCAGGGTCCTCCGTGTTACCCCTACTGGGATGCCATCACTGTGGACAGCAGCAATCCTGTCCGAGTCCTTTTTTTCCAAATTAGAATTTTAAATTTTGATTTACGGAAACAGAAATAAAATTGAACCTCATCAACTGTGTCCCCCTGAATTGAAACTTTAATATTTAACGTATACGTGCCAGCGCTCCAGCAAACTGACCAAGCCCGTCCTCTGAATCATCTTAGCTCTTCCGGTTTGGGAATGTCGTAAAAATCACCAAGAATGATTAGAGTCAGCGAATCGAAAAATCGATTTAGAGGTGTAAAAAGTGAGAATCCAGCACCTTCTTCTATTTTTATGACTCCCACCTGTAAGTGTATGTGTGTGCGTTGCGTGTGGGTCCTCAACGGTTCGTCGAGGAATCGAAAAAGAAAAAAAAAACGAATCCTGGTGCGGTGAGCTGCTGCCTATTCCATCAAGTCGCTTAATGCGACCAATTCGAATTCGGAAACCATCATCGTCAAGAAGCTGAGATGTGTCCTTCCTTCCCCTGGTCGTGTCCTCCCGGTAACTCGCACAAATCTCCCCACACCCGCACCATCTGATTACATCGCAAGCAGTGGAAGAAAGCTCATCCATTTTCCGATTTCGCGTTACATGCTTGATCCACCAGCAGCATCATCTTCAACCTTCGCCATTTGATGTCCGAGGTGTCAAGTAGTAAGGCGGACCAGATTTAATCGATAACGTTAATGCGGACCATATTTAGCAATGGCGGATGGCGGACGACACGGTGGTAACGGAGAAGCTTTTGTTTTCTCTCGCTTCCAGCGAAAAGAAATGAAATCATACGTATAAACAAAAACTTCTCGGTAAAAGTATAATTCAATCTTTGCTACCCTGCGGGTAATAATGGCTGGATGGTGGTGGTGGTCGTGATAGCAACACAGCAGCCTGTTGCTTTGGATCGTGAAAACATACCCTGCCCACTCGTGAGGGTTTTGCACGAAAATAAAGTATGATTGATTATTATCGTTATTACTATATTACGAAGGTATTAGCCACCGATACTATTTATAGCACGGGGAGGCAAATAAATCAACAGCACCCCCTTTGTTGCCGCCATCATTCTCCTCCATACACAAACAAACGCACACACCCTTGTGCGGTTGCTGACGATCATACGCAAACGGAGCACGGAGTAAGGATGATTCCTTCTCAGGTGGCCACCTACGCACAGAAGGTCAGCCTTTGCTTGCCTGTCAACCACACATACAGTGGGGCTGTATACATTTCTACACTCACACTCATCGAATTAGTAAGAGGATAAATTGTAAAAAAGAAAATATCCACTCTCTCTCTCTCTCTTTCTATCTTAATTGTTCCAGTATCTATCTCTTTCTCTTTCTCTCACTCGTATCCTTGTTAGTAGCAGATGATGCCTGTTTGTGAGCAGTGAGGTCAGCTTACACCGCAGTGTGAGAAGTGTGGTTGTGGAAGAAGCATCATCATTATGGGCTCATAATACAGCCGCTAGGATCTGACCGTACGGAATTTCCGAAATGTACGACATCCTCCTCGATCACTGCGAAAGTCAGAGCAGTAGAAGGAATGGGGCGGAAAAACGATAATATCCCACGTGAGGGAAAATGAAAGAGAGAATCATTGCGAGAGTGAAAAAGAACGGAACTGGATGAAAAGGGCGCAAGAGAGAAAGAGATGCGGGGGCGTGTGAGAGAGAGAGAGAGAGAGAGAGAGAGAGAGAAAGAGTGATATATCGCGGGCTACTAAGTGTACATTATGTACTACTTAAAGCTGCTACTGCTGATGAAGTCGACGATTTTTAGGGGCTGATTATTAGCCTCTGAATGTAAATGTACCCGTGTGGAAGGAGTTTTTGTTGTAGACTATTTGTTATAATTGTGTTTTATGGCCGCTCCCTCAAACCAACAACGCCTCATGATCATGAACCTCATGAACGCTCATGATGTCCTTCCTCGTTGATGCTAAATTTACCTGTTGTAGCGAATCCTGCTTTCTCCCGTTTTCCACTATCGGTCTGATTTCCGATGTAACACGGGACGGTTTGGCAAGAAATCTAGAACTCGTCGTTTATTTTCCACCGCTGACGGTGACGCTGGTGACGCTGAAGGGAAGTGGTAACTTCACGGATGTGATGCTGTCATTGACGGTCTCCTCATGCGCGGCAGCTGATGGATCTAAATAGGGCACGTACGACATTGAACTGCTCGGCTGATGCTGCTCCTTCTGCTGCTCATTCATTTGTTGCACATTTTCTATACACATACACACACGCACACAAACACATACACGATTAAAAACACACGTACGTACGGCTACGTGCGTCTAGTGGGCTCTTCTTGGTGCCAATTGTCGAAGATTATGACGGTGGCACACCGTTTGACTGACGCAGATTGTGTCCGATATGGAAGAGGAACTCTCCCCTGGCAAGGGAGTCTACCGTTATATACTGAAGGAATGGTGTTTATTTATTAATTTTTTTAGTTTTGTAATGTAAACTGCTTCAACTTTCTACGAAAAACGATCCCGATTTTAATAAGACTGAATGTGGTACAACAACGATGTTTTGCTGTATACGTTGACTTGTGCGGGGGGTTTCTGCGTAATCAAACAATACAAAGCAATCCAAACCATTCACTTGATTGCGATGAATTTTCCACCTTTTGCACACACATACACAGCGACGGTGTTAAATGGTACACTCTACACACCTGCAAGTGTACACATTCAGCCTCCTCCTGCTACTTAGAACTTTAGTAGCTCACTGGTACCACCGATTGACTAGTGAAGGGGAACAGGAGGACACTTGATCCGCTCCAATAACACAGGATGGAAAAGTGGCACCTTCCACACACTAACAACACACTGCTGAGACCAGAATCCTGTTGAACGAAATTTTATGCCATGCGCCTCTAGGGAGGGAAACAAATGTTGCGGCTGCCTTGGGGACCCGTTTTTGGTACGATATTTGCTACACCTGTGGAGCGGACTGTTACGGATGTACGGCAATCGACACTCGAACCCAAAGCTTACTAGATGAAATTTCGCAAATGGCTGTGTGCGCGTACTATCAAAATGACGGTGCTTCAAATCGCGGATTTCTGTGTGTGCTACAGGAAATGGGTTTCGAATTTCTTCGATTTTGCGAGAGCTTAGGATTTGTTGGTGGTGGCCACCAGCAACAAAATTAATGCGTTATCCTCGACACGGCTGCTGTTTGTGCAGTAGTGCCCCAGGAAAATCGTCACCAGGAAAGGTAGAGTGATGTCCTGTGAGACATGCGCACCAGTTCGACCAGAGCACGAGAGATCGATGCGAGAGAGCGTGTGTGTGTGTTTGTGTGTAGTGAGCATACGGTACTAAATTACGAGCAAGTTTTATCCTGTTGTGGAGGAATCCTGTTGCTGCGATGGAGGACCAATCGTCGTATCGTTATAGCTCCCGCTTTCCACTTTGCGACGGATTTGGAATTCAATTAAAAATTGATAAACAAACGGAAAATGACCATAAAAAGCATGTTGTGCATCAGCATCATCATCATCATCATTTGCTTCTGTGGTTAGTGTTGATGAGCCTATTTTACACTTACTTTGCGGTTAACTCATTTCTTGTGGAAAATTGTGGACATTTTCTAATCCTTGGAGGATGTAGTAGGCAGGAAGAAGGGGTAGGGTGTGTATACATATATATGATTGTCCCGACAGTCGGCCATGTGATTGGTAAAATCTAATTGATTTCCGGAATTTGGATTGCTACGCACGGATATGTACATTGTTAGTTTAGCTAGTGCTTACCTCATACCATCTCTTTGTTGTTGTTTTCAGCATATGTTCAGGATTCAGGCACTACACGGATCGTCAGTGATAAAACTTGTTGCTTTCGTAACGTGCGTGATGTATGAAGCGAGGAATATAGAATCTGGTTTCAATGGCAGATATTGTTTGGAAGTAGACTTTTAATGTGAATCAGTAAGATTTTGCCATTTCTCTTTATTGACTTCTTCTTTTACTACTATAACCTCGAGAGGTCTGACCCTCCCGTTTTTGGCTAAGTTTGTTATTGGTCTATGCGTAGTAATACGTATGGGTCTTAAGTAGTCATCTTTATGGGACTTAATATCTGGTCTTATCGTGTAAAAGATCAGCTAGCCAATATTCATCAATATCAATAATTTTTTTGTTCTTTCGTTGTTTTGTTGATTCATTTAACAACAATCAACACGTGATATACAGAACAATAAATTCGCGGTTATTGAATTAAATGACTCCTTTGATTCCCTTTTTCTAACAATAATGAAAATAGTAGATTAGAAATATTTCCTTATGATTCAATATTCGTTTTTAAATTTATAATTTCTACCACGTGTTGAAAGATTTCAAACAATTTCCTTTGAATTACAGTGCGCGACACGAACCGTTCGCCAACCCTGCCATCCATGAACAGCTGTCAACCGAACTGTCACAACCGAAAAGTCAACCGAAAAGACAACCTTGGCATCACTGGCAGCTCTTGTGTTATGAGAATTCGACGATACAACGACGGTGCAAATTTTCCGAAAATTCATCAAATCCTAAGCAGTAAGTGATACGAAAAACTTCCCAAACTTGCCATCCCCACAACACCAACGTACCAACGTGCGAAACTCGCTATGGTGGCTACATTTGGGCAAGGTTCAGACACGGTGAAAGGGACTGTGCAATACTTCGCAATTTCCACTATGCTGTGCTGGTTTTTGTGGGGGTGAAAAGTGATGTTTATGTTTGCGACCAAAAATTTCGCTTACTCATGGGGAAAAAAAAGGTTCTACCATAGCGAGAGGGCGCGCGGGGTTTTTTTTTCTTTAAATAGAATACACACAGATACGCAAACTCTTTTCCTTCTTCTTTCGGCAGGCTCAACACCGCAGCGAGAGAGATGTCGCTCAAACCGCGAAGAATAGTGTTCGAAGAGGTCTGGACAGATCTGCGGGAAACGGTACAGCAGGTGATCACACTCCAGGGCATCAAGAACAAAGTGTGGAACAATCGATTCGTGTAAGCAAATTGCAACAGCCGCGAGGCAATTGTTGCTGTCCCTCCTGAAACTAGGCCACGGCCGCACTTGACCCATCGTGTCCTACCGGCAACTTGCTGCGACAAACGTTCTCACCTTCTTTCTTTGTGTGCCGTTTGTTGCTCTTGTTGTGCTGTGGGGTTCTGAGTGAAACGATTTATCCTGTGTGAGTTTTTTTTTGTCATGTTTGTTCCATTTTTCCCCAGTGATGTGTACGAAATATGCGTTGCACACCCGGAACCGTTGGCGGATCGGTTGTACCTCGAGACGAAAACGTTCCTCGAAAACCATGTCCAAACGCTGCTGGAAAAGCGTGTCCTTGTGGCGGATAGTCCGAACACTGCCAACGATGAATCCACTGCCGGACCGTCATCGTCTGGTTCGGGATCGTATCTGCTGCTGGAGCGGTATTACGATGCATGGATCGAATATAGCCGTGGTTCGGATTACTTAAATAAACTTTATAAGTAAATATCTTGCAACCCGCCGCTTGGTCGCAGATGGACTTAACTCTAACACCTTTTTCATCCTCTTTTTAGTTACCTTAACCAACAGCACATTAAGAAACAGAAGTTAAACGAAGCGGAAGCTGTGTATGGATGTAACAATCATGGCGATAGTCAGGAAAAGATGGAAATTGGTGAGCTGACGCTCGAGATCTGGAACCAGTATATGATACAGCGTCTCGGTAATGAGCTGGTCGATCAGATACTGAGCGGAATCAATGCGGAACGGGCAAACAATTCCGGTGGACAGTATAACAACAAAAATACCAAGTTTATCCGAGGTGTGATACAGAGCTTTGTCGCTGTGCAGGCTGATCGTCGTAAGGGATCGCTCAAGCTATACCAGGAACTGTTTGAGGCACGCATGTTGGAAGAGAGTGGCCAAAACTTCCGCATCGTTGCTAGTGATTTGCTGCAGGTATGGTACAATGGCACAATTGTTAATTACAGCCTTTGTGAAAAATTTCGTGACTTAGAGACTAAATTTAGCCGCAACGAAGTCGTATTGTTTACTAACGTTATGTATTCGTTTTTTCGTGGGTCGTTTCAGGTTTGTAGCGTTAGTCAGTACATGGAGCGGATAATCAAAAAGTTTGAAGAGGAGGAAAAGTTGGCTAAAATTTATCTACATGAAAGGTAAGTGTGTCGGGAAACGATCGTAGGGAAGCGTTTTAGCAGAAGCAAAATGAAGCAGAGTACGTGTTTTTCCTTTTCTAGTTCGCTTCCCAAGCTGCGCAAGGTGTGCGAGGAAGAGATGGTGACCAAACATATAAATTTCCTGTACTCCGAGTGCAAGGAGATGGTGGCGGATGAGAAAAGCACTGATTTGAGAAATCTCTACATTCTGCTCAAACCGGTAACGGACGGTTTGAAGCGGTTGATCGAGGTGTTCCTGGAGCACATCAAGGAGCAAGGCAAGAAGACAATTTCGTGCATGAAAGGTGATTCGGTACGTAAGCGAAGATGGTGGAATGGTTCTTCTTCTTCTTGATAATAATAATAATCCTTTCATACTGGCCACCTCTAAACAGGTGCACATACAGTTCGTGGAAAACATGCTGGACGTCCACCGGAAGTACGAAGAACTGATACACACGACGTTCAAATCGGACCCGCTGTTTTTGGGCGCACTCGATAAGGCGTGCGCTCGGATCATCAACGAGAAGCACAGCAACAATCAGGTATGCCGCAGTGCTGAGCTGGTTGCCAAATACTGTGATAGCTTGCTGAAGAAATCGAAAACAACCGAGGGCGAAATCGACCAGAAGCTGACCCGCAGCATCATCATCTTCAAGTACATCGAGGATAAGGATGTGTATCAGAAGTTTTACAGCCGCATGTTGGCCAAACGGTAATCGTATTGGAATTTGGAGCTTTGGAGAGTACCTTGGACAACGTTTGATTTTACTTCCTTCCCTCTTGCAGGCTAATACACGAGCAGTCGCAAAGCATGGATGCTGAAGAGTTGATGATCAACAAGCTGAAGCAAGCTTGCGGTTACGAGTTTACCAACAAGCTGCACCGCATGTTCACCGACATTTCGGTATCGATAGATTTGAATGCAAAGTTTAGCAAATATTTGAATGACAACAATCACGAGACTGGTAAGAGTTGGGGTTTTCCTTGGTCGACAATAATGATCATTAACTGTCATACGTTTCCGACCGTTCCAGGTATCAACTTTTCCGTCAAAGTGCTGCAGGCTGGTGCGTGGCCGCTGGGACCAACGCAAGTCGTCGCATCGTTTGCCATACCGCAGGAGTTTGAAAAATCCATCCGCCTATTTGAAGAGTTTTACCATATCAACTTTAGCGGCCGCAAGCTGACCTGGCTGCATCATCTGTGCCACGGCGAGATGAAGCTGTCGTTCGAAAAGCGCAACTACATCGTCACGATGCAGACGTACCAGATGGCTATACTGCTGATGTTCGAAACCACGGACAAGTACACGTGCAAGGAGCTGCAAACATCGCTGCAGCTGCAGCAGGAAATATTCCAACGGCACCTGCAAAGCTTGGTGGAGGCCAAAATTTTGCTACTTAGCGAAGAGGTAATATTCGAGCTGTAATTTATATGACGTGTATGACGTTTGGTTGATTATTAACGCTGTTGATTTCATTGTTTTTTAGAAAATGAATGACGATACGGAGGTTAGCATCAACGTGAATTATAACAACAAGCGTACTAAATTTAAAATTACCACTAACCTGCAGAAGGAAACACCGCAAGAGGTAAGTGAACCAAAACAAGAGTGGACAAAAAGCGTTAAAAAAGTAAATTTAACAATAAGTTTAGATGATCAACGTGAAAGGCTTTTTCAACACTTAAAGAGCAGTAAAAGAGCTTTTAAGTACTCTGCCAATGTAGCACGCTTAGTTTTTTCTTCTCTTTTTGGTCCATTTTTGAATCCGTTTCAATGTTTTCTACCTTTTCCGATATATTTTTGGTTCCATCTCACAATTGTGCGTCGGAAAAAAAATTGTTCAAAAAATGCGACATTTAAAGGATGTCCTTGTTGAGAACTTAAAGGTGCCCAATATTGTTTTAAGAGTCCCATTAAATGTTACAGTATTTAAATATAAGTTTCATTTCCGTGCCTGACTAATTGTATTTTATTCTTTGTCCACAGGTGGAGCACACGATGAATGCCGTAGACGAAGATCGAAAGATGTATTTGCAGGCGGCGATCGTTCGCATCATGAAGTCTCGAAAAGTGCTGCGACACAATACCCTTATACAGGAGGTTAGTAGCGATACCAACAAGCATTTCCATGGTTAAATAACAATCGCTTCCGTGTGTTTTCTGTTCCAGATCCTATCCCAGTCAAAGGTTAGCTTTGCACCGAACGTGTCCATGATTAAAAAGTGCATCGAGTCACTTATCGACAAGCAGTACATCGAACGAACGCCCAATTCCGGCGATGAGTATAGTTACGTGGCATAAGGTGGTGCGTGGTTTTGCAGATTTTGCATTAAAAACTGAAATTGTTAAAGAAAAATTTAACTTGTAAAAGGGATCCTCGTGCTTGCTCCCATGCCACCACGTACAACAGTCATCTGTGGAGCTGCAATTGTTTATCAAGTATCGTATTTTCGCGTGTATATTACCACACCTGTGTAACACTGACTAAATTATTGGGATGGTACCACCTGGATATACTTTGGATTGCTTGAGATGTTGATTCTGTCCAAAAGCTAGCCATGGATAGAACGAAATCTCTACTTCCACTGTCAGTTTTCTACATAAAAATAGTGGACGCCATGTAGATGAAATCTCTCTAACGAGCCTTTAAAACACTGGCGAAACGACGGTTTCTTGCAGATCCATATAAAATCTGTCAAAAGCATCGTTTCGTTAGTGGTTTAAAGGCCTCATAAGAGAGTTTTTGCTTGACTAACTACTTGGTAAAAAAGTGGCTTTATACACGCGTAAATACGGTAATTTATTGTGCAGGCAGAGTGATGCACGAAACTGTGGAACAAGTAATATACACAAAAGCACAGTGAAAAGAGAAAATTAAAGCAAATCCGTTTTGTGTCGAACATGTGATGTGAAAATAACATAACGAATTGGCTCTCCAAAAAACTTTTGGCTCTAGTTTGATTGCGTCCAGCCGACGACAGTCGGCAGTATGATATGCAAATCTCTTTAAACATCACTTCCAGAAAGCTATCCGTTTTGCAATGGTGGCCAAATGTATCTTGTTTGAAAAATCGTTTTATTATTTCAATACTCTCTTATGGCAAAACACAAGGTCGCGCGTGAGGTTTTGGCGGTTGAATTTTTTGTGCAAACTTTCTTTCCTTTAGTACCTTTTTTGTAAATATAATCTTTTGTACGTGTTCATATGTTTTCCACAAATGAAAACTTAACGTAACGTAGGCATTGTTCAGCGTTAATACATTTAATCCGCTTGTGTGGTTTGTATATTTTCTTTATTAGTAATTATTTTTTCCAGTCAACATTCCAACCGTCCTAAACCACAAAACAAAAAAAAAAAAAACAATACGCCTTCCTAAATAATATTACAATTATTACATGTATCGTTTGGATGGAAAGAAAGAAAGAGAAAAAAACATATGTGTCCCTTTTGGAAACCGTAACACTAATCCCTAGTGCTGAAAACAGCTTTAGGGATAGAGTTTTCGGGGGAAAAATAGTCGGACTCTAAACCACTCAACTAACAGTACGGCACACACACACACCGATACCTCGTTAAATGCAGTTTTCTAATCCTCCTTACCTAAAGAATGCAGGAATACTTTTCCGGTATGAATATGGGGGTTCTTTAGTTTGGAGTTTAAATTTCTCCTGTATTTGTCATCTATTTTAGGGGGAAGATCTCGCTAAACTATCTCAAAAACCATTGGTAATATTGGCATCCCATCCTAACGGTAGGCCATAAAACGAGGTATACGTGTGTGTGTGTGTGTGTCTACGACGAAATGAGGCAAGATAATGAATAAATCGATGATAAACCAAAAAAAAAAAAAAAAAGAAATCGATCGAATTCGATCGTGAAGAACGAAATGCGTTCATCGAAATGCATGCAGTACACACGGCGTTTTATCATCATGATATACACCTTCAATCTAAAGCAGATTGAAGAGCAGATAACACCCGACTCCATACAACCAGAAGGAGCTGCTGGATGCTCCAAGCACCGAGGTAAACAACCATCCGACCAGAGAGAAGATAAGCACCTGGAACACGATGTCCACGATGAAGAGTCTACAAAACGGGGATGCAAAGGCGAGGTGTAAAAATATATCTTTTATGAGGCAAGATTGCGTTTCTTACATTTTATCCTTCCTGCGAGCTGCATCGAGAGACTTTGGATGCTCGTTGTTGAGGTACCGCCGAACGCCCTGTGTAAGGTGCACGAAATATTCCGGCCACTGGAGTTGCGACACGTTAAAGTTGAATAGCGTTTTGTCCTTTTCCGTCAATGATTGGGCAAGCTGTTGGGTGGCCGGATTGTGGTACTTCCACTCGGTGAAGATGAACTTTTCCAACCGGTTTAGCGATTCCCAAACATTCGTGTGGAGGCGCATCAACCTGAGAAGTTTGATTGATTGTGTACCATTAGACAGATGAAAAATAGCTGAGCTAGCTGCAACGAGATATACATACATTGGACGACCACCAGAAATCCGTAGGATAAAGTCCAGCACCAGCGCCGGGAGAATGTGCACAAAGATGGAGGCCAGCTTGTACACCCATAGGCTCGAGACGAACTTCAACCGTGGGTACCTAGAAGGGCAGGAGACGACACATTACACTCGGTTGGATGATACAAAGTGGGTCCATTTTTGATCATCAATGGCACCTACCAGATGGCCGATTTCAGTGGATACTTGTGCAAGTAATCGTTCATCTGATCAACGACCGAGCGCCACTTGAAGGGATTCGACGTGCTGGTAGTGCAGTGGAACACTTTAACCTCACGGAAGCTATTAGTGCCCATGTACCAGCCCAACACGAGCGTTTGGTTTACTACCGCATCGACTGGGATGTAGTCGTACACGAGATCCACACCGACTGGTAGACGACGGATCACACCCTTGGAAGCTCCCATCAGGAAACCTTGTGGTCCGTTCTTCGAGATAGTCCAGCCCGGTGTTGGTTCCTTCCAGGCACCGGTAACTGTTGCAAAATATGGCCCTTTTGGGTTAGTACCAGACTACAACTAGTAGGATACGATCGTCACTTACTCATGCTCGGACGAATAATCGCACACGGGAACTGTGCGGCATGTTTGTTAACCTCGTGCTCGGCCAACTGCTTGGTG
Organism: Anopheles maculipalpis; assembly: GCF_943734695.1. Lineage (NCBI taxonomy): Eukaryota > Metazoa > Arthropoda > Insecta > Diptera > Culicidae > Anopheles > Anopheles maculipalpis. Next base: position 44,224,733 of record NC_064871.1, on the reverse strand, counting down.
AACGTGTAAGCATTCGGGTGGTCCTTCAGCAGCCTAAAGTGAAGATGGGCTATAATTTGAGCTGTAAACGAGCCTTGGCTTTCAAGTGCTTACTTGGGCAACAGTTCATCCAGTGCCGAATCGTTCAGCGTGTCCACCAGATCGACCACCTTCTGGGCAGTTTCCGTGCAGGGATAAAGCTTCTCTTCGGCTTCCGTCAGGTACGAGTTAACGTACGCACTGGATATGTGCACCATGCTCTAGAAAGAAACCAGTCGGTAAACACTTCCTTCTTCCATGCTCAACCGTCAAGCCAACCTTCAGATTTCTCATTCTCGTACAAAGCTCCAGCACGCGCTTGGTGCCAAGCAGATTGATATTGACCGTTGGTCGTAGCGTTGCCTGAAAATCCAGTGTTGCCGCCGAATGGATAACGACGTTGGTATTTTCCACGATCATGGCCTGATCTTCCTGCGATAGTCCGAGAAAGTTTTCACCCACATCGCCCGACACTGGGATGAGCTTGTTGAAGATGTCGGCCGAGTGGGTTTCCAGCAACTGCTCAAAAACCTACACAGAAACGCAGGTACGGAACCAGGTAAGACACATCTCCATCTAAATATCCTCTATGACAGAACCTGATAACCTTACCGAGTTTTTCGTAAGATCCTTCAATCTCTCCTGGATCGCTTTACCCTTTTTCGGGCGCATCAACAGATAGATGCCACCAACCTGCAAAGTAATGGAAAGAAGTAAATGCAGTGTGAGATGAAGCGTCACATAATGGCCCGACGGCTATATTTATCAAAACCATAAACCATCGGTTAATTTTACAATCACGAGGGGATAGATCGATTGCAATATACGTTTTTTTTTTTTTTTTTATGGCACATTTAGTTTAAACAACAAATCTTCCAACCGTTAAAACGGACCCATTACAACAAGCAGGAATCAAGGCGTACAATATTTGAAAGTAACTTTCCTCGATGGTTGGTTTAATTGGTGGGAAAAAAGTGAACCACCCTGCCAATGTCTGGATGCCGATGAGTGGAGGGTTTATGGTTAAAAACGGAACGATGAAAACATACAAGCATACAACACGCGCGCACAATGCATAATCGTGAAATGATTGTTATGTGGTTTTGCAGGGGTTTTATATGCTTCATAGCTTTAGCAGTCCACATATAAGTTCTTCTATCTTGAGCATATTTCACTTGTCGAATTTAAATCGTGGTTTAATACTGTCCATTTGGAACTTCCGATTTCTAAACGGGTTCTAAGCTCCCTTATAGAGGCTTATCGCTTTTTGGAAGCGTTCATATTGACGCATCGGCTGGGATACGGGGAACATTACTTTACTACTTTATTTACTCTGCAGAACATACGCAAATACATCGGAGTTACGTGACGTTATTAACAGCAATTGCACGTCATTTCTGTTATTGCCTATTTAAACAACATCAATTTTTAAATTTTTTTTTCTTTTACTTCCCAATTTAGCCAAATGATATAGGTAAATAAAAGATGCACCGTTTATGGCGATTAATTTTCTAGGATTGGTTGAAATTAGATATAATTTTATACTAATTTCCACTGGTATTAAGAACAAGAAAATATTAAAATAACATGGTAGATTTTCAGAATACAAAACACGCTCCGGCATATTTTCATCTTCTTGCCTTAACGACCATCTAGGTCACGCCGGCCATCTAATGGCTTACTAGACTTGTTGATAACACGTAGTTGGATAGTCAGTTCTCACTACGGGGGAACGGCCCGGATGGGATTTGAACCACGGCCCTGCCGTGTAAAGATCGACTGACGATTCTACCGCAAGTTGAAGTAGGAGACATGTTCGTGCGTATAAGCTAACCGTTGGGGTTTCGTTAACGACAAGGCTAGAATATTTCAGCCCAGTAATGGCAGTAAATATTCTACTGTATTTTCTACAGAGAGTGATTCAAGCAGGAGACTTATGATATTGCCTTGTTAGACTTTTATCAAGCTGGATCATATTTTGTAAATTTAGAAGATAAAGAAGTCTACTATTGAGCACACGCAAACATGAATAACTCAATGAATTCAATTTGGGTTTCTTCAAATAAATCTAGCTATAGTCTAGCTTAAAGAAAAGTCTAAGAAAAATCAGCAGATAGAAGGGCAGATCTTAGCCACAACTGTTGCCATAATTAAAAATGTTTGTTCTTTTATTCTCTAACGAATTGGAGATCAATTTCAACTATCTCTTGTTTAAAAAATGAATGGATATGGCATTCCGCTTGAAGATGAAACAAAACATGTTATTTCATTCTGCTGAGATCAGTTTGGGTTTTTTTTTTTCGATGACGTGCTTACTGACGTAAAGGAATTCATAATGATTGTCGCAATAATTAGGAACGGAATGTTTATTTGACCCTGTTTCAAGCATTCCAGGGATTTTGATTGATGATTTCTCGTCTCCTAAGAATCCTATTGACTTGATATGTGTGCTATGCGAGATGTTTCCTAACTAAATTTTCATTAATTCTGAGAAATTGAATTGTTCTTTTTTCCTTCCTATTGCCTTTTTACAGACAACTGGACTTTTCTTCGTCTTTTATGGCCCTATAACCTCTAGAGGTATTGGCCTGACGTTATAGGCTTTACGCAACAAAGAGTTAAAACGATATTTTTGCATCAATAGCAAGAAGAAAAACTAACTTACTTTTCGTCACCGTATTGCATCAATGTTGGTTTGCTTATTCAAAAGTTACACGCCGCTAAAGATATAGACTACCCGGGTAAACAGTTGTGTGGAATGTGAAGTTTTTCTGTTCATATTTTGAAAATTATTCTTCACCGTTAGATGTATGAAAATTTTGATACGGCAAAGCTTTGATGTTTCTAATCAGTGCCTCATTATTTCGTAATTCCTTGCTCAGGAACAAAACCCATACACAAGATTGGATTTATTAATCTTCAATTGCAGTCACTAGACTGCATTGTCGATAGTTACTTCAAATCAATTGATGACGTAATATTTATCTATCTACCCATAGTATCTATCTATCCAGTAATATTTTATCTATCCTTAAAAGGCATGATGGCAAAAGACGATGCACTGTTGGATGGATCGCCAAAACATAGAGTGATAAAAAAATCTATTTTAAACGACTATTTTTCACTATTAATTAACTAGTTTATCAAGCAAATAATTGTCCATAGTGTTGATTTAATTTTGAAATATCCGATTGTGTTAATAAATTTATACAAACTTTGCTTTTCTGTACCAATAGTTAAGCGTATCGGTCAGTCACCCCGAAGATTACATGTTTCAAAAGCATTTTGTCTGATAGGACCTGCGACACGACAGATCCCAAAAACCCTGCAAGTATCTGTACTTCCTAATGCGAATAAGAAACTGAGTGCAAAACAAGTGCTGCAAGTGCGTGTGTGCGAAGATTGTTTATGGCGGCGCAAAATGCGAGACGCAAGCAGCAAAGATAGGAAAAAATCAACCAACCTGTGCTGCCCATGAACCGGCAATAATTCAAGGTCAGATCTGGTAATGGAAGATCGACCATTAAACCAGTGTCCATCGCAGAAAATAAGCACAATATAGCAGTCCGATAGAAGCACGCAAATACGCGCCCAACCATCTGGCTGAATGGATGGATGGATCTCTTCCATCCAAACAGAGCAAACAGAACAGAACAGCGATTCGTTACGAACGAGCGAGTGTGTATATTCCCTGCCTGCAATCAAGTTCGAGACCCCAAAGCCCCCTTGGCGAACTATTACGTCGGCAAGTAGCAAAACACCTTCACACACCTTCATTCTACACCGTGTAGACATGATTCATGCCGCGTCATTGCGTTCATTTCGGCTAGAGACCAGGGTTGGCTAATGTAATCAACCACGGCCCGCAAAGGGTTTCTATGACGTAGGTTCCAACCAGTGAACGGAAATTAGGAAGCCAGATGAGATTAGTTACGGTAACTTGATGATCATCTCACAAAGCGAACCCTCCCTCCTCTACACTAACCGAGAAGAAGGGGCGAAACGAGTGAGAGAAGGGGAGATTGCAATATGCAATGGGCAGCTTGAATTTTGGGACGATATGTAAACGTAACAGCTTGCGCACGATCGGTTGTTACATCGGAGATCGATCGGCAAGGAACCGAGCTTCTTACGTGACCAGTGAAGATTCGATCGATCGAGAGAAGATCAGCAATATCTGCTATTGATCCTCAATCATCTGTTTTCAAATTTTCAAAATTTTCAAATTGTGCTGATTTTAACTTACCTCCGGTGAAGAACGTAGAATCTTGTCGATGATGGCAACACCGAGGAAGCCTGTGCCACCGGTTAGAAAGATGTACTTGTTTTTGTAAAAGTTTTGCACCTCACTAGCCATCGTACTGCGTTTTTCTTTTGTGCAACTTCACTCTAGAATGTAAACAAGACTAATCTCTGACTTTCCTGCAAATGTCGCAATTGAAACTGAATAAATATTTATCGCGTTCTCGCTAAGAACAATCCCTATGAAAACACGGACGGACGGATGATCTAAGATTGCCACGCACAGATGCCACGGACACGAGTCGAAGCCACCAGACCAAACCAGACCGAAGTGATCACGTCGCGCGCACGCAGCCAACTACCCAAAACCAACAACGAATCTCCCACACCATCGATCCCGGAGAGGCGTCCGCCGTACGCCTCCGTTACACACACTGGGTTCGGGGTGGGGTGGCTACCATTGCCAGTGGTTTTGTTCGGTGCTTCGGGTTTGGTTCGTGTTGTTGCAGTTGCGATACCGTCCATTCCCGGGGCTGGTTTTGTGTCCACTTTCCTGCTTGACTGCATAGTACGCACTCGTAGACGCGAACCTGTGACGACGACGGCGGCGATGGTCGCGTTTATGTAATGGTGAAAGTTAGCTAACGGAACGGTCGATTTCTATGACCGTTAAAGCGACGAACCTTTGCGCGCGCGTACGGCAACATCTGGCGCTGACTTGTGCAGTTGACATGCGGCATGGGGCGGTGTTTGGGACCATGGATTAGGAGACGGAGGGGACGGAACGGAATGAAGCATTGGCTCTCGGGAAAGCTAATGCAGGTGCCCGTAGAGATTGAAACGAAAACCAGCCTCAAAAGCAACTCAAAGAAAAACACGCCAAGCGTTGGCCAAAGAAGAGGAATGGAGTGTGAAGGGGAACTTGGTGGCAGAGGGTTTACATTTTCTTCGCACGAGCGACAAACTTTTTCCGAACGTTTTTGTTTATCTTTTTTTCCTCTCATCGTGAAAACATTTGAAACTGAATTTTTAAAACCCTAAAAGGGGATGGAAAATTGACCAACGCTTTTTTTGTTGTCTTTTTGATTATTCATTTAGTCACTCTTCTCTACAGGTAGTACTGTGGTTAGAAATACTCTTCACCTCACTCACTTATGCACGCACAAGCACTGCAAACACCGCGATCGCGCAACGTTTGGTTCGGAATGAGATTCGGTTGAGATGACGGACGGATTGATCATCGGCTCTCGTTCGTTTGGAAGGGAAAAAGCTTCCGTCAGCACAACGCAAATCGATCATTTCGACACGATCACGTAAAACGGGAGGAAAGGAAAGTGGGACGAGTTGTTTTGTTTTGCTTTCCATTCTATAAAAACAAACTGGAATGCATTGGAAACGATCAAGTTGATCGGTAATTTTGTTTCTGAAAAAAATCGTGTAGCAATAAAAAAACTGTATTTTTATTTTCTTCTTCAAAGTAACTTAGTACCAATGCGATGAATTCTGATTTAATGATAAAAAAAATATTTAAAATTAAACTGTTATTAAATGTTGCAGGTGCATTTAATATACACACCTTGACAGGTGCATATGCATTTGACAGCCAAACGGTATGTTTGACTGCACTTTCGTTGAAAACAATAAGGGTTGCATGTGGGGCGTTAAGTTTCGTTCAATCATGTTTCGGACAAATGTTTTGCTTTAGCTGCTGTTCCAACTAGCGCACAATACAGGCAAGGACAAAAAAATAAGACCACCTCGCCCATTCGATTACATGATATGAGTTTTGACGCTTCCCCATGTAGTTTTGTTTTCACGCGAGGCTTTTTTGAAGATTTGTCCTATAGTTTTGACGTTGTTCCATGGTTTTATTATGGGTTTTAAGCTATTTTTGATTTAGTCCCATAGGTTCTCAGCCATTTTTGAATAACTTTAAAAACATCTAGTGGACATCTATGTATCTACATTAAAACAAAAAGCTTAAGAGCTGAATAAAAAATATGTGGAATATTAAGAAAAAAAAATACTCGAATTTCTATATTTTTAAAAACAATATTAACATGTCTTCTTTTTTTTTGCTTATCGACCATACGCCATTATACCGTCATAATTAATAAAAAAATAAAAAAATGTTTTGTTTTCCTACGCAGACTGTTCTCTTCTTCTTCTACTACTTCTTCTTGGCCTACTCAGGATTGAGCACGTCGTGTCGACATGCGCAGGTCTCCAATCAGATTCCGGGAAACTCGGTCTAGGACTGCAATCCTCCATCCACGGCTGCATCCGACCTCCGATAGGTTAGACTCCACTTGATCCAGCCAACGTTCTCGCTGTGGCACCTCTACGCCTCGTGCCGAACGGGACGCTGACGAGCACCTTCTTGGTGGGGCATGAGTCCGGCATCCTCATCACGTGCCCCAGCTAACGTATCCTTCCGGATTTGACGACCGTCAGGATATAAGCACCGCCAAACAGCTCAGCTAGCTCGTGGTTCATTCTCCTTCGCCACACGCCCTGCTCGCACACACCGCCAAAAATAGTCCTTAGCACCCGCCGCTCGAAAATGGCGAGTGCATTGGCGTTCTCCGTCAGCATAGTCCAAGACTCGTACCCGTAGAGGACAACAGGACGTATAAAATGCGGTAAATCGTGCATTTCGTGTGTTTTTGGAGTCTTTTGGATCGCAGGAGTTTGTGGAGTCCGTAGTAGGCACGATTCCCCTGAACAATGTGCCTTCGGATTTCGCTGCTTACGATGTTGTCCGAAGTTACGATCGTACCAAGGTAGCAGAACTCCTCTACCACCTCGAGATCGTCGCCGTCAACTGATACTCTGCTTCCGAGTCGGGCTCTATCACGGTCAGACCCTCCGGCAAGCAGGGTTTTTTGTCTTCGTCGCATTGATGCTCAATCCAATTCTATTGGCCTCGCGTTTCAGTCGGGTGTAGGCCTCTACGCAGACTGTTACAACTTCTTACTTAACAGTGAACTCACATTTAGGAGCAATTTGATCGATGTACATAAAATATAAAGTAAAATAAAATTTCGCTTTAACTAAACTGAAGCTAAAAAAAATTTGTTTTAAAAAATATTATAACATAGGTATAATATTTAACAAATATAACAAAATATTATAACATAGGTAGGAGTGCTAGCTCGTGCAAGCTAGCTCGTGCTGTTCAAGCACGATTTTTCTCAACATGAAGTGGATAATTGACCAATAAAACAAGAGTCTTCGGCTCAGGAATTTTTTGAGAAACTGCTCAAGATGTACTGAAGCTGGATGCATGTCTTACATACTTTTTGTTGGGACAATTTCAGGGAAAAAACTGCACAGAAACATTTAAAATGATTAATAATAAACATTTAAAATTATTATTATCTAAACATAAATTTCCATTTTTTAACTTGACTTAACTTAACTAGAATAAATAGAGGTAAAATATATGTTAAAAAAGACAACCAAACATCCAAAAAAATCACTATCACGCCTCGTAGAAAAGACCCTTAAGCAGCAGTGGCAGCACAAAAAAACACTTTCTAAAACAACTTCATCTTCATCTGCAGCACAACGACGGCGACGATCCCACACAACAGCTCTACAGCACTTCCTCGAAAGGGGTAGCATAATACGAGCTTTTCCACTTTCGATAAACAAAGTAAAACACACGAAAAACAGGAAACACTTTTCCAAATTAGTGCAGCTATGCGCGTGTGTTGTGTTCCGGTTGAGGTGGATTAAAAAACAAACCTTCCCAAGAACAACAACCAAGCCAAGTAGAATTGAATGGCGTTTTTCGAGTAACTATTTCTTAGTCCCAAGGTAAGGGCTCCCTCCCCCGCCGTGGTCTGGAAACGGTTGGTGCTGATGGCGTCGCCCATCGCATGCCAGCCTGCACAAGACGGTAAAACTGTAAAATAAACGAAGCGGAAAGACGGTGCCAGTTATGGTGTGCATAAGCCCTTTACCGAACCAAAGTTGCGGAATATGGCTTGAGTGTTTGTGTGTTTGTTTTGTAATTTTTGTGTCCAAATCAGTAAGCTTAAGGAAGTGTGGGGTGAAGAATGTCTTTTTTTGGCGAAATATTAATGTTTTGAAGGTTGTGGGAAGTGTATAAAACAAACGCACACTGACATACACATACACATAGAAAAATGAAGGCAAAACTGTTCCGGCAAACATAATGAACAGTGGTGAAGGACATTAAAAAACATCAAAGAGTGTGTTGGAAAGAGATGTGTGGGTTTTATTTCTTAAGATGAGGCCCAGTGATGGGTGAAAAATGCACCTCAAATTCACCTTAAACATTAACAATTCTTAGTGCAAATGAAACAAAACAAACGAAAAAAAAAAGTTCAGAGACAAGTGACTTAAACGATAAATTAGACTAGGAACCCCGAAGGCAGTATGTCCTAAATGAATTTCAAAATTATTTTAACAGAAAAAAGGAAGCTAAATATATGCAAATGTACAGTAACACAACACGTTGTATATTATTGACAAACAGGCTTACACACGGCAGAAAGGAATATCACACATTTTGTCTATTGCAATTGCACTTTTGTTGATCTAAATGTGACCTCAATATATCGGGGTTAAGTTAAAAAAAAAACAGCTTCCGATTTGGTTTCAGGCAGTGCAGTGCAGCTAGAAGAAACATGGTGCTGAAGTGTACACTATCAGTATTGATTTTAAGTTTAATGTTTACCCTTGGTAAGTAGCGATCATTTCATAACGATCTTCTGTAAAATTTCTAATGAAAATTCCTTTTTTTTTACATCCCAACACGGAATAAAAGCTCCCGGACAGCTGTTGGACAATCGGTGCTATCTGGACGGTGGTGGATCGGCAGTTAACTTCTTCGCCAACGAGGACATTACCGTCGGAGCGGTGGTAGGCAGTTTGCGTGTGTTAGGTGACCCTGGAAAGGACATTGTGCTGACGCTTCGAGAGAAGGATTCACCCGTTTACATAGCGCCCGGTACGAAGGATCTAATAGTGGCCAAACCGTTGGATAAAGAAGGGCTTATTGGGCCATCGGCGGTGTTTGTGAACGTGATTTGTGAGCGCAAGTTTTCCGATGAGGCGGTAAGCGACTGGAAGGAGAGGAAATAGGAGTTTCTGCTCGTATTAATGTGAATTTCTTTTTCGTAGGGCATTATAATTCCAGTTAATATACGGGTGACGGACGTGAATGATAATGCGCCGATGTGGATTGGTGCACCGTACAAGTTGAACCTTTCGGAAGTGACCGTCATTGGAACGAGGTAAGAAACACCGTTTCGTCTGACACACACACACGAAAGCTCCATAATGCAATATCATTTTAGGATTCTGCAAGGCATCCGGGCACACGATCTTGATCAACCTGGACCGTACTCGACCGTCGAGTACCAAACACTCCCAGGACCGTACTCCGATTATGTGGCCTTCGTAACACCGCTCGAGGGTACGCTAGTGCTGAAAAAGTACATCGATTACGAGTCGGTACAAAACTTTACGGTAAAAATACGCGCCCAAGACCAGGGCAAACCACCGAAGTACTCGGACACGTTTGTAACTATCCGTGTGCTCGATTCGGACGATCAGAATCCAAAGTTCGATCGTGATGTGTACTATGGCCAGCTGCTCACGGAGCAAGGTGACATTAAAGTTAGTCCCGAAGCAATTCGCGCGGAAGATCAGGATCGTGGCATACGGGCCGATATGCGGTACTCGATCGTATCGTCGAATGGATCGGAAGATGAGATCAGCTTTGAGATACATCCAAACACGGGCAATATGCGTCAGACGCGTGCGCTACCACCAGGACAAGCACGCCAATCGCGCACAATCGTTGTTAAAGCGACTCAGGTGGACAATCCCGATCGTTACGCACTGACCACGGTGATTTTGTCACCTCCGAAGGGTTTCGAAACGTCTCTGAGCGTCCTCAGCGTTCAGCCACCGGTTGGTGGAGCAGAATTTGTGCGCGGGACGTTCTACGCTACGGTAAGGGAGGACGCCAAACCTGGTACGAAAGTGTCCCAGCTAACAAACCAAGCTGGCGAACAGCTACGATACGGTATTGTTGGATCACCGCTAGCTCAGGAACAGTTTCGTGTTGGCCCGAGTGGAGAAATCATTCTAGCGAAACCACTCAACTATCGACGCGTTCCACAGTACACCTTTGCGATCGAAACAAGCGTACCGGGCGCGGACCGCAACACCAGCACAACGGTGGTGATCGATGTGCTGCCAGCAAACATGTGGGAACCTCGGTTCCGGAAGCCGTTCTACTCGTTCGCGATCGAGAATCCACTGCACGCACAGCAGCTTCCGATGCTGGTGGGACGCATCGAGGCGGCTGATGGCGATCGTACGGATGAGCTGTCCTTCGTGTTGAAGGGCAACTACAGCAATCTGTTCCGTGTTGATCCGTACGGTAATCTGTGGCTAGTGTCGAATCGGACCGATCTTCCGGTAGCGATGCGGTTGCTTGCAACCGTAACTGATACGGGAACACCACCGAAATCCGCTACCGTACCAGTAGTTGTGAAGCTAAAGCCGGAAACCGCTTCCCTAACTTCAAATCTACTCATCGTGAACATCGTTGTGGCGTGCGCCCTCGGGCTGCTTCTTATTGGTGGTTTCGTACGGTGTGTTTATCGACGCCGCAAGCGAAAAGTGTCGTCGGCGGAACAAATTGTTGGACATGGTGCTGGCGTTGTGCCACCGTTAAAGCACGGTGTCGATTCTAGCCGGTTTCTATTGCAACGCGCGGAACAACGGATGCACACGAATGTACGGTTGACGGATTGTGCCGCCTCATCAACGCTGGGCAGCGAGAATCAGGACTTTATCGACCATGAAGGAGGTAGGTAGGAGAGTTTGGAATTAGTGTGAAGGTTTTGAAGCGGTGTAATGGAACTTGGTATGGAATTGTTACAGAAAACCCAAGACGCTCGCAGATACACAACACGAGGGCGCTCGAACGGGAGGAACTTGGCGGACAGAATCTAAACCATCTGCTGCTGCAATGGCAGGAAAAGTACGACGAAAAGGTTAGTACAATAACACTTAAAAACACTTCTATGCTCAAGATATCTAGTGGAATTTTCACCCAAGACAAAGGCAAAGTATCGACTTGCTTGAAACTCCATCCATTAAAAAAAAAACCCATAGAAGTAAAGTGTTAAACTACGGCGACGATCTTGAGGTGCTAGAGAAGTTCTTATTCGGCTTGAATAATAACCTAAGCCGTAAGAGTTTGCATGGCGAAGCAAACAGTTAAGGAGTGTTTCAGGTAATTTGAGCAACACACGATGGACACGCTATATACGTCCTATCGAATATCTGCGAATATCTGAGGGTATGAGCACGTGACTATGCTGGCGAAGGACGCCATTGCACTGACCATTTTTGTTGTTGGAGACAGATTGGAGCAATGCAGCCTTGAACATCCCTGATGGAGGAAATAGAATGCTCGATCTCACATCAGGTGTAATAGGCTAGACACAGCAGAATATCATTAAACGGATAGGTTATTAGGTCTACTTTTGGAACGAATAAGTTAAGCAAGTTTCGTACATTTAAGCGCATGTCCATTGAATCGCTTAACAAACAACATTCTGCTGCTTACGCGGTTTAACTTTCTCCATTTCTTTCCAGAACAACGGGACAGAGGACATGTCCATCGACGACAAGTTGATCGTGTACTTCTAAAGGATACCAAAGCATTCTCAACGCAGCTAAACCAAACGCAGACTGAATACTGCACTCTTGAGGGTAAAAGACTCCAGAAGGCGAAATTTGTTGGTCACTATGTGAAACGCCTAACAGTATGCAACACGCAGCACACATTTCAAAAGTTACACAGTTTGATTTTGGTTTGGTCAAAAGGGATTGAATAAATATGATGGATTTATTTACGAACAATCTCCGTCTCGGCTTTGCTGTAAAATTTCAATAACAGTTTTTGTTTTTTTTTCAAGCTGATGTGCAATTTTGTTTATTGCATTAAAAGGGCTGGTAATAAATTATTGTAAAAAAATATTCCATGTAGGATTCCAGATAAATTGCATGGCGTTGAAAAGCTTTTTGTACACAAACGGTGTTCAAAGTCGTAAAGTCTTTCTAACAAGCGATCATGCACAGATGAGCCGCGGTAGGCCCAAACTGAAATAGACAAGAAAAGACAAGAGGTCAAGACTTCGAAGCGACCAATTATCTTCTACTTCTTCTAAAGCTCAACAACCTCAGGAGCGATTCGGGCTGTTCCGTAAAATATGGCCCTACCCCGTACGGCATGCTTTACCAACCAGATGGAAGACACGGACAGCTGCCAAGGATTTTTTCCTGACACGGATGCAAAACGTGCAACGATAAAAAAACGCTTGGTTGCTATGGTGTGGTAGCAACGGTGCGACTGCTTGCTATGATATTTTGTAGGGACACGTACACCCTCTAGACACTGGTGTGTTTGTGTGATGAGCATAATCGGACCAAAAAACGGACAACATTTTGAACGATTGAGCTGTGTTGGTGGAAGGATTTTATTTCCAGCATACACACTGCACTAAAGTCAACGAAACAATAGTCGAAACAAAAAGAAAAAAGCAACAAAACCGAATACGAATTTTTGATTGTATGAAATCCTACTCTTCCTCCTTAATCCTAAAGAAAAACAAGGGGGTTTTTGGTCTCTACTCCCTTACGCAGTAGTGGTGAATGTTGCTGAACTGTTGGCGCTCGCAGCGTCGTCCGGTCTACGGCACACAATCAACCCTTTCTCCCACAGGCTGCGTATGAACTCGAGCCGATCCTCCACCGGCAAGCTGCTGACCAACACGTACCTCGGATACATCTTGATCAGCAACTCCACACCGAGCGCCGTCTCGTGGTCCAGCTCGAGAAAGTTCGCCTCGTACTGGTGATACTCGCGCGAATTGTCCGTGTGATAGTAAATGCGTAGCTTGTCCTCTTCGCTCACCAGTCGCAGTATGTTGCGGCGCAGCAACCGAACCGACGAACGATCATCGATCGGTCTCGCACACCGTACCGTACCGTCCGGTCGGAATTCGTAATTTCCCGAACCGTACACCGTGTCGTCCCATTCGCCAAAATCAACCAACGGGGGCAGTGCATCGTGCTGGAACCGTTTGGCCAACTGATCGACCGCCCCATCGATTGCCGCGTCCGAAAAAAGCTTATCGAACATGGACCGTATGCGCACGATTAATCGGCGCCGTTCCGCACCCGTTCCGTCCGAATGCACGATGCCAAAGTGTTGATGCAGATCTAGCGGCAAACCTTCGCGCAGCTGCGGTTCCTCTTCGGCCGCGCCTGCCAACGCAATCGGTAACATCTGCTCGAACAGATCCGCCCAACAGTTACGCTGGTACATGCTAACGGTAATGTGAAGCGAATGGGCTCCCGGTACGGTTGCGGCCTGATGGATACAGCCACGGGGAAAGTACAGCAAGTCACCCGCCTCAAGCACCACGTCCAGGATGGGTGGTCCGGCCAGTTCGTCCTGGCGTAGATTTTCGGAGGAAACGCGAGCCAACACTTCTTGGGGTGTGCGCGGTCCGTACAGACGCCATCGTTTGCGACCCTCGATCTGCAGCACAAACGCTTCGATGTCGTCGTAGTGAGGTGCAAAGCCCTGACTGCCCGGCGGTGTTAGATAGAAGTTGGCCCCGGTCATACAGTGGAAGTACTCCTGCAGCTTCACGTTCAGCTCGTACACCGAGCGCAGATACGTCTGCGGGTTGAGCATTCTCACGCTACATCCGGTGTCGTAAAAGTGCCACAGGTCGGGCGGAAGCACACGACCGTCCGGATTGTGCGTTTCGCGCTGTCCGTCCCGGTACGAGGTGATGTCGATGTTTTTCGTGTACTCGATGTTGTTCGTACGCAGCATCTCGTCGATCATGGCACGGGACAGTAGGCCGCCATAGTACGACCGATCGTTGCGCTTCACCAGCAGGTGCTTCCGTTCCCAGTAGGTGCGCATGAATTCATCCACTGTCGTACCGGGGCCAATCAGCCAGGCAAACGTTTGCCGCCCGATCATTACACTGTCCAGCTCGTGATGGGCCGTACCATCGGTGGCGGTATTTTTTGCCCTGGTCAGTGTCCTTGGTTCTTGTTTGATTTGTGAGGGGCGCTTCAACGGAGTTACCACACTGCTCGGTGCTAATCCGACTGACGCACCGTTCACCTTCGAACTGGGACGACTTTTTTTCGACGATTTCTTGCCGTTCTGCTGTTGCTGCTTTTTGGTTTGTTCCGAAGCGGCCGTTGTCGTCACCGTTTGCTGTTTGGCCTGCTTTTTCTTCGCTATTCCGGCCGTCGTGGCAGCGACCGGCTGTTTCGGTGCCGAATACAGCTTGATATGGAAACGTGCCTGTTTTGCGTTTGATTTCTGTTTCTTTCCGTGCGATTCCTTCCCTTCCTCGGGCTGTTTTTTCTTCTGCTTTTTGGCGCTTGGTGGGGATGGTCCGTCGTGGGAAGTGGTTCCTGCCGAGCCAGCCGGCAGCTGCATCTCACTGCCGTTCATCGCGGGACCAGTGGTGATGAGCTGCAAAAAAAAATTGATTATTATAATACTCTTTACATCAGGTTCCTTTACGCATACATCAATCGGCGGTGGCTTCGTTTTGGTGCCGGGTGTGTCAGTGGCACCCGGTGTGGGTTGATGTGGGGAGCCGGCAGGTTTCTTCCTCTTCTGGGAAGGCTTTTTAGTTGCGGAACTAGGTAGTGTGGCGCTGCTGGTGGTCGCTATGACGATGCTATTTCCTATTTCAGCCGTTGGGTTGACTGGTTCCGTGCCTGCTACCGTTTCCATTGTGAAAAGTGAGTCGTGCAGGTGAAAATCACGCGCTCTGTGTTTTGTTACTCAGCTGCACGATGCGATGGTGTTGCTGTTGATAATGTTGTGCACCCACAGCACGCGCCTTGATTTGTGGCTATTGTTTTGACAGATTATTTTGACAATACCAGGAACCGTGTAGATTTTTTTTATTCCATTGCAGTTCGCTCTATGAAAGTTTTGTCTGTGAAATTTAAGAAAATTTTGGAATTTTTTTCTTAACTTAATTTTGAAACAATGTTATCTTATATTGATTAATAACATTTTTTTTACAAATAATTTAGAAAATGTATTTTTAATTCCATGTGGACATCTCACTGTGCTCCATTAGATTTTGACAGCTGTAAATCCTAAAGCATGCATTTTGTAAACATTAGAACCCTGATCGTTCGCTGAAAACCGGCAGTTCTTTCATTATTCTTTATAAAAATAATTC
This sequence comes from Anopheles maculipalpis, assembly GCF_943734695.1. Classification (NCBI taxonomy): domain Eukaryota; kingdom Metazoa; phylum Arthropoda; class Insecta; order Diptera; family Culicidae; genus Anopheles; species Anopheles maculipalpis. Next base: position 44,209,182 of record NC_064871.1, on the reverse strand, counting down.
AAGCTTCAATAATCCATAAATACAGGCAGTAACATGTTCATCACCAACATTCTGCTAAAGAAAGCAAAAAGCAAGTAAGTAACAAACGCATGGAAACATCATCAGAAGCAGAGCATGTTAAGTAATGGCGTTTTTGTTGTTGTTGTTGTCCCGTTCGTGTTGATCTTGTGCAGAAATATTCTCGTGCTGATGGAAAGCGCAGTTAGTGGACACCAATTTACAATGATCCGGGAGCGGTTGGCCGATAAGCTGGAACTGCAACGCTTTGATCCATACAGTAAATATCAGCGGTTGCTTCAATGCACCTTAAGGTACACTCACGTTTCACGCCCTGTTTCTGTTTTCATTCCACAGTCCAACGGATGTCCCTGTACCGAGAGCGCAGACGACTACGAAGTTTGAACTGAGATTTGGCTTGTTGGGCAACGTTATTCTACTGTAGACTTAAATAAATCGATTTAGCCTTCAAAATCAAACACCTACACCTGCTCTATGCTAGCACGAAAATATTGTTTTATCATTCAAGGGATACACACATCACTCTGTTCTCAACTAAAAACACTTGCAACAGAGTTGATCTGTGTAGAAGAATGTCTCATTGACACACTATCGTGTGTCTTTACGCTAGTAATAATTTATAAGCGTCAGACGTGGTCACCCCGATATACGGAGGACGACCTTTTACATCTGGGTCTGTTCATAACTATGGAATATGGGTACGCATTGGCAAAATAAATCATTGAAAAATTAAAAAGAAAAAGAAAGTAAGCCAAAAAAGGGAAAGATAACCATCACACCACGCTTCTTGAATAAGTGGCTTCTTCTACTAGTAGACCATAGCGATGGAGACGCCCAGTATCTCTGGTTTACACTAACTTGGCAAAAACCGAGATATCATGATGAGAGTAACAGTTACCCTGTAAAAAAAGTACTGCTTTACGGGCGGATTATGTATGGATAGGAGATTGTTCATTTGAAGTTCCCCTTCTAAACTTCACCTAGTTCAGGCCAAAAGTCAGCTGCAATGACGAACTTTACGATGATCTTACCATCGTGCATCGTATTAGTCTCGCCAGAATCCGGTGGGCTGGTCAAATCATGAGAATGATACCGGAGGACCTAACAAGCAAAGTGTTTTTAGTCAGTCCACACATACAGAGGAGCAGTGGCGGATTTAGTCATTTGAAGCCCCCCTAAGCGGAGTGGAAAATGGGGCCTGCCGCTAGATCACATTGTATCTAACTTCGGTAAGTGTCCGATTTTTGCTACCCATGTGAAGCCATGCAAACGGATTTTTGAGTTAATTGTACTCTAAAAAAATACGTTTATTTAAACAAATGTTGCCTCAGCTACCTGTACTTTTGAACGATTTTAAATTTGCAAATCATGACACTTGCTGGGAAGACTATTTTTCGCTGTCGTTCGTGTCGTTACGTTACATGAAGGAAATTTGCCTGTATCAAAACCATTGTTAAAATCCAAAATATAATATTGGATATTGTCAATATCCAAAAACAAATATTCGTAGTAATGTTAAGTCGACTTATTTATTTATTTATTTATAATTAATAATGACGGTCCAGTGCCGTATTGTCAACACCGCTTGTGTTGAGTAAATTTTATAATCATCTTGATAAGGCATTTCCTCCTTAATGTTAAGTCGACTTCATATGTTAATAATCGGCTTCGGATTTGTGTAGTTTGATAGACACAACGGATCGAACAATCGAACAATTATATACATTGTCACAAGAAACTCCAACTTACGTGTTAAAAAAAAAAATACGTTGTGGAGATCATTCTATAAGATACTTAAAGAAGGAACAAAAATGAGTGCGATTAAAATAAAATTGGAAAACACACTTAATAGGTTCGGAAAAATATATGTTTAAGACGGAGAGATTATTAGATTATAGAACAGAAATTATTTTATGTTGCCTTTTTAAACTTGAATTTGCTACCTCCTAGCCTGGTATGCTCTCCTGTTACACGAGATCAAATTTTGCTCGGTACCAGGTACGTCCTCGAATTTCGGCCTTTGTGCTTTGAAAATTTTCGGCCGGTACCAGCTATCTCCTAAAATGCATGCTTTCCTGTTAGTACCAGTCGCTCGTGGTAAGAGAATTGGCTTAAAACGAGGAAAATTTTGATGCGGCAAAACTTAATAACGAGTAACAGGAGAGCATACCAGGCGAGGAGTGTAGCAAATGAAAGTTTAAAAAAGCGATTGGAAAATAATTTCTTTCTATCATGACAAATATTTTTCCGGCTCAATCAAAGTGTTTTTTTCAATTTTAAGTTATTTATTTACAATTTATTATGACGGTACAATCGATTTTAAGTTAATTATTCTCATTTTTGCTTCTTTGTTGCTGTTGTTCAGGAAAAACAGCTCCATTCCCGTGAAAAATAAGCGCGATAACTATCCACTTAGGTCCAATCGGGGCATTCCGCATATTATTGGATGTGTCTTTGGGCCGCGCATCCTTCCTCCCAACACTTCATCCCGATCCTTCCACCTTCCGCCAAGTAATTGAGAAAAAATACCAGCATCCCCGTGGAAAATCAGCGATAACTCGCTCAGTTTTGATCTGATCGAGGCGTTCCGCATACCATTGGATGCGTCTTTAGGCCGCACGTCTTCCTTAGAATACCCCATCCCGATACCTCCATCCTCCATCTGGTTGTTCCGGAAAACAGTAGCATTCCCGTGGAAAATTAGCGACAACTCAGTCATTCCTGGCCCGATCGGGATGTTCTGCATACCATTGGATGCTTTTTTATCCATGCATAATTCTTTTTGACGTTCTATACCGATGCCTCCTCCCTCCTGCTAGTTATTGAGGACAAACAGCAGCATTCCCGTGGAAAATCGGCGATAACTTACTCAGTTTTGGTCCGATCGGGCGTGCAGCATATCGTTGAATGCGTCTTTGAGCCGCGTATACTTCCTTTGAACACCCCATCCCGATCTCACATCCCTCCGCCAAGTTATTAGAGAAATTAGCAAAAATTATAAATTAGAAAATCCTGGTCCGACCATGACGTACATCAAACCGTTGGATGCGTCTTTAGACCGCACATACTTCCTTTGAACATCCCATCCCGATTACTCCCGAATGTTCTGCATTCCATTGGATGCATCTTTTAGCCGCGTTGGATGCGAATTTCCTCCATATTTCTTCCATTTCTGCATCCTTCTCCACGAACCACTCTCGGAAAATATATGTTTTGGCACATGTAACGATTTTAAAACGTGTTTAAAAGTACAGGTAGTTTAAGCTGGCCATTGTTGAAGTAAACATATTTTTGAATCATGTTATTTTAAAGTCTTTGATCAATTTTATAAAATAATTAATTTTTACAGTATAACTAAGCTAAAAATACAATACAAAAAAAAAATACAAGAAAATTAGCCAAAATGAATGCTACTGTTTTTCCTCAATAACTGGGCGGTGGGTAGAGGGATTGGGATGGGATGTCCGAAGGAAAGATGCGCGGCCCAAATACGCATTCAACGGTACGCTTTACGCCCTGATTGGACCAAACTGAGCAAGTTATGACCGATTTTCCACGGGAATGCACTGTTTTTCCTCAAAAACTGGGTGGGGGGTGGAGGGGTCGGAATAGGGTGTCCTGCAAAAAAAGGCGTGGCTTACAGACTCATCCAACTTTAAGCTATTCATCCCGATCGGACCAAAACTGAGCGAGATATGTCGGACTTTTCACGGGAATGCTGGGTTTTTCCTCCATGGCTGGGCGAAGGGGTGGATGGATCGGGTTAGGGTGTTCTGCTAAAAGGTAGAAGGACAATAGACGGATCCAACAGTAAGCCATTCATCCCGATCGGACCAGGAATGGCCGATACATGGCCGATTTTCTACGGGAATGCACTGTCTTTCCTCAATAACTAGGTGAGGGGGTGGAGAGATTGGGTTGGGGTGTTCTGCAAACAGAGGCATGGCTTAAAGACCCATCCAACGGTAAGCTATTCATCCCGATCGGACCAAAACTGAGAGAGAGTTATCTCCTATTTTTCATAGAAATGCTGGGCTTTTTTCCTTCAAACCTTTTCGAGGGGGTGAATGGATTGGGTTGGGGTGTTCTGCAAAATGGTGGACGAACCATAGACGCATCCAACGGCAGGTCATTCATTTCGATCGGATCAAAACTGAGCGAGTTATGACCGATTTTCCACGGGAATACACTGTTTTTCCTGAAAAACTGGGTGAAGAAGTAGAGGGATAGGGTTGAAGTGTTCTGCAAAAACGTGGACGGACCATAGACGCATCCAACGGTAGGTCATTCATCCTGATCGGACCAAAACTGAGCGAGTGATTGCTGATTTTTCACGGGAATGCTAGGTTTTTCTTCCATAACTAGGCGAGCTGGTGATGGGATCGGGTTGCGGTGTTCTCCAAAAAGGTGGACGGACCATAGACGCATCCAACGGTAGGTCATTCATCCTGATCGGACCAACACTGAGCGAGTTATTGCTGATTTTCCACGGGAATGCTGGGTTTTTCTTCAATAACTAGGCGAGGGGGTGATGGAATCGGGTTGGGGTGTTCTGCAAAAAGGTAGACGGACCATAGACGGATCCAACGGTAGGTCATTCATCCTGATCGGACCAAAACTGAGCGAGTTATTGCTGATTTTCCACGGGAATGCACAGTTTTTCCTTAATAACTAGGTGAGGGGGTGGAGGGATCGGGTTGCGGTGTTCTGCAAAAAAATAAACGGACCATAGACGCATCCAACGGTAGGTCATTCATCTTGACCGGACCAAAACTGAGCGAGTTATGACCGATTTTCCTTGGGAATGCTGCTGGCGGAATTTTCCAGTAGTTTGTGGAAAATCCCCCTTAGTTGCCTTTAATATACAAAAACAAGTTGAGGAGCTCTTTTTAAAAGAGTTTTAAGGAAAGAAACAAAAATGAGATGGAATAACTTAAAATTGAAGAAAAAGTTTAAATTTTGGCGGAAAAATATTTGTCTAGTCGCAAAGAAATTATTTTCCAGTCCGTTTTAAAATTTCCATTTGCTACCTCCTTGGATTCATGCTCTCCTGTTACTCCTGGTCGAATTTTGCCGCATAAAATTGGCTCGGTTTTGGCCGAAAATCTGCCACCGGGAGCGACTGGTAGTAACAGGAGAGCATGCTTTCGAGGAGGTAGATGGTATCGGCCGATAATTTTCAAAATCAGTTTTAAAATCCCGGTTCAAAATTAAAAGTTGAATTCCAAACTTAAAATTTCCAACTCAACTTTAAAACTGACTTTGGATTTCAAAACTGATTTTGGAAATTTTCGGCCCACACGAGCTACCTCCTCGAAAGCATGCTCTCCTGTTACTACCAGTCGCTCCCAGTGGCAGATTTTCGGCCAAAACCGAGCCAATTTTATGCGGCAAAATTCGACCAGGAGTAACAGGAGAGCATGAATCCGAGGAGGTAGCAAATGGAAATTTTAAAAACGGACTGGAAAATAATTTCTTTGCGACTAGACAAATATTTTTCCGCCAAAATTTAAACTATTTCTTCAATTTTAAGTTATTCCATCTCATTTTTGTTTCTTTCCTTAAACATCTTTTAAAAAGAGCTCCTCAACTTGTTTTTATATATTAAAGGCAACTAAGGATTTTCCACAAACTACTGGAAAATTCCACCAGCAGCATTCCCAAGGAAAATCGGTTATAACTCGCTCAGTTTTGGTCCGGTCAAGATGAATGACCTACCGTTGGATGCGTCTATGGTCCGTCCACCTCTTTGCAGAACACCTCAACCCGATCCCTCTACCTCTTCACCCAGTTTTTGAGGAAAAACAGTGCATTCCCGTGGAAAATCGGCCATAACTCGCTCAGTTTTGGTCCGATCAAGATGAATGACCTACCGTTGGATCCGTCTATGGTCCTTCCACCTTTTTGCAGAACACCTCAACCCGATCTCATCACCCCTCGCCTAGTTATTGAAGAAAAACCCAGCATTCCCGTGGAAAATCAGCAATAACTCGCTCAGTTTTGGTCCGATCAGGATGAATGACCTACCGTTGGATGCGTCTATGGTCCGTCCACCTTTTTGGAGAAAACCGCAACCCGATCCCTCTACCTCTTCACCCAGTTTTTGAGGAAAAACAGTGCATTCCCGTGGAAAATCGGCCATAACTCGCTCAGTTTTGGTCCGATCAGGATGAATGACCTACCGTTGTATGCGTTCATGGTCCGTCCACCTTTTTGCAGAACACCCTAACCAACTCCCACCACACCCTCGCCTTGTTATTGAGGAAAAACTCAGAAAATTAGCAATAACTCGCTTAGTTTTTGTCCGGTCGGAGTGAATGACCTACCGTTGGATGCGTCTATGGTCCGTCCACCTTTTTGCACAACATCCCAACCCGATCCCTTCACCCCCTCACACAGTTATTGAGGAAAAACCGTGCATTCCCGAGGAAAATCAGCGATAACTCGCTTAGTTTTGGTCTGAGCGGACAGCATACAATTGCATGTGTCTTTGGGCCACACACCATTCCTCCCAACACCTCATTCCAATTCCTCCACCCGCCGCCCAGTTATTGAGGAAAAACAGTGCATTCCGTTGGAAAATCAGTGTTAACACGGTCATTCCTGATCCGATCGGAGCGTACCGTTGAATGCGTCTTTGAACCGCGCATATTTCCTTTCAACATCCCATCTCGATCCCAGTTATTGAGGAAAAACAGTACATTCCCGTGGAAAATCAGTGATAACTTGCTTAGTTTTTTCGGAAAATCGGCGATAACTCGTACATTTTTCGTGCGATCAAGACGTACTGCATACCGGGGGCTTTATACGAGGCCACTAACCGGGCTCAAGGTGGATCATAGTTGACGCTCGTACTCGTTTCATAACTGCTCCATTGAGAAGAGGGGAGAGAGATTCTCTGACTCTCCCAGACAGCCACCCATTTCGCTCATTGGTTAATCCCCCATTGCAGCGGAGGCGTCGTAGAACACGGTTGAGCAGGAGCGATGGCGTTCATGCATCTGCCCGAATGCAGTAGAAAAGCCTGGCCAAAATCTGGACTTTGCGGTATCAATATTAACGTTCACCCAGAGACAGATATGTGATAGCAAAAAATCTTAAAATCTTTTTAACAACAACCACTTAGATTGCAAACGTACGATTTATAAAACGGAAAAAATAAAGGTTTTCCAAAACAACACCCAAAAAGTGCATCTCACTATCGTAATAGAGTTCATTTTTATTAATGATATTACTGTTTTGTTGTTGTTGCTGTTTTCTGTTTCTGAAACTCTCTCTCTCTCTCTCTCTCTCTCTCTCTCTCTCTCTCTCTCTCTCTATCCGTGGTGTGATTAAAATTATTCTACATTGACAAATACAGGAAACAAACAGGTCTCTGCGCTGGTCGGCAGAAGGGCAGAAGGCGTACATAGGTGGTGGTGATAAGGAGAATTCGTTTCATTAGATTACGGAAACAGGAGAGGTGAGGTGTGTGTTGAGGCTCGGAAACGTCGGTTCTTATATATTGTTTATTATATTTTCCTCTCCCGCTCTATCCGTGTGCTTATTAACATCGAAAACTTACTAAAAAAAAGGACTCACCCGACATGCGTGTTTTTGCGTGTCCTTCTTTCTCATTTCTTCTTTCATCTTCTTCTTGCTTGTTTGCTCATCTGTTTGTCTCATGTTTTGTCACGTTTCCTGGTTTCCATGGTTTTCTCTACTTCGGAATGATATATTGAACCTAAGAAGCACAGCTTGCTTAATCCTCTTTCTTCTTCCAGTTGCCCAATTTCACCTTTTGTTTTTTTTTTTCCTGTTTCGCACTTCTTTTTCTTTTGCAGTGCATGTATTGTGTTTGCTCTTACGTTATATAATAACCATACTCTTAAAACGTAAACGACTAGAGCGTGTATTTGCGCGCACTGTGCCAGTGCTCACATTCTGTTTTATACGTCTTCCTCTTCTTCAGTGTAGTGTGTGTCTGTAAAACAATCGATAAGAACAAGAGCGCGATTTAGTATGCGTATGCGTGTGTGTACGTGCGTGCGCGTATGTGGGATTTTTCGGGGTAAGGATGGGCGTGTGTATGTGTGTGTGTTTGTCACGGAAGGACACGAAAACGAGCTGCAGCCACCGACAAATGACGAACGGCTATCGAGAGATATATTATCGGCAAAGTACGGGTAGCTGCATTCGAAATAGGCACTAAGTATGACTCTCATTCGTTAGTAAAGCTAAGGAATCTACAGATACAAACCGGGAAGCGGGGGGTGGAAGTAGGTTCAACGAAAGTTTTCCTTTGCCGCTTCTTTCAAACCCCTCTTCCAACCGCTTGTTTTCTTTTTTAATTCTCTTCTTGGTTTGTGTCTTAGATTTGTTTAAGTAGTAGTAGTGTGTGTGTGTGTGTGTGTGAGTGTGTTTTATAAGATTACGAGTGATAAACAACAATTAAAAATGTACGATCTAATCCTTCCCCGACACATACACATACGCACACAACACATATTGTGTATGATACGAATCAGTATTGTGTGTGGCTATCATTTGGTATCATTAGCATTATCGTTTCATATTTTTTTCTCTTCATCTCTTTACGCATCATTATTTTGGTTGTTTTGCACCTAAAATTATTACCTTACACAATACCTTTCCTTCTAATTGTTTTGTCGAATTTTCTTATTCTGTCTTCTGCTTTCCTATCTTGTTTTGCTTATCTGTTTTGTTTTTAATTTTATTCTTCCGCTTTTTTTTCTTTCCATTATTAGTTCATTTTTTTTGTTTTGCACCCAAAAATCGAATTCCGTTTCATACTTTGATTTTACTTATTTAAAAAAGAAAAAAATTAAACAAATAGGATTATATCAGTTTGGTTATGTGTTTGGTTTTGTTCTCATTTTTTAGCTTTGTTTAATTTTTCTTTAGCGATTTGTTTCTGTTGTTTTTTTAAATATCACTAATATAATGTTGCACTGTATGCACGCACACAAACACACACGCATACGCGCCGAACAGGAGTTAAGAAAGAAAGACATGTTTTGTTTGTTTGTTGCTTTACTTTCATCACTACAATTTACTTTTTCTAGTATATTTGTTTCTTTCTTTTTTTTCTCTCTCGCTCTCCCTTTTCCTATATATATATATAAATGTACTTCCTTTTGTATTATTAGGCTTAATGTTTTCTTCACTACAAACACCCACCCACAAACATACGCGCGCGCATTCAGATTGCAACAGTATTGGACCATCATAATCGCATTGATTTTTAACACACACACACACCTCGCGTGTACTTCTGATATAAACGGTGTAGTAGTAATAATCTTATTTTGTAGCAGTAACAGTTGCTATACACAGGAAACTTCCTGTTGGGTTTGTTTTGCTGTTGTGGATTTTGCTCAATTAATTCCGTTTACACTGTATATTGTAATACGACAGTACAGACGACAGCTGGGGTTTTTATCTTGCTCTTTTCTTGTTTTAAGCCGCCCGGAGATGGCAAGAGATGTGCATATGCATAAAAGTGTGCAAAATAAAACCAAAACAACCGAGAGATATCTCAGCGCTCGTATCAATTGACATGGTTTAAAAGTGAGATTAGCTAGAAAAATAGAGAAAACAAATAACAAGACAAATGTAACGACAAACAAAAAGTAAAACGTAAACAGATACGATTACATAATAATAAAAATACAATTATAAAATAACATAATAGAGGCGAGATAGTATGCACATACGGATAAAAACATCGATGGAGGTGCCTGTCTCCTGGTACAGTTTTGTTCCCACTCTAATTCATAAATGCGTGCGTGTGTGTGTTACATGTCTCTGTGTTTCTCTCTCTAGATATATGATAAATGTGTTATGTGTATATGCGTCTAGGGTGTACAATTTCTATCGCTTTTGTTTATTTTTTTTCCTTTCCGGTTTCCTTTAAGGGCCTCTTGCTCTCCCGATTTGCACCGCTACTCTTTTGAATATCCTCTGTTTCTTATACCTCGGTTTTGTCCTATATCCCGGAATGCAGACGGAGTAGTAGAGGCGGCTTGAGGGTGTTGTCTGCGCCGGTAGGGTCTGTAGGACTTTTTTCCCCTTTTTGTTGTCGAGGCGTCCTTAAGGGTTTAGGCGAAAAATTCATACTTTGATGCCAGCTTATATTCTTCCTCGTCTACTTTGTACATTTCGATGAGCTGTTTGAGGTTGGGATGATAAAACAAAAGAACAAATGTGTTACTAATTGTTAAAAGAACATATTTTCTATTAGTATATTTTGGTAGCACAGTTAGCTGGAAATGTATTTCTCTTTTTCTATCAATTTTTTTCAACTTTATGAGATGCTTTGAGGACAGATTTTTTTTACTAATTTATAGCGCAAAAATGCCAAGAAATAAATTTTGTGTCTCATATGTGCAGCTAGCATTAACACAAAGAATATTTAAACGATTTATTTCAAGAAAAGATAAAATAATTAAATCGTAATAAAAGATACAAAATAAAAACAATAAAATTGATTGTATTTTACATTAGATCAGCATAGAAAAAAAACTTTAACGATTAATCAAACAAGTGTTACATCAACAAAAAAAAAAAACACAATAAAAATAAAATATAACATAGCTTACATTTACTAAATAATACTTTTTTTGCATTTGGCACTACACGCGTAAAGCTTCCACGAGAACCAGCTCACTCCAGAAGTCCGGCCACCGGGCATCTTTTTGCCGATGGCACACCTTCAAAAACACACACATACACGCACACCGCACTCGTCACGAACAAATGCAGGGACAGTCGGATTGTTTGGCTTCTTCGCGCTTTCGCGCTTCCTCGATCGTGTTCAATCGGATCAGATGTTGCGCGGACGGTGGTGGAATGGTGGAGAAGCTACGAAATGGGACGGGCGCCACCGTAACCACTGGCGACGCCGGTACAGATGCGTTGCTTCCGGCGCTGGTTGACTTTTGATCGCCACTAATGCTAGTACTACTGCCGCTACTAATAAGCTTACAGCCGCTAGCCGACAGCTAATAAACAATATCGATGCCGCGAGTTTACACATAGACACAAACACGTCGCATCGGGTTGTAACACACAGAAAAAAATGATAAAAAAGTTTGGAACAGAAATTTGGGGAGAAAAAGAGGAAAATTTAAATTAATGAAACATCAGTAGTATGAAACGATGATAAAAGAATAAGAAAAACAAAGAAGAAAAAATAGAAAACAAAAAAAAACAATTAAGCACAAAAACAAAACAGATGAGTGACAGAGTACACTAATTAATAAGAAAGTGAAACGAAACAAAAAAAGGTGCATAAAAAGAAAACAACAAACGAAAAAAGCGAATAAAAAAGTTAAGTAAATTAAAATGGACCTACTACTAGATGGGCCGAAATTTTGTGAAGCCTAGCAGCGCGTGAAGTAGCCTTAGCAGGATTTTGGGGGGGGTGGGGTAGACTAGACGGTGGTTGTTGGCCAGTGTCTGTGGGGTAATACGCAATTTATACGACACATGCACTAAACTAGGTAACTACTGGCTGGCTACTAGAATACTACTGCTGCTGCGGCTGGTGCTGCTGCTGCTACGCTGCGCCGTTGTTAAAATTGGTGGTGCTGCAGGGTTGCTTCGATTGCTTTATGCTTATCACAACGATACTGTGTATGTAGAATTATATTACAGGTTGCCATAGGCTACACTTCACTAGGAACAAAGATCACAGAGTCAAAGCCGATGACGTTATGATGCGTAAGGATCAGTAGGAACGAACAGGAGGAGTAGGTATGATCAGAGAGGCATACACACAGGCACAGGCAAGAGACAAGGCAAGATGTTTTAGAGATAAATCGACAGACAGAAGGGTGATATGTTGGAAGGATGTTGAGACAGATGCTATCCCGGACACGACACGACTACACGACCGTTTCGATCGTAACGATCTCTCGCACACCGCCCACTAGACCGCCGCCGCCCGGACACAACGCTACCTTTTGCACATCGTTCGCCAACTCCTCCAGCTGCTTGTCGTGGGTCACTTTCAGCTTTTCCTTCTCCCGATTCTGCTTGATGGTGGCAGTCTGGGAAAGGGGAGAGTGAGAGAGAGACAGACCGAGTTAGGGCGTGGAACGGTTTGAAGGGTACACCATCAAGATCATCCGTACCTTTTTCTCGTCCATGAACCGCTTGATGTTGTTTTGCTTCTTCTCGCGCAGCCGCCGATCTTTCTCGCCCTTGGTCTTGAGCGTTTTGTCGTTCGCGACCTCCTTCGACGTTTCGACCGAGATCTTCGCCTGTCTGCTGTTCAGCTCCTTAATCTCGCGCTCATGTTTCGCCTCGAGCTGCTTCATCTGCGAGGCCTGCGTCGTCTCCATCAGCTTGCGCAATATGTCCTGCTGGTCGGCGAGCTGCTGCTTCAGCAGCTCCCACTCCTCCTTCTTGTGCCGTTCGGCCATCTCCGTCCACTGGGTGTTTTGTTCTTGAATAAGCTTGCGTACGGCCGGGTCGGCCTTAATCTCGTCCTTACTTTTGCCCTTGATCAGTCGCTCGATCGCTGCGTTCTGTTGCTTCTGCACACCGGCCCGTTCCTTCGCGTGCTTCTTCTTCACCGCGTCCAGCTCCTTCTGCTGCTTTTTGGCCGTCTTCTGGAAGCCCTTCTCCTGTCGCAACGAATCGACCGTAATCGGATCGAACACGAGCGGTGGTTCCGTTACGCGCTGCTCCTCTTTGCGGGCCTGCTCTTCCTTTTCCTTCTTGCCCGTTTCCTCGATACCCATCGCCTTCATGTTGTCCGAACGCTCCTTCGCGGCACCCATGAAGGCACGCGGATCCGACAGTGCGTCCATGAAATCTTCGAACCCGTCCGGTACGTAGATTTTTAGCTCAATGTTACAGAACAGCATGGGCAGTGACATCGGGAAGTTAGCCTCGGTACGGAGCGAGATGTGCCGATAACCGCCCTGCAAACCGTCCAGCGGTAGTATGCGCTGACCGAGCAGCTTACCATTTTCATCGTACACACCGAACCGCAACACGGCCAGATCGGGCAGCACTACCTTACGGAAAAGAAATGGTTCCTCGTTGTACACCGGGTTTAGTCCGTTAGCCGGGACCATGCGCGTACGGAACTCTTTGCGCACGGTGTCGGATGGTAAACCGTACATGTCCACTTCAACGTACGTGCCGACCTTCTTGTCCGAAAGGAACTGGCCGGCAATGACTTGTACCGCGCAGGACGCCGCAATCACACCATCGACCGGTGCGTCCGCAAATGGGTCGAAGCTACGATCGGCACGTCGCATGAAATCCGGTTTCAACAGGTAGCCACAGTTGCCGTTGTACTCGAACTTGCCCTGATTTAGCTGCATCGGCAGATCGGACGTTTGGAAGTTAAGTGACACCATCTGGCAGCCCGCATTCCAGAACACCTGCGGCATGTAGTTGGACGAATCGGCCCGCGTACCTTTCGGATAGATGCGTGACATCTGTCGCTTGTTGTAGTTGACAAACTCGATGGCTTGCGACTTTAGCAGATTCATGCCAGTCGTCTCCGCGAACGAGGACATATTGTGGTGGACGTTTTTCTTTTCCGCATAATCGAACGTTTGAAATTTAACCGGCTGCGCGTAGTTCACCATCGACGACAGCCACGGATGGACGTTGGTGGTGGAACCGGTGTACTGGATTGGTGGTGCTTCTTCGCCACCGTCCTGTGAGGCGGCTGCGGCTGCTACCGGTGCTACGGCGGTTGCTGCGGGGGCTGCTAGTTCCGCAATTTTCGTCGCATCTACCACCGCACTCGCATCCTCCTTCACTTCGTCTTCAATCACAAACTCACCCTGCAGGAACAGCTCGAGCTCCTTCTTTTCAACTTCCGGCTTTAGGCGCTTATTTTTTATGAGGATCTTCCGTTTGAGGGCGGATGGTGGCGGTAGTGGTGCACCCGGATCAAGCGGAAAGTCGGGAATCGGTTCCTTTAGTAGTAGATCGCCTAGAATCTCGTCACAGTACTTGGCCAACTTGTACTGTTGCGATTTGCAGCAATGATTTTCAAACGACAGGATTACCGGATAATCGGATGTGACGAACGCGGTATCACGCAGCGCGTAAATCACATCCTTAAACAGGATATCGGTACACATGGCCATACCGTGGGTGATGATCGGTTCTTCGTCTTCGCCCTTACCATCCCAACAATCCAGCTCGACGCACCGACAGCCGGCCAGCAACGTTTGACGGTACATCTCGACCGAGCTTTTGCCACCGAACTGACGTCCGGACAGGTACGTGTTGTGAGACGAGTTGATGTAGTAGTGAGACAGTGGTTGATCCATGTCCATGTAGATGTCGAGCCGGTCAAGAAAGACGGGCGCATTCTCGTCCGACATAAGGTACCGAATCAGGCCGTCCTTGGTGAGGGTTTCTGTAAGACGGAAGTAAGCAACGTAAGCATTCCGGTACGAACAAACGGATGGACGAGCATTTTACACTTACTTGCTTCCCGAGCTTCATCATTTTGCTCGTACGTGGTAATAATTTCGAGTGCTCGCTTTTCATCGTACAACGGGTAGAGGATCTCGTTCAACCTTGGATCACGCTGCTTTTCATTAAGAAAGTTGATAAACTGGTCCAGATTGATAGCATTCGCTTTACCCTGCGTGCTGTAATTGAAGAAAAAGAAAGAACGGTGAGCCCATAATATTCGTGCGCTTTTTATTCGTCCTTCTAGATATGACAGATCCAGAGACTTACATGGACCGGAAGAGCTCTTCGATGTCGTTACGGGGACAGATCTTGTGGTATAGTTCGTAGAACTTTTCAAACGTAAAGTCAGCCTTCTCGATCACGTCGTTCTTACCGCTCGGCAGACCCAGATCGGAAAGAATCTGATAGACTAGTTTTTCTGTTTTGCCTGTTAACAGAGAGTTCAAGGAAGCAAACGCAGTGTGTTTCGGTTAGTGAAATGCATGTTGACGAAACTGAATTTGTACGAGTTTCTTCTTACCGGAAGCGAATGTTCGGGCAACCACCTTGACTGGCACTTTTCCACGCGGATCGACTAGAAAACCCAATCTCATCCAACTGAAGGCGTAGAAGAGCAGTTACAGTGTTAAAAATTGATTTAGTTTTACAACATTTTATTTTCAAGCTTTGATCTTTCTACTAATATTGCTTATGACTAATGAAAAAGCTACTGAAAAGGCTATGGCGAGGCACAATTAAAGCAACCATGAAAGGTGATAAGCAGCAAGCGATAACAATTTACACATTAAAGGGTTTAATATAATGATAAAAACAATATTCCTTAAACAATCTACAGAAGACATAAACATGAATTAACTCAAAATAACATATATTAACATATACTCAAATACAAATAGTACAACTATTATTCAATGACATTGTGCTTCCGGAACCTTCGTTTAACCTTTCCATCAAGCGGTGGGTTAGCTCAACCTCCAACATAATACTTTAATAACTATCTCTGCTCTCTAATAATGGGAATGATAAGGAAAAGATAATTAGAGGGGATATACCATAAACTGCTCCACATGATTTTTTGGGTGTGTGTAATTTATGCTTCGGAAATTATATAGTCTCGTCTAACTTTGACGGTTGACCAGTTATTAGAATGGTATGCGTTGTTAGGAAAGTGTGTTATATGAAGCCTTCATTATTTTAAGTATTTATTAGTGGACGTTAAACTTTATTTGGAAGATGCATTAGAATGCTTAGCAAGCAAAAGTACTAGCGATAAAGAACAGTCTTCGTCTTCTTCTTGGATTAACGTCCTACTAGGTCACGTCGGCCATCGAAAGGCTTATACCACGTAGTTGGATAGCTAGTCATCAATACGGGGAAACGGTTCCTGAGCTTCCACCACCGGTAAAATGATCGGACCGCCAATATCCAATGAAAAAGCAAGAAGAACGGAGCAAGTGAAACACTGCATGCATTTAAAAAATGGCTGATTTTTAACGATTTGAATAATGGTAGGGAAGTGATGTGGGATCATGTGTTCCAATGATCTACACAATTAGTTGTTGTCTGTTGTATCACGTATGGCATGTATAGGAAATTTATTTGAAGATTTGTATTTCCTATGAGTTCCACCCTCGAGTAAAGTAGGAATATACGTTTTATTTAAGGTTTAGTGGACCGGGGTTCAAATCCCATCCGGACCGTCCCCCCTTAGTGAGGTCTGACTAACTAACTACGTGGTATCGGCAGTCTAGAAAGCCATTTCGATGGCCGGCATGACTTTAGAGGTCGTTACGCCAAGAAAAAGACGAAGTGTATTTTGAAACACATATATTTAAAAGTTGATTCATTTCATATACAATAAACTAGCCCTCTGCTAGTACAAGATAGATGAATCAGATCAATATCGCAGATAAATCAATAGCGATAATAAAACTACGTATCACGAGCTGTGTCGGAACAGCCGATGATGCGAACAATAGGAACAATAATAGCGGCTAATGCGGTCACATGTTTGCCACCATTGTGAAAGCAGTTGCCTCGATCATATCCGATCAATTTACACCTGCAATAATGACAGAGAGCTCGGTACGCCTGCACATGCAAGCTGAGGAGCAATCGACACTCCAGCATTTTCGTGTGTAAATATTTTAAGTGTAAGCAAAGTAAGGTTGGAGCGGTTTGACGTGTTATCGGGGAAGTAAATTTCCCATGTGCCATACTGTCCCCACTCTTCCGATATGTGGCTGTGTGTATGCGGTATCTGTTTTTACATTATTATCCGTAATTGAGCACTCTTAGGTCGTGCCTAGGCAGGATTGCAAAAACTGAGATCGTTAGCTTTATCTACTTGTACGCTAATGCACACTCTTTTGCTGCCAGATTATGTTAAACAACACGTGTTTTGGATGTTAATGGAGGCGCCTGGTGTTGTAGTTCCATCACTCGTACGCCCCTTGTGCCTTTTATATGCCGCCGATGAGAGACATTTAAATGAATCCACACGAACACACGCGCACCCACACACTCACACACACATACAGAGTAAAATGAAGTGGATAATTTAATTCGATTCCCAACTACACCTTTCAAGCTACCGGGTAAGGGTAGGGAGAATGGGTTATGATCGTTTCGCGTTTGCGGCGAGCACATTGAAGAAAGGTGCCAATTCAATTAGGTTGCACTACTGGTGAATGTGAAAAGGGCGCGGTTGCGGTCAGAGCTATCATCATCACCATCATCGACAGCGAGGCGACTCTCGGATGGCCAGACGGTGTGGGTTTAATTGAGCAATATCGGCTGCATGGTGGCAGCAAAATCCCTTTCCGGTGCTTGTGGTCAATCCGGGCGATCCCGGGCGCGCCCGGGAAATCATCACGGCAACGACGACGCTGATGATTGAAGCATGTCCGGTTGAGTATATCATCTGGTTGAAACTCAATTTGCCTTATTTGCATGATTGTTGAGGATCCACACGTTCTTTGGTTTGGACTTTCGCTTCAAGCCATCCGTCCGTCGGAGGGCGGAATCGTCCAAGGTTTCGCTCTTCTTTTATGGTTCTTCAATTATTTACCATCAGCTGTTTAGTGCGACACACCAGTGAGGGGAGGGGCTTGATGCTAAATGCTGTGCCTTTTCAAGCGACAGCAAAACCAGTCTTCGAATTACTGTGAAGCGTTGCGTTATGATTGATAATTGAGCTTGTGTATGTAGTTGAATATAAGGTAGATCAATAATAATTCTTCGTACTACTAGCGAGATAACACATATATACGTCTATTACAAGGTTAACGTGTTGCGTTTACATTTAGTCGATAATTTGTGATAGTACTTGTCATCGCCCAATCACACAAAAAAAAACTCAACTACACATACTAGCTTAGTAACACTATTCGTACTAGACGGACGATCTGTTGACGATTTAGCGAGGATGAAGGAAGAAACACGAGTGCTTTGAATTCAAGATTGGAGCTTCCCACTTACTGCTTCATTAGATTAGTCCTCGGACACACGTTGTTCATTTTAATGTTGTGAGTTATATCGCGAAGACCTTGTTGCCATAGCTAACACAAATTTTTATTGTCAATGAGGAAAAGAATGGAACATAAAATTAAATAACGATTGTAAAACATCATATAACCTTTGGTAAGAAAATAACTATTCGAGAAGAGCACGAAGATGATTTCAAATTTAGTTATCAAAATAAAATAAATTTGATTCTAAATATTTTGGAGGAAGATCCCAACGATGCTGGACAAATCATGCAAATGTGGAAGAGTACTTTCCGTGTTAAGAGTACTTCCAGAAAACGCTCAGCACGATTGGTGGTGGAAAGCGTACAGCTTGTATGAAGCCCAAGATATCGAGGGTCTATGAACACTAGCAACTCTAAACATTTTATAACTAACATATATTTACCGACGTCCACGTTGTAATTAATTACTCATCGCGATAGGAAAGTGTGGTTGTTGATGGTGGCAATGTTATCACAGCTTGTACAATAATACAACAATATCCCCCACCGATGAGACAAACATTATAAACAAGGCAGATAACAAACATTACAGCGTGGTGAGATACCATGATGCAAAATAGCTCTCCACCACTGGCAATGCTGCCCAGGAAATCCCATGAACCGGGTTGATACGATCTAAAGCAAGCAGATTTTTTCCGGACTGATCATTTGCCGACTGTAGCGTCATGCAGGGGGTTGAAAAGCAATTTAATTTACAGCAAATTTTCTGGTTTTTGTTTTTGCTGTTGGTTGTTGTGGACTGAGGTTTGAAAGTTCTTCTGTCCCCACTGTCTGCTGTAGATCATTCTCACAGACGGACAGACGATTTGTTGTCTCGCGGGACGACACAGTTGGTCAGTCGGAGCTATGCTATTGTTTCGTGAGTGACATCAACAGCTCTCGAAGGGAAACTTAGACACATGCTCCCGTGAGATGACGGCAAATTTCTCACAAACAATTGTGATTAGTGTCCAGACACGGGATTGGTTGGTAGTTGGTGTTATAGCACATAGAACACATGCAACCAGCGAATGATTTATTAGCCATTCGTTTGTTTTTCGTTTACATTTTTCCTACTGCTGTGGAAGAGACACCCATTCGCGTTCCGGTGGGGAGAAGGTGTGTATCGGAATAAATTTAATTCACTGCAATCTTTGTAATAGGAAGTAATAGTACGAAGCAAGTACATTAATATGTTACACAACTTACAGTACAAATAGAGGTTAGTATTAAACCAAGCGTATTAATTAACCGGAACATGCAGAAACCCACCAAACTTTAACCAAACATAATTCATGCAAAACAAACACCGTAAGAAAAACGCATTGTATAAGATAAGCAGATTTATGGCCCATGCACGATTAAAGTTATTCTGCACAAGAAGCAGAGAAAGAAAAGCAAGTAAAAATAGTAGTTGAAGAAAAAGTCGTAATAACAGAACATGCAGTGTGCATAGCAGCATGACGCAGTCGACTGAAACTTACTGCTTTTTGAGAGCTGTCATTGGACAGAAATTGTTGGCCTTGCCGTTGTGAGTGATTTTGCGCAAACCATCCACCCAGATCTACCCAGAAGAAGTAAAGGAGTGTGAAAAAAAACACATATTAGGAAGATGTACACAATAAGTTGAGATAAACTGGTTGATCGGCTGCTGAAATGTATTTTACAATAATATTAAATATTAACGCTGTTTCATAGAACTCGATCATCCCGGTGCGATGATTAAACACATACGCTTTGATGCTTTGGAAGTCTCTTCGATAGGAAATCTTATTTAAACTCCATTTTCATACAGATGCTATATTTCCTTCCAATGATATGGAAAGCACGTTGCTGGGTGTGCTTATAAACGTCCCATCGAACGCAAGATTCTAAACATTCTTAGAAATTCTGGATAACTCCGTCTACATTCGATTCTGCTAGAAGTGACATACGCATAATGTCTCAATTAATCGTTCCATTACAGTGCTGCCGTATCAAACCGTTAGTTGTGAGGCGGCCAACAAATTTTGCGAACAACCATTCGACAAAGATGATCGAACTTGGCGTCGTTAGGTTCAAGTTTGTAGAAACGATAAGGGTTTCTGAGCACGATACGCCACTCGTAAGGATGTGCGGATCGTGCGTGCAGTGGATCAATAACCTCAGACAAATTATTTTCAAGACGGCTAGCTACAACAATGTTCAATGCTTATCAGTTCTGACAGAAGGGAACAGAAGGCAAACGGCCAGTCGAACATCTCTCTTCCTCTCTATTCTTAAGAAGACTAAGCCAACAACACTAGAGGCATGTTCAACCCATCCACAATGCTAGGCGAGATAACTTCCAGTCTGACAGTTGATTATTGACGACATTCGAACGCCAACCCCACAATGGCAGATGATTCAACGCTTTCCCCTTCATCGTGCAGCACTCGCCCTTTACGCTTTGCAAAAGCAGGAGTTCATGTGAGGTCGATTACACGGTTGGTGATGCCTCCACGCGGAAGGATAAAGAACGCCGCCGTCAATGTTGAGCTTGTGCGTGTGCATGTGTGTGGCGTGTGAGGATGTTGGAGGTATCCCGGGTCAGGATGTTTGATCACCGGTTGACTGAGCAAATTATCTGCCACTGGATATTAATAATAGCTTGCGTCGCACGTACATCAACGACGAAATGGCAATGATGATGTTGGGAGGCACAGACAGACGCTTACCAACGAACTTATCGTACGGTAGTGGCATGTTTTTACGCAGGCATCGAATTCCGATGACAGCGGGACAGGGCATGAGTTGTTTTAAGGATCTGTTCAGATCAAACATTACTTCACGCAGGGCAGCGTGATGCAAACAACAAAGACTAAATATCTTTCCTTCAACCGGGCATCACACCAACTGCACATCGAATACAAATTTGTTCATCCGCTTTGTCGAGTAAAACCGTACTCTCTAATGAGCGTTCCAAAGAAAAACATCCTTCACTTGCTTCGCTTAGTTGCAAGCCTTTGTGCCTTCCCGGCATCGGCGTAAATTGCGTTTAATTAATGTACATTCGGTCATACTAGTGCCCAGCTTGAACGCCGTGTCCCGTGCAGTGGTATGTGCAATCGACCGAATGATTTTCCATAAGGTAGTAGTGTGAAGCGTGAAGCAATCGTAAACTTCCCTCCGGAACCCCGGATATCCTAGGCGCTCCTATATGACACCCCGTAAGGCAAACCGATAATTACGGAATTTGCACCAATCCAGCTTCCGAACCGGCGCTTGAGGCTAACAAGTGTGTGACGGGTGTTTGCTAGCAACAGGTAGCAAAGCGTACGTTGGTAACGAACGAACCAATTCGAACGATACGATATAGTCAGGCCACCTTTGGTTGGTGGCAGGGGTCGAGATGCAGCCAGCCTTGTGCGCCGGTTGTGCAGGTGTGTTATGTTGGCTGATTGTCAAAACGAACCAGAACACCACATACACCAGCCGGCATGTCGTCGTCGGTTCTGTTAAGTGAAGATTTTCTGGAGAACGTGATGAGTTTTCGTCTGCCGCTTACCTTGGCCGTCGCTGCGTCCGGACAGACGACATGCTGATAGTTGATGTTGATGTAGTCCGTGCCGGAACAGATGGTCAGAGATTTTTCCTCCACATTTTCACCGTGCTTGTTGCACAGTTGATTGTACAGCTTCATGTCCTGCGGGACGAAAGGTGAAAAAGCGAAACGATTACAACCGTCCATATCCACAGAGTATCGCTTGGGGTGGGATGCCGCAGCAGTAGTTAAAGCATAATCACACACAGTGGTAGTGCGTCACTAATGTCGGTAGAATTGAGAGATGTGTTTTCTTATTCTTTTTATTGATTCTTCACATAAAATTGTTGCTTAACTAATTCGGACAACAGAAAGTACATAGGGGAATATAAGAAAACTAAACGATATATGAAAAAGGAAAGCGTCATTAGGAAACATTTGCAACTTTGTAGTACAAAACAGAACGTACATTAAACAGAGGGTTCAGCATGGTGTACGTACTTCGTACTTATGTATTAATGTATGTATGAATGTGTACCAGGAACGAAGTGTGAGTACTCTTCTGGTGAAAGTAAATGAGACACCGAAAAGACACACAGGCAGGCAGCACTAAAGGGTCCTTCTTTTTGTAATGCGCCGAACAAACGAGATGAAACGCTCACAAGTAGATGCCTCAGGGGATACACCCTACAGAGATACAGAGCGCGATGTGCAGGTGTTGATGGGGTGTTTCGTTGTGTCTTTCTGAAGCAAACAGGCTCTTTTCAACTGTAGGATTATAGGACGCCAGGACAGTAAACAGTTGAAGTATAAACAAATGTTAAGGAAAGCAAAATCTCGCCTGATGTCTGAAATGGGGTGACAATGAAGAGATACAATGGACAAATTTATAACTAATAAGGACGCTAATCAAGCATTTAAGGTTATCAATAATAATAATTAACCAAGTTAGTTTCAATAAGTTAAGCAAGTTTCATGCTTGTGGCTTGCGTCATACTGTCATCAAATCGTCCTTTAAAAGTGTTCGTTTGCGATGGCAATTATTGCCATCGTTTCGAACACAAATAAACCCAACACGCAACCCATTCGTGAACGGAAATGGGGGGGGGGGGTTGATCAATATTCAGAGAAATATTATTCCCACCGATTCACCATTGCCCATCGAGCACGAGATCTCCAAACGACAACTCGAACGCTTGCACTGCGCGCTGCCCCGGGTTTTCCGGTTGAATTCCGTCTAAATGCAATGGGAATTGGTTGCATTTTCAATATGGTTTCCACACTTTGCCAACCCACACTTCCAGGCAGCGGGAAGGTGAATGAAAAGCGGTATTAGCAGCAAAACACATAAACAGGAAATCGAGCGAAAGGAAATCGAGCTAGAACAGCATTCGGCTGCGAGCGGTTTGTGCACGAGGTTTTCACTGAACTTTCACCGGTTGCAAACGGTTGCTTTTCAAAGTGAACGGCAATTAATGATTTCGCAATGCCAACCATTTCGCCCGAGGTCACGTTGTGTTAGCGTACAGTTAATCGTGCACAAAGTTATTTGAGGCGGCGGATGGCGGGGTCGAGTTTGCACGTGTTTTGCGCGTTAATACTTAGCCGGGAACCGTGGACGCATAGGTAGGGCAATCCCAGAACGGGTAGTTTGTGTAATGCTTTCGACTGTACTTAGCAAAACAAAAAAAAATAAATGTTTTATTATGTATTTGTTTTTAGGATAGTTATTATTTCTTTTATGGAACTACTGAGCAAACTATAGACTTATTAAAATGTTGATGATATATAGGTCAACACACTAGATTTGTTGTCATAGTGCGTATTAAAGTAACTTTGCCTGCATTTAAAAAATACTGCCTCTTCGAAAGGATTGAATTTTCTACTTCGATTCTTCGAAAACAAAAAGATGTTCTTCATAAACAAGGATCGTTTATCGTTTATCAGGCGCTACAACTGTTTTGCGGTCTTGGCCTGTCACAGCAGAATCCGGAACCGCTCACGGTCCCGCGCCGTCGTCCGCCAATCCGTTTTTCCGGCCTTGATGGCGGATGATTCCACTCCATCCTCCCACTTCAATCTGGACCTACCACGCCTCCTCTGTCCGTGTGGACGGCCTAAAAGGACTTTCTGAGCTGGAACGTCCGGTCCCATGCGCCAGTTCATCGGAGCCTGGCGAGCCTAATACGCTGCACGACGGTGAGGTCGTCATACAGTTCCGTACAGCTCGTCGTTGTAACGGCGCCTCCATTGTCCTTCCACACATACGAGGCCAACGATCCTTCTGAGCATTTTCCTCTCGAACGCGGCTAAGAGGGCTTTGTCTGTTTTGGACAAGGGTCCATGTCTCAGAGGCGTATGTGAGTACAGGGACTATAAAGGTACGATACAGTCCCAGCTTCGACCGTTGCGACAGGTCTTTTGAGATGAGATGTTTCCTCAGGCTGTACAATGACCGGCTGGCCGCCAGCATCCTAGCGCGCAACGACTTCAAATTTGCGGTCACCTATTCGTACATCACCCCTACGTAGTTCCAGTTTTCTTAGTAGGGCCGCTAATAGTGCCACCATCAATTTGGTCTTTGCTTTGCTAATCTGCAACCCGAGGTTTTCTGCCGCCTGCTCGATCCTTTAGTAGGCCTCTGTTACCTGGGAGAGCCGCAGACCAATGATGTCTATATCATCAGTGTATCCCAGGATCTGGGTTGACTTATAGAATATGGTTCTCGCAGTCTCCATGGACTCCTCAATAGCGCCGAATAGAATAGGAGACAGGCGAGCCCACCTCCCTGACGCAGGCCTTTGGTGGTAGCAAAGGACCCTTGGGAGAGTTTTCCATCCATCTTCACCTGGCATGTGGCGTAGCTCATGGTCATTCTAACAAGCCTGATCAGTTTGGCCGGGATTCCAAAAGACCTAATGGCCTCGTAGAGTTTTACCCTGGCTATGCTATCATATGCGGCCTTGAAATCTATGACGAGATGGTACGTGTTCAACTGCCGATCAGCCATTTTCTCCAAGATTTGCTGCATGGTGAAGATCTGGTCAGTGGTAGATTTTCCGTTTCGGATTCCTCTTTGAAACTTTCCAACTATCTGTTCAACGAATGGGACAAGCTTATCCTGAAGGATTAGGGAGAATATTTTGTAAGCGATATTCAAACCCGTAATACACCTGTATTTGTTGCAGTCCAACATATCTCCCTTCTTGTATATGAGATAGATGATGCCGAGATTCCAATCACAAGGCATCGATTCGCTATTCCATACCTCAGTAACAAGTTGATGAACCTAATTTTCTAGACCAGTTCGGCTACGATTCCGTCGATTCCGGGTGCTTTATTGTTCTTTAACCGAAGGATATCAAACATGGATAGTGATGGATTTTCTGGAGCGTTCGTCTCCGACGCCAGCGCACGCCAGCTTCCTTGATGCGTGATTCAGGTTCCGATCTCGAGGGATTGGAATCGCTGGAACCGCCTGGAACCAGCCGAACCAGTAACTATCCTCAAAACGCCATTACCCATTTAATCCGTTGGTCAATGTTGAACAAAAAATCTCAATATAATGAACTTTCATGCGACGTTCTAGAATATAACCGTTCTAGTGTTTGCATTTCTGTTTCCTTAACAAAGTTTTATTAACAGGGAGGGCGCTGATATGATTTAAAAAAACACTTAATTTCCTTCTCTATTTGTCTATTAGTGTTTCTACATTGTAGAAGGGCGCAAAATGCGACCAATGTATAGTCCTGTCAATTAACTTTGCCTCCATCATCCATCGTAAAATTGCATTCCCAGCAGGGGAATGAGAAAAAAGGGGAAAAAAAGCCGGATGTACATCCTGATGTATGGATGAACCAACCGTGCGCTTACCTTTGGCATTCCGCCCGCTCTGATATCGCTCACTTGACATAACTCAATAACGTCACCTTCCTGCCAGTGGTGTTACGTTGGCCACATCCAGTGCGCATGCAAAGAAGAAGAACAGAAAGCAAAACGAGTTTAGATCGCCATCGTCAAACGGGGAAACAGTGCCGATTAGTGGTCGACTTACTTACCCGGCCCTCGCTTTTCCAGTAGATGAAGAACCCGTACTCGTCCACCTTAAACATGCAGTTCGGTTCCAGCTCGTTGTTGTCCTTCTCCTCCGTCCAGCGATCGAACACGCATCCGGTGAGGAGCGGTTCCGGCACCGGGATCTGCCAGTTGAATTCAAACTTCTTCGTCATCCTGCCGGTCGCGTTGGTCGCGTGCTAGCGATGGTAGTAAGTCTAGGACTGATCGTGACCACGACACTGGCGCCTGAACAAGCGGACGAAGCGAAGATGTCGACGGTTTTGGTTTTTATCTGCAAAAGAAAAGTGCGCAATGATGGAGAACAGAGCAGGTATTAGAATCCGGATGCCTTGTGGAGGTGGAGCATTGAGCTAAGGACAGTTGGGATGAAGACCGAACCGAAAGGAACATAAGAGCGTAATTTAATTTCGTGCAATATCCTCTTCCTACGGGGTATTTCTACTGTTACGAGCTTTTGCTGTAAAGCACGCGACAAAAAAGCCATTGCTGTAAAGTGTTTAGCTGCGTGCAACGGTACAGGTCTCGTGTGGCGCCTTCGCCACAGCTATTACCCGCGAAAGCACATATATTCATACACACACACACACACATGTAGCGATTCGTCACAAGTGTAGTAATTAAATAAATCAAACAACATTTATTAAATTAAGCGTTGGTACGGATGGACGCGGGCGTGTGCACACCAACCAGCCGGTTACGGTGCACGGGCGACATACTAGTCCGATCAGACAGTAACATGTCACATGCCCATGAGGTATACTCACTATAATAGATCGTTGCAAAAATAAGAAGAAAAAAAAAACACGAACAAATGCTTCAAACCGGCCCCTTACCGATGGCACCAAAACGGGCACGTGCCGCCATAGCAGTTAAGCTCGACATTCTCGACGATCCAGAAATGGGAAGGTGGTGGACAATGTGCATACACGCACACACACCTCGACCGTACGTAGTATCTCGAGTCAATGGCAACCCGGGCGCATTATGGGCGCAATGTTCGAGGCAAAGTGTCTTAATTTATTTGCTAGCGCTTCTAGTCAGTCGCTAGCCAACAAGCTTGAAATCGACTTTCGGCCACAAGCGGCTCCGAAGAAGGGGAACTGAGCTGCCTGTTGGTAAATCTCGGTTCTGACCCCCATTTGCAATTACCAGTTTGTTTGTTCAATTAACAGTTAATCAATCATGCTGCCGTAGCGCGTTATTGGCTCTTATTATCGGCGAAACAGATTAAAGGTGCGATGTGAGTTAAACAAGGTTCGGGGTGTCTAGTTCGAGTCTTGAGTATTTGAAGCTGCGAATTATGCACTTGTGTACTATGCTTGATGTATGACATTTAAGTTACTATTGTAGTTTATATTCTATCGTCCACATCTACAGTAAGTAATGAATGCATCGATGGTACGGGGTCGTCAAATATTTGTTTCTTTTCCTTTTGCACTTTACCAGCTTCGTCCTAACACACGTTTAAGAAGGTATGCGCTGGAGTAACGTCACCGATGACCTTGATCAAATCCAAACCACACACTTAGCTGCCAGGCATCCTCCCTCCCTGCCCTAGTTTTAAACTGAAAAGATAGGCTCAAATACGGCAGAGGCGCGCCCTATCATCAATTATTCACCATTTGTCCCAGGGGACTAGGGCCTTCCGTTTGGGCAAAGCGTTTAGGTGAAGGGATACATCAAAGCGAACTTTAGCTAGTTACCATCTCCAAGCCCCATGCCCCTACCGAACTGAACGACGCGGTTAGGATAAACCTTCGCGTCTATAAATAGGCTCCACACTATTAACACTTATTTGGTGTGTCAAGCCAAACACATCAGTCGCCATTTAACGACCACTTTGATCGTCAACCGGATTCTGCTACCGGTTGTGCGCAGGAAACGTCCAGATCCTCTCCAAATTTGCACCACCCGAGTGAGAGAGTGAAAGAGTGATTCCCACACCACACAATTCAATAAACTACATACATAATGTTAAACCCCGTGTACCCGGGATCCGAAGTTCAAGGACAGCAACGGTGGCAGCACCAGGAAAGTGTTATTCGATTACTTATACTTACTTCCCACCATTGAACGCGAACGAACGAGTGATGGAAAATGTCAATCCACGACCAAATCACCTCACAATCACACGGGTGTCGCTAATGGAAAAATCTAAACCCACCGATCGGGAACGAGTGTCTTACAAGCGTGTGCTTCCACTGTCCCTGGCTCGGTTGAAGACGGAGGGATTGGAAAACCTTTAAACAAAATCTTCTGCCAGATCATCAAGATTAAAGGAAAGCTACACACGGTCACGGTTCTTGAATGGTTTGGAAAAAAGAAATAAAACAACACTCACACACATTCACGTACCAAATCAAGATGCCACAAGACGCGCCTTCTGAGACAAGTCAAGTGGTGGTTTACGGCCTCCATCTAATGGGGGAGAGATAATCAGATCCAACAGCATGGATAGCGAGAGAGAGAGAGAGAAAGAGAATAGGAGCAGCGCTAGATGGATCAAAGCGTATCTAAGTATTGAGCCATCCCATCCACATTGGACGTTTTTGGCGAGGGCACAGGGCATCTACAGATCAAACGATTACTTTCTGCACATCGCTTCCCGTTGCTGTTCCCATCGCGCATCGTTGGCATCGAGTTTTCGAGTAGTGTACGGCATAAGGATACTACACCGTGTAAGCGGCCCGACTATACATTGCCAGGATACTGACGAAGCTGACCGATTTCGTATCACGAAATGTAGTACGTAGTAACCTCGCTCCATCGAAGATTTTGTGTAGGACCGAATGTTCTTTGTCGGTTTACTTCCTTGTTTCCCTTACCCGGACCACAACAAAACAAGAATAGAAGGTTGTTCTTTCACTATCAATCGAGTCGATCTCGATGTACTTAATGCAAAACAACAAAAAATACATAAACAAAACTTCTACACAGCAGCTGCTACATTATACACAGGGTCAGGGGCTCTTCATCCGTCCAGTGTGCAGTGTGCTTGGCAAAACCTAAGGAACCTACGGTCCGAAAATAGATTTCGCAGAATGGTTCCAGGGGCTAGGTTTGTTCTCTTGCGGGAGGGGCCGGAGAGATGGGCGAAAAGGTGCATGAAGCGCAGATTGAACGCAGACGGAAAACACTTTTCCAATCGATCTTGTTTCGAGTGTGTGTTTAGTGAGGTTATGTTACAGCGGGCCAGCCAACCAACCAACATGATGACCCTTTTCCCCCTCGCAGTCTCATTCCGGTACATTATTGTTGCAGATATGATCAATAGGCCGGTCAACGACGCGCTTGAACCTTGTTATGTGTTATTTATCTCACCCTTCCATTCACTGTCCAGGGGAAGAACTCGTACTCCTCTGTTCTACTCCTCTTTCTGGGGATTCCTTGCATGGTTTGGGGGGTTTTGGGGGAAAGCATGTAGGTACACGGAAACACAGAATGTAGTTTTGGCCGAATGTGGAGCAACAAGACGCGCGTACTGTGCTGTACCCAAACACTGACCTGGATCAGTTGCGTTTTGGTGTGATGGGGTATAGTTTTTCCCCTCCACACAACAAGACACCTTATTGAAATGGATAGGACACTGTGGATGGGTATTCAAACCGACTTGAACGAGCAAATAGAATGTATTTGGCGATTGATTATTGTCTAGCAATGGACGTTACTTGGGGTGTTTTAGACATTGAATAGTTACAAGAATTAAAAGGTAAACTTCACAGTACACGTCACACACGTCATAGTAAAAACAACACACACTGTCCCTTTAGGAGCATAAAACACAAGCAAGTTCTACCTGCGAATGGGAAGCACCGGTTTACCGACCCACCAGCGATAAAGAAACGCTAGCAGTAGAGCTATTCCAAAGTACACCAGAAACCACTGCATAGGAAACGACGGGGAACACTCACACTCAATCACAGCGGCCGCTTAAGATGGACGCGCACCTTCAAAATATATCAACGGCTTTTCCACTAGTCAGCCAACCTTTTTCCAAACTTTCCACAAAGCAGAAGCGCTGCCGACGCTGAAGGACGCACAAGCTTTTTGCACGGATGCTTTGCACCGTCTGCGAGCGTAATGGCCCATCGGTGAGAGTTTTGTGTGGGTCTGGGGCTCAAGCTATGGCACACTATGTCTAATAGATGGGTGGACGACTGTTGGATGTTTGGGGAGTTCTGCCTTCCCCACGGGGCTAGCGGGTACGTGTGTTTGTGTGCTCAAAACCAAGTGGAGAGTTAGTCCCTAAAGGGCTCGGGAGGGGTTTTTTTTCATGCCGAAATGGAAGGTAGTATTGCGTCCGCCTGGGGAACCTTAAAATTCGATCGTCTAATGGTGATGGTGGTGGCCACCAGTGCTTCGATTTGAAGCGTTTCCTCGCCTAAGGTCGGCAGGATTAGCTGTACACGACACACGCATCCTTGGTAAGGTTTCCCCCGCGAGATTTTAGCCGCTCGGTGAAGCCATCCAAACGACGGCGAGTGTTTGTTGAGTGTTAGTTTTTAGTGCCTCGAGCTTGTTGATGCCATTACTTTAGTCGCTCCTCGGACATGGTGGCTGAAAATTCTGTTGTTCGAAAATTCTATGGCGTGTTTCCGTAGCAGATGAAGGATATCAGTAAATTCAGGCTTAATAAAATTAAGTGTTGATAGTTTTCAGCGTAAAAACCGTTTGTGATATTTGGTTAAACAGTTGCAACGATTACTTGCACAAAATAATTTTTTTCTTAGCATTACCTCTTGTATAAAACATTTCATTTGTCTTGAAACTTTGTAGTAAACCGGCAAACAAACTAAAAATAACCACTTGGCGTAGTGTACTTATCCAAGAGGAAAACGTGTACACACCTTCAAAGGCCACGGTTGTTTCGGAGGCGAACGAAAAAAAAAAAACGATTCATCCTTTGAGAACCCCCGTGGGAACGACACGTTACATAAAGAAATCATTTTCGTGCATGTTACATATTTTAGAACCAACCAAAACAAAAAAGGGAAATGTAAGGAAAAACAAATAGCGTTTTTTTATGTCCAGGTTCAGCCCAAGACTCCATTGCCACTCCATATTGTAGCGGTCGCTAGCAAAACAAAAGGTG
Organism: Anopheles maculipalpis; assembly: GCF_943734695.1. Classification (NCBI taxonomy): domain Eukaryota; kingdom Metazoa; phylum Arthropoda; class Insecta; order Diptera; family Culicidae; genus Anopheles; species Anopheles maculipalpis. The sequence continues at coordinate 44,178,525 of NC_064871.1, read as the reverse complement.
AACCAACCGTTGAATTTGATCTAAACTGAAGAACTTTTCTTAGGTTCTCTTTTTCTTGAGCCTGCTCCTGCTGGAATGGTACAGGAAAAGTGCCATACACTCACACACAGCAACGCAACGGGGCCTTTCCTTCCACTGTTCTGGACACGTGGTTACATAGGAAATGTAAAAAAAAGGGTTTGTAATGTAGGGGTTGTGCCCAGAAAACGTGAGCTTACGTGAGTCAACCAGGACGAACCGAAGACGGGACGACGACACATTGTTGCGCAGGAGAAAAGAAAATTCGTTTATTATTGCAATGGAAAGCGCAAAACTAACCCGCGAACTGAACGAGTTCCGCACCGCCGCCGTCTTTATGGACGCGTCATTATCGATCCGTACTACACACGTTGGGAGGATGCTATACGTTCGGTGAGTTATTGTGGTAACAAAAAAAAAAAAATACACACCTTTTCCCATGCACTTGCGTCTGAAATGTCAACCGAAAATGACGGTCCTGCGATGTGAAACATAATCCTTGGAAGTTTGTGTGTGAGTTTTTTTTTGTTTTTACATTTGCTGCTACACCTTGCCATGCCATTTGTACCATTTTGGAAATAGCAAACACACGGGAACGAAGCTTTTATGTAATCCTTTGCACTATACTCATTTTAGCTCATATTCCCATCCCGTCCAGTTCGAGGAATCCACTTCGATAGTAGGCCACCGCTAGCATAAAAGCTACACAGCGCTGATTATCTTTTGGAAGCATCATTAAACTTTAATAGTGCCAAACTACCGTAGCAGAAAAGCATAAGAATGATTGCGCAAGGACAACAACTCATAAGTTGTGCAACTTCCACCACCAAGCATTATTTTGATTTCCCCAGTGAGAGAAGAGTTGGGGAAGCAGGACTAGGCCATGTGTTGTAGAGGTTTCCAAGTAAATTAATAATAATTCGGCGAAGATATATTACGTAGCTTGTGCTTCATTGGGTTTAACAATCGTTCAAGAACTTGGTCTACCTTTGGCTGGCTCACTAGCTGTCACTGGAGCTACCCAAATCAACATAAGGTGTCTCAGTACGTTGTTGAGTCGTTGAGTGCATTTCTGCCTGTAAGGCATGGTTTGCCTTAAATATGCAATGAAACAAATTGTTATAAATAATCGCAACCAAAGGAAGAAAGTATTACAACATCAAAACAAACAAATGCCTAATTTATTGAATAATTTACACGAAAAACTTCAAACTATTTGTTAAACTACTTCTAAAAAGAGGTACAGTCAGTCACTAAACAGCTCCTAGTTCGATATATCGCACGCAACACGATCACAAGAATCACTACTGTGCGATGGTGCGTGCAAATTGCAAGTCGAAAACAAATTTTCATCGCTGGAAGTGGTTAGTTTTGCGGTTCACGTTTTGAGCGAAAAGGTCAAGCCGGCTGCCATGGGAAATAAGTAGTCAACAGCAGCAGCAGCAAAACTAGCATGCATGTGCCAACCCCAACGGGTGTGAGAAAATCGGGGCAACATTGATTGGAAATATTCGAAGAATTCGATCTTCCATGCCTTACAGCTAACCACCTCGGTGTCTGCCCGGAAATGATCGGCGGCTGATATCATTAGCATGGGAACAGGAACGGTGAAAAGTGGGAGCAGAAGGATTGAAGCAATAATGGCTGTGCGTTGGTGGTTTATGATGGTGCAGACAGCGGGCAGGTGTCCCTGCTGCAAAAACACACAAACTAACCAATCAACACGGCAAAAAGCATCGCGATGGAGCGATGAAATGGGATACATTCTCGTTTCTGCATTTGTGGATTGAAATTTTAACTCTTTCCCTCTTACGTACTGGTGTCCCTGTGTCGGTCGGTTCGGTTGCATGGCGAGATTCTTGTAAAGCGGGTGAAGAATTCGATGGGCAAAAAACAACAGATTTATTTATGCTAACACCATTACTGTGTCCACAGCACAACGTATTACGCGGAATGTAGTAGATTATAAATAGTGTGAGTGTATGTGATAGAGAGAGAGAGAGAGAGAGAGAGAGAGAGAGAATAAGAGGGGCAGAGAGTGAACATCAATTTCAATCTTTTTCTTGGCTTAACAATCTCTGAGGTGACGTCGGCCATCAAATGGCTTTTACTAGACTTCCCGATAGTTGGATAATCAGTCCTCACTACGGGGGAACGTTCCGGATTGAATTTGGACTTCGATCCTGGCATGTGAAGACCGACATCGCTGTACAATTTCTACCACCGAGTCACCCCCGATATAATATCAATAAACTTTGCAAGGTTTTATTTTGGTAATTATTTATTTCATTGTGCTTTTGTTGCAGACGTTTAATTGAAAAAAAATCAAGTTTCATAGGTAAGCTATAAGACACAAATCTCATTTTGCGAGCTTTATCAACATATCAATATTAAAACTTTAAAGGACGTTTCTTCGAGCTATTGAAATAATAAATAAAAAAAAAGGTGTTCTGCTTGGGGGCAGGCTCGGTGGCGCCGGACAGTCCTCCCGTAGTGAGGATTGACTATCAAACTACGTGGTATCGGCAAGCCTTTTAAGCCATTCGATGGCCGGCGTGAGAAGGTTGTTAAGCCAAAAAGAAGAAGAAGGCTTCTAAATTTTCGAGTTGATTTGACAACTTGCTAAATCAAGACCTAACTGTTTGGCTTAACACTTTGGTCTCGAAATCGTTTTAGCACGAAAGGATCCAGCAACTCGAAGCAGTTTAGGCGTTTGAACAAATTTGATACACGCTACTGTCCTACGAGGCGTACATCCGACTGAAACGCGTGGCCAATATAATTGAATTGAGCATCAATGCGACGAAGACAAAATACCTGCTTGCCGGAGGCTCTGACCGTGATAGAACCCGACTCCTAAGCAGAGTATCAGTTGAATGTGACGATCTCGAGGTGGTAGAGGAGTTCCGCTACCTTGGTACGATCGTAACTTCGGACAACAACGTAAGCAGCGAAATCCGAAGGCACATTGTTCAGGGGAATCGTGCCTACTACGGACTCCACAAACTCCTGCGATCCAAAAGACTTCAAAAACACACGAAATGCACGATTTACCGCATCTTATACGTCCGGTAGTCCTCTACGGGTGCGAGACTTGGACTATGCTGAAGGAGGCGGGTGCTAAAGACTATCTTTGGCGGTTTGTGCGAGCAGGGCGTGTGGCGAAGGATAATGAACCACGAGCTAGCTGAGCTGTTTGGCGGTGCTTATATCCTGACGGTAGTCAAAGCAGGAAGGATACGTTGGGTGGGGCACGTGATGAGGATGCCGAACTCTGCCCCAACCAAGAAGATGCTCGTCAGCGACCCGTTCGGCACGAGGCGTAGAGGAGCATAGCGAGCTCGTTGGCTGGATTAAGTGGAGTCTAACCTGTCGGAGATCGGATGCAGCCGTGGATGGAGGATTTCAGCCCTAGACCGAGTTTCCTGGAATCTGATTGGAGACCTGGCCATGTCGTGCTCAATCCTCAGACTCAATCCAGCAGAACAAAAAGAAGTACTGTCCTGTGAGAAATCGGACAGCATGGCCCGCATGGTTCGTGAAAGGTGGACCGCCGCCCTGGTCCCATGCAATTTATATATAATTATTCAAATAATATTTACTCAATAGAGGCGAGTGAGATCTTAGAGAACCTCCAAACATTAAATTAAACATTCTCAATAATAATTTGTAGTTCAAAAACTGACTTGAAAAGATAATTAATTTTAAGTGATAATATGTAATGCATGGGACTTAACTTCGTTTAACCCCTTTTATCTTGTGTCTATTTCCTACCGATAATTCGATTCCACATAATTGCCGGTCTATGTAAGTGCATTTATGCTCTCTATCGATGAAAAGCATAGCAACTTCAGCAATCAACTCGCCCATCTTGCCTGTTTTCTTTGATCTGCAGATGATTCAAGTTGAAATTTAAATCTGTTTACGACTGAAGATCAATAACATCCTCCCCTCCCGCGATCTCCCTCACTGTCATAAACAACAATGGCGAGATTAAGTGAACACACATTTTGCATTTATGGTTCATGGATAGATACTACAACCTAACCTACATTTCCTCCGACTGATCGGCATGCTCTTGAACTAGTGATTGACGTCAATAATAGTGTGGCAATCGGAGAGCTTTATGTACATCCTGTGCCTGTGAGTGTCTAAAGTTGTTGGCCACAGCAAGAACGATTGCATTAGGTTCTCCACACAACGTGGTGCAGGAAGGAGTGCACAATTTATTAACTTTCTCTTATCCCTGACTGCCCCCTCCAAACCGGTTAACGGGTTTGATAGATTTATTTGCAACACTTTGACCTGTTCCCAAGGTAAATAGGCGGTTGACTAGATATCAGAAGCCTATAATAGCTCCATCCTTCTATCGTACGTAGCACAACCAGCCAGGAAATCGAATGATGAATGGATGGATGACCCTTTTTCCCCAGGACCGTTCTTCTCACTAGTTGATAATTTCCAGGCACCAGGACTTTCGCGATGTTTCTTGATTAAATCAACGATGGACAAGTGATGTAGCACCGACAGCATACAATTTCCTTCACCTTTCCATCAGCTAAGCTCGAAAGGTTCGATGAATGCATTCTGCAGCTCAAGGTGACCATTTCAAGGACTTGCCTAATGACTTTCTCACCACAAACTCCGGAAAGTGTTCCACTGTTAAGCAGAGAGCATCCTTTTAAAGGGCATCATGTGTTTGGCCTAGTTTAGCATGACACATACCACACTTCCGCTGCAAAGTTCTGAAACAGCGAATGTCAAGTTCGTGTTGTGTACCATCGCTTCGTCCTTAATTTCTTTCTTCTTCCAAAGAAAAGGAAAAGCACTTTCGCTCGATAATCGTTAGCAAATTATCCCTTCGCTTATGCCATCAGACGTCAGATCGTGAAGGGGTACCCGTTTGCCAGTCTCCGCCATGTATGTTCGCCATCATAAAGCCATCTTTTCAACACGAACGAGTGATTTTAAACGTACCATGTTCGCTTCTACGATTTCAATCATGTTCACGTGTGCGGTTACTATCTGGCTCCATTCTTCGATAGACATATTTTTAGCAAACGAGTACATGTGCGCGATTTGATTGCATTTCGCACACCACACTCTTCCACGGGTAGTTTCACCCCTTCCTTGTGTTCCTTGCTGGCTGATAAAATGTTATGCTTTTTTTTTGTTTGTGTTCGCCTCCGCGACCTTCATTCAGCATCCTTTCCTGCTGGCGATACTGAGCGTGCTGCAAGCGATACACGACCCAGGGAATCGATGTACGAAGGTTCAATTTATTCCACACACCGACCGCAACCGCAACGTGCACGCGTACGTGTACCGGGCTTTATAGAATAACTTCCGTCCGTGCCCTTACTTTCGGAATCGATTTTCGTTCAAAGTCTGTGGTTCCGCGTAATATGATCGTGTGACAAGGAGCGGGATTACCACTGGCTCTGATGATGCTGCTGCTGCTGCTACTACTGCTGCTAACACGGTGTGTACTGGGTTGGGTGGTTTCGGGTGGCTGTCGCAAAAAGTGCTCATCAACGATTCTTCCCTTCCGGACTGGCAAAACCACTCAAAGGTGTACAGGGCTTTGTTCTTAGGCAGATGTGCAAAGAACAAGTGAACTCCTTACACCCATTTGAAGCATTCAGGCCGGAGGTTTCAAGTTCGTACGGCACAATATCCTGGCCGAATGGTGGAAAAAACCATTGCTGATTGTTTTTTTTTGCCTGCTAAAGCAAAAAGCTGCAAAGGACAGATCGCTTTGTCTTTACGCTATTGCCTGGCGCTTTCTCAAACAAAGCGAAGGTTCAATTGCATACAATGCGCGCCTGAACTTGAGGCTGGATGTAACAATGGGGCGCAAAGGCAAGGACAAAACGAACGTCAGTAGCAAGACCGACATTGCCTTTGCTAGTGAGAGTTAGTACGAACGATGAAATAGCATAACGTATTAGCGCACACATTAAATATTGCAACGTGCACTCTGAGGGAAATACATGAAGGTAGCGCTTTGCTTTTGTGCATGGATAGATTGGCATGGATTGATGGGGCATGCATGCGTGCGCTCGTGCGACGAGACAGGATCGTTTTCAAATCCAACCCTGACCGTGGAGCAAGGACTGATTATTAGTAAAAGATCATTGATTGATAAGGGCCCAATTGGAAGACTGTTACTAAGGAAATACTTTTTGTTGGTAGAGGCAGCTTCATTATGATTCATCTTGATACATTATTTTGAACCAACTTTAGGTTGAAAGAAGACTTTTCTATACATAAAATCCGCTTTAAACGCTTATGATACTTTTAATACGGCAGGACTTCGTTTAAACATTCTCAGATGAGCTTTTGACTTTATCTAGGTTATTCTAACATGAAACGAGCATGACCTCCATGACCATGAAAGCCGTTGATGAAAATTTAAAATCCTCATCAGTACCTTTTCTTCAGCGGTGATGCCACTGAAATACAGTGTATCAAAGCCTTTTTTCTTTAAAAAATACATACCAAAGTGAGAAAGAAAGGCCTTGTTTGTTTAGTTCGATGGAAAGAATTTACGTTCTATGGAAATGGAATTCTAGCAGTGAACCATTTTCAAAGCTTTCGCCCAACCGGAAGGGCCAAAGGATTAAATATCTTTCAACACACAGAGCAATGAAAGAAGTGACTGTTTACACCCATCTAGCCTGCACACTATCCATAACGTCATCACGAAGAACCGCCGATAGTCTTTCCCACCTTTCCCTAGGCAACCCAAGCAAACGGTGTAGCGGATTTATTAAAAAAGTTTGACCACCCCGAAAGTGGTAAAACTACACTCATCATCATCGCGCGTCGAAAGATGGTTAGCACGAGGAAACTTCCCATTAAAGGACGCGGTTACGATACGAACGGGACACACAACAAACGCGTTCTTCTCCCTGGCTTCATTATTTGTGGAGATATTTTTCTCAACCAAGACACAAACGGTGGAAGTTTCCGGACACGTAAAATGTGGAACAAAAACGAAACGGAACGGTTATGTTGGGCAGCGAGCAGTGGGGTGGATGTATAAGTTTTGTTCCGTTTGAAGTGCAGAAAAGCGATACGACAGAGAACAAAAAACTAAAAGAACACATTATGAGTATTTATTGAATGGCAACATTCTTGTAACAAAATGGAACTCTAAATATCGAACAAGTTGTTCGATTGTTAAGGGAGTAGATGTGGATAAATAAACATTTGTTTTGCTCCTGAAAACGAATGCTTCAGCCAGTGACTTCCTGTCCTGATTGAGCGAAGAAGTAAAATGAAGATAATTACTATCGAAGTATTAATCAGGGAAACATTCCTGCACTCTAGTTCCTGCTGAATGGAGCTAAAGCGATGTCTTAAAGTATTGAAGATAATTTTTAGCGAATTCATAGTAAGTTGGGTTGCTAAAATTAGACATCGAGATACTACGACGATTTATTCTTTGGTCCGCAAATAAATAACGGCCGTTTTGAAATCGATGGGGCCAACTGTGGACTGTGGCGCAGTTTTTGACGTTTACAAACGTTATAAATCAAGTTCGGGAATAACATAATCAAACTGTGTAAACAGATAAGTGATTATTTCGTGCGAGTTAAAGTTCCTAGTTCTTGAAAATGTCTGATTTTGAGCTGGATAAGCGCCATATGCGCGAGGTGTTGCTGTTTTTGTTTCGAGCGAAGAAAACGGCAGCCGAAGCGGATCGAGAGGCGATGCTGGTCTAAGCGAAAGAAGGTGTCGGGATTGGTTTCGACGCTTTCGAAGCGGTGATTTCGCCGTGCAGGATGCTCAACGTGAAAGAAAACCCAAAACGTTAGCCGACGAAGAACTGACGGCTTTACTGGAGGAAAATCACTGCCAAACGCAAGAAGAGATTGCAACCGTGCTTGGTGTAACTCGTCAGGCCATATCATCACGCCTGAACGCGTTAGGCACGATACAGAAGGAGAGCAAATGAATACCACACGAGATGAAGCCGCGGGACATTGAACGCAGACTCTTCATGTGTAAATTGCTGGTCCAGCGGCACAACAGAAAGGGGTTCCTGAATCGTGAAGGGAGCGCAAAAAATCATGGCGATCCCCCGGTAATACCCTAACATCAACAGCACGGCCGAACATCAATAGCTCGAAAGTTATGCTGAGTATTTGGTGGGACCAGCTCGGCGTCATTTACTACGAACTTCTGAAACCGGGAGAAACAATCACTGGTGAACGCTATCGGAAACAATTGATGAGTTTAAGTCGAGCACTGCGTGAAAAATTGATGAGGAATCACGCCAAGACAAAGTTATTCTGCTGCATGACAATGCTCGGTCACATTTTGCGCAACCTGTGAAAAACTACCTTAATACCCTCAAATGGTATGTTTTACCGCACCCGCCAGATTCACCGGATCTGGCTCCATCGGATTTCCATCTGTTCCGATCCATGGCACATGGATTGGCTTACCAGCAGATGTCTTCCTATAAACAAGGTGGAAGAAAGTAATAAATAATAATGGACAATACTTTGATTGACCCAATTTCTACAAATAAAAATGCCACGAGTAAAAATAAACTTATGAAAAAACGGCCGTTATTTATTTGCGCACCTAATAGCCTATATTACCTTACTGCCTTTTATTGAATATTGTACTTTTTTTTTTGAAAAATTTCCCATTATGGCTTACCTTTTGTGTATAGATGAATGAACGAATAAGAGTATGCGACTCTTATCTCGAGCCCATAATCTACCCTTCACACCGATTCTTTAGCAAATTGAATAGCTTTCCGGCTCATCAACCGGTGTAAAGAAAGTGCCTTGAGGGTGTTCACTCCTCTCGTACGTACGTTACGCGTACACATTTGCACATCGCACTAACCAGGATACGCATCGGACAATCGCCGCTAAGCTATTTTTACCTTCGTGCAAGGCAAAACCGTACACGAACCCGTTCCGTCGCATCATTATCGCGGGCTGAATGAAACCGTCACCACCGCTACGGTTCGACTACTAATGGCATTCCGAGTGTGTGTCCTTGAGGTTGATAGTGTGCAGAATTCTCCACCGGTGGCAACAAACAGCAGTGTCGCGGAGCGTCGAGAAATTGATATTTGAACCCGTTCACCCCCGCTGTCATAAATGACCAAGTAGTAGTTAGACGGGACGAACTAAACGAACGGACGCATCGCATTTTTTTTTGCCACTGGAAAATAGTAGGCCGCAACAGCACAAGTTTTGCCCTCTAGCGAATTGAAACGGGCGAAAGCCTCATTATCAGTTTAATGGTTTCGGTGAGATGGCTTTTTCTTTTCTGTTGCTTGTTAACTTTTGCACAAAAGGAGGCGTGGAAAAGGATGAAGAGACAGCAAGAGAAGGTGAAGCCTTTTTGTACCTTTTTTTGTGCTTCCATTTACAACATCTAAGCTTTTCACGCCTGAAGGAAGGCTCAGGTACTTTATTTAAGTGTGTAAGTGGAATGATTAACTAACACAGTCTTCCCGGATCGGCTGGATAGTAAGGAGAGACATTTTTCATAATAGTTTAAGAAAAGACATAACACAAAATAAGTAATCGAGTAGTCAACGTACTTCTTACCAATAGGGAAATGTGGGTCCCCTCGGTCATATCCTTTAATTTCCTTAAATTTGATCTCCAATCGATCGATCGTATGTTAAGTCTTCCACAAGGCAAGGTGTGTGATGTTACCTCAACTCATCATCTTCAACATTTAGATTCATTTTTCTGTTTCTTTTTAGCTGTTCTTATGATAATTGTGTCACCGCCCGGCCGTATAAAAAAGCTCGAGGAAATAATTTACATTTTTGTCAGTTTATTTTCTCACTTCTACGTCACCTCCACAGGCAGACCTCCCTAGCCAATTGATTCTCTCGCCCGGGTGAAATAAATGGCGTTGCGTGAGTCCAGCAGCGATGATTGATGAGATATGATTGGAGCCATAAAAAAGCAAACCTTGCCCATGGAATGTGGAATTTAGCAGCACATTTATGTACGTCTATTTTTTCTCCAGAGTGGTAAAAAAAAAGGATTGAATAGGAAAACCCTACAGGAATTACCTGAATAGCCATATAATGTTAAGAGCGTGTCCATCGCTTCGTTTTAGTTTTGTAAAAGTACCATGTAAAAGCGAAGCATAGTGATTTGGAACCGAATAATGATTCTGTCGTAGTTTTGTCCAATGAAGCTTTTTACTTTATGGCCTTTCTTGGCCAAATATTGAATTGCTACTTGCCAAGCAAACAGCAAGGTCAATAAAACAACAAAATAAAAACATTAACACGCAAGCCGGGTTTGAATGTGGAAAACCGTTCAGTAAATATCACTGTGGAGTGTTGTTGGATGACTATTACTAAGGTAGAACAGGGCAAGAGATAGTAGTATAGTGAGTTATTAGTCGCACAAGCCATTAAGCCTTTTGTTGGAGGTTGGTTGGATGAAGTGAAATACAATGAAGGAATCATCAGTACGTTGTGGAGTATAAACTACACATTCTTTGCCAACAGAACGGTCCAACACTTCAACCTTTATTGAAGAAGAAAGCTGACAAAACGATGCATGAAGTGGACAAATATTGCACTGGCACACGAAGTTGATTCTCATCTTTATTGTGCAGCTGGTGATGGTGTACAGCACAAGGCAAAATGAAAGCAATAAAACACGTTCAATTAGAAAAAAAAGGCAAATAAGCTCGCCAGTCTCGTCTAGTTTCTTTAGCAATTATAGGACGGTTCATTCGTCGCATGTTTTCCGGTAACCGATGCATTTATTGTACCGAAGAAAAACGACCCGAACTGTGTGGTGGCGCTTTGGCATGGGGCCAATCCTGCTTTTAAAGATGAACTATTGAAGCGTGGTGTAACAGCGTTACGAGACGTTTTAACTCACACAATAAATGGTCGCTTGGATTGCTTGAGAAATGGAAAAAAACTATCAATTGCTTGTTTTCGAATGATTATAAAGACTGAATCCGCTCAGAATACACAAATAATTTCATTTATAAATCCTAAAAGTCTTCATTTTAAAAAGATGCAAGCATTTAAGGATCTTGTGCAGCAAAATTGCCTTCGCAATTGAAGGAAGCTACCTAAACGAGAGCACCCGTCTGTTGTTGAGCCGAACACCATACATGACAGGACACGGCCGTTCCCAGTAGCAGCAGGAACAGCCATTGCTGTAGACTCGTTAAATCCAACACCTTTCCATCTCTATCCCAAAGGGTGGAGGTAAAGAACCGGCTGGTTTTGGTTACAAGAAAGGGACGCCTACCTGGCAAGCAGGCGGCCCCAAGTGGTTAAAGTAGCACGAAGTGTATAAAACCAACATACTCCACTCCGGAAATGAACTAGCGGTTGAGTTAGTTAGGGACCATCGCTCTACCGTGTCGGTATGTCACTTGTATCTTCGTACCTTCCGAGATGCATGGCAAAGGGTATGATTCATAACTGGAGAGGCTCTTAAAAAAAAGGATCATACTCTAACGAAACGAAACGGCAAGTATTTTGCAGTGTGCCCTCATAGTGAACCACTTCATACAGGGGATAGTCCCATTTCTTTCATGCAGAGGTGAGGCAAACTGCGTCCTGTAGGATTGAAACATAAATATGCTTTTTTTCCTTCCTGGTCATTCCGTCAGTTTGAAGCTCGGGAAGAGCGCAAGGTAAAAGGGGTTGGGGATTTATTAAAATTTTACCACCAGAAGTGACCAATTACCGACAGCACAGATTTAAACTTGTTTCTTTTTTGTTATTGCTTCTCTTTCTAAGGCGGCCCAAGTTTGCAGGGCTCCAGTTCGTTTTGCAGCCGTAAGACTGAACGGAAGAAGGGCTTAAGCAGGTCAATGGAAACTGGGGTAAAAGCTGCTGTTGGACGATTCAGTTGTGATTTGAATCAGAATAAATAAGGTTTCCCAGAAGCGAGACGCAGTGACGATAGTTGGATACGGGGTCACTTTCTATTGAGAAAGTAGAATTTAAAGGACCATTGAGAGCAATTTTAAAATACTTGGAACAGGATCCTACAGGACGGTAATTGAAAGGAATAAGCCCACTTTTACACCGAATATACACGTTTAAGCATAGGAAATGGTACACAAATGGAAGTGAAACAAATAAGCGTAAACGGGTCATTAGGCGGCAAGATAATTACGGAAAATATTGAAGAAACGTATCTCCTCATTACGTTTAGGGTTAAGGGTAATCAACTTCCAAGAACAGCATTGGCAATAAGACAAAATTTTAATGAACGGTATCAAGGTATCTCAAATATCACACGGTAAATGCTGCCCAAGCGATACTATCGTGAAAGCAATTCCGCAAAAAATGGGTTTTCGTTCATTATTGTGTTCTAAACATTCCATAAAAACAAAGAGCATAAATATTGTCAATTTGATCAAATTTGTTCTCCAATTCCTGGATTCCAATGGTCTAGTTTCTTTTAGTTTTAATGATCTATTTTGTAATACAGCCTTGAGGCATTTGTTATTTACAGTATTGGACAAAGCATGTGCAACTCAAATAGAATAATCATAAAATAGGCCAGCATTTTTTTTTTATAGAAAACGAGACACTAACTGCTGTTGATGGTTCAGGAGTCTAGATGTTTGCTACATGGTTATTGCAGCTATCAGTTGTCAAATTGACAGAACCTGGTGGACAAGAACCTTTTTGTGCTGGTCAAAACAACTGACACTTCTCGTTTCTTTGAACTGTTATCTCTACCAGCATCGTTTAAGCAGTTTGTTTTACGTTGGAAAAATATTCGTTTACTGAAAAAGTGTTCTTTTTGAATTATTGTAACATTACAAGGTAAATACATGCTGATAATTATTGCCGAAGATCAGTACTGATGCTTTCTTTATATTTTGGCACTAGATGCCAAGATGACGCCTGACAGTTTTGGACTGAAGCTAAGCAAGTAACTCATCGATGATTTCAAGAAAGGAATGTCGGAAAAAAACAATTTGTAACAAGTATGAGGGGAAATAATGGATCGTATCTAGACTGTGCTCGAAATTTCGTGAAAGGACACTACGATCATCATCTTCTTCTTCTTGGCTTAACGACCTTTAAGATCATGCCGGGCATCGAAAGGGCTTACTAGACTGCCGATATCACTTAGTTGGTTAGTCAGTCCTCACTACGGAGGGACGGTCCGGATGGGATTTGAACCCCGGTCCTGTCGTTTGAAGACCGGCACCGCTGTCGTCTATATTATCGCCTACTATGACTATGATCGTACGAAGCATGAAAAAGGATTCTTTAAAATCTTCGTTCAAGTTGTGAATGGATATGCAGTTATCTGTTTCGGACCGTACAATCAAATGACGTGCCGTTCAAGCCGGATTGTTCTCTCAACGTCCTGCGAAGAAACCTCTGATTTCACTTAAGAACCAAAATAAAATACTTCTGTTTGCTCAATCTCATGTTGACTGGGATGTACAGAAATGGCGAACGGTTCTGTTCAGTGATGAGTCGAAGTTCCAAGTCGAAGTTGGAAGCGACGGAATTTACCGTGTACGTCGACCAACTGGAAAATGCGTAGATTCACGTTACTGTCAGAAGACGGTGAAGGATGGCGGAGACAATGTAAATGTCTGAAGATGTTTTTTCTGCGAACGGTCTTGGTTCAATTCATCAAATCGATAGAATGATGGTCCGTTTCATGTACTATAACATCCTGAAAAATGTTATGTTGCCTTATGCTGAATAGAACATGCCATTTAAATGGATATTCCAACAAGACAACGATCCCAACCACACCACCAAATTAGTTCAAATGATGGTTTAAGGATAATGAAATCATGGTGATGAACTGGCTGCCCCAATCACCGGATCTGAACTCTATAGAGAACCTGTGGGAGATTGTGAATCAACAAATCGATCGTGAAGGCGATCGACGCAAGGATCAGCTGTTTGCACAGATAAAAAGGCGTTGCCAGCAATCCTACAACATTTCATTGATCACCTGATTGAGTCAATGCATCGCATATGCAAGGCTGTAATTAAAAACAAAGGATTTGCAACGAAATATTGAATGCCAATTTAAATTTGGCAAACAACACGCAAAGTTGCAGGTGTTTTATCCAGGAGGAAAACGTTGATTTTTTTTATTTTTTTTGCAATGTTATGTATATACAAAGAAGTTTTTATTATAATAAACAAGAAAAGTGCTGTTTCAATCAACTTAAAAATATATATTTCTCAAATTTGACTCATTATGCATCTTCAATGTTTCCTTTCATGATTGGAATTGATTGGCTGCATTTATTTTGTCCAATACTGTATATGAACACTTTAGTGCGTCTTAAATAATACTCAATAATTTGAATTAAAAATACATAAAATAAAAAATAAAAATTACTTTTGATGGGCTTCTTCTTCTTCTTCCCCGGTTCTGCCGTGTGAAGACCTATGCCGTAGTCATCCTAATAACAAAACCCTGTCTGCGACGAGTCCTTAAATAGAATAGCAAAAGACTGTAGAACCACGCATGGAGAAGTGTAATGGTTTAAAAGGAATATTTCTTATTAACACTTAAAAATAACTCGTATGACAATATCTACTTTTTCTTCTCAAGTAATTTAAAGCCGTAGAAAACGTTTATTTTGATCTGTTTGTTGGACAACCAGCTTGCCGACACTGGACCGGTTCTCAACCGAAATGAAGCGAGCCCTGATTGACGTCGGCTGAGCAATTAGCATCAATCAGTACTATTAGCACGAACCACAGCGCCACATAGTCGTGATGCCGAATAAGATGTTATGAACCAAACAAGATGACATGAAAACCGACACACATTTTCTTAACGTACGTTTGCATTATTTATGATAAAAATACTTAAATGGCTCCACAACTTCTCACAACTGTAAAAGATCTTTTATTGAAAACAGCGTCCAAAATCTATCGTGTTCAGATTTAAAGTATACCCGCCGATCGTGGTGGTCTTTGCAGGCCGTATCAATTCAATTGACCTTACCGCCCCCCATCTACGATCATCACGCTTCGCACAAAGCGAATGGGGTTCGTGACTTTATAACAAGTCCGCATGCCGCCAATAACAAACGCAAATAGTACACGCTGCCGACACGTTTTAATTATCGCATAAAAATCGCAACACTTTCGTTCACTGGGGCTGGGAGGGCTGGTGGCAGTTCGCAGATTTGTTTACAGCAGGCGCCCTTTAAGCAGCGAGGTCACGCTAGCAAAAGCAATTTCCCTTGCGGTGGTGAGCGTGTGCAGCAGGAAAAGGCAATGTGCCGGTGGGAGCAATATCGGTCCGATGTCCAGCTTATGGGTAGATGAGATTGTAGCACAGATCACTTCGTTGTTTCGTGAAGTAATTGTTGACAATTTTCCTTAACAGATTTTTAATTTTAAGTGTGAAATAAAACTACAACAAGCTTAAACTTCAATTGAGCTCTTGAATTAAAGCATTTATACATGCTTTACGATTAGAGATGAAGTTCACAACCGCGCTTGTTCTGTAATTCTACCATGGTAACCATGGGTGGACGGAAAAACAGATTTAGCAAGGAAGCAGTGTTTGTTATAAAAATTGAATTTCCCTTCTACTAGGACTACTAGAGAAATGGGGTCATCGTCAGGGTGTATATGGTATCTAAGCAACAAACTTCTACCATCATCTTTCTAAAAAGACTCCCTCCGAAGAGCGAAACGTGTGTGTGTGTGTCGCCCTCCCATACTCTCTTATCATCGGGCTGTTGGTTTCGCACCTTGAGCCAAGGGACACTCCCTCCCGCTGACAGGAAAGAGTGTAATTGGATCGAATTACTTAATTTGACAAGCGAGTACAGAGAGTAAGCGTGCGCTTTCCTTCGCAGTCCGGCGTACATGTCCGGCTAAAAACGTTCCTCACCTACGGGCGTGTTATCAGACTCTCGTGGGTACGACGATCGACACGGGTTCTTTCAAGGTAAATCGAGCATAATTCCGGCATTGGGACTCAGCTGAGGCAGCCGTTTTCGCTTTATGTCATCTACTGGTGGGGCGGTGAGATTAGATTGCATTACACGCGTAGCGAAGGAGTAGTGTTAAGAAGAGATTCCCTGGACCCGGTACAGTGGCGAATGGGAGGATGCCAAGTCATGCCCGATGACAAGGTCATAAAGATATGAAGCCAGTGTAGCTATTATAGATTGTTGCGATATATGGGGCAAATGCATGTTTGACACATGTTGGAAGATATCAAATGGTCCGAAATACAATCAGCTAAGGCATTTACGACAAAAAACGTCCAATATTTGGATGATCAAAAGTTAATTTTATTATTGCTTGTGTTACAAGCGAAGGGCAGCTAACATTAGTTGTTAAGAATTGTGCATAAATTGATTCTTTAAATGAATTCTGTTGATTCATATTGATAGTTTAAACGAAGCCATTTTCACAGCTTATGTTTTGAAGTCTTCCGACATCTCAGTGTCTAGTTTAATTAATATTTTGATTATTGCTCTGATTGATGCTTCCAAGTCTGTTGTTTTGGAGTTCGAAGGGTCTTCCCTCAATCAAATATCTATCTTGCTCAGTACACGGACAGAGAGACTGACTCGTTCTGAAGATGCAAAACGAAAGAAAAGAACCATGCTTTCGCACTTTGCTTATCCTTTTTTGGTGCATTCTTCTGATGTATTTTGTAGATCCTATTGAATTATTTTGGCAACAAAGCTTCAAACAGTGTTGACCATCTTCTTCTTCTTGGCTTAACGACCTTATAGGTCACGCCGGCCATCAAAAGGCTTACTAGACTTGCCGGTACCACTTAGTTGGATAATCAGTCCTGACTACGATCCGGATGGGATTTGAACTCCGGGTCCTGGCCGTGTAAAGACCGGCGCCGCTGTCGCCTATAAATCTGGGCAGTGCCAAATAAACTAATGTCCAAGTAACATTTTGTCTGTACACCAAAGACGATTCAGCGTTGGATGGATCATCAGGACATGGGGCCATTGCATTACAAATTGTTTTAAATTAACTATGAACTCGATAAGCATTGACGCACCTTTGGCCTATCTTGCAGCCCTTCATACTACAAAACAATGCTGCTAGTTGTCGGTAGTACACAAGCATTATCATCTCACCCAGACGGCCTAGTACAAATTTGGCCGGCATTCATTGATGTTAGACAGCTTTCGAGCGCTTTGTTTTTTTTTTTTTTGTTTCGTTCGCTAAACCATCCCACAAAAAGAGTGGTTTGTTATCGTACCCTAGAGTTCGTGCGGTCGGCAAACATCTGCGCATCTATTCGCCGATGAGACAGAATTAAGCGGATCTCCGGTTGTGTGTTGGGATGCCGCCGTGAGCAAATAACGCGTTTTTGCTATCGTTTGGATCTCTTTTCTACATCCAGATTTCCTCCCTTCGGTGTGGGAGAGAGGTAGGCGGGTGTTTGCTTTATGATACACACACCACACATACACACACAGTAAGCATTGGAATGCACGGTTTCCGTTGGTTGCTTTGTTGAAACAATTTTTTTTGAGCTAGTATCATCAGAAAAACTGAGGCGAACCTTCTTTGCTCGGTTCGTGTACAAAACAGGTGCAACATTGAAAATAATATAATCAACAGTTAATAATACTAACTTCTTGGGCAGACCACCGTTCGAAACATTGTTTAGAAAATGGAAGTGAAGAGGAAACAGTGCGTCAGAAATGCTCGTAAATCACGTGTTGGACAGAGTTCGATGTGCAGTTACTACTGTTTCACGCTTTTCAATCTCCAAAACTGGACTTCATTCCACTCACCTTGAACCGGCTTTATGATGTGTGATACGATATCGATGATGATGCTGGTGCTGCTGCTGTTGCCGCTGCGGATTGTCAGTTTGTGGCAACATCAAGCCAAAGTCCTTGCAGGAAAATGCTGCTAACCACCGACCGGCCGCTACTATTTGCTGCTACTTTTCTAAGCCTTCTTGTTAACCACGATAACAAATGGTGTTGGTCCCGCGGTGGAGCTTAGGGATTGCTGCTATCCTCCCGAAATGGGGGAACGATGTTAGCGAGTGATGTTTTCCACATACATACGCACTCACACACACACACATACATACATACACACGCAGCAACAAAATCAACGATTTCCGCTCATACTTTTCGCACACACTTTCGGCACAGCAGCAACAGCATCAGCACGTGCGCCGATGACACACGGCCGTGGGTGACTCCGAAATGAGGTGCCGTTGATGACGACGGGCGCGGAACGGTATGATAATGATGATAATGATGATGGGTGGGAAAATGATGCTCCGTGCAATTTTCGATTACGGATGCCGTACCACCATACCGCGTTTCCCGAGTACACGCATACGTACAAACACTGACACACGAACGATTTATTTTCTTTTCGCGCACCTCAATCTTCCTGCCCGATCGAAGGTGGCATTGATGGCGCTGTTGTTGTTGTTACCACTACTGCTGTTACTGCTGCTGCTGCTGCTGATAGACAACACACGATTGCACAAAATTAATTACGACCATTTAATGCACACACGAAACACGACGAATGATGGGATGGGAAAATCCCTCGGAACAGTGTAAGCAGTGTGTATGTGTGTGCGTTTCCTATTTCCTCTCAGTGTCTGCGGAAATGTTTTTCTTTTTAGTCACGGGTAAGTCAAACGTATGTGAGAACCGTGCGAGGGACACGGAGGATTTTTCCCGGAAAACCACCACTGTGCGAGATAAAAAAACATAGACACTCACACAAACACACGCACACACAAGATACACTTCAAAAACAAACCAACACTGCTCACACACTGCGGTACAGTTTTTCACGCTTTTCACGGTTCATACCCGGTTACAGCCGCGATGATCGTCGAACGATCTGTCAAACTGAGGACCGAAACGATGGAAATGACTGCCGCTTTTTCTTTCGCCCCTGATGTTTATCTGTGTGTTTGAGCGCGTTTTCTTAAGAAAATTGCCTATCCCCCGTTACTAGCTTCTATCTATATCCCCTTTGCCGAACCACACAGTGAGACCAAACACACGCACAAACACACGCCAGTACTACCAGCGTGAAAACCACAGCACACCTCGCCTGCTACTCTGTTCCTCGGACTAGGAGCGATACCGATTGATTGCTATGATAGATTTTTCCTCCATTCGTGTGTTCGTAGTTGCACAAAAATAAGATCATAAATTGCACACAGTTCACAACAATTGCAGAAAACGGGCAAAGATGGGCGAAGAAAAAAAGAACGATAATACTTCGGTGTCGTTAGCCCGCGCGCACGCCCTTTTTGTTTTTCCGTAGGTGGCTGGCTCCTTGCAAGAAAGCTCGATGGTTTCCGTTTTCTTCGCAAATGGGCACCGAAAATCTACACCACACACACAACGCGCACCCTGCATACCGTTTGTTCTCCACACAGCACGCCCTCGTACACGGCAACCAAAAGACGAGTTCTTGGCTGCCGGAGCACAATAATGCACAGACTTTCGTTGGTGCACCCGCAGCCGTTGCTGGCAAGAAACAATAGAAACTGATGCTGCTGCTACTGCTACTGCTTCTAGCTGGTACTGTTACTACTACTACCACTACTGCTGCTGCTGGCGCTGCTAGTCGCACGGTCCCAGCTCTCTTTCGTCGACACTTTTACGCTCTCACGTTCTCTTTCTTTCGTGGTGCGTCTTTCGCATGTGATTGTGTGAGAGCGCACTGTTTTTTGACAGCTACCTAAACCCCCTTTTCCGCGCAATTGCACTGATGGGGTGGGGGAGTTGAATGAAAACTGGCAGCTAGTACTACGATTACAGGGGTTTTGGAAGGATATTACGTTGCGGAATAAAAATAAACAGACTTATAGAGGCTGAATCATTTTAATGACTTTTCCAAATTTCAATTGAAAAGAAAAAGAATGATAATAATACATTGAACTATCTTTAAACTGCATGTCCACGATACTGATTAAATAGAATTCATCAGTTTCAATTACCGTATCTGTTTCAATTACCTTTTTCAAATTAATTTTTCACAAGCCGAAAATTGAACAAAATAGAACACTAAATATTCAAACATAAAGTAGTGTACATATAACTTGCCCTCTGTAGGCTTCCGATTGTTGAGAGAATCACATCAAGGAATCAGTGAATGTGAAAACGGATCAAAGGAACTGGAAATAAATGTTAAGAGGATTTTTTTATCAATTAGAGAGATTGCAGCTTAGAAAACGTTATTGATAAAATTGATTAGCAAATGCATTCAGGATGTTAAATTTTCAATACAAAAAACATGAGGAGAAGGTCCCTGTTATTACATCGGTGGCACGGTGGCACAC
Organism: Anopheles maculipalpis; assembly: GCF_943734695.1. Taxonomy (NCBI): domain Eukaryota; kingdom Metazoa; phylum Arthropoda; class Insecta; order Diptera; family Culicidae; genus Anopheles; species Anopheles maculipalpis. The sequence continues at coordinate 44,158,204 of NC_064871.1, read as the reverse complement.
ACCCTTATTGCCGACTGACATTTCGGCAGCCGTAGCGATTACACTCACACACGGACAATCGCGCGTGCATTCAGGGGAAGATCAAGAACCGCACGCTCGCGGAACAATATTACACACGTGAATTTTATCCGACACACTAACGGGAGAGCGCTTTTGCTTATCGCTCACCGGCGCGCTTTACAGCTTTTGGCCTTTTCCCGCTTCTGGTGCAGAGCGCACTGGGTGGAAGAAGGGTAAAGTACAATTCCTGCTGTGTGGCCATCCGTCCGTGTTCGTGTTTGATGAAATTCGTCACTAAAATACCGTACATTACGGACGGAACACAGTGAAAGGTGATACGATGTACTGTACCCCGGAATGTATAATAGATTCGTATCCCACAGCAAATCCCTGCTCCTTTGATCGAAGGCACAAACCATGCCCCACGATTGCTACGATTCACGTACACATTTCAAAAGCACTGAATCAGCTAAGAACGCGTTCTTTAGCCGAAAAATGGCACTGCACTACCACGAATCACGACGAACACGCACTACATCCACGAACACGATGGTTACTTGGACGGTAAACAATACCATGGGCGTGCAATTTGCTGCACGGCTTTTTACGCACAGGATGTGGTTCCGGGACTGGCGAAAACACGGCGTGACCTAACCTAACTACGAAGCTGACCCTGTACCAGTGTCTGGTATAGCTGCTGCTGCTGGAGAAGCAACGACCTGGGACTTTGCGTTTAAGAGGAGCAAGGTCGTTCCGGTGTGCTACCGGACGCTTTTCGGATGCAGCTTGCTCGCTCTCTTACGCACACTACTGCTCTAGCAATATGCATGCAATATCGCTCTTTCCCTCGCTCTCTTCATTCTCTCTCTGTCTCTCGCTCTCGCTGATTATCTTTAACCGCGAAAGACCTTGGCAGATTTGCGGTGGTTTTTCGTTTTTTTGTTTGTTCACCACCTGGTGTCAATTCACGGTTTTACGCGTACATTACGGCCGTGTGAATCACTAAAGTTCCTGTCCCTTTCGCATTCGTATACATTCTCCCTTTTTGTTCGCTCATTTCAAACGCATTCACCACGACCAACAGCTAGCGCACGACCAACGAGCGAGGTCGCGATAACGGCCGCGCACGCATTCACCCCGAACTGTGGGGGTAAAATACCGAAACGAGTGCCCATGCCAGGTGAAGGCAACTTTTTGAATAATTTACCGTTTTTTTTTTTCAAAGCAGGACAAAGAACAAAAAAGTCGAAAACACTTGGGATATTTATTTTACCAAAACAAATATGTTTTAAACTCATAAAACAAAAGTCCACACTTTGAAATACAGTTAGTTGCTAACGTTCCTTTCTCTAAGCTCTTTTGTCTAAAATTGGTAATTATATTTTAATTATCATCGCATTTTGTAATTTAAATTTATAATTGCTTAATATTACATATTGCTTTGAAAAATTGCATATTTTTTTAATTCTTCTCTCTAAATAATGTTGCCAACCACTGTCTTATGCGGCGATTAAACGTAAGCGATACTGGGTGTAGTGTACACATTTCAGATCATTCACATTACTAACAATTAATGTTTTCGATGGCGCTCACGGTTTAGATCTGATGTCTTCCAACCCAATATCGCCATTCCATCTTACCTCATCTTACAGGGTCTAAAAAGACTTTAAGGGTTGAATCGTCCCTTCAGATCGAGACTACGAGGAGCCTAGCGAGTCTAATTCGCAATACATTTAGTGGCAGTGGATTAACCTATGGGCGTAGTTGATGACCACCAGGGACCTCTCCGGCTATAGAACTCCTTTAGGCATAGAATGATTCAGCATCTATGAAGCCGTCAGAGCGGTTATGAAACGAGTATGTGCCTCGCCTATGATCCACTCCTGGTCGCACGATGAAGATTTAAAGGAGTTCAATTTGACTATAGCACACCATTCCCATGGGGGACAGTGGAGGGATTGGGTTGTTCCAAAAAAGATGCGCGGTGTTTAGGTGCATCCAACGGTATGCTGCACGTCCCGATCGGACCAAAAATGAGGGAGTCATCGTCGATTTTCCACGGGCTAAAGGAGTCCTCTAGGATAACTCTAGGAAAATTCCGCAGCGTTTCCATGGAAATAATTTGCTCATTTATACTTCGATTGGGGAGTGCAGCATACCGTCTTTTGATCGCGCATCTTTTTATTGCATCGGCTATAGCGGAAACCCCCTTTTTCATCACCCTTCCTTTAATTGCTATCAATAAAGAGAGAAAGACATTTTTCATTTCAAATCATTACTAATTTTGCACCAAAATTTCATTTGGGGTTAAAGGATACCAGTCATGAGGTAGCAATTTGCCGAAAAAGCATCAAATTTTGCTGAGCTGGTAGGTGCTTTTGAAAATTTTCAAGCACGATGCCAGTTACCTCCTCAAATGGATGCTCTCCTGTTCCTACCAGTCGCTCGCAGGAAGAATTTGGCTCAAAATGAAGAAATTTTGATGCAGCAGAATTTGATCTCGATTAACAGGAATACATTTTTTTTCTTTCTTTAAACATCATTTACAAAGAAATGCACAACGTATTTTTTAACACGAAAATCGAAGATTCTTGCGATAACGTTGCGGCAATCTCCATTACGCTGAGGGGGCCTCCGTAAGACAAAATCCGACACTGTTCAAATTTATTCTGAATTTTTATTTTCCTCGTCATCGCGACTAACAGAAAGTAATCGGTTGTGGACAGAATCCATGTGTACAGAGGGTTATATGAGCACTGGGATTACTAAGGTAGGTATCATTTAGAGAACAATCGAAAGCATATTACTCACCAAACCACTATACCTGTTTCGGATACTCAAACTAAATGGAAATATCTTTTCAAATCTGAAATTAAAAATTGGAAAAAAAAACTTAGCATGAAACATGGAAACATAAAATAAATAAAGTTACCCTTCGAATTTTCACTTTTTGGTTAATATTTTCATCACCCTCGTTTTTTGTTCTTCTTCCTGTTTGCTTCACTTACATCCTCTGTTTCATTCATTTCGTTCGTATTTTCTCGTTGGCTTCCATTTTTTTTTTAGATGACCAATTTGCTTCCAGACCAGATGCTTCCCTGTTTGTCAAATTTCTTATAGATTTTGTCGTTTTTTTAATTTTTTGGTTTTGTATTTCAAACCTAGGCCATAATATGCGCGATGAAACAGTCAAACGTTTACCCTTCTTCAGAGGTACCGGTCGGAAGTTGATGATCGGTGTACATCCTATGTACGATGGATACGAAAGATGATGGCTAGTAGTAATGAGCCGGACTTTTCTTCATTTTACTTCTGTGCGTTTTGCATGAGTCATTTCAAGAAAACGAAGAAAAGGCAGCAAAAATGGACACATTCTGTGTTCTGCTTTGGCTATTTGTTGCTCTCTTCAGGCGTCTATTTGTGTTTGTTGTTGTTGGAGGTTTGGGGACCAGTCTAATAATGCTAATCGCTATCCACTATTTACGACTTACACTAGTGTAGAGTTTACACGCTGCAAAATACACGCGAACTACATTACGATCGACTACGATCAGCCACTACTTGCTCCTGAGATGCTTGCGGGTTATAGCAAAACGAATTCCAAAAAAACCTAATATAAAAGATAAAAGCTCCAAAAAATACGAGCTGCCATGTTGTCTGTAAGGACACCGAAAACCCACGCAAAAAACATGGCGATCGCAGCATAAAGGTTTTTTTGTTTTCTAAACTCGTGATTTTCATTTGTGTTTGCACAAGTGTTGAGCCCATTTTGCTGCCATTTCTTCATCTCTCGGTACTATTCGTTTCAGGGACTTGTATTTTGTGTATAGTATTTTCTCATACCTATCATTCGGACCTACAAAATTCCTATCACTAATATACACAACTATCTCTGTGGTTGGGTTGTCCGCCGGATTCGAATTTTTCTACGCTGGCCTCTATACACTGCTTTTTTTCACCTATAGGTTGTCTTCCTAAAAGTATATCAGTATCATTCACAAAAGTGAAGATCAAATGCCGCATTTTACAAGTTCTACAATTATGTCGGGAGAATTACATACATGGTTATTGCATGTAGGACAGAGGATTTTTTTTTGTTGGGTTTGATACGTGGGATAGATGAGTGTCTCTGTCATCAAGGACTAACATGTCTGTGTGTGTGGCTGTTCCTCGTTCAGGCTGTTCCTAAATCGCTACCAATTTTGCTCGCGTATACAAAACGGAAAACTTCTAATATCTAATAATTCGTACTGCTGCAAACTGTTAGCAGAGTTTCTCCTGGTTACACTTCTCATTACACCATCAGTTAATATTAGATTCATATTCGATCACAATAGTTTTCTATGTTGTTATTCGGCTTTTGTTTTCCTTTTGCATGTGATTTTATATCGCATCCTGTTTAGGGTAGCTTTTGGGAGTTATAATAAAAGGAATTCAAAGCAAACTAACTTACTTATAGCTTTTTAAACAAAACGGAGCAAACTCGTCAAGGGTAATTGAGCACCGATTGTTTGAAAAATAATAAAAAAACGACTGACCGCACTGCAATTATTTTGTTTCTAAAAAGCTCCCATGGTGTGAAAATGAATTATTAAATAAGCAGCTTATTCAAATTGGTTGCTTTCAACTAGATACAAATATGATACAATTAAATGCACGAAAGTACCTCACAAAACTACAAAAAACAAGAACTTATCGTTAAATCTAACTGCACCGTTTTCTGCTTTGGCAATTATTCTGTTTTTAACAAATAAATCAATTAATATCGAATGGTTAAGATGAAGGTTTCTCGACTTAGCGAATGTCTAAATGGTTTCCGCTTTTCTTAAAAGGAATGTTTTCGTTGGTTAGTTGTGACTTAGTAAAACTTGCTGATGGGCGAGATGATTTATCTCTTGCTATCTAACACATACGGGGGAAAACAAATTTTCCAATATTCACACACTTTTACACTTCATCCAAAAACTCTCACACACACAAAACATATAGAAAGGAGTATCGCGTGGTTAGCCTACAGAAGGACCCTAAACGGATTAAACACAAAAAAGGTTACAGATTAAAAAAAGATAGCTTTGTCACTTGCTATGTAAAATGCTACTTAATTAATAGTAATGGTGATGATGATGTTGAAGATGATAAATTTCACTTTCTTAGCTAATATAGCACGCAAAAGTGAATGAGACAAGAAAGCAATCGAAACTATTCACACAAAAATATACAACGAGTAGGTTAGCTAATGATGATGATCATGATACAACAAGCTGCGAAAGCCGCTCTCGTTAAGCTCGATCGGATGATATCGTCGTTCATGATGATAAAAAAAAAATACACGAGGAAATAGGAAAACCCAACTCATGTGACCGATCGAATCCACATTTTAATTTACCCAGGGACCGAATCCAGCTCACTTGAGACGCTGATGGTCCGGTGTGCTTTTCAGGATATCCGGCTGGCCATGGGAGCTGAGCGTATGGCTGACGTGGGAGTTGAGGGTGTGCGAGTGGGAGGTTAGCGTGTTGTTGGCGTGGGTGGCGTGGGAGTTTAGTGTGTTGTGAGCGGGCGTTCCCGTCAGCGAGCCGGGCAGTGCGCGGGATCTGCGAAATGGAGACAAAAAAAGAAGAAGAACCGATGATAAAATGAAAACTGCACTACAATTGCAAAGCGAACGAAGCATTGCCCGGTGGAATTTTACAGGGAGAGAAGTTACGGTACAGTGTCTTACCGTATGCTACGATGGCTTCCGTTGCGCGTGAGTGTGTTCATTTGGGGCGTTCCGGGCAGTGTGTGGCCGAGCGCATTCATATAGTCTGCGATGAGCAGCGTAATTTCCAGTATCTTCGGTTTGCTCATCGCAAACAGTAGCTTCTGTTCGTTGCTGACCGTTTGCAGTGTGTCTTCCGCACTGACCACGAGCATAAAATCGTCTTGACAGCCGCCGAACGTCATTACCGAGCTGTACGGATAGCGAGCAATGATGGCCATTGACGAGAGTTCCAGCACACTGAGCGCATCCTCCGAAACGGCCAACCAAGCCATTGCCTGGTCGGAATGGCGTGGTTTTGCCTGAAACAGTGCTGCCCCAAAGAAGGGCCACTTTCGTGCGCACGTCAGATAGATGCGCACACAGTCCAGTATGGAGCGACCGCGCAGTAGTGCCCATTTGGCCGAGAGTAGATCCTGCAGCTCCTTCAGACCTTCCTGATTGAGTGCGTCCCGGTAGCGGTAGGGATAGAACTTATCGAGCGCTTGCAGTGAGTTGGTTTTCGATTTGTCCGACGCGAAGTCGCCCATATCGATTTGCGCCATTAGAGATGCAAGTTCCAGTGCTAGATCGCGCGACAAAGGGAATCGTCCTTGTACCACTGCAAAAGCAAGTAAGCAGGCAGTTAGTAAAATGATCAATTTATTTCAAATGGTTTGCAGGGTAGTTTACCTTGTAGGTTTACTTGATAGCAAAGCAGCAATCGCTCCTTTTCCGTTTCCAGTTTGGCCGCATGCTTCCAGTACAACCGATTCTTGTACGTCAGCTGAATGACGCGAGAGTTTTCGAACTTGCCCGAGCCTTTTTCTCGCAGAGCAGTTTCCCACTTCGAGATAACATCACAGAGCTAAACAAGTAAAGCAAATATTAGGCTTTCTCGATTAATTTACTATTTAGTAATACCAACCTTTGCCTGTGGATCCAGATAGTGCTCGAGATCTTTTTCGATCGGATCATCACTGAACAGTGTGAATCCGTTCGTCGAGTCCCGGCAACCGATCTCCTGTGCCAGCGTACAGTGAAACTCTTCGATCGTAGTCGAACCATCGAACGATACCACCTGGTACGTGGCGTTCATCATATGTACCGGGATGGCGTGCGGTAGCGAGTGATGGTAAGGATTTTTCAGCAAAATCGAGAGTACCTCCATGCGTGAAGGTTTTGTCTCACGGCCACCGTTTTGCATCGTACGTTCGAGAGCTCGTTCACAGTAGGCTGCATACTTGCCGCATTCTGTTTTCGAGTCGGCATTACGCGAAAGATGTAGCTTCAAGTACCAGAGTAAGCTGAAATTAAGAGGGCAGCCGAATAAGATTAAAGAATTCATGGTTTACTTTAAGTACTTCTAATAGATATTTATGCTTACCGACTGTTTTTAGGAACGAACAGTGAGACGGCAAGGGCCAACAGTTGCCAGCCCTGTATGAAGGTGTAGGTCGGTGGATTCGATTTGCAATCGATCGGAGGAACGGTTGGAGCCTGTGTGGATTATAAATTATGCAGGGAAATTGCAACTCTCTTAAATAATCGGATGTAAATAGATTTACTGCTAGCTGGAAACCGATATAGAACAGTAACACTACAAAACCGAGCGTTCGAATTAAAGTAAAACAAACCATAAAAGTTGTTAACCATAACCGTCCACACAAATAATGATGGACAACTTGCTGTGAAGTGTTAAAAATGGTGTTTCAATTATTAAGCGTCAAGACAAGATTAATGGAGCGGCCACCATTAGTTTAGTAAAGCCAGAACGCATGTTCACGTAACACAAACAAGATAATTGTTAATATATTGAAAGGTTGACCAGTTCCAAATGTGTATTAAAGCCTGGGTTAGAATTTTAAAAGCAGTTGCAATGGAAGCGTTGTGGAGTTATTGATAAGCTACAGTTTTGATGGTAATACGTTGCTGGGATACGTCGAGATACGCTGCGAATTTTAACCTTAATGTTCCACCGTAATCAATAATTATAATAAAGCGATGATAATAAAATAAATAGCAAACGAAACATTTTTCGCAAACTGCATTTTTAAAGATATAGTATACTCTACCGTCAAAAGAAAGATAGCAATAAGGGAACAAGGGTGCAAATTAATTCACATTTGCGTTGCCGATCGTGTGTAAAAATCGTTGTGTAAAAAATACATTCCTCTCGCAAAGTATAGGCAAAAGTGTAAAATGTAAAGCAGTCAAAATACAGACACAAATAAAAAAAAAAGGATAAATGTGTAAAAAAAATAAATAAAAACCCAAAACTCATAGGAACAAAACAGCAAAACCAAAAAAAAAAAAAATAAAAAGGAAACAACAAAACCAGTGGTGGAATTCAAATCTCGCAAAAATCAACCAGTTCCTACCTGAATGGAAGTGGGTGAGCTCCCATTCGCTTGGGCAACGCTGCCCTGCTGCGTATCGCAAGTGAACAAACTCTGGGTTGCGCAAAGCAGTAGTTGCTACAGAAAGAGAGAGATACATTGGAAAATGGGGAAGAGATAATTGCACGGAACGAAACAAAAAAAAAAAAAAAACAAACAAAGAACGAAGTAAGGACAACGAGGATTAAACGAAAATGGCGGCAGGAACGTTCGAACAAAAAACAAAACATGATAAGAATATAAACGGGAAAGATCATTGTATATATCAGAAAGAAACCAATAAGACATGAAAAAGAGAGAGAAAAAAACATTTGGTTAATGGGATGTGTGTTGAACAACCAGGGGCTGGGTTTTGATTTACTACGATGAAGATGGCTAGAAAGTGCAATTTGGGGCGATTCTGGCTTACGATGAAGGGTGTGAAATAGGCAAGCACATTTGTGTGCTTATTATAATCAATAAAATGGCTAGCTATTGAAGCCATTTTGTTGCAGAAGCATGAACATCAGCTACACGATGTTGCAAAACTAATTCATTCTATTGCTCTATCTAGATCTCACATTTATTCGACAAAAAGAGAATAATTTGATGCAGTAAGATAGACACAGTGACATCTAAGAAATGATTTTCGAACGACTAAATCAAGAAAATTGCATTCTATCAAAAATTTCATTATAAATAAAGAACAAAGACTGCCGTTTAGTAGTTTTAAGATAAAATAATACAAACATAATTGTAATGATAAATAAAACTAAAATAAAGCAGATAAGAAAACATAATTTACATCCTAGTGAAGGAGGGTGATAGTGTGTAGTTTGCTTAAGCATCCCTTTCTTGTAAAATACTATCAAATAACAAACATAAAATAAAAAAAAATTTCATAGCATTTGAGAAGAAAAACAAAACTACAGGCTTTTCAATACTAAAATGCAAAATAATATCAGTAAGTTTGATAAACATAAACACGAAGAAAAATACACGAAAAATGTATTACAAATTACTATCTATACAGGCTCTAAAAATAAATATTATGGAGATTTATGAACAGTTCTACGAATTATGCATGATTATGTGAGGTAATGTATTGAGGGGGGGTGCATAGTATATGTTGTGCCAGGGTTATAATAATGATGAAGAAGTTTAGATACATGATGAAAGACGACACTCGGTAACCTACACTCGTGTAACGATTGTTCGGCCATTCGTTTGGAGAGGGTGAAACTCTAGAGGGTTGTTAGCTGCGCTAATTAATGCTAAATGATAACTAACAACGTAACTATAGATGATAGGGAAATTAAAACTAAAGAAAGAAATTCAAATTATTAAGAGATCCAGAAAATTAATGTACAGTATTTTCAAGGAATTATTCAGGATGGCTTGGGGAGGTGGAATTTCGAATGAAAGAAGTAAAAGCAACGAATGCATTCGTTTGTTACGATACGTCGCACTAAAACCAACCTATTTTGCTTGTTTTAGTGATCCATCGTAAGTACTAGGGTTGCAATTGCTTTACCGAATGGCAGATTTAGCTCGTGGAAATAAATATCGTGCAAAATTTCTTCATATAACGAACGAACGATGAGTAATTTTAGTGATACATCCAATTAGTGTGACAAAAGAAATAGAACAGCAAGTTGTGAACGGGAAGGATGAACCGGTTTGAGGTAAGAATAAGTAATCATATATCGAAACAGAATCCAATCCAATCGTACAAGAACTAAGTGTTAGATCTAACGTAATTACCACTAATTAACGTTAAACTAAAAGGTTAAAAAGTGAGATAGAACGAGAAGAAAGTATAAAAAGCACATAGAAGCGCCCTCGGGACAAACTTACACGAGCGGGTTTGGCCAGTTTCTTGTTTACCTGGACGCCTACACCCAGCTTCTGTCCGGTATGGCGCGACGTTTGCTTAATCAGTGCACAGATTAGTTCCGACTGTAGCTCGGACATGTCCAGACACTGTTGGAGAGCGTTCTGCGCTAGCACTACGTGATAGTCGATACCGGGTTGATTGACTGCTACGGAAAGGAACAGTTGGCAGCTCTGCAAAGAAGGAGTTTGCGGTAAGATGATGACCAAATAATCGTTTCGCCGGGTTCGCGCTCTACGCATACCTTGAACAGTTTGATCGCTTCCGCCTGTAGCGTTTCGGAATGGAGTGAGGTTAGAGGCGAAGTGATGTTGTCCTTCGTGTGCAACAGTATCGGATGCCTCCAGAGAACACAGTCTAAAAGAGATTAGGCGAACGGTAAGATAATTTGGATGTTGATTTGAAAAATATGGACGTTTGCCTTACTTGGATCACCATCGGTTTCCATGAGCTTCTGGATTAACTGCTCGTACTGCGTACCGGCGTTGGGTCCTCCGCCGGACACGACTGTCAAGTGATAGAGCCAGTTATCGCGTTCCTGTTTGCCTGGGAGTATCAAGTACGTTGGACCCTGTCGAAAGAAGGTAGAAACGTTTAAATATCTGAAGTAAGTGAAATTGAGAATCACAATCATACCACTCCCTGTTGCTGAGGATAGATAGCGACTGTGAGACGCGCTTGGCTTTGAGCGGGATCTTCACGTTCTTCCGAGTCGGAATCGGACACGTGCTCAACTTCCTCGACGCGTGCATCACGCATATTAATTTGCCCGAGAGGATTCTGCAACAAAGCAAATAAACAACGGATGTTAACCTTTGTTCCTGATTATCCCATTCCTTCCCTTTCTTACCGTTTCACCAGGCGCTTTAAAGTAAAGAAACATTTTCCCTAGCAGCACACACCAACACTTCTTGGCGTGACCGTTCTTCACCTTTGTCACCCAACCCTGCACCGTAGGTTTTTGATCGTCACGGCTCAGCAGGAGCTTGGTCGCGTTCCTTCGCTGTACATTCTGTAGCACCCGTATCCAGTCGTCCATCGTGGCATTCGAATCGGCCGTTAGATAGTACACCTTTTTGCCCGTATCGATCTCAAACGTCGATGCACCGTCGGCTCGATTTATGCGACACGCTTCGTCCAGTGCAATCTGACCCTGTGGTTTACGGTTGACGTCGTGTTGGCTCTTCCAGTACGTTAGCGTACCGTTCTTCAGTACAAACCAGCGTTTGCGCCAGGTCTTTAGCTTACCACCCAGCTTCGCCAGATGGCCAACCTTTTCGAGTGTTTCCATCTTTTTGTTCGGCGAGTCGGCGTACGAGGTGCGCATCAGAAGGGAGGGCATCGATGCGTCCATGCAGGTCGTGTCGACCGTTGAAACGGCATCCGGTGGGATGGCATAGTCGTCCGAGAGGCCTGATTCAAAGGACAGTTCGGAAATTGCTGTCAAAAGTTAGCGACAACGCAAACCCCACAATTCCCCGGGTCGCCGATTTTGGTGTATGCGTGTACGAGTGTGTGTGTTGATGATGTTGTGGTTGTGTCGTTAGTATGGTTGTATGAAACACAAACGAACAAAACCAAATTAAAAAAACGGAAAGTAAAAGGTAAAGAAATAAAGAAGAAAAAACATCAATATTTATGTAAGCATAAAATTCAGTTTTCGATCATCATTAAAGCTACGATAAAATGGCGGATATTTACATTTTAAATTTATTCAATCAGAGCAAATAAAAGAAATTTAATCACACAAGGGGCGAAAAATTCTAATTTTGGTTAATTAGATTCATTGAGCTTGTGAGTAATTTAACGATGAACGTTATAATAAAATAAAATAAAACGGAAAATAAAAAAAAACAAATAACAATACAAAGCGCATTCGAAAGCATAAATAAATATAGACAGATAAAATAAACAAAAAAATAAAGTCAATTGACAGTAAAAAAAATGTGCTTCTTACCACGGCCTTTGTTCTTTGGACTTTCCGAGCCGGAACGTTTGGCCGGACTGAGACTAGAGGAGGTTTTGAGGCTCTTCGATGGACTAGAGGCACTGCCGGACGTGCTCGTCTCCGTGTTGTCCGTGCTGGTAGAATTGTGCGAATTGTGTGTCGAGGTGGCACAGGTTAGCATCGCCCCGTGGCCATCCTCACCGTCACTGCTGTCATCGCTAGAATCGCCAGTAAATGGCATCGAACGGATTTGTGATGCACGCTAAAAAGAGGCAAAAAAAAAGGGATACGGATACAGGTCAGCTATTCTCACACCCACCTAGCCATATGGTACCCTTACCCCTTTCACGGTGGCGTACACCGGTACGCTGATATCACAGTAACCTCCGGATACGGTTTGCGAGCGCGAATTCACACCCCCGACACTGGACGTCATGCCGGAACCGGACTCTTGATCTTGGGATTCGGTTTCCTCGCCCACACCGTTGCTGCTACCACCGGCCCCCGCCAGTCCATCGTTGGCGACCTGATAGATTTTGGCTTCCCAGCTCGGGAATCGATGAAGTGGCGGTGTAGGCGGTCGTGGCGTACCGAGATCTGCCACCGAATCCGAGGTAGTAGTGCTCGATCCACCGCTAGGAAGACCCTTCAACCAGGCCGGTGCTTTCTCACGCGATGGCGTATAAATTTCCGCGTAATCATGCACGGCGTCCACATCCGACCCGGGGCTTACGCCGACGCCCGGTGGCGGCGGGGCCGGATGTTGATGGTGTGGCGGGTGATGCTGATGGTGGGACATGGCCGCCGAAGTTTGTGGCTGTGCCGTTGGTTGGTGAGGTTGCTGTTGGCTAAGCGGCAGCAAATTCAATCCATCGACGGCAGCGGCCAAATCGCGCGCAAGCTCCTGCGGTTCCATCGACAGATTGCGCCTGTGATGGTGATGGTGGTGATGGTGATGGTGGGGATGATGGTGCGAACCTGAACCGGAGCTACCGGCGTGCAGTGACCGGTGTTCGGGTGGGTCAAGCGATTCGCTACGCCTTCGGCCGCTGCGTCGCTTGACGTCCTGCACGTCCAGACTCAAGCTCGTCCGGACCGGTTGCGTTGGGGCGACGCTGCTGTGTCGGGTACTCTGCGTGGCAATGTGATTCCGAAGCAGCTCCAGCTGCTGGTTGCACTTGATATTCTGCTCGCGCAGTAGCTGGTTTTGCTCCTCGAGCTCGCGCAGCTTGTTCGTGACCCACTCCTTGATTTTGGCCGCCTTGGCACCGACCTGCCGGGCGTCCTGTAGGCGCAGCTGTTTCTGCTCCTCGATGGCCGACTCGAGCTGACTGATCTTCACCGGATCGGTACCTTTGGGTGGGTGGTCGGTACCGTGCACTGTCGGTCCCGCTGCCGCGATCGATTGCTGCGCACCGGCCGATACGGCCGGATTGCTGCTCGGTGAGGGTGACGGCCCGGTTAAGTTCTGTGACTTGGGCCAGTCACACAGTCGTTGCTCCATGGCCCGCACCTGGTTAGGAGAAAGAAGAGAAAGAGTACAAGCAGAATCAGTAACTGTGTAAGAGCGAGCATTTTAAAGTTGAAAGCAGCTTCAGAGAGATGGGTTACAGAGAAGTTATCAACAAGTTCCCTCTTTCAAGGTCTCGCACTGGGAGGAAAATTTAAACAATTTCCCTTTGAACGGTTCCACTACGTCCTGTTCCTCGGACAAAAAAGAAGTCAGATAATACAACCATTTCATCGTCATTATTAATCTTCTCCCAGACGATGCTCATCCTCTCCCGCGTCTTGTGTTTGAACGGTGACGGGTAAATTAGTTCTCATCATAGTTTAATTGAATTTTGCACTGCTTACATTCACCAACTCGCAAGCAAGCGGAGCCTAGCACAAGGAGCGTTAGGATCCTTGGTCATTGTCCTGCTGGCAAGAAGGCAAGAAGTCTAAAAAATAAATATCCTCCAGATACGAGACGACTGACTAGGATAAACGAGATGTAATCTTCTGGAACGCTAAAAAACAGCAGCAGCAACGCTTGTCGCATACTGTCGCTGCAAGGCAGTTGCTTTTGAGGCAGATGAAAAGCGGATCCGTTGAATTAACGAAGGGAAAAAGCATTACATTTGGTACAGTGGATGTGTAGGAAACTTTTGCAACAAAAAAGCATGGCTGAAAATTGTAGAGACAATCTTGCCTTTTGGAAAATGAACAAGCCGTCAATTATTTTGGCGAAGCAAGGCAGGCCGAAGGTATTTACAGTTACAGCTCAGCTTGTGCTCTATCTTCCCAAGGAGTCACGTGCCGTGTCACGTGTCAACTATTCGACGCTGGCGAATTGATACTGCTGACAAAACGATAAATCACACACACACACACACACACACACTGTGGTGATGCAGGATTGTCAATTCATTATCAAGATTAGTTTATCTCTGTTGTGTACTATTTGTTTTCGGGGGAAAATTAAACGGTTTAAATTCACACATTTCGTTTGTCAGAGTTTTATGAAAATTTTAGAATTTGAAAACGGAGTTTTAGCAATACGGCCAGGCCGTCCCTTATAAATAAAAAAAAAACGGAATTTTTCATGTGCGGAAACGCCTCAATAAATTGTGGCGTAGTAAAATAAGTATAAACGATATTGTGCTAAAAAACACAAAAGAATATCACACTTTAATCATGAAATGCATGTTGAAGAGAAAAAAAGCCTCGCACGCAGCCCCAAGGAAATCTTAAAAGCGTTCCACAGAACAGTAAATTGATATATTTTTCCCCAGAGTGGAGCGTGTGGACTACGAGACGACGTCCGATGGGACTGAAGAATGGGAATCAAAGGACAATGACACCTACGTTAGCTGATGATTACTACGGACCAGTGCGTGCAGCAGAACGTGTGTTTTGCTATTTTCAGTCAAGCATGACTATCGCTCTCGATGCTGGACACGCCGGGAAAGCCCAATGGGAAAATGTCCTAGGAGAAAGAAGCGCCTGACGCAACGGTGGAGATATTTTTCATGGGAGCTATCATCATTACGGTTGAAAGATTCCCCGTTGGCTATAGAAAGACGGAAACACCACCATCAAGTACAGAAAATCGTTGTTCATTGCAGACAGCGATGATTGGCGATTACGTTCCGGAATATTACGCTTTAATAAATATTTGTCAGTTTGTTAATAAATATTTAAAATGAAATTCCTCAACTGTATTTATTTTGAATGCTCAAATATCCTTGTACCGAAAAAATCTAACAATTATTGTTATCAGAGCTCTACATATTTCTGCATTACACTTCTGGAAGTGTTTTACATCACAAAAAAGAACCACCCAACTACAGGAAATATCCATTAATGTTACAATCAGCAAACTGTTGAAGTTTTTTGTTGCTTGCCAATGGGCCACTGTACACCACCGGAGATGGTTTTGCGGTCAACTCTTTTTTTTTTGGCCCACACATCCTGCCGGGTTGTGTTGACGTTGTACGATGACAATGACATTTTTGTTTGGTAAAATGAAACTTCACGCTCCTCACCGCTCCTCACGCCACATCCAAGCATTGTACTACTGGTTGACACACAAAACACAAAAAATAGAGTTCTTTTGAAAAACTGCACAAGAACTCTAATTCTCTAAGCTGCAGCTCAACCTGGTGCGCTGGGAAAAAAAGGATTCTAATGTTCTTTTGGAGCATCTGTATGCTGCACCACATCTGAAATTTTTTCTTTGATGGATGTGAAATTTTATTTTCTCCTTTTTTGAGTTTCATTCGTACAACGTTCACTTGAAAGGAAAACACACTTTCCACATGTAGAATGCAAAGGTTAGAGAATGCTGACATTATACACACTGGCACGCGAGATGAAATATCGCAGATTGCGAAGGAACGAATTACATTCCACCGGAGTTTTATGGGCGTACATCTACCTACCAGGACTACAGGACGATTTGAACTGCTTTGCGATGGAGGAATATGATTGAATTTTGCTGTTTGCATTATGTTTTGTTTGCTGCCCGTTTCGCCTGCTGAAGGGTGGTAAAAGGTTGCTGACCTTTCTTCACTCCAGAAGGTTCCTGGCAGACACAACAAGGCGAATGTAGTTTGGATAGGAAGATACATTCAGATAGGATTCTCCACGCCTTCTGCATTGCAGAGTGAGCAGAAAAAAAGAACACAAAAGTAACAATACCGTAGTGTGGCAATGACCTGCCCTAGCAGTAGAATTCGAATGAATGTTGTTCATCCGGTTGCATAAGTAATGTAACAGATGAGCGAACAAATTCTTCTCCTTTTGCACCTTTTGGAGCTCTCTTTGGAATCCTTGCAAAACGTTCGAGATGAGTCAGACTATCCATCACCATCACACGAATAGGGAAGGTATGGTATAGTCGAATTCCAACCTGCCCATTCATTTTTTTTTTTCATTCTTCTAGTCGAATCAGCCGAGCGGCACAAACAGCAAAACCCTCGCTGGAAACGGAAGGATAATATTCCTTTGTTTGTTTAAGGTGGAACCATTTTATGCACATAACAATCAACCAATTGATCCACCGAGATTATGCGACCGAAGGAAACGGGGGCAAGCTTGGTAGCGAACTAAACCAAGGTGCCAAAATTCTTATCCTTCTTTGTTTATCGGAGTTCATAAATATTCTCAACATGGGAAACCGGGAGTAGCGCGAAAAGCATAAATTTGGCCAAGTGTTTCAGCAGTAAGCAAAACTGCCTTCCAAAATGCTCAAAAACATTCACACAGCACTCCGGAAACAGTGCCGGACCAAGGATCGCAGTGAAAGGTGGCCAAACGTCATAAACGGAAGAGTTGTTGAATTAATCAACCTGATTTACGTGATACCGCCAACGCCAACAGGTGAGTAATGGCAGCAGCGGAAAGGGCGTGATGGGTGGTGGAAGGTGTGAAAGGGAGGCGTGTAGTAGTTGGCACTAAATTGGCACACAATATCGCGTGCCTTAATAACACGAACAAACTGGCCCCGTTTTCCATTCCTGCATGCGCGCCTGCTGCGCGGTGCGGTTTGCCTACCTTGCGGGCGCTTTTCAATGCGAAAAATTCAACCGCTACTGCTAGTACTCGCTCACTAATGAACGAGTTGTGTCGGGCAAATTTGTTACCTTTTCTACGAAAAAAAAACGCCCCCATTGTTAAAGGAAGCACAATGTTTTTGCGAACATGTATCCAGTTGTAAGTTTTTCCCTCCCTTTCGATCGGTGAAACAACGGAAAAAGTTGGAAAGCTTTTGTAAGTAAATTCTGCTACACGCTCGTGCATCCTGGAGCGGGAACAGAGATAGATCTCGAAGTGGGCTGTGTGTACATTTGGCGTAAAGTTGGAATTTACGATAATTGCATCGGTGCAATCCTCTCAAAACCTAAACAACATGCAGCATGCTCATGTTCACGATTGTGCAGCAGCAAAACTTTGGTGCTCAAGAAGTTCGACAATGGGGCCAAAGATTATGGACGTTACGTTCAGGCTGTTCGAAGGTGTACAGCGTTTATATCCTCTCCTTCCGTCTCGGCAACGATAATTTATTGCAAATGCGTTCGCTACACTACATGACGCTTTCGAAGCCGGGACAGAGGCAGCACTATCATAGGGCCACTCACTGACAAACTGATTAAATCCAATCCGGTATCCAACGGTACCGTACTGCGAGCAGCGAATGGATAGCAAAAATTCGAACCCCACCCAGTAGCTATAAACAAGGATACTCGTCCTTTCCATCGTGGATTTGTGTTGCGACCGAGCCAAACTGGGTGTGCCTTACATGCTCCTTACAAACTGTGTGCGTGTGTGTGTGTGTGGGGGGGGGGGGGGAGGGGGGTAAATAAAATCATTTCCCATCCCCGGTTTACATCCTGGATGAGCGAGACTCGCACGAAAGTGTTGTTACTCGCCGCAGCGGATATACAGCATTGCATGTGCGCTATGGCGCTACCGAAGCGGAAGACCTGTTAATCGAACCGGAACCATCAGAAATGTATGCTGCTGTTGCTGCGGCAGCGGTTGTATGCATTTGCAATGCACCTCTTGCCATTGGATAATGGTACGTTAAATCTAGCGCTCCCGTTTATGGGCCACCGAGATTAAGGCAGTGCGCGTCTAAACCCAATCACGCCGGATGCGCTACGGGATCGTAAAGGACCTTTTTTATCATGGCAGAGTGTTTCACCGGGAGGTGATCATATCGGGAAAGCGCCTCTTAGCGTGATATTGTCAACAGGGGAACCAACATATGCAGGAGATTAAAGTGCATCGTGAGTGGATTTTAAATCCATCTGAAAACGTTATTGAGAGCATATGGGGAAGAGCAAGTGGAGCTGGAATTAAAAACTTTGATATACCTTTTCTAAATGAGTAGCTTGGTTCAAAGCAGGATCCCATGGTGCACGGCGGAAAGTAACGATGAACCAACGACCATCGTGCTTTAAACTTGGCGTTTAAGCTGAAGTTTGATGGGAACTTTGTTGCACGTTTTGCATACCATACCATTTAGGTACAGCTCTTTCTTGTCTATTGCACAGATGAGGCACACCAGCAATGACGCTAAGTAAGGATCAATTTTCAACTTTTCGTCTCAATCATTCATAAGGTTTCCTTACGACTATATTCTCGCCTAAGGCAAACAAAGTAAGAAAACGCAACGTCTGGCAAGGGGCAGGATTTAGTGTCAAACTACATTTTGTCCTTTTCTTTTTCTTTTTAAATTCCACTCTGAGCCACACCTCACTCACTGGCAAGTGCAATTTTACTTTCCAGGAAAGTCAGGTGATAGTCATATTTGAATTATTTTTAGTTCTTGTTAGTTCTCTGTGGAATGAAACCGTTTTTTAAAGTAGCTTATTAAACAAAATGAAAGGAAACAAGACGTTGTTTCATTGTTTTTACTAAATGATTCAGTTTCAAGATAAAAAAAAACTTATACTGGATCTTTTCTGGGACATAATTGCGCCTGTTGATATGCAATATACTTCGTCGATAATATTTTCGGTTTGAGAAAACTCTTCCAAAACAGCTCAAAGGCTACAGAAAAACAAATATTAAAAAAAAGATTGATTATTAATAACAAGATCAAGAAGTCTATTAACATCTGGATCGTTTCTAAATTAAAATATAACTCCATTTACGCTTTGATGCGGAGCGTTTCGAATTTATTAAGAGCTATCGAAAAGTTTAAAATAATTAAAATTCAAAACCAGAAAGAAAGACAGGCCCAACTTTCATGAGACACTAAAAAAACACAAACTTCTCTAGCAAAACGTTGCAAGAAAAAGGGAAAATCAAAGCACCGAATGCACCGTAGAGTAGAAGATGCGAAAAAGGTTCTTCTTCCCCCCATCAATCCACTTCACACTCCGTGAGATATATATATTTGCACTGGTCGCGGCACGAGACTCGTTAGCCACATTGCTCACGATGCCACAACCCGTTCCACTCGCATTCAATTAAATCTTGCACAGCACAAGACTGTTGGAGTGTTTTGTGTTTGCCCGCGTTTGCCGGTGGTGGAAAATGGCAATCTATTTCCACCAATGGAAATTCACTTCCTCCCTTCCCACACCGGTTGATTTGGTTTTTCTTCTTTTCAAACATTTCATTCGCAACTGTCACCAACCGTCGGGAAGCGTTCAAGGCGTCGTCGTGTGACTGTTCTATGACGAAATTTTGCTTCTCATCCTTTTTAGAATGCGCGTTACTCAAAGAAATCAGAACGTCGGAAGGAAAGAAATGAAAGATCAACCATTTTCGCTTGTGTGCGCGTCTGCGGGACACGAGACAAGCAATGATCAACCTCCCCTCCCCTATAAACGCGTGTGGCAGTAAACGACCCACCAGCAAACGGTTGTCTAGATCACAAAACTAGAAAAGTGACAGCTGATGATGGGTTCGAAGGCGTCGGTCTGCAAAGCTGGAACGGGTTCAGGCCATTCTTACCATTCTATCGGCGCCAGGCGGCTTCATTTGAGCAAGCTATTCTACATAAAATGTAAAATCCAATGGCGTGAAAATGGGTTTGCAGCGAAACGGACAAAGTCTGTTCGGGGTTTCTTCGATGTTTCCTTCTTTAATGCTCGTCCGACAGTGCCACAATGGAGTAATGGGACCATTTTGTATGCCATTATTATGATCGTGTTATGTGTGTTGCAAAATTTTAAATAAAAAAGCACTCGGAAACAGATGAAAACATCCGGACGGCATGGAAGCGATGAAGCATCTCGCCCGAATAGACAGTATAATGGTACAGTTTAGTTACCACCATGCACGTAATGATTCTTTCAACACACTCCAAACGCACGCGAAAGTGTGTTGCCGTGAAAGGGAAATGCACAGGGCTAAAAATATATAAAATATAGTAATTGGAAACCTTCTCGCATAAGGGAACCATTCGATACACATCTTTCGGGAGGATGGGCTACTTTTTTGCGGCTGCCGGCTTTTGTACTGTGAGAACTTTTATTTTGCTCTCAATTTCCATCGTCGAATGAACGTGCCGTGGGTGTGGAATACCGAACAGTACTGACGGAATGGAATGTTCGCCTTTCGAGTGGAAAATAATGTACCGACATTATTGGAGCAGTAAGGACGAGGTAGAAGCTGATTGTTTTTAAATTGCCATTTTCGTGTGTATGTGTGAGTGCCCAAAACCAACTGCTTTCCAGCATTTTTATTTCTAACGACAAGATGCGCTTGTTTTTTTTTTATGACGCAGACACAGATTTGCATCGATCGATGGGTGAATGCGACTAAATGGATCGTTTTTTGCTTACAAATTTTAATGTGTAATACTTGGGAAGCATTTGCTGCAGAAGAAAACGAAAGCATGTTTGTGTATACGTTTCTTGCTTGCGGTACAAGTTTGGCGGTTCATCATCATGAATCGGTACGAATTGATTATTTATTGATTTGCAACGCATCAACAATAATGTGCTATAACGTGTGTGTTTTCATGTGTGCCATAATCATCCAGTGCTTCGACTGCTGCATATCGTTCATCGCAGTTAATAAACCTGCGAAGAATGAGGGTCAACAGCAAAATCTGCTGTTTATGGGTTTCTACTTCGACGAGAGTGACGATTTGGGCTGTACACGCGAAACACAAACACTTTGTAGTTCGATCCGGATCTGATTCGGTCCGTCGTTGAGGCGGCGTGCGTATGTTTATTTATGATTGCGTTTTCCCGCCTTCACATCAAACCAGCCCTTGGCTCTTGGTGTGTTGGAAAGCCTGTTTCATCTTTATACTGTGCCAGATGGACTAATAGACTTCTTTAGCCGCAATCAGTTATGGACATTCGTGGCTGTTTGTGTTTTCCTCTTTACATGTTTAATTATTCTTGAGGGTTTATTGGTAGCAGAGGAGTAAGACGTTG
This sequence comes from Anopheles maculipalpis, assembly GCF_943734695.1. Classification (NCBI taxonomy): domain Eukaryota; kingdom Metazoa; phylum Arthropoda; class Insecta; order Diptera; family Culicidae; genus Anopheles; species Anopheles maculipalpis. The sequence goes on along the minus strand of NC_064871.1, from coordinate 44,136,855 downwards.
GTATGTGCAAAGGAAATTCTATACATTTTTGTTCATCTAATGATTAGGAATGAATGGGAGTAGCAGGCCTTGAATGGATGCAGTACTTGCTGCGTACATTTTTAATGTTTAGTGTTTTATATTGATTATGCTAAAGCCATGAATAAGTTAGTATACTAATGGAAATTTATTGGCTTAACATAGTTAAGTATCATTCATTTTATCTTTAACATAATTTTTTGCTTTTGTTTTTTTGTGATTTTGCTCAACAAATATCCTCACTAAAGAAGTTTTTTAAATGTAGTCTCACGTCTCAGATTTTTATTTCTTTAAATAATATGCAATTCTAAACCTTTTTACAATAAAATAAAGAAAAAATGCAACGTTAGACGATGGAGAAGTTTTAAAACATTAAGAAAATAAGCTGATGACAGCTAAGTAATGTTCAAATGTTGTGATTATTTTCGCAAATACCTGCTTGACCAACAATTCTTTGAGTACGTATAACTGTATTGATAATTTTGATATCTCGGTAACCGGCACAGCAGATTGAAGTGATTTTGTAATGCAAATATATTTCGTCATGTCGGCTATGTCATATTGTATTTTAAAACTTGTAATGCTCTCTGGCATTTTTGTATGTTTTGATTTTTACTTGGCAGTCCGATGGTAGAGACGAGAGCGGCTCGAATTCCATCCAGACTTTTTCTCTGTAGTGAGGACAGACTATTCCAACTAAGTAGTAGAATTCTTCTTCTTCTTCTTCTTCTTCTTGGCTTAACGACCTCTAAGATTATGCCGGCCATCGAAAATGGCTTTCTATGCCGATACCACGTAGTTGTTAAGTCAGTCCTCACTACGGGGGGGACCGTTCGGATGGGCTCTGAACCCCGGCCCTGCCGTTTGAAGTCCGGTGCCGCTGTCGCCAACACCACCGGGCCACCCCGAGTAGTACCATTAAGTATTGTATTTTGTAAGAATTTTTAAAGTATTTTTCAGAATTGAAAAGTTAACTTCATAATTTAATATCTTCAAGCTAAATAAATGAACTTTCAAAACGTGTATGGAGGTGTTGATGATTTAACACTTATCACATGTGAAAAAAAAGAAAATCTTTTATGCGAAATATAAAAAGAGTTATACAAAGGTGAGATCTTATTTCTGTAAAGGAAATAAGAGCAGCACTTTCAATGCAACGAATGAAATGAAAGTAAGAACAATCGAAGCACACTTCAAACGTAAAGAGATAGAAATAAAAGGGCTTGTAAAAAGGCAAGTGTAACAGCGATAAATAAATCACAAAAAAAAAAAAAAAACTGAACGTGAACAAATCACGGCCAAAATTAATTTACAAACCTACAAAATTCGTGTTCGTGCCGGGGGCCATCCATTCAAGCCCTAGCAGCAAACCAATAAAGATTAGAAACTTATGAGACTGGAAAGGAAACAATCGCCGAATTGTCTACGACTTTTCCTAATCGATTTGTTACAGTGCCGTATCGGGCCAGTGGGCCATTGACTCTCGCTCGCGTTCGTTTGCCATGTTTAGACATCAATGGCGAGGTTGAAGTCTTCGCCCAAAGGCGAAGCTCATCGCCACCCCCCCCTCCCCCACCCCTTAGCGCCAAAGTGGGCAGAAAATATGGGTGCGTTGTTCGCCCTTTTTCTTTATAGTTCACTGCTGCTGATTGACGTGTGGCTATTACATTGCCGTCGCCGTCGCCGTCGTTGTTAAGCGCAGACATTTGTGTGATGTTGGGATATTGTCGGAAGCGTACGAGGAAATAGAAATACTTTCTGCAGCAGCAGTAGCAGTAAATCAATACGTACACAAAAGCGCCATCGCGCGGACCAGTTACCGCTTCCATGTGGCCCATTATGATGATGATGATGATGACGGTTTGCGATGAAAGATTTTGATGCGCCGGGGAAGTTCTTTCTGCTTCTGTTCTTCGGTAGCGGTTTTTTTGTGTGTTCGTCTTTGATCGGGTATCAATTTTCTAAGATACCAGCATTTCCTCCGATTCCGGATGTGTCACCGGGAATGGATATCACTTTATGGAGGTTGGTTTGTAGGTTGCACTTAATATTCTCACTCGTGTTAATACATGGCCACACTTGCTTCTTCACATCACACAAAAAAGGATCAAGAATGAGGGATGATGATGATCCATAGTCGTTTTAGCGGAAACTTTTTTATGCTGCCGTAAAATTATCACTAACCGGATTTTCTAATCAACGAAAATGGAACAAAACGATTCTTATTAGCTTTTATTAGGAACAAACAACAACTTTGAACACATTTTCCTTTCATTGCAATACAAAAATAAAACTAACACTCTCACACGTTAATGCGCACAGCTGTACAAATATTTGCAGCTAGGAAAAAGCGTTGATTTTCCGATTCTGAGCAATGGAAATCATGGATTTACCATGGAACTGAGTTAGAAAAATGGACAATCACCCCATTCACGACTGTTTGTGTCGACTACTTCGATTAAGACTTTCTCAATTTTACACCACCACCACACGAGTAATTGTAATCGGTACACACATCCTTTCTGTTGTTGCTAGGGTAACTTACTCGCACACACGCACACGTTTTAATGCATCAAATATCCGTTATGCGATTTATGCTAGGGGAGGAACGACTAATATTCAATATGAAAGAAGGGACAAAGAATAATTCGGCGTCTGTAGGAGACTTGAATTTATTTACATGAAGATATGCTTTTCCAAAAATTATTTTCGGAATTTCAAGCAATTATTCTATTTTCAAACATTAATAAACTACGCACGCCACACAGGTACGCAACGATGTTTGCGTAAGTGTAGAAGCATCGTGCGCGTCAGCTGGTTCGCTCAAGAACGAAAACGACGTCCCTTTTTTCACAGTTCAACATACTCTCGGATTCAACCCGGCGAGGGTTGATCCCAACGCGAATCCCTCAAGGGGGAAGCAAGGGTGCTCTGTGCGAGACACACGCATGTTGCCGTCGTCGGGAGACGTTATGGTTTGATGCATATTTTCAGCAACACACACACACACACACACACACACACGCATACATAGTTCCTTCGTCGTTCGGTCTTTCCCTTTCACTCGCACTTTTACTCCGCCCGTTGAAGGTAGACATTCCCTTTTACGCCAACGGAAAGAACGTGGCGTCCGCGATACGCACGCAAGAAGTATGTTCGTACGTCCGGCTTGAGCTCCGGTACGAGACAAAGCGGCCGGGTTGGCGGTGTTGCTTTGCGCAAGTGACAAAGAACCCTACGCAAGTCTGCACAGGGTTGCGGGATGGATGGATTTTATGGGACTTGTTTTTTTTTTAATTTTTCGGTTCTATTTCGTTGGGTGAGGTTTTTTTTTTCTTGGTTTGTAAGCGATTATTTTGCTACAAAACCCATCCCCGAAGTCAGAATTTTAATTTACGATCCACAATTGTTAACGATCGCTTTGCTGACGAAGTAAAAAATATTGTCCAAAAAATGGGAACATACGCACACATAGTGCACGATATTGATGAGCAATAACAAAAAGGAGGAAAAAGTGGAACAGTTTGTAGAAATTAAATTCAAGTAAATATTTTGTATAAATTTGCTTAAGGCAACGAAAGGCATTTTGGCAAAAATAGCAAAGGGTGGTGGTTCGTAGCTTGTTCCGCAGCCTTTTCTTATACACACACGACTCGGTAAAGTACACAAAAATGTGTGTTGAATCATAATTGACGACAACGAACGAGAGTATCACGTGCCAAAGGGTGGTTGTATCTTGACAAATGCTTGGTAAAAATTCCACTTTCTAGATTTCAACAAATCAGCATAAATCGATGGTTAAAATTTGCTACAAGAGCAGCATGATACCGATTACAACAACCTGTGTTGGATACGTGTGTAAAAAGAAAACTAGCAAAGCATAATATTTTCTGCTTCACTTCCGTTTGTTTCCTTCTTCTTTTTAAGGTAGAAAGCACGCACTTTTAGAACTGTTTCGTTACAGCACGAACTCACGTACGCACACAGCGCACGCACGCACGATCGAAGGAAATGATTCATCGAGCTACAAACTCTCGCTCACATACACATCATATACAGTCGGGCGGGCAAATGCCAGACTCGACTAAGTGTGCACGGTCCGACGGAAGCAGACGGAGATCAATTAATTTCGGATTTGTTCATTTCCGACTGTTAGTTTGAACGTTCCGTACCATTCATTAGCAATCGTACCACAACTGCAGACGACGGATGGTGGTGCATCGTGGAATAAAACGTGTTAGACGATAGAACAAATGGGAAAATCTTATTCACACTTTCTGAAACGATTACACATTTCTCACTGACCACATGATCACGTGCAGAGCTGCTTTGCTCACAACAAACCACTGAAACTGAAACTGCTCTTTATCCTAGCGCTTGGCATTACAATTTTGCCTTTCAAATCGCTTCTCCAACAAAACTTTAATTTTTTGAAGTAATTTTTATTTTACTAAACGGCCACTTAATGATCTCCAACGGGTTTTTATAAAGCACGCTTCCCCAAAAAAACCCTCAAACGCACACAGGAACGGGTAACAAATTAACACTGAAACGTTCGCTCGACCGACCACGGTACATCCACACGATTCGAATGGCAAGAGAGAAATGGTTCTGGATCCTAGCATAGGAGAATTTATGCTTTCCCACCGACTCGAAGTATGCTCACGCGTACTAAAGGCAGCCGTGAATGCGTACTCTGAGAATAGTGCCTTTTGGATGGTGAGAAAAAGTGAGAAGGTGTGATAGAAGAAGCGCGTGAGTTAGAGCGAGCGATCCTCGATATGCTACGGCTAGTGGGTAGTGAGAGAGCGAGAGATTGGTTTTTACATATGTTCAATTACATTTCATGGCAAATGTTTAAACGTTTAGGAGGACTTAAAGTGTGATTTTTTTTCCAAAATTTATTTACAGTTTGTTTAACATACGAAGAAGAAGATATAATATTAAATACCTAATAATTTTCTTACAGCATTGCTCCATTCAAAATAAATAATACCAAAAACACATTTTCAGCATAAATTTATGTGAGTAAGGGGGTGTGTATAGGGTAGTGCACACATTTCACAATCGCAAGGGTTCGCACTTAAACTCGGCGGTCAAATTCGGTCTCGATTGTCCAAAAAAAAAAAAAACCAGTGAACAAACAGTGATGCTCATTATGAACGAACGCATTAATAATGGCCGCTACTTATGGCTCGGGGTACGAGGAGCGCAGTATTTTCTTTTTCCTTTGCTCGTGCGTGTGTTTCTTTTTGCTCGTACTACTGTTTCGATCCAAATGCCGGTTAAGCCGTGTCAAGTGAAGTGGCAGCAGCTAATCCAAATGGATTACGATTACGTGCTTTACATCCCCCTGTGAGTGTGTGTGTGTCCAGCGTATGTAGGAATATGTGGGTGAATTTTTTGGGTGTGGGATGCAGTATATCATAGAAGTGGTTCCAATTGAAAGTCATATTGAGCGTCGAGAGCAAGCGAGCATAAATGTCTGTGGAAACAGTGGAATTTTTATTAAAAATTTTAAATATCATGAAAAAGTGGCTTTTTGATTTCCTTGCCAGCTTTCGTCTTTCATTCATTGAGAATAATTTACAATGGGACCTCTACGATTGAAAAGTCTTTTAAATATAGACAGAGATTTAGCAGTCCGAACGATAAGAAGTCCTTCTCAATAGAATTCCGTTCAAAATTCGAAAGATATTAAACAAAGAAAAATACTTCTCACCCAAAGCGATCGCATTGAAATTTGAGACATTTTCATTCTACGAAACGATCGTTCTCACCTGAAAAGAAAAGAAAAAAACACAGAAGCTTTAGTATCACGGTAGCGAAATTTAATTAGTTGGTTTGTGAAGCTTTCCTTTCTTCAGCCAATCAGTGCGATAAGATCCGTATGGGGCGAAGCACATCCTTTCCATATTTTGTGTTTCACTGCGTCGCTCCCTCACGCTACCAAATGCGGCCAAATCGTTCGCTACCATCGTTCCGAAAACGGATATTAAATCCCTTCGGTGCAATTTCGACTGCATGATTCGCTTTTATGTCATCGTTGCAGTCACACAGCCAATGCAGTGCTATGCAAAAAGCACCCAAAGACCTACAACTGCGCCATGATGAAACGAGGCGAAACGAGGCAGCATCCGCTTGGGAATAATATTGCAACGAGCTGCACCCGGCGATGGGACGCTGTTTGTCATAATCAAATCTCTCGTTTGCCTCGCCGCGGTGCAACGAAGGGAGGAAAATGCAACGAAAAACACAAGATGGAGCACATCCATCTCGCGTGACATCTACGCTTGTTCGTGGCATACGTTTGGTAAGGTTTAATATGCTGCCCGTTGGTGAAGTTCGAAAGGATGTCTTTTACGGTTGGGCTTGAGTTGGCAGCAGCAGCAGCAGCATTAGGTTTTAAGGCCTTGGCGAGGGCCCCTAAGAAAACCTATGGACAGGATGGGGAAGCAGTAGAAATAACGAGCGAAACGAGCATGTACTGATGAATGTACTTCCGAAAAGGACACGTTCCCGGTACATTCATAATAATTCGAAACAATAAATTAAGCTTTATTGAGGGTCTGGAAATGCTTTCTCTCCCTTTATGAATATGAACTTAAAGATAAGAAGATAAAAAAGTTTTGTATTTTTAAGAAAAAAAGTAACGAATATCCTATCCTATTACTGACAATCCAAGAAATTGTTCACCGTAAATGAATTTAACGGAAACACTCAAAGGTTGTATAAAGATAGCATCAAGTCCAGTCTGATTAGCATTTTTGAAGATACAATTTTTCTCATTTCCATACCAAATTGGCGTTACGATTTCCTTCTCCTGTGTGACTTTTACAAGGCAAGGTCTTAATTTCGACCAAAAAATATCAAGGTGAACTGCATTGGATTCTTACATTTAAACTATCATTTTAAAAAAGACCCTTAAAAAACGGTTTAAATTTGCAAACTTCCTCACATACTAATGTACCAGAAACTCATATTGTATGTTGAAGTGAAGGCTTCTCCTCACACGAGAATCCCCACATAGAGAGGAAAACCATTTTCACATTTTCTCATTACCATTTCCCGGATGTTAAGCGAAGGAAAGCTAAATACACTCCTTGGTATCCTCGGATCGGAGAACTGCAGGTTCTGTACTACCAACGCCCATTACATGCACTATCATATAGTATTTATTCACATGCTTACAGCAAAAACCGCTACCGCTGCTAATGTGGTGCAAATGAGAGTGGAGGAAAAGTTAACATTTTATGATACACCATCGTCTCTTCCTTTCTCGTGCTGGAAACCCCTAATTTCTGTGTGCAGAATTAGACCAGCGCTTGGTGTTAGCGCTGAGGAAGAACAAAACATTTCCGGCTGCAGCTTGCGGTTTATTTGCACAAATTATTTGCACCTAGAGCCGGATCTCGCGCGGCGTGGCGTGCGCGTGTGAGGATAATTTATGTGTCACTAATTACAAAATCCCCAGAAAACAGACCCAAAAGCCCCAAAGCGGTAGTGCTGCTGATGCATAATTGAGCGGAGGAATCTATTCCTTTTTTTCCGCATCATTGGTGGAATTATTCCCTACTGCAAACGGGTGCTAGAGATTTCTAAAAGAAGGCCATAATGCATGTGCCACACACACACACACACACACACACACACACACACACACACACACACACACACACAAAGAATTTTTCTAACCTAATACACGCCATAAAACGCAGTGCAAAGAGAACCGGGCGGTAGTGTATAAACAAATGAAATAAAATCCACTTCACATCCAGGAAGTTACAGCAAGAACTAAGAGCTCAAAAAGATAAACCCCGGATGGCGCTCGGAGGAGAGATAATGCGATGTATCTCCATCATAACTTCTAGCCCCCAAATCTAGACGGTAACGACTGAGCAGAAGTGTAACTCAAGAGGAAAAAAGGACACTCACAGCAATCCTCCATAAAAACGGACTATCGGATGGAGCCGAAACATCAACTCGGAAGGTTTTATCAGTCAATCCCTCTTCCGACTGATGTCGACGTCCTTAGGGAGTCGTGGCTAGCAGCACGCTGAAGTTGAATTCTTTCCGTGCTTTTGCCAGTCAAATGGCGCACCCGTTGACGGGGTTAGGCAGTGAATGAAGGAACTTAAGATTGAAGTGAAGTGTTTAGCAGTCGATAGTATACTTATTTTAGTAATGAATTTTGCCACAAAATTTTTTTTAGTAAAATTTCTACAAACGTTTATCCCTCCAAGCATGACAATAGCGAAACATTGCGTCCGCCCCTAGAGAACGGTCCGAGCAAGATAAAGTTTGCATCCGTCAAACCTTTACAACGAACTGCGCACTCGTTAATCCTGTCCGTTTTACCGTCATCCGGTTGAACTTCAGGATAGGAGCTGCAAGGATCTCCAAACTAGCCGACTAAAGATATTACTTTATGTATTTTTAAGTTTTTTTTTTTGTTGCTGCTGCTGCAGCACAATTTTTGTGTTTTATATCTTCTTCCAACAATCGCCATCAAGACCAGGAAATTGTACGGGGGTACGGGAAAAAACGGATCCGAAACGGCTACTGTTTGCCATCATTTTAATGGGATAGGATCAAAACGATAGAGCAACATGGACATGGACGCAACGTTGATGCAACATTCGAGAGCTGCTTGCCAAGACTGCACCGGAACAAAGCGGACCACGGCTCATGACACACAGCAGCAGCAGCATCAGCAGCCACCCCAGATTGGGAGGTGAAAGATAACTTAAAGGTGGATTACACTGCATTTCGTTTTGCGTCTGCAAAACGGGGAGTGGGGGGGCTTCCCAAAACGATGAAGATGCATTGCACCATTGGACCATTGTGGCGGTGGATGGTCGCTGGAATGGAAAAGTTGGATTTTATCGCGTATAAATAGGATACAAGAAATGTTTCGTTTCCCTTGCGCTTAGATGGATGGACGAACTTTTTCTCTCATGGTTGATGTGCGCAATTTTGTCCCACACTTTTCGAGACTTCGAGTGATCGATAGACGCACAGGGGGTGGCAAAGTGGTGGCAAAAAATAAAACATTTTACTGACAGCTTTACCAAGGTGACGTGTAAAACTCAGCTAAGGAACAGAGAGAAGGGACGCTATTTTTAAAAGATGTGAAGATAAGATACTACTGTTCTTTGTGTAATAGTCGCCACGGTAAGAAACGATTCAATTAAGGTAAATCGTGCGGAAATGGAAAGGACGGATTTTATGTCTTCGAGTACGCCGATTGTCCGATTGGGTGTTCCTGACCATGGTTCCGATTTAATGGTACCATTTTGTAGCAGATAGAAAAAGACAGGGGGCGATCACTGTCTGTCTGCACTGGCAAATTTGTGACATTTTGTGACAGTGTGCTGATTGGCGAAAGCGTTTTGCTTTGCTTTGATAGTGGAAAATGGAATTGGTTTTCTAAGAGGGAGGAACGTACCGAAGTGGTCTGAGTTGAAGTGTGTATTAATGTTGTAAATAACAACCGAACGACAGGTAGCCGTAATACTAAAATAAAAATAATCGAACGGTAGGTAATGAGTTTGATATATAAAGGAGAAATATTAATGTCGAAGAAATAAAAGAAGTAATTGCACACAAAAAAAAAAAACAAGGAAAGTTAGAGTAAAATGTTGGTGTAATCTTGTTCTGCAAACTTGCCCCCCTTGCTACAAATTTCGTCGGCAGCTACCAAGCTGGGTTTGTTGGAGGCAAATCCACCACCGACCAAATCTTCACTCTTCGGCAGATCCTTAAGAAGTGCCGAAGAGTGTGGAAGCGTGTGGCGCTCCCACACGCACCACCTCTTTATCGACTTCAAGGCGGCCTACGACACCATAGATCGAAATGAGCTATGGAACATAATGCAGCTTCACCACTTTCCTGCAAAACTGATCCGGCTGTTAAAGGCCACCATGAACGGGGTGCAGTGCAGAGTGAGAGTATCGAACATGTTGTCGGAATCGTCCGAATCTCACAGGAATCTGAGGCAAGGAGACGAACTCTCCTATCTACTGTTCAATATAGCCTTGGAAGGTGTCATACCAAGCGCGGGGCTGGACAACGATATCCGTGACACGATTCTCTACCGGTCTCATCAATTTCTTGGCTTCGCTGATGACACATTATCAAAGATATATAAGACGACAGCGAAGATGTGTGAGGCGTACATCCGACTGAAATGTGAAGCAGCAAGAATTGGATTGATGATCAATGCGACGAAGACGAAATATCTGCATGCCGGAGGCTCTGATCGTGAAAGAGTCCGAGTGCGAAGCAACGTGTTAGTCGACGGCGATAACCTCGAAATGGTAGAGGAGTTCTGCTATCTAGGAACTGTCGTAACTTCGGATAATGATGTCAGCAGCGAAATCCGGAGACGAATTATGCAGGGGAATCGTGCCTAATACTGCCTTCACCGTCTGTTGAGATCCAGAAGACTTCGAGACCGCACAAAATGTGAGATATATCGCACACTGATCCGCCCGGTGGTCCTATATGGCCACGAGTCTTGGACCATCGCAGCGCAGGATACAAACGATCTTGGCGTGTATGAGCGTCGGATCCTCCGGACCATCTTTGGCGGTGTGTTCGAGCATGGAGTGTGGAGGAGAAGGATGAACCACGAGCTATACGGAGAACCGGACATCCTGACGGTAGCAAAGACCGGCAGGATACGATGGCTGGGGCATGTTATGAGGATGCGGTACTTATGCCCCGCCAAGAAGGTATTCGTCAGCGACCCCCAGTTCGGCACGAGACGTCGGGGAGCACAGCAAGTTCGTTGGCTGGATCAGGTGAAGGGAGACCTGTCGGAGATCGGGTGCTTACATGGATGGGAAGCTGCAGTCAGGGATCGAGTTTCCTGGAGATCTTTTGTTGACCGGGCCATGTCACGGGGACGTGCTCTTTAAAAGAGCAGGCCAACATGATGATGATGATGTTGGTGTTAACGTGTAGTTTAAATACTTTAGAATGAGTGATGGGAAAATTGTAACAAAGTGCCAGAAGGTATGCAATTTGCAATCAGCAAAATAGTGTTTGAATATTATTTTTCGTCCCGTTCAGTTTAGCCTTCGTCCAGTTAATTAAGAAAGCATCAAAAACTGTTATAACTACATCTGCTAAACTCTTTTTCTTCCGTGTGTTTCCTTTCGGTTTCGGTGTATTCGTAGTTGCCGTCTGCCCGTTTTATTGCCGACATTTTATTCGTCTCGTTCACACGATGCTAGTGCACAGTCGTAGTTGTAAATTGAGTTCATCGATTCAAACTGTCGAGCATTTGAACAAAGTACATATCATGTTTCGCTTGCATGTTTGTTGGGCAGATTAAATTTTGCCATTATAAAAAATTACTCCCATTTTATCATGCCCATGAACTAGCTGACATCGTTAATGACCAATCGTTGTTTCATTTAAAATAAAACCCACTACCCCGAAGAATCTGACTCAAACATAGCTGAACCAGCTATCGCGATTCGTATGGAAAACGTACCAAAACCCACCAAAACAACAGCAGTGTTTGTCGGTGTGTTTGACGTTTCGTGAAATATGTGTTATTCGCTGGCTTTTATTTCGCTTCGTGTGCACGCTCTGCAGGTTTGTATTGTTGATTTTTCACTGATATTTAATCGTTTTCATTTTCCGTGGTACGTTCTTGTGCTTTTGCTAGTTAATCATCGCAACCAGAAACCCACCGAGTATGCAAACACGCTGCCTGTTGGCTGAGCGGGCGGCAATAAAAACAACAGCAACCGAATGCACGGCGATGTAAATGCTTCACGAAACGAGCACCACAACAAATTGGGTGTGAGATGTGACGAATTTCCAGACAAACCAGTGCCATACGATGGCAGTTTCTCGTGTGCGGTGGTTAGCATCCCCGTTATGGATGTGGCTTAGAAGACGTCAAGAAGACGCACCCTGTGTCCAAGCCCGAAACAGCAACATAAAGGGAAGCTAGAGCATGGTAAATCTCCACTTCAAATCACGCCACCAATTTAACAAAACAAAAACACACACACACCGTTCGGCATACACCATTCGGATTGAACGAAAAGCGGACGGACGGTATACACTCCACTCTGAAGGTCTCCGGGTATCAAAATCGGGGCGTCGCGTTTTGGGACTTACGTCTGGGAGAGATTTATAAATAAAATCATTGAAAAAACCGAGGGTACACACGGTGACGGTGTCGTGGTGTATTTTCTTTTCCCACTTACCATTCCCGCCCATCGTGCCTTCGGATAGGCGGCGTGCTCTTGAGGGTAGGCTACAGCTTCGTCTTATGGCCAAGACTATACGCTCTACACGCGATACTTGATGTTGCGGGTGAATTTTCATTAGCAAAGACTCACAATAATTTGATCCAGTTCTACGCTCTATACGCTTCAGCGTCTAGCAGGCGAAATTGGTGGAAAACTGTCACCCCATCGGTTGGTTAGTGGACGGGCAGTTTCAGTTCGTGTTTTTGTTTGGTCACGCTTCTCGCCCGGCGACTGATGAAGGCGCGAAAATGGGTGGGTTTTTCCAACGATTCATCTCGATCGAGTGTTGCGCTATCGCGGGATGTGCAATGACGTTGCAATAGAGATGTGAAACCATTTTCGCAATCGCAAATCATTTTACTAACCGAGATGTGTGCCATTTCTGGTGTGATTGGTCCCCATATTGAGTGGACGGCAAGCAGGAGCAGGTGGGTGGGGAAATTAATTTATTTCCAACTTCTGTCAGGCGCGGGTGTTGTGAATGACGTGGATGAAAATTTTCTCTGACAGCAAAGTTGCAAATGGTTTAAAGTGGAAATTGTGATGAAAATATTTTTCCCTTAAAATTGGGCACAACATAAGAGGAACAGGAAAATGGTTTTAATTATCGATCGGAGCTGAGATTGATTTTTTTGTCTCTAGGCGGGTAAAAAACGTTTAATTAAAAGAAGAGCTACTGTTGGATATCATAGTAAATAAGGGGGAGGCATGTCAATAGTGATTGCACAAGTATTATCACTTTGATGTCTGTTGGTTGACAGGACGTTGCAATTGATCCTTTTCGATCTTGTTAACTCTTATAGCTATTTGATATATTTTAAAATGGCAATTTAAAACAAGTTTACCTAAGGATATAGGGTGCCGTAGTAACTCTAAGCCCTAGAAAAGTATAATGGAACAAAATAATGATGAGGATGATGATAATGCATACAACATTTTGTTGTGGTTGTGCACGGCTGTAAGATTCGGGATCGGGAACAACTTGGAAGATACGTGTGAAGTACTTCTGCCAAATTCACCCAAAAAAAGGGTGAACTCATATCATATCTACCAATGTCTTCCATCCAGCATGCCGGTCGTTTACGTCGCCAAAGTGGCCAGTCTGGCTGTCGGCCAACATTTGCGTCGCCAGCGCCGACACCGTGGGAGGGTTTGGCGAGGCCTGACCCGTCTGCACAACCGTTTCAAGTGAGTAGTTGCTGTCTAGGATTTGGGAGATTTTCAAGTGTCTCGCCAGTTACGCCAGCATGTTCTATGTTTGTTTCCTACGTACTTTCCTCGGAAAGGACGGTGCGTGCCGTACGAGGTAGGAGTGTGTCTGGCCATTTAAACGATGGGGCAGCCAAAATTGAATGCCTTCAGCATATGGGCGCACGGCAGGTTACTGATAAACTTGTTATTTTGCCCAACGAAAGTGTTGTTTCCAGCTACGATTGTTATGCTGGTAGCTGGTGAAGAAGGAAGATAAATGGAGCCAATGTTTGGCGAAAACAAATCAGCTTACAGAACGTTGCTTGATGGTTCTTTTGGGCCCAACTATTTTGACATTGTTTTTCGTTTACTATTTACTGGCTTGAGAGAAGATTGAACTCGATGAGATTAGTATGGTTTTGTCGCAAAATCGCACTTTATTGATCTAACATCTGTAAGGTGGAACTTTCAAGTTTTCATCCAAACTTGAATGATATTTAATATGTAAAACATGTACAAATGATACATTGCAAAATTGATTTAGAATCGCAAAAGAGGAAAAACTTTTTACTTCGAACAATTTTCACCCAACATGTTTTACACACACTACATCCCCACTTGGCAAGGGATGAAACACCGCGAAAGAACGATCATTAGTTTGTCAATGACATCGGAACATTTGGTCGATTTGTTTCAAAAGTCGAGCCAAAAGCACACACTTTGAACGTTAAAACGAAAATAAGCACCTTTAACGATTTAACTTAAGCGCACTAGTGTGACAGAAAGAGGAGCATAACCAAGGGAACAAAAAGCAAGGGAAAAGTTGGTTCTTTCACCGAGGTCCTATCATTTCTGCCTGCGACAAAATTGAATTTCGCCGAATGTGAGCTCTAAAAACTCGCTTCTACCACCGGGTAAAGGTACGGTGGGGGGAAGTTCAATAAATGCGCACCAGCAGCAGCAGCCAGCTTGGTGAGCATGCTGGAAATGTGTAGACATTCCGTTCGATTTGCCCAGTGGCAATAAACTTCGTCAAAGGATTGGGAAAAATGCACTTGAGAAGGAGCAAAAAAACAAAATAAAATGGGAAAGACAAAACTTTTGCCTTCGACGAGCAATACCGAGGACACATTCCGTGGAAAGGTAAAAAGCTGGAAGTTCCTTCGTTTCACAATTTCTTCTTCCTACAGACAATTTGCTGTCGAGCAAAAGTGATCACACTTAGCTTGGAAGAGAGTAGAAGAAAACAGAACAGTATTGAAAGGATGTCAGAATAGTCAGGTGAGAAAAAGGCTTTAATTTCTTTGCCTTTCTTCTCCAAACTCCATGCAGTAATTGGAACTATTTCTTACGGCTCGCGAAATCGATAGGTTGCAGGTGAGCTTTTCTCAGTTAGTGCATATTATGTAACGCAACGAGAAATCGATCTCGGTATGGGACTTTTTTGTTTACATCAAACTCGTAATCGTATTGCCGCCCTCCCTTACCACATTCCACCCAGGGCGCGCACTTCTGCTGCTTGTCATAAACCGACAGGAACGTATCGGATAATTACTATGTAGGTCAAGGCTGCAAGACAGCGGCAAGAGAGCGTGCTAATCTGCGCGGCTACACTGATACGGCGTTGGGGTGGCTAACCTTGCTAAAAGGCACACCACACACCCCAAGAATCAACAAAACGTGTAGGCCTATTCTGTAAGCTCTCAAGTGACCTCTCGTTTGGCACACACAATGGTTCTCTCTTCCCAGCCGTTGGGAGCTTCATATCCTTTTGTATAATACAGGGTTCCCGTGATTCGTTTACCTTATCTCATAGATCCTGCGACATTTTGTTATGTTGGTGTTGGTGCTGTTGTGCTAAGCAGTTGTTGACTGCTGCTGCTGCGACGAGACGTTTGCGGGAGATGGTGAGGCGCGTTGATGGTAGTACACTACGTATTAAAACAACTCTTGCACTAGCGAACACTAAGCACTAAATTTTAGGAAAATTGGATTTAGATGGTTTGAACATTTATCTTCTTGAAAGTCTAAAGTAAAACAACAAATTGTACAAAAAAGAAGCATTCAAACTGTCTCATTATTCAAGCACAATTTTTACAGTTTTATTTTGTTTTTTGTGTTTATTATTTTTATACATTTTTCCACCACTTAGTGGTTTTGATTTTGTATTTTAAATTCTCTTCTACACCGTCAACATTTAATGCTTTACAACGTGAAACGATACAGTCTTAGGACATTAGAAAGAGCTAGGAAGCGTTATCTCTCTTCATCTGTCCTCTCTGTTGCTCTCTCGCCGTAAGAAATCGACAGGCAGAGATGAAAACATCAACGGAACAACGCTTCCCAAACGAGAACCGGATGACACTTTCCTAACCCAGCACTGAAAGGGCAGACGAATCTGTATCCGTCTTCTTTGCAAGCGTCAGAAATGAAGCACAAGCCCCTCGCGTGCAATGATGCTGGTTATCGATTTAAGGTAAAGGAGTTTTTATTACTTCCTCAAGGTTTTGCACAAGTAGAATAGCACCCATGTACGCGAGTACTCCTGTTTGCGCAATCGATCACACACACACACACACACACACACACACACACACACACACACACACACACACACACACACACACTTACACAATCCTGTTCACATAGATGATGAAAGGATTCCGACACGCGTCGGACGGGAAATAAGAAAACACTTGCCAGGACATGTTTAATAATCGGAACTAGTAAAGTGTATTTTAAGGCAAAAATTAACTTGAAAACTCAAATAATCCTTTCGTGGCATGCACACATTTCTACCAATACCCTTAAAAAAAAAATCTGGCCACATTACACCAGTCAAAACGGTAATGTTTTTCTTGTTCCCTAATGATTCTTATATCACTGCTTTACTTTGCACAGTACGATTTAATTATTTTTCCAATAACCAGAGTGCACTGAACAGGAACACAAACACACAAGTTTTGTTAACACTGACGCCTTTTTTTTTTTTGTTGGTGTTATTTTGTATGACCCAACGCGACGCGCAACGGAGCTGACTTGTCTGTCGTCCTGTTTTCGTTTATCCTACAAAAACGAAGCTTGCACTCGAAAAACACACCCACAAAGCTTGAAAAGCCCGTTAGCGTACGTTGGATAAGAAAATTGTATCTTTCCAGCGCATACCCGTTTTGTGTAAAAAATATTTTCGCCCGTCAAAAAACGCGAGACGATGAACCAACCAAACGTTGTTTCCTTCCTTCGATGTCGATGTCGTTGCGCGTTTCTAGAGGCGGCGTATACGTGTGTGTACGCGCGGAGGAAAAGCGATGGAAGAGGAGCGAGGTGTGTATGGGTTTGAGTATGTATGTGTGTGAGGCTTTACACTCACACAGTGATAGATTTGTGGAAAATGAAGGCGAGTGTCAACATGCGGTTTAAGGGAATGGATTGGAATGATGAAAAAAGGACCCCCTCCTAATACATGCTTGTGTGGTGACCGCGTCCATAAGATGCACGTGTTTGTTGAGGGAAATCGATGGAAATTGTTATTTCGAAAAAGTTCTTAAACGCAGGAAAAATTGAATCCTTTTTCCCATGCTCATTCAACCGTTCTCTTCAAATTGAAGGTTATGCACCTCAGTTTCCTTCATCCTAATAAGAGGAAGATTTTCCTCCTTTTGAACAGTTCAATGTGTTTGTGTGTGACAATAGGCTTTCTACGACTTTTTTGGCTATGTGTTCGTCCTCTGCAGCCTAGTTGGTATTTGTGATGTCTGCTCGTTGATGTGCACACATTTGCGCATGCGGAAAATCCATCGCCAACCAAGTCCTTCGAGCGGTTGGTGGTGATGGTTGGGAAAAATGGGGAACAGAACATTGAACTGAAGTTGACAACGATGGGATGCCAAATTTGACAGCGAAACGGTAAAAAGCTAGTACGGGGCTTACAGTGAGCGGGAGCTTTTCGTTGAGGGTTGATTTGTCCTGCTGGAAGGAGCTTTCCCGTGCGAGCTAGAAAGCTTTGCATGGCAAATTGGGAAAATAGCAAAGACAAAAACCATCACAAAAAAGGATCGGATAGCAAGGAAAAGAAGGAAAGATAGCAAATGTGTCTCCAAGGAAAATAGCTCAGGATACTGGAAACAGATTTTCTAATTCATTGTATTTGGATTATTACAAGGACATTTTCTTAAAACAATAATACAGTTTTACTGGATCCAATAGTGCAATGTTTATCTTACTTCCATTTTCTCCTTCCTTTAATAAAACATTCGATACGACACAAATTTGAGAAATTTGTCCATCCCCTAATCGGAACTTTTTCACCCTCGTCGATTTCTTTTATGTATGTTTATTTTGTGCTTTGTTTGCTTTTAATCACATCAAATGAATTAATGCATGTCGTGTGCGTTTGGGTAGGGTGACTGAAGAAAGGAATAGATCTAAGAAAGCGATCGAGCAGAGTCAACCCATCGAACAAATTTCCACAACAATTTCACACTCCATCGATTGGCATCAAATACAAAGATTGTACAAGTTTCAGTACTTTAAAAGATGCATAAATAAACTTTATAAACCTACCTTGTCTTCAGCCTCGTCGGCTCGTTCCTCGGCTTCGATAACGCGCTGCTCCAGTTCGGAGAGCTGAGAAAAAAAGAAAAGAAATAGAAAAAAGTCACTTATAAACGTAGTTCAGTAAGAAAGCAAAATATATTTTCCACATAACGATGGATAGAAAACCAAATTGACGATTTTTATTCGTGTTTTGTTTCGATGCAATGTGTCACGGCTAAGCGGCGATGTTTGTTTTGATTGTGCTTCAAAATGTGACGGATAGATGGCGCTGGCTCGGCAAACGTTCTACGATGTTTTCTGAGCAACGCGTTAGCGAATGGCGTATGAGAATATTTATTTGCTGTTCTGTATGAATTTAAACATTTTTGTTTTTGACGAACATACGAAACATACAAATTTTTTTTGATAAGCTTCAATAACTTAATACATTTGCCAGCCAAACCATTTATTTTTAGTACACTAGTTTCTGGCATCAAATCTCCATATCTTCATACCACGGGATTTCATTTTCCCACATTTATCTGTAATTAAGTGATAGAAAAGTTTGTTGCAGCAAGATACCACCGAATCGCACGAGAGATTTGTCAATTTACGAACTTCGAAAGCATCGACTTTAGCGCGCCCGTTCGCTTCATAATGAGCAATCTTGATGTCGTTGTTCTTTGTTGGCCGCCTGCACCAACAGCAGTCCATATCTACCTTCTGCCAGCGAGAGTGACTTTCGTCCGCTCGACCACCAACAGCCAGTTGTTGATGACGGCAATTAGTGCTAATTAAAATTTCGTTTCGGGAACAACTTTCCCACCCGGGCGGCGGCAAGGATATTTTCGGCTACAACCAATTGCCATTCAACAATCGCATCACACGGCTGGCAGAATGCACCGGAACCCACACAGAACGTCCCGGGCCGGGCGTGTCAGAGAGGAGGCTAGGGCCTTCATCGTCCGACACCCCGATTTAGTAGCAGTAGCGCACGAACGCGTTAACGAACGTTTCAGATTCAAATGAGACGCAAAAGCCACACGGTGGCAGTGAGAAAATACAAACTAATGATCATGGTACACTCCGGGACACTTTCGGATTCTCCCATAATGGACCTGCTTGGATTTGGGGGTCGTGCCTTATACTTGGGATTTCTTCTGTTGGGAAACGAGAGCCGAAACAATTGGTACTCGTAAATGGACGAGCAAAAAAAAAAAGGAGGAAATAAGGAACGATCGTCATTAAAGTGAGGCCGACGGGAATGGTGTTCGTAGATGCAGCTAAACGTGCCCGGAAATGTCGGGAATGATTTAATAAAAAGGAGCCTTGCGAAGTGGGAAATTTGGTTTGCCAAAAAAAAAAAACGCATGAAGAGAAATTTGCAAATGAGAAAGCTTTGCAGGATGAACGGATTGTGGCATCGACCATAATTAAAAAAATTGGCTTCAGAGCATAACATGGCGATCAGGGTTGGCATTTCAGTTTTTAAGGATATGGAAGGATTAGGTTAAATGACCGAAAGACTCATTTTCATTCTATTCGAAAATATTCAAATGTTAGATGAAGCTATGAAAAAAACAACAGACCGTTTCAAATGGAAAGAAAAAAGTAACTTAAAGTCCTTTAAAAAAGTGGACTTGGCCTGCCATTTCGAGCTCCCTTGACTTCATTTTCCTGTTAGTAACTGGGGCCGCTATTTCTCTGCCACGTTACTGGATTTGATTTTTGCTTGTATAGCCAAGAGAGAAAATTTCGGCTCCGTAAACATTGGTTTTACCTTTCTCGGTCTTAACCGTTTAACAAATTTCTGGTACTATGAATTTACGGTCAACAGGTTGTTATTTCTTCTGTTAACAAAATGTACCCATTACATTATACGATGTGAGCAGAATAAGTCATCCCAAGCTAACTAAACAACTTTCAGGCGTTACAAGACGCGCCGCTGCGAACGTTGCTATGTATTTGCAGCAGCTCACTGCCAGCTCTAGGCAATTCCAAGCCAAAACGTTTGCTCTTGTTAAAAATTTCGAACATTTTCCACTTTTAGCAAGCAAACAGTGACAGTATTTCCTCACCCATGCTATATCCGCTGTTAACTCTGCTTAAGTGAAAGAATTTCCGGTTTATCGGACGAGCAAATCGATCGATTTTACTCTACTGCAACCCCATTTGTAGCCCTAAAGTGTGGTAAAGTACCGTACAGGGCAGCATAGTGTAAAATCTGTATCGTAACGGAGGAAATCAGAACGCTAAGCGGTAAGAAGGCAAAAAAAAACTTTGTTCCCCGTAACCAAGGTCTAATTCAATCAACCGATAATTTAATGATCGTTCGCTCGAGAAAAAAGGGGAGAAGCTATGTGTGAAAAAATTCTCACCGCTTGGCAAGGGTGGAAAATGGGATTTTGCAACATATAAGTAAATGGGCAAGTATTGGGAATCTTGGGAGAAAAAATTGAAGCAAAGTTTGATGTAAAGGTGGCACAAAGAAGGAGCGAAAAAGCGACACATTAAATGAGGAAAGGTGATTACTGATGCTATAGATGGAAAGCTCTTGATTGAGGTATAAAAAGAGGGTAGAATTTTTTAAACTATCCATTAAACTGTAGAGTTAAATATTTTACCATTAAAAATTTGATTGATTCCATTGCTTTGCTTTTGCTGTAATGGAATTCACCGAATTCGAGCGAGTATTCGCAGATCGATTTTCCAAACCGAACCTGAACCATTTCTCAACCATCATCTCCTAAGCGTTCAGAAGCTCCCCTTGGCATTACAATTCGCATTGCTCTTTTCATTCACCCGGGCGCTTATTTTCCATTTCGTTAACAAGCCCCACGGTTAGCGCACGGTAAGCTGCCGCACACAATTCGGTTATGAGTGAAGGAAAACAATGTTTAAATGAATGCCCTACAGAAACGTACCTTCCCCAGCAAAGAACAGCTCACATTGCAATGTGAGGGAGGGTTTTGTGTGGCTGTGTGTTGGCATATCATTAAGGCAAGCGATACGATTTGCGCCGAACGCGTTTCGCTGGAAGCTGGTTTCCGAACTCGATAAAAGAACTCATACACGCACACCCCAGCGTTGGTGAAAATCTATTTTGATAAATGTTTTCCCTTCCGTTTCACAGGCCAGGGAAGAGGATGTGCCAGGAAAGGGTACGAAAAATGGTTTCAGGGAGGCTTCTGGGAAAATCTTCTCGCGGAACGTTCCAGAGCCCCATTTTGCCGATTCCTTATGGCCCTGGTAGGGAAGTGGAGTTTCAAAATATGAAAGACGGCTTCGTACTGATTCGTTCGTTCTGCTGCTGCGTGTTGTACGAAAGCTACCGAGTGGGAAAGATTCTAAGCAATGGTAATACAAAATAAAGGGAAGACCAGTCTTCAAGCACTTCAGCACTTTTGGCACCTATGGCGCGCGGTAAAAGCTGACAAAATGATGGATGAACGACAGTGACGCCGAAGACAAAGCCCAGTTGTTGTTTGCGCGTGGAAACGCAACAAAAAAACCCTCCCCACATGTATTAAAGGTAGATACTTTGTAGGGTCGTTTTTCCCTGTTTGTGTGCTGTTGTGTACCTGGTGTCGTGTGATGGTTCCTGCTGAATCCATTTTTGTGCGAGGTAAATCCAGCCTGGAACTGAATCCAATTTTCGTTAAGTAAACACGGGTGCAGTTAATAACGATGGGGTGCGAGCAAACAACGAAAATGGGTTGAAGTTATTCGGTTCTAAAGCTTGTGTTTGGATGCGTGTAATTTCAATGTAATGTTGGGGTTGGTATCGATGAGTTGTCATATCATTTGCCAGAATGTTTCTAAAACATTCTACTAAACAAACTAACAGAAAACGAGGAGGAGGGTATTTGTACAATATTAAATAAAAGAAGAAAAATGGGGGAGCCCGGTGGTACAGTAGTAGAAGTAGATACAGTTAGTAACGCGTGAGGATTGGCATCAAATCCCATCAGGATCATTCTTTCCAGAATATAAGAGTAAATGAAGTGAATGACACTAGAAATTGCAGGCTTACACCTCTTAGTGCTATAGAGTTAAACAAGACGAAAAAGGAAAAGTCCGTGAAACTTAGTTTGAAACTTTCTTCTACAACTGAGCCAAGTGCACTTCAATAATTATAAAATTCAAGTAGCATCATGACTTACTTATATTTCTCTCCAAATAGACTGTTTTGATTCTTCAAAAGAGGTATCGAAATTGAGTTTTGACGAAGGTATGGAAGATGAGCTGAAAATTGTAATGAAAACCCTCTTATGTAACAAATTCGAGTCCTTTTTACACCTTATTCATGGCATCACTAAGCGGAAAGACTCCTACGTCTAATTATGTTATTTTCCTGAAAAAGTTCACCCGTTCATCTTGAAACTTCAACAAGTGGTCGAAAAATTACCATCCGATGAGGAGAGCGAGAGACAGAATAATAAAAGGAACAACAAACTTTTCTATCCTTCTGCAAAAAAAAAAAACCATCACCTCGCAATGCTATGTACATCGCTCAAGATCATTCTTGTTGCTGTGGGCAATGTGGCAAACGAAACATAAGCCGAAGAGAGCTGTGTGTCACTCCCCCATAGCCTACCTATCTACAGTGTAGCTCCTGAAGATGAAATTGTGCAACCATAGCAACCGTCGGTTGGGAATATTTCCCCCCTTTCGAGACGCTCAATTCTTAGCAGAAGCAATAGGGGTGAAAGACCATTTTTATGCTGCAGGCAGGAAAATTCTTTCCCGTTGCAGTGTTGCGTACGATTTCTCTTTTTTTCTCTTTCCTTCCTTTTATCATTCAGCCCCATTTACAGCACGATGAAATCAAACAGTACAAGCTACAATTTGATAAATTTAATTCACTTGGTGTCCGTTTGCAATCTCTTCCGCCTCCAAAACCGAGCACGCACGTACGTAAGATCGGTAAGAATGGCGTTTTTCTCTTGGTCACTCAAACACTCACACACGCAGATTCCCTTTCTCGCACATAGTTTGTTCGTCTTTAATTTTCCTCTCTTCAGCATGGCAAATTTTCCCATCCGTTGTTCCCACTGTGTATAAGGGAGTGGGAGAAAAATTCAAGTGCTGCTAAAGGTGCCCGTGACGACCTTTTGTTGTGGTAAGCTGTTGTGTCTGCGGTGGGAGTTTTGTTCCCATCGCCAAGGATACTCGGCACGGGATGAGCACAATCAGCCTAACGAGGGCAGGTGAATCTATTTTCCTCGGCGAATCGAATCGGCTCCAATGGAGTGAAACACCGGGCGTCTCCATGCGATTTGGGCGTTAGAAATATTTCGACGTTTGCGGCACTGACTGTCCTGCGATGGTGAGGAATCGCCATGAGGAAGATGCTTTCGGTAAAGGTGATCAAGAGCATGGGAAGCACGTGGGAAGGCTGTGCGTAAGGACACACTCCTAAGGATTATGGACGTTCGAGGAAGAAAGGAACCGTTCAACGATTCTTCTTTGTGTGTTACGCTTTTGTTGTGGGTATTGGGCCTTAAAAAATCGGCCTATTATTCAGCTATTGATTGTCGGTCCAGGTTCAACCGACACTCGACGGCTCCCCACACCCAACGGTGGATTGATTTTTTGCCGATTTTTTTTTTCGTTTGCTTACAATGTCCGACGCGCGACTGACACCCTACCTATGTAGGGTGGAAACGAATTTTATCTACCATCAAATTTTATTGTACCCGCAGACACTGGTTTACGGACGATTCCGAATGGAACCGTGACTAAACAAACGACGAAGCAAACCCAAGACGGGGAGGCAAACAGTTCCCTCCAACCTCTTATTCTCGAAGCGAATGCGACGAAAATGCTGATGCGTTGGGCAATTTGGAAAGCTTTTGTCAACGTCGGCGCACTTGTTGATATTGATTTGTGAGAGCAATTGTGTGAGATGGCGAGCTGCTGTTTTGCGGTGATGAGCGTCGTGTATTACGTGTTGGAGAACATTCAATTATAATTGGAAAAAAGTAATTGCTGGGATATTTTACTATCAACACTCAAGTTTTACCTAAAGATTTCAAAATGTAGCACAAGTAATTGACCTTTTTTAATAAAATTATTTTCCATTTGTTAAAATGGATCGTTCATATGACTAGAAAATAAAATAAATACACAACTGTCTTCCAGCACCAATGAAAATAATTTAGTACCGAACAAAACCCATGGAAGTGTTTCAAATTCAAAGAAAAGCATTACAATGTAAGGTATTCGTTAGTACCTGTGTTCGCTTCAATTCCTAGAACTCCAAGCGCAACAAAGGACGTTGCACCGATGGCAGAGAATTACCATTAGATTACCCTTTTCTCCGAAATTTGGAACTAGCGCTATGCCAATGTGACCCAATTTCCTCGCACTCGACATTCCAATAACATGGCATGGTGGGTTGAACTGCTCGCAATGCTCCCATAAGACCTACACCAACCAGACCAGTGACGATGCGCTTTCGAACACAATTACGGCCATGCTGTCGTGCTTCTGGCTTGGTGTTGCGATGCATGTAACGCTTCATGTAACGCCATTTATTCCGCACACCATCACCGGGGACATGTTGACATTGAGAAAGACAGGGAAAATCCCGCGTACATGTGGC
Organism: Anopheles maculipalpis; assembly: GCF_943734695.1. Lineage (NCBI taxonomy): Eukaryota > Metazoa > Arthropoda > Insecta > Diptera > Culicidae > Anopheles > Anopheles maculipalpis. The sequence goes on along the minus strand of NC_064871.1, from coordinate 44,112,228 downwards.
ATAGCGGTGGTGGTACCATTACAACCTAGTGCCACGAAGGAGTTTTAGTTTTATTCCTTTTTGTCGTGTACGGGTGGATAAATGTTTCGCGAATCTTTGATAGTGGTTTGATATGATTCAGGAAAATTGCTGCACAAGACAAACATGGACCTACTTATATACAGAGCACACACACATACACAGACGTATGTCGAGCAAAATGCATTGCAGCAAAACGGGGGGTTTGCTATTGTATGCATCCTGTCATGTTTGAGGAAATGTAACATTGTAAGACGTAGACTGGGAGCGTGTCAAAAAAGCCCTTAGAAGGAGGACAGTATTTGTGCACATACCCTTACAGGTACCGTAAAAGAGGTTACAAGTCGGTTATAAACTTTGTCAGACGAATTTCTTTATGTTCTATTTCTATTTAAAGTCTTGTTTCCATTACCATAAGGTTCCGAGTAGCAGGAAAGATAAATTTAAATAATTTTATGATCGCCACCGGTTCTGTGAAGCGATGAATGAATTGGATTGCTGATTGGACAAAATACAACCATCGAGCGTGGTTTGTGTGGTTGGAATGAAATTTGATAAATTTCCTTCCGAGTTTTGAGCTAACTACAAATGGATAAAGGTGCTGTTTTCTCCATCCTCCGAAAACGTAAACATTTCCCCCTAAAAACGAAAGTAAAGTTTTACCAGCACAACTGTTTTCTGTGCGGTTAACACCGATGATGATTGTTAAAACAATAAAATAATTTCCGACTGTTGTTGCCAACTGTGACATGTTTTGGTTTGGACTGGCAAAGAGAAGAGCGACTAAAGTGATGCTAGTTTTTCCCCGTTGCCATGCGTGCACTCGGGACTCATTTCCCGGATGCGCCCTGCCGGAAGCGATACAGGGAGCTCATGCATATTTTATCCAATAAAAACAAAGCGCTACTCATCCGTCTTATCCGAAGCGCAGGAAGTCTGGAAGATGGCTGGCTGGTCTCAACAAGAATGGATCAGGCACCAACCATCCCGCTTTCTGGGATGGGAAGTTTCAACCGGCGACGAAGGAAAGAAGGTAACTTTAACTGTACCACGGTGCGACAGAGACATGTTTTCCATTATCTATTGCTGGGGTAAAAGTTTCGTCCGTGCGTTCACGATTTATGATGGAAAAAGTTGGTTTGCGAGAAAAGAAGGCGAATGGGGTGTAGTGTGTTGTGTCCTTGGTAGTTTGTCAGCTGTCTTTCTTACTCGTAGATGGAAAGTGTGGATCGGTTGTGGGAAGAGTTAAGCTTTAAGATTTGCATATTGTTGAGTTAAGTTTGCTGCATTTGTTAGATGCTTAGTTAGAAAGCGTGGCCTGAGAGGTCACTTTCCATTTATTGTATGTTGTTTAACTTCCAACTAGTTGAATGTAATGAAATAGATGTAAAGTTTTCAGAATTTTCCCACTTGTATTAATGCCGTTTATACTATTTTTTACTATAACTATGCATACTAGCTTTATACTAGTTATCAGTTTTTATTTTTGAAAATAATCCTTACATTAAATTTGATATATTTTTGAAGATTGTGTTACTCATTGTCTTCTTCCTGCTTTTGTTAAAAAATGTATTCTCATTGAATTATTTCGTATTCAAATTAAGATATTTTTCAACATAATTGTTGGAGAGTGGCTGGAAATGGAATGGAGTGTCTGCTTTATTGACACAAACCATTCTTAGCCATCTGAAGGATACTATAAGGTCCGCAAATAAATAACGGCCGTGGTGCCACTGTGGACTGTGGCGCGATTTTGACGTTTACAAACGTCATAGATCAAGTTCGAAAATGTTCAAGTTCATCATCAAACTGTGTAAACAGATAAGTGATTATTTTGTGCGAGTAAAAGTTCCTTGTTCTTGAAAATGTCGGATTTCGAGCCGAATAAGCGCCATATGCAAAAAGCGTTGCTGTTTTTGTTTCGAGCGAAGAAAACGACAGCCAAAGCGCATCGAGAGCTTTCGAGTGTTTACGGCGATACTGAAGAAGGTGTCGGGATTGGTTTCGACCCTTTTGAAGCGGTGATTTCGCCGTGGAGGATGCTCAACGTGAAGCAAAACGTTCGCCGTCGAAGAATTGACGGCTTTACTGGAGGAAAATCACTGCCAAACGCAAGAAGAGCTTGCAGCCGTGCTTATTGTAACTCGTCAGGCCATATCATCACGGCTGAACGCGTTAGGCATGGTACAAAAGGAGGGCAAATGACACACGAGTTGAAGCCGCGAGACATTGAACGCAGACTCTTCATGTGTGAATTGCTGGTCCAGCGGCACAACAGAAAGGGGTTCCTGAATCGTGAAGGGAACGCAAAAAATCATGGCGATCCCCCGGTCATACCCCAACATTATCAGCTCGTCCGAACAACTATAGCTCGAAAGTTATGGTGAGTATTTGGTGGGACCAGCTCGGCGTCATCTACTACGAACTTCTGAAACCGGGAGAAACAATCACTGGTGAACGCTTCCAGAACCAATTGATGAGTTTAAGCCGAGCACTGCGTGAAAAACGGTCAGAATACTCATCACGCCACGACGAAAATATTCTGCTGCATGACAATGCTCGGTCACATGTTACGGAACCTGTGAAAAACTACCTTAATACCCTCAAATGGGATGTTTTACCGTACCTGCCGTTTTCAGCGGATCTGGCACCATCGGATTTCCATCTGTTCCGATCCATGGCAAATGGATTGGCAGAACAGCAGTTCTCCTGCTATGAACAGATCCAGAATTGATTGGATACCTGGATTGTGTCGAAAAACGTTTCATTTTTCCGACAAGGAATCCGCAATCTACCCGAAAGATGGAATAAAGTAATAAATAATAATGAGCAATACCTTGATCGACCCAATTTCTACAAATAAAAATGCCAAGAGTAAAAATAAACTTATGAAAAAACGGCCGTTATTTATTTGCGCATTCAACAGAAAAAGTATTTGTGAACACCCTGATGGTTGGGTTAAATCTCGCAAACTATGCAATCCATGTCGTTGGCCTTAAGCTGTTTCGTACTTTCAAAGAAGTACGAGCATATGATAATTTCTACAGAAACTCCGCACCGATCTAACATTCTTTTATTGGTTTCAACACAATGTTTGTGACGTGCAACAGTAGAGGTCTATGTATGAAATTATATCGTAGTAATGTTTCTGCAACGTTAAAAAGCAGGATAACACCATTAATTTTGGATTAAACAAAGACTCACCTATCTTATTTTCCGTTCAAAAACGGTCTTCTAACGTGTAAATGTATCATCCTGGCCCGGAAAAGAATATCAATACAAGGCAGCATTTAATACAAGGTAGCAAAACAAACAAAACCCTTGAAAGGATCAACAATCCTTCACCATCAACCGTAAAGCAATTCATTACTCAGAATACTGGGAACGACGTTTTGACCTTTTTTTTATTTATTCTTACCGTTAGACAACATACGACCACAGAAACACATGTTTTTACTCACAACGAATGGTTTTTCATCACATTTTCCATTCCCCTCGGTAAGGATTTATTTCTACCGGAAATGGCGTGGAATGTGCCACGCCATGCTTTGATCCCGTGCTATTTGTTCCGGATTGCCACCAAAGATCTCAACTTTAGCCATGGTCATCAAAAAATGTTTCTAACCGTGAGCGAAAAAAAAAAACCCTTTAACATCACGCTTTTACGGAAGAAATATTATCGCACATGGGTCACCGTTGGCCGTGTCTTCCCAGTAAAAACAAAGCTGGTGAACAGTAGCAACACGTGCCCTTTCAGCTTACGTTTGACGATGTGCAACGGCATTGAAAGATTGTTTTAGATTCGATGGTCATTCTCCAGCTCTCTCCCGGAGGTGTAGAAGAAGGAACAAAACGAAACGAAAGCACGCAACTCCCTGGTGGGTGACCGTGGCACGCCAAGTGCAACAATCACGAAGATGTAATTCATTTATTACCCGTTTCCCAGCTGGCGATGCAATTGAAACGGTCCCGTGACTCGAGCAAAACTGCTCACAGACTTTTCCGTGCAATATTTTGTGTTTGTGTGTGAATGCGTGTGCTTTTTCCCCTACTTTTCTAACGATAACAGGATACGGAACCATGAGAACCACGCGAAGAACCATTCTGAACCCTTTGCGCGCTGGACACGACGAAAGGGCTTGTCTTTCGAAGTTGTTTTTCATCTCATTTTTCAATAGCAGCGAACCGTTTTCCCTTCTGCAGCCAATCTCTGGCAGTCTCTTGAGACCGGTTCTGGTATTCCAGTGTGTTTTTTGGTCCTGTTTTGCTCATTGCACACAACCCACTTTCCTGGCTTTTTTCAATTTCTCTGGTCGTTCTTGCGTTGTTCCAGAGACGGGAATCCATTTTTCACGAAACGGAGAATCTTTTGCATCAATTTCCAACCGTAGTGAATAGCAAAAGGTAGCGCCGTCGGAAAACTTTCGCTTAGCGCTTCCATTCCTTTGCACTTCAATGGGAAGGAAAAGTTTCCCTAGCCGGGAAACATTGCGTAGAAATTCCAATTCATCGTGAAGCGATGTACTGTATTTTTTTCTCTATATTTCTACCGTAACCGCCATCGATCGATCTGTGTAGGCTGCAATCATGCTAGAGACTGGAAAATTAATACGAAAGCCTGTGAGTAAGCAGTAAAGATCGAACGGACCCCCATTTCCCTTATCCGGGTTTGGTATCGTTTAAAAAGACCGAGTACGCCTTTCGCTCAAAATTGGATCCTCACTCCTTTCTTCGTCTAGTGGGTAACAACCCGAATGCGATCAATCGATGTTTGAACCTTACACAAACGATGAATGTTTCCAGCGCGATGTGTGGCGTGCTGGAAAGATTAATCGCCATCACTAACGACACTAATGATGGACCGTAACGTGATGAATTTCAAACCGTACTTTCAACGGAAACTATTCCATCCATTTCCCCGGTTAAAAACACGGATGGATTGAGCAATTCATGGGTCTATTTTTATTCTTCACCGTGCGACGTCGTGTGAATGCGAATTTGCCCTGCTGGGGTCTTATCACTAGGAGCGCGATTGAATGCAATCACTTCAAAGCGAACGATCAATCGCCAATCGGTGAGAAGGTTAATGGAGTGGGTTGTTTCTAAAGCACACGTCTATTTTAGTGAAGAATGAAGCAAATTTGTCTCAAAGTGTTGGTATTTGTGAGTTCGAAGAATAATGTTAAAAAAGGATCATAAAGCAGTAAATTTGTATCTTGCGATGCGATTTAATGCGATGCGTTTAATGCAGTCCAGTTTAAAAAGCAGCGTGGAAAATATTGGTACTCTGTTTTCGTAGAAAAATAACCAATTAAAAATGAAACATAATGCCTATGCTGCGTGCACCTGATATGCAATGTGAGAGCCGAGCTAAAATTATCACTGTACTCTCAACGGGGATCTCATCATAAAACGTTTTATGCAATGGCAAAAATAGCTGCTCGACTGATGAAAGGATTTTATTTTAATCCGTCCTTGATCAACATCATCCACTACCTTCTGGATATAATTAATCGTTCCCTCGTCGCTGTTATCGCCATCGAACGGTTGACTGAACTGCTGCTGGACAGCTAAAAGCTTAATGGCAGAACCCATCACCATCATCTCCGTGGCACATTAATTGAAAAGAGGTTACGTGTTGGAAAATTGATGCAAAAAGGAAAAAAATGGAAGGTAAAATAAATGCACTCCACAATATAACGCTTTAGGTGCACCGTTTTTTAAAATGTGTATCAACAGTGGTGCTCCTGTGGGGCATTTTATTGCAACAATAGATATCACTTCACTTCACGAGTTACCATGGACGGATGGACATAGTGCTTCTATAAAGCCATAAGTGTTCATTGGCATACTTCAAACCGAGCTGTACATTGTCGGAAATCCATCCACAGACGGTGAGCTGAGATCTGAGGGGCATGTTTTGTGTCCATTTCCGGTAGGTATGCAGGTAAATACACCCAAATGATAAGGAAGCACCGGAAGCGGTCAACTAAAAGGCTTCATGAGCTCCTGAGCTCACACATATCACGATGCGTCACGAGAGGAAAAGGGTACGGTCCAGTTTGGTGGCTTGTGTAGGAAAAAGGGAACAGCTTCAGAGCGGAAAATTATCCAACTGTCCATTCAAAGCTACTCGGAGAATTTTTTTCTCCTGGTAAACGGGTACAAAATCGTATAGCATGGAATCAAAATGCGTGGTAAAAGCTGCTCTGACCTGGCTGGCCTTTACTTCCTACTTTTTTCCGCTTCTCTACCCACCTTCTCTCAGTCATCGATGCTATTTCCAGTTCTCTAATCGAGCGCAAACGAAAATGGGGAAAGGCGAATGGACCGACCGGCTACCGACCGTGTTTCAGTAATAAAGTACTGAATTTATTAGTAAAGATTAAAAATGATTTCAGGATTTTCATACGATGGCAGCAACGGTATGGAAGGTTTACTCCACACCGTAGCGCATCCGAATGAGGGACAAATAAGGCCAAGTAGAAAAAAACCCCTTATCCATAGTAAAAGTTTTAGCGAATGGAATTTTGCTTCTGAAACCGTTGGCACCCTTTTTTTTTTTGCTCAAAGAACGCTGGCTCATTAGCGGCATGGCCTCAGGAAGGGGCGGGAAAGCTGCCAACGAAACAAGACTGTCGGATATCAGGAGAGGTCCAGCGAATGGAATCGGATAGCTGCATGGACCATACACACAAAACACTCAAACACATACGCGTGTCCTGCACAACCGAGGGATGCTTTTTCAAATCAGTTTTGTTACAAAATGCTCCCTTTTTTTCAAATAGCCGCTTGTTGAGGAAGTTGTGCTGATCCATGCGCCATGGAACTTTCTGCATTTTGAATCGTAAACGCTGAAGAAGGCCAGAAGGTGGCGTTTTGAGGGAAGTTGAAGAAACGGAGTACTTTGTAAACATAATTGATTACATGACGGTTTTGAAAACGGCAAAATGCTAATTAGTGCTGCGAAAGCACAAGTTATGGAAGGATTATGAAAATCAACGACACTGAGTCTGCGAATCGGAACCAGAGCACTCGGGGAAGTTGTGGGTAATGGGTAGTGAATGCGGCGAAGTGAATGGTTGGCGCATGGGAAAGTATGTTCTGTGCCACAAAATACCAACGCACCAGCAGTAGCAAAAATAGAAATGAGTTGTGGTTGTGAACGGCTTTCTTTTTGTTGCTGAGCGTTAGAAACATGCGGCTGCGGTTTTTGCATTGTGATAAGGGAGTAAACACAGTACACAGTTGGAGGCGGGTAGACTTAAAAGCTTTCAACTCTGGGTTGATTTCTCCCTTCTCATATTTGCGATAAAATACCTTGATCCGTTGTGCTTACGTCTACTACACCGGGGAAAGGATAAGCACGTATTTTTAGCATGTAGTGGTAGATTTAAAATTTATAATCTACGCCACTTTTTAGCCAGTGTACATTTCATAATAATTTCAAGGAAAATTACATAACTCAAATCTTGGTAATGTAGTAAGTGCTTTTGACATGCGAATTGCATAATTACAGGCGATATGAAGTGAACTTGTGTGATTTAAGGAAAAATTAAAAATTAACGTATTAAAGTGCAAATTTCAAATGAATTTTAATTCACTGCCCTTATTTATTTAATTAATCATTAAAACCGAACATATTTATTTGATTATTTTTCATTCAAATTTTGAAATCATCGCATCGCAGTTCCGGGCAATATTAGATTTTTTTTCTTCGTTTAATAAAACACATTCACTCTATAATCAAGTTCAAATGCCATGAATAATATAGTCCTAAAAACCCCTAATTGTACGGCTACCAGAGCACAATGTTAAACTAGTTTCGTTTTGCGATGCTGAAGAGGTGGTTCCGGGTATCCGTGCGACCCGTAACGCTTCCTTTGTACGCTAATTAATCATCTCGATCGTGTTAATTCGCAGATATTTCATTAACTATTCGCTAACTCCCCATATCCCCAAACCACAAAGCCTCGCCCCTTCATCACAGTTCATCTGGCACTAATCCAACATAAATCATGTCGTACATGTACGGCCAACCGTCCGAGCTCTGGCCACCACTCCCATCAGGTGCCACCTTCAATTAGTTTGCTCACCCCACCGAAGAAAAGAAACTTTAACCCGGTACTTTAATTTCCGTTGCCCCGGGGTCGTGATTTGCATAATTCCGACGACACACGGGTTTCACATTACGGTGGCCGATTATCCCGATCCCGATGGGGAAGGCGTGGAATTGTGCGCGGAAGTGAAAACTAGCTTTGCATTCCTTCGTTCCTTGCCGGGAGAGGATGACCTTCCGACCATAACCCTAGCATTAGTTTGCACAATTCTCTGTTGATTAATGGCATCAGGTGGTGGTACAGTGGTGGGGTTGTAGTGAAATTATATGCACGCAAATTATGTACCTTACTGAGTGGTGCTTTGCGAACCATGGATGGTGGACAGTTTGTGGTAAATGTTAACTTCTTCCAATTGCTACAATGAGGAGGTATTCTTACGTTTTAATGGTTCTTTAGTTCTCTTTTTACATTGTGCCTATGTAATGTTATAACGATCATTGTAAGCATTTTGTATCAAATTCATTGCATTGTGTAAATTAATGAAATTCAATCCAAAAATACCTGGTGGCCGAAAATAGATACTAAATAATTTCACCATTTCGTAATACCATTTTACCCATCTCTTTTCAGTTAGCTTCCCTGAGTGGCCAACTGTCAAATTGAGTTAATCTCCGTTCGCATCCTGTCCTGCGCAACAAAATTCTCTCTCAAGAGTATTTTCCAGGAAACAGGTAACAAACCCGATATCCTCCCTTCGCCAGTGAATAACGTCGTAGCTAATCGAAGTGGCAGCTAATCATTTAATGTAAGCACCGGAAAGAGGCTACAAAGAAAGACCAATGTTTTCCGCAGGGTTTCATTCTTTCGGGCTGCTGATATAGCAACCCAATACCGCTGGGGATGAGGAAACTCACAACGCGTAATTCATCTTAAAATATCGTCCAAAATAATGCGAAATTCGCGTGCCAAGTAGACGTTAGCGTTGTTTGAGTTAGGGGTAAAAGATGTTGTGCTTTGGGGGAGAGACGACATCAAGGGTGTTGTTCAACGGTCCAACGGAAGAATTGTTTCCCTGGCAATGGCCTTGGTTGATTGGATACGACATGCTTTGGGGGCAATGAGTGGTTGATAGTAATTAAACAAGTTTGTGTGCACTTTGCTGAGCTATTATAATTAAAGATTGTGTTGCTTCAGTGTAGTTGTTCATGGTTCATTGGAATGGCACGATTTCTGATGAGATATAAACTAAACCCAAACATAATATAAAATGTGAAAAATGCATCTCCCCAATGAAATATTCTCCTGATGCTTTTGCAAAATTTTGCGAAACATTTTACTGCCCTTTTAAAACAAATCAATGACCTATTTTTCCATCAGTTGATCGTGCCTATAGTCTCCAATGGCAAAAGCTAGTAAGAAAAAGGAAATACATTCCCGGGAAAAGTTCATCGAAACAGTGCTTCGTGTAATGGTTGAGCGTTTGATGAAGTTTATATTCTGCGCCTCAGTTTTAATACATATTGAAAAGAAAGAAAAAAAAACTCAACATTCACTTGAAACTGCACTTTCCGCACATCGTAAAAAGCTGGACGATTTTTTAATGTCCAAAAATTATGGCCGGAAAGCGCATAAGGGAAGGTGTTTAAAATTTAACATTTGTTCTGCCTTTTCATCTTTCGCAAAACAAAAGTGAAATGGATGACAAAGACAAAGTGTGAGCGTTAGTGAGAGGGAGAGAGAGAGAGAACAAAAAAGATGGTGGGGGGGGGAGGGGGAGTGGAAGAAAAAGAGCAAAAGAGAAACTGCACAAAAAGGCATTAAAATGTTCCACAAATACACTACCCACCGATAACAACAAAAATGGTGGCAGAGTCTTGTGCGTCAAACGCTATTGCCATAGCACGGGATAGCTTTTCGTTTTATCATATCTTGGCGAACTTTACTTCACTTTTATGTTTCGGAATGGAGTTTGCTTTTTGCCTGTTTGCCACAGCGGAAAAAAACTTCGTCCATCGTGCGTTTCGAAATCGTTTGACAGCTTTCGCGAGTGGTTTCCGTGCTAGTCCTTGGTTTGGATGGGAACACTGTGGTAGCTTTAATGTTACCGAAACGGGCAAAAGATAAAAAATTAAGCGAAGAAAACGCTTAAAAATCAATTGTTATTTATAAAACTTGCTTTTATAAACGTCTGACATTTTGCTTAATGTACGTCAAAATGCAATAAAGCCAAGACAACCTTTAAACATCAAAGAAAATCACCAAAAACCCCTAACTTTCACCTTTCACAGTACTTTTCTGACAAAATGTTATGCAATTTTATTCCCTTGCCACTATTTTGCAAAACCCAAATAAGTAAAACAGCTTATTTATTAAGTAAGTTTGACCCACATTCGTATATTGTTTCTGGGTGCCAATGAAACGATAAACAACGAAAATAAGACACACGAAGCGAACAGCCTTCGTGCGTGCAGACAAACCCATAACGATATCGAATATTGCACCAATCAAATTGAATCCACGAAACAAAAGCTTCCAGGAATTCCTGGGAAATAATCTTCCCCATGACGATTATGAGCGGTCGTGTGAATGTAAAGGAGACATTGCTTCTTCAAAGTGACCCAAGTGCTTTAATGACTTCTTCGGTATTTCTGACTAAAGTTTATCCTATTTTATGCCACAGAAAACATCCTCTCAAACCTGGTCCTTCGCCAAACCACCAATGACACAGTTTTTCCCTCCCAAAAAACACACGCGCATGCTGCTGGCTTGCCGAGTGGAAAGTTCATCGTCAAAAGGTGCATTTTTATCTCTGCTAGCATTCCAGTTTAAGTGTATTCTGTTTGAAAACGGAAAAACTTTGGTCACTTTCAGGAATGTGAAGTTATGCTTTTTTTTGTTGTTGCTTCTTGTACTTTTACTTCATTGAGTGGTTTTACTTTGTTGAAACATATCTGTTCCACTTTTGTGGAGGAGGAGGGAAAATAAACACGAGCTCGGAACTTTCGCTGCACTTTCTTTTACAGCTTGGCCTTGTTTCAAGCTTCTCGTTCCCTCGAAATCCGGTACACGATAAAAAGGACATATCTATCCATTTCCTCCCATAAAGTACCATCTACCCGAATGCAAATGTTTCAATTTTTAGACACTCAGCAACCGACACCGACCTTCCTAGCAGCCCGGTACGGTGTACGGGGCGCGTAATCGTAATGGGAATTTTATTGTTCATTTTCATTACAGCAAACGGCCAATGCTTAGCGTAATCTTGCTTTATTGCACTGTGTGCTGTTGTGCAATCTTTCGCCGGGGCCGGTGGGAAAAGGATGGCGCATTAGTTTGGGGGGAGGGGGTGATTAGAGGGGGAAAGGTGGTGCGTGGCTGCTTTGTGTGTTTCTTAGTCCTGGAAGAGGTCTGGGTCGTACACTAGCACACCAAAAATTATAATAAAGGTCTCCCTTAACGCCCAAAGAGATTTCTCCGCCGTTCTGAAGGGAGTTTGGTTGGATCCCACACCGGTTCTAAGGCAACCCTTAGTACACGCGCTGGTTGGGAAATGGATTTTCACCATGGAAAGAAGCACACGGGAAGGACGGGGAAGTAAATCATAAATCGCCACCGGAGCGTACCGAGATAAACGAAATGGAACGCTTCCCAGATGCAAGCGTCATAAAAACCGACCGCTCGAAATGGGTAGTTTAGTACAGCTTTTCCGGGTCTAGTGTGCTACACGCTGGACACACAGCATTTGCCCAACCGGAGCCTATTATTTCCATTGGTACACGCCGAGAGATACGGCAAAGTTCAGGTGACGTTTGACGTTGTTTTGATCGTCGGGATTTTTATTGACCTCCAGACGCTGATTCTGGCCACTAATCCCCGTGGGAGAAACTGGGAAAAGGGACGTAAGAAGGACGGAGGAAACCGTCCGGATAACGATACAGAAGGCAGTGGCCGGGTGGTTGTTTAATGTTTGGCATAACTACGTCACAATTGTATTTTTCTGCTGCTTTACCCTCCTTTTCTTCGTTTGGGCCATCTTTAGGAACCCTTCAAAAAGAGTTCCCGTCGCCTGAATAGTAACACGGTACAGGCGTTTGGATTTTGCTGGAATCCTTATTCCACGTGTAATGCAGTGTCCACCGGTGTAGCACCGGGCCACAAAACGGGGGCGGCAATCGTAGAAGAAAGATTTATTTTCATCGCTGATAGCGATTTCACTGGCCTCCACAGAACGACCATGTCCCGGCGGTACCTTTTTATCGTCCGCCGAGATTCATCACATTATTGCCTCGATGGCACGGTGGCATTGTAATGGGCATCTGGCTTCTAGAGGAAGTAGTCTGATTTCGTTGTGTTGCGAACGATTGCGGCATTAAAGACACTATCCGATGAAATAGACTGTGAGAGAAATGGAGCTGCTTTTCAGTGGGGAAAAGCGTTAAAGTTTTATTCACGCTTTAAAACCACATAGCCTGTTGTCAGTTCCTTAAAGGCGTACTTAATGTATGTATATTTGTGCTAAATTTCAATAAAGAACACTAAAAAATATCTATCTCATATCAAAGAAGGGATATATGTTGGACTGCAACAACTTCAGGGGTATTGCGGTGTTGAATATCGCCTACAAAATATTCTCCCTAATCCTTCAGGATAATCTTGTACCATTCGTTGAACAGATAGTGGGAAACTATCAAAGAAGATTCCGAAACGGAAAATCTACCACTGACCAGATCTTCACCATGCGGAAAACCTTGAAGAAGATGGCTGAACAGCAGTTGAACACGTACCATCTCTTCATAGATTTCAAGTCCGCATATGATAGCATAGCCAGGGTAAAACTCTACGAGGCCATGAGCTCTTTTGGAATCCCGACCAGGCTTGTTAGAATGGCCATGACCAACGTCACATGCCAGGTGAAGGTAGATGGAAAACTCTCAGGGTCCGTTGCTACCACCAAAAGCCTACGTCAGGGAGATGTGCTCGCCTGTCTCCTATTCAACTTGGCGCTAGTGAGGTGTCCATCCGTGACTCGGAGGAGAAGACTTCGTTAACCATCTTCTATAAGACAACCAAGATCCTGGCATACGCTGATGATATAGACATCATTTGACTGCGGCTCTCCCAGGTAGCAGAGGCCTACTAAAGGATCGAGCAGGCGGCAGAAAACCTCGGGTTGCAGATTAACAAGGCTAAGACCAAATTGATGATGGCACCATCAGTGGCCCTTCTTATAAATCCGGAACTACGTGGTGGTGATGTACGGATAGGTGATCGCAAATTTTAAGTCGACCAAAACTTCACCTATCTCGGGTCAAAAGTCAGCACCGAAAAGATCATAGAGACGGAGTTGCGCGCTAGGATGCTGGCGGCCAGCCGGTTATTCTACAGCCTGAGGTAAAATCTCACCTCAAAAAACCTGTCGCGACGGTCGAAGCTGGGACTGTATCGTACCTTCATAGTCCCAGTACTCACATACTGTTGCTAAAGGCTACCATGTTCAGTGCAAGGTGAGAGTTTCGAGCATGCTATCGGAATCGTTCGAATCTCACCGGGGTCTGATGCAAGGAAACGCACTCTCCTGTTTCGGACAACAAAGTAAGCGGTGAAAGCCGAAGGCGCATTGTTCAAGGGAATCGGTGTGAAAGTTTGTGGAGTCCGTAGTAGACACTACGGACTCCACAAACTCCTGCGATGGACTATGCTGACGAAGGACGCCAATACACTCGCCATTTTCGAACGGCGGATGCTAAGGGCTATCTTTGGCGGTGTGTGCGAGCAGGGCGTGTGGCGAAGGATAATGAACCACGAGCTAGCTGAGCTGTTTGGCGGTGCTTATATCCTGACGTTAGTCAAAGCCGGAAGGATACTTTGGCTGGGGCACGTGATGAGGATACCGGACTCATGCCCCACCAAGAAGGTGCTCGTCAGCGACCCGTTCGGCACGAGGCGTAGAGGAGCACAGCGCTGCATCAAGTGAAGTCTAACCTATCGGAGGTCGGATGCAGCCGTGGATGGAGGATTGCGGCTCTAGACCGAGTTTCCTGGAAACTAATTGGAGACCTGGCCATGTCGTCACGACGTGCTAAATCCTGAGTAGGCCAAAAAGAAGAAGAAGATTCACATACGCCTCGTAGACATGGGCCCTGTCCAAAAAAGACGAAGCCCTCTTAGCCGCGTTTGAGAGGAAGATGCTCAGAAGGATCGTTGGCCCCGTATGTGTGGAAGGACAATGGAGAAGCCGTTACAACGACGAGTTGTACGAACTGTATGATGATCTCACCGTCGTGCAGCGAATTAGGCTCGCCAGGCTCCGATGGGCTGGCCATGTTATACGCATGGCACCGGTCGACCCAGCTCAGTAAGTCCGTTTAGGAAGTCCACACGGATAGCGGAGGCAAGTTAGGCCCAGATTGAGATGGGAGGATGGCGTGGAGACATCCGCCACCAAAGCCATCGCGATAACGGATTTGCGGAAGCCGGCGCGAGACCGTGAGCGGTTCCGGACTCTGCTGCGGTAGGCCAAAACCGCAAAGCAGTTGTAGCGCCTAATAAGTAAGTAAGTAACACTTCGAAATGGTTTGTGAAATTGAAACAGTTGTCAGAGTTAAGTTCAACAAAGCCTTGCGTTTATTTTTATATTCTCTAGCTGTACATGTTTATGTACGAGGATATTCCATGAAAATCAATGATATTCAAACTATTACAAAACAACTTACACGCGTAAGAAAGCATGAAAAATCCATTGGCAGTGCTAAATTAGTCATTCTGAGAAAATTCCACCACTCTAATCCACGATATTGCTTGTTTTTCCAGCATATTGAGCCCATTAAAATCTTAACACCTACAGGTTCAAGCGTGTTCACTCACGCTGCTGTCACTTGTGATATATGTTGCTTTTCTCAGCATGATGCAATGTTTGATTAGGTTGCAAAATAATGCAAGGAAGAGAGGCGCTCTATTGATGAAATATATTAAGCCTCACTCGATGGAAGGAAACTATATTGAACATTACAGTAAATAAACAAATACGCTAGGAACAGTACCGGGCCTTTGTAGAGGCACACAATTGCATCGCATAAAGTAGGTGAATTACTAATAAACAAATAAAATAGACACGCAATCTAAAGCCCCTCACTTTTTGACCGTATTGAAGGAAAACTCTGAAAAAATGGAACCCTGCGTGCTGAGCTGATATTTACCGCACACTCGAAGTCTGCAAGGTGCAGTCGTAAAATGTGCCAATAAATTTTGATTTGCCCCGAATTTGAGGTTTTTGCTTTATTTCGGATTGTTTTCCGTAGAAGGACAAAAAAATTGGAAGAAAAAATTTCTTCAACAGGTGGCGGTGATACCCCATCCTAGAACTAGAAGCTATTGTTTAGATGATGAAAAATCTCGTTTGGTGAAATAATAGGAGACCATAATTAGAAGGTGTTTTTTTTTTCAGTACATTCAGAGCGCAAAGCCTAGTTATGTACGCTGCATGTGCGCTGTTTCATGTTAAACATCATCAAAGAATGTTTTTCTAGGGTTTGTCCATTCGAGAAGGAACCACCATTCAAAAGGTACAACAACAGTCGAATGCCTGCCATTGTCTTGATTTTCCAGTTAACAGCACCCTCGCGGCTACAAAAAGAACGAGGGTGTGGCTTGTTCCGTCAAGCAAACTGGATAAATTTTTCACCTTCCAAGAAGTGGCCGGATAGTCTGACGCTCTATTCAAACAGCGAAAGCGAGAACGAAGTCTACTAAGGAAGTCTATTTGATGGAACAACAATAGCCGAACAATTGGGAAAGAAAGCCTGCTCCAAGAAGAAAAAAAAAGGATCAGATAAACGCCCAAAAGAAGGTTTCTTTACTAGTTTCACTCCTCAAAGTTTCACAGTTCAAAGCCATGCAGTAAAACGAAGCTGAATGTGATCCGGGGGCAAAGTTTTAGGTTCAGATTTCCCTTAATTCGCCACACTCAAGACACAGGTACGACTGTAATGATGGGTTGCATCACCTTTACGAGGAAGAGTTTGTCCTTTCTGTGCAAACCATAAGGCAAAAGTAGCTATCAACCGGCGAAAGCCTCCCAAAGACGTGCATGAAACTGTGCGTACAATGTAAGGTTTTACGACCTCTCGTTTTGCTCGTCGGATGTGGAATTAAACGGACGGTACTCACGCTATGGAATTGGTTGAATCTGTGCCACCGTTCATCTTAACGCTGAGATTTACAACCTTTATATCCGCTACACACACACGCACGTACACATAGGTGAAGTACACTGAATTCACTAGCTGTGTGGTGGCACCAGAAGTTAATTGATCTGTTCCTTCTCGAGAATGAACTGAATGCCACAGCCCTTGTCTGTTTCCTGATGCAGAACATACCTGGGGTGGAAGAAATGAGACAAAGAATATAAAGAAAAAGAAATCGTTAGTGAAACGGGCTAAAGGTGTCGAGAGATAGCGAGCACTATTTTTGTGAACTGGAAAAACCACCCAGCATCGTGCGTACGATGGTTTACTTCTGGCAGAGCATCAACTAATGGACACCATAATGACGTACTCGTGATGGCAAATGGCACGCATCTTTTACGGAATGGTTCTTGATGGAGCGTATCGAAGCCGAAATGGATGCGTAGGTTTAACTTTGGCCGGGTTCGATAGGTATGCCTTAGAAAAGGTCGTCTTTGACATCGATAAACATTCGGCTGCCAAAACGGAGCATGTTTAAGGATGCTCAGTTGAGTATGCAGGGCAGATGAACGCAATTGTCGAGTGTTTTGCGATTACAGACAATTAACCTGCAGATTCTTTTGAGGTGGTTTTATGTTTACATTTACTCCACTTTTGAGGTTATGATTTTTGTTTGATAACGCATGATGGTGCCCGATGGTGGGGCTTCGATAATGCAGGACAGAATTATACAGAATAGATCAATTAAGCCAACCATTTTTTAACAAGTAATATTAAAATAATTGTGTCCTTTGTGAAGATTTTAACTTCCTTTTTAGTTTGTTTTTGTGTTTCATTCAACATGACTACTTAAACATTAATGCACTTAAAGTTTCAGTAAAATCAATTAATTCTTGCGTGTGAAAAGTCCAAGCAAAAGTGTGCCAAACTTGCAATGTTTGGCTCCTGATTTCAACTTTGTAAATTTCAGTACGTATTTATAAAATTCATTTAGTTGCTCATCTTATCAAACCAAAGATGAAATCTCGTTCGTTGCATCAGATATTAACTTTTCCTGCAGCGTTTGAGTGGCTTTTCTAGGAAAAGCGAGAAAGTACAAAACGGGCCTCGTGTAATGGAGTTAACGCAAAAGATGGACACTTGGTGGGTACCGTTTGTGGGATGATACACAAAAACACACCCTCGGAAAAAAAACTTCAAACTGTTTCAAACAAAGGAAAGTGATCATAATCGTCATCATCAGCGCGCATCATTGCTGCAATCATTTGTAGGCTTTTGTAGTGGATCGAGTGGGCGGTAGGGGCTGTGGTGAGTCGTGAGGAGGATAGGTGGGCATTCTGTTTGGTGTATGAAAAATTAACGAAGATATAAGCAAATTATGCAAGCACGCGTTTCGAGCACCGGTACCGTTCGCCCCCTCCCAGAACGTGCTACCTTCCCGTGGGAGACCAGGCCTTGCACCAGGTCTCGAGGAAACTGTTACGAACAAAAAACCTAAAAAGGACCACGCGTCCATTCTAAGCGTAACGCCTTCTAACCCCCAAAAAGGTAAGTACGAGAAATTTCCCACGCACTCTCGAAACCAAGTAGAACAGCTCTTTGGCGGAAAAAAGCGGTGAAGAAAATGGTGTGTGCTGCTTGCTTTGCTCCGTGTTCTAGGGCTGAAGATGTTTGGATGCTCTCGAAGGATTCGGATGATGTTTGCCCCACGTTCTAAGGTAGCTTTCGCCTTACGCACCGAAATGGTGCTACCACTGAGTGAAAATGGCAGCACAAATTTCTTACCTCTCGTCGTTGGTCTTTTTTTGCGGCGTATTAAAGTGCGTGCGTGTATGTGTGCGAGTGAATGTGCTGCGTTATGTTTGCGTTACTGGCCAGCGTCGGCCGACCGTGTACGTCCATCGCCGTCCCGGCCCATTCCTGCCTACCAGAACATCGAATAAATATTTTTTTACTCTATAGCAAATCCCCGCGGGGCAGGTTAGTTGTTGACTGGTTCGTTCCCCCCCCCCCCCCCCCCCCTTCTTCTTTTCGTTTCACGGTCCAGGTCTGGTTTGGTGCCGTACTGTTATTCTTTTTTCTCCGCTTGGTGTATGGTTGGGTGGGCAATTTTTTGTTACCCAACCCACGACGAATCCAGCTTCACTCTGCATGTAGCAGACTTGTGGTGTACGGCTTTCGTTCTTCCGCTTCCTTACGGCACAACGATAGATGAAATGGAATTTCATCTCGCGAATTCCGTGGAATATTTTTTTAAACAAAGTTGGCACGAGAACGTCGGCCAGAACAGAAGCCAAAGCTTTTCCCTTATGGTCAGGGTTTAGTTTTCTTTGCCACTGAACAAAAAACCACACGGCACGGAAAACACGGCGAGGAGTAGCGAAAAAGGAGCGAGCTTAAAATAAATAATACATTCGAGAAACATCATTCCGCAATTCACTGAGGCTGAGCTGGAGAGTGGCAGAAAAGTGGCGCAAAACTACAAGAACGAATGGTTTTATGGGAATGGTTTTAGTACCGTGGTGAATGTTTTAACAATTGTTAGTACAGCGTAATGGTGAAACACATAAACACACTGGCCAGAATGCTAGATTGCCATTAACAGGCTTAAAGATTTAAGTGACACGGCTTTTAATTGATTTACATTGTTTGTCCGTGTTGTTGCGTGCGCTGGTGTTGATTTATTTGTCTGATTTTACAGTAATCAATTTCGTAAGTATATTGAAAGATAGTGCCAGCTGGTGGTAATTTGCATAAAGCGTCTATACAGCGTACGCTTAACTTAATGCACCATCTAGCGGCCAGTCAATATATTCCTGTTTTTCTTTGAAATTTAAAGTCTCACATTCCTGACGCAATAGTGGAGAAATCTCTTAAAGACTTTTTTGGATCTTCAATCTCCTTTTTTTCACTCTAAACGCTGCACATCCATTTTCCGGATGTGACGAGATCCCGCTTACCATCACACGTCACCAGCAGCTGCGGGATGGATGAATTTAAATCTCGTTTGCCGCACGTGCCGGCTGGCATATCATATCACCCGACTGAGCGGTTGTTATCTTGGCAAACATGTCTCCCACGTTCCCACTGTCGTCGGCGTAGTCGGATGGCAAGTAGAATGTTTTATGTCTGCCTGCCAGCGACAACCGCCATTGGGGTACATTTTGTGATGTGTTTTTTTTTTGTTCCCCTGTACACGTGAAGCGGGAAAGAAAAATCACTTCCGAGTCATTATTTCACCCGCGGAGGTGCTGGTATTGAGCAAAACCAACATGCTTCCCATCCACGCCCACCGGACGACCAGGGCGGCACGGAAGAGAAGTAACACAACCGGTTAGCATTAAAATATTTCCTTCACGAAACATGCTAAAAATGTGGCGAATTGTAGCACATTTGTTGTTACTGCTGAAACTACTACAATACTGCCGACCAGAATCCACAACTTTAGGTCGGTGGAAAGTTTAAAGCCACACAAACACACACGCACACACACATGGTCACGAGGATGATGTTTGCCTATCACGGGGAAAGCACAGCTATTGCCGCGTGTTTAAAGTTTGTTCTTTAGCGCTTTAAAAAAACGCCAGAATGGTAACAGAAAAGAAAAATCCCCAACAGTACCAACAGTGAAGTGGTGCGCCGGTTTGTCTTGGCTAGGTGGCGCGTACGTAATTTATTTCAATTTGATGACTTCCTCGTTTGGATGGTAGCAGATTGTGCCCCGAAAAAGAAGACAAATGGTTTCCTAGTGGGCGAAGGGCTGACGGGCTTGGTTAAAATTTGTGCCACACAAATACAGAGCATTAGTAACACTGGTGAAGATTTTGAATGATCGCACGAGCACCAGTGAGTGGCTGCGGAGCAGTGGGTGATGAATTTTTTTTTACAGAAAAAACCATCATTAGGGGTGATGTTGCTAACGGAATAAGAAGCAAATTACTCTACTGCCAACTGGCGTTGTTTGTGCTAGGGGAAAACACACTTTCGCTGGCATGTGTTAAAAAGTGAATTTTAAATACTATTTTCATTTGTAGGAACAATCCTTCTTAGAAGGCGATATTTGGATGGCATACTTTGAAATAAAATACACATTCTCCCCCCATTTCATAGAATACAATTTTCGTCCGAATAGGACCATAATTGAACGTTAGCGTCTGCCTAAGCGGGATGTAACTTTCCACAAACAAATCACTTCGCATTGCCTCATAGGAGACTCCCGAAGAGAGAAAAACTTTTCGTTGCCGCTCCACCGATTGCAGGGTGATGAGCTTTAACAGGTTTTACGTTACCGGTCTGGTTATGCTCGAAGACTTTTTGGAAACTTTTGGTGCTTTTTACCAGATATTTTCTAAAGCTTCACTTAAGTAGGACAGGCACCAGGCGATCAAGTCTTGTGCACGTAACCTTGGGGTGAACTCATATTCGACGGTGTTCGGTGTATATTTTACTCTACCCCCTCGATGTTCTAAAACAGAGTTCCACAAAATGTCGAGACAAGATTTAAAATCCATTACGGGGTTATTACGCGTGGAATTTGTTTGAGAAAAGATTTTTGTTTTGTATACTTTGAGCAAATTTTCACTCGTTGTTCGTATTGCTCTTACAGGCGCTGAAAAGGCTTAAAAACTTTACCACTTGCTTAGGAGGTCTTAAGGAACATTTTTGTTTGTTTTGCTTTAGTTTTCCATTGGAAAATGCTTTAAAACTCGCTGTCGTAAGTTTAAGAATAGGGCTAAAACTATAGAAAACCTCTCAATCGGTGAAAAGAGCGTTTTGAGACAAACAAACCACCAGGCACGGTAAGTTCTAAATCTGACACACATTGTTTATGCTGCGCAAAGAACAAATATTCTCTTTGCTCCGGGAAAAGCTTTGGTTTTGCTCTAAACCAACATCTCCTCAGGTTATGGGCGGTTACGCGAAAAAGGATTTATTTTCCTGCCGACGAAAAGTTTGTTTCGAAGCGTGACAAAGTTGCCGAGCGCTCCAAGATTATTTGTGTGGATAGATTAAAAGATAATCGCTTGACGATAGGCAACAGGCAAACAGTTCTGTCTGATGCAGACTCTCCCAATTTTATGTTAACAAGGCAGAAGAAGTGGCGGGAATAAAGGGATATTGTAGAAGTCGCTTGTTTTGCCATGTTTTAATTCTATTACGTTGAACTTTGCCAACGTGTTTAGCATGATGAAGTGAAGTAGATTTCTTCATGCACGGCGTAGCACAGGAACATTTTCAATGTGTGATTACCGGTATAAAATAAGAGATATAAATTTTAATTAAAATAAGATCAAAATAATTTAATGTTTTACTTTGTAAAGAAAGGGAATTTAAGATGACGGTTTGCAAAATAAAATAACAAAGTATTAAATAAAAAAAAATATTTACTTTAAAACGACTGCTGCAAAATAAATTTCACAAGCAGATGATGTTCAAGCTTTAATATGAGAACGCGTTTGGCCAATACATCAAAAAGCTCAACCTCATCAAAGACGCTCGCTACGCTTTCAGTAGCACACAACAACGAATTACCCTCAGGCAATGTTACACATCCCATAAACATTTTGACTCGAATGGATGCATGAATGCTCTACTCAGGAGCAGTGGAATATAGAAAGGTACGCTCCCCAGCTAATCATGTATTGAGGGCATGATAGGTCTCCTTGCAGGAAGCTTACACAACAGTTTCCAAAACCGGACCAACAAATACTTTAACAAGAAGCACACACATTGCGAAAAGTAGCCTCCAAGCTGCTACGGAGGTACAGTTTCTCATCTCAAAGGATATTAAATTAAATTTAAATTTTGAATGAGATATGCAGGGCAGGAAAGTAAGCCAATGGTCTAGAAAGAACATTGCTTCCTTCCGTACTCTGTAAGGATGCTGGGCTTTGGGAGGATAACTTCCAAAGGACGAAAATACAAACAGCCAGATGCAAAAACTGATAAAGACGACACACAGGGAAAAAGAATCTAAAATGACATCAAAAAAAGCGAAAGGACAAGAGTGGCTGTGCGAGACAAAACAAAATATTCAAAAGCAAAACGGGACGGATGGAAAGAAATAAACAGAAAATAAATTCTGCCCAGGTCATATTATGGGCGGTCGACCGTGATGAGCGAAGCTGAAAAAAAAAATAAAACCAGAACCTTAGCAACGAAAGAAAGAACACCCGACACAGACAGTAAACGACTTCACATGGTAATAAATAAGCTCATTTTTTCGTCAGCTGGTAACGAAATAACTCACCACGGGTGGTGGTGGTGCGGTAGACATGGTAACCTAGCTACTGTGTGCCAGAAGTGAGTTTTTAATGTAATTTTCTTAATTTCAAAGTTATGCAGCAGGTCGTCGGATGAGAAGAAAAATCTCACACCGGATTACACCTTCTTAGCACCTGTGGTTTGGAGCTTTTCTTTCCTTTTCTTACTTGGAATGTCATTTTTCATGCAAGATTTTGTCACCCCATCAGTAACACGAGACGGTGTAATGCAAATTAAAGAGAAAGGTTTCGTGTGAGTTATTTCTCACACCGGTGCAGTCGTGGTAGATGGAATCACGGCAACGGAAGCTCATGTTGATTAAAGACTTTTTATAAAGACCCGTCGCTAAGAATAAGGCGTCTTGCTACTTATGGTCTAACTACAGTCGGCAAGCGTGACTCTATAAATCATTGCAGAGTAATTGGTAGTCACAAAATCACAATCGATTACTCTTATCGACTTGTACACGTGTCGGGCTTCAATAGAACAAGTCTAAATATTTTGAAAGCAAAGTTTGTAATAAATAATTTATCTTTTAAAATACCTTCTACAACAAAAAAAAAAAAAAATTCCAAATGGTTTTGTTTTTGCTTCGCAATACCTAAAGGTATGCACTATTTTTGAACAGGTTCCTTTTGGTACTACGATTTTTGTATTATAGATAAAAAAAGCTTGTTAGGCTTGTTGGACTCATTTACAAACGGAATCCGATTCGTTTTGTTGTGAGATTTGTGAACGGCTTGAAATTATTTTCTTGAAATCCTGTGTATTTTTATGACATGCTTTATTTAAATAGATCTAATGATTATGAAAAGATCTGCTTTAATTTTTAAACTGAGTCTTACAAAAGTCAACAAATTTTCAAGTCAATTTAAAAAAAAGTCAACTTGTAGACGCATTTTTTGGAACATTTTACAGTTTTCCAAGCAAACGTAAAAGTAATTACCAAATGATTTATGGCTATTGAAAACGAATGCATGCATAAAAAAACAACCAGTCCAATGACCGGTGAATGGTGCCATCGCAATCATGAATCATGTCAACCGATCAGTTATGAGTGGCAGCAGAACCTCCGAGCATTGAAAATCCTTTCCACTTACCGATTCGTGGAGACCGAAAAATGTGGAAAAATTTTAATAACTGAAGAGAGAGAGAGAGAGAGAGAGAGAGAGAGAGAGAGAAAATTACGTGCTCTTCATCCACCATCCAATTATCGGTTTAATTGTGAAAATTAACTGCAAACTGGTTGGTGGTTTACACTTTGTAACATGCTACATGCCAGAGCGCGAGTATCAACCACGGTCGCATAATTGAGGTAATAAATTAGATTTTCTCGTCTCACGAGTAAAACGAAAGACGCTGTTCGTTTGTTTCTAGTTTAATCTAAGAAAATTCTTTTTTTTTTTGTTTTTCTAAGACACTGAGAGACTATGATGGACTGTTATATTTTCAATTTTCTGCTCAGCGAAAATTCGTCACATTGTGTTATAAATCATCACTTGAAAAGCTAACAGGGAGCGGCATCACTTGACTGTCGCATTTTATTCTTAGATCTTATTATCTTTTATTCCACAGGGATCATGGTTAGCGGAATAATCAAAATGAGTGACATTGTTCGGGATAAGTGAAATCTTATTATGCTATCGTTAAAAGCGATGAAAACCAATTATGGACATAATTGTGACCATTTGGGGAGGGATGTAGTCGTATTTTTCACAGGATAAGTATTGAAAAAAAAATCCTCCATGACGAATGAAACTGGACGACCAGGGAAGGTGCGATTAGCATTATCCTATTTATTCTCCCTTTTTTGAGACGGCTTCAAACCCAGCCCAAGCAAATGATTCGCTTTAATTCGATGAAATATTTCCATGGTTTTGATGTATAAAATAATTCCGCCAGCCTAAACCGAACCCCCACTGTCCTGGAAAACCAGGACACCTAGCCAGAAGCGAAACACTTCGGTGAATCGAAAAACAGCTCATCGATCGGTTACGGCACCGGCTCTCGGAATTATGGCGAACTAGATGCTTCCCGCGTTGGGCCAGGTGACCAGGGAAACAGAGCGCATTTTGTGGCGAGAAGATAAATTACTCCATTTCCGGAGGTGCAAAATCACGAAACCACCCACCAGCGAAGGGTGGAGTGTGGAGAAGAAAGTCGGGTGACCAGTCCATCGATTTATCGTTCCGGTTCGTTTGCCTTTGGCCATGGTTGGCCGGCCGTTCGGTTGCCCGATAGCGTGAAGAAGCGATCCTTTGCCTAGCACGATAGCTAGGTGGCCCCTGTACATAGTCGCAGCCGCTATCGGCAGGCCACCAGTACACAATCGCAATCTATTTGTTTTATGTTTCTCATTAGCGTGACCTATTTTCCAGAAACCGAACCGGAATGATGCTGGCAAAACCGTTCAAGATTCTGGCAACGGGAACCGGTTTCCTGGTTTTTGCGGAAGCGTACTGGCCACGAAATTAACAGACAAATAAATTTGAACCCCACCAAGGCGAAGGTGTTAAATTCGAGCGCTAGCAATTTCCACCGCAGACAGCACTGAACGGCCTGTCCTGGCCCGACTTCATCAATCAATATTGATAATGGGAAATTTTACCACCAGACTTGAGTATATAATTTAATTTATCCACTGTGAAATGAGCCTGGAAACGAAGCTTCATCTTAATTTTACAACGCGCTGATGAAGGTTACAAGGTTGTTAAGATGAATTTCAAGTGCAAACATGATAATTTCATTAGCAATATTTTACGAAGGAATTTTGAATGGCTAGGTGATGAATAATAAAAGAAGTTCAGTTGAGACAAAACTAAGTGATATCTGGGGGGCTAACGTTTTATAACAAACCAGGCACAACAACACAAAGTTAACAGTAGAACCTATCAATCCTCATTACTGCTTTGTGAAACCAAAAACGCTCTAAAGTCAAGTCGAAAAACAGCAGCCATTATCTCGTGTCAAATGAATCACATCGAAAACGTTTTGTCATCGTGAAGAGGACCGATATCCTTCTTGACGCGGTAAACAGCTGCAAGCAAAGCAAAACAAAACCATATATACAGCCAAACAGATAGCAAGAAGCAGGCTCACAAGCAGCTCTTTGCTACGAAAGCGGAAGCGATAGAACCGTCGGAAAGTCGTCGTAAATTATCCACAGCAATCGCGCACGTTCCGGATTGCTTGCCGGGGCAGAACCGTGCTGGACCCGGACGACACCCGGGCGGTAACCCACAGGTCGTTAATGTACCAATAAATATTTGTCTGTTTAAATGCAGGTTAGCGTGAAGCGTGAATTATGAGCTTTTGGCAGGAGCTTTGAAACACCTGACTGAAAGGGTTCACCGGTTAACTGGGGTGGGGTGGCACGGGGGCAAGTGTGTATGACACCGACGAGCCATTTCCATGCAAACGGGAAGCCCACGGGGAAAACTAATGTGCAGCTCATTCGTGGGCGTACGGCGTGGTTCCGTGGTAAGCGATCCTCGAAATCGTGCTCCGTTTTGATAGTTATTATTTATTTGCATTATCCTTTGGATGCGGACCCGAATCACGTACCGAGAGAACCACATGGAAAGCACCGTTCGAAATTCACCTCCGTAGCTCATAAATAACGAGCCGGAGACATATTCAGTGCGAATGCTTCATCTTGTTGTACAGTAGAGCTCGACCTGCGAGGGTATGTATGTATGCTGGCAGATTTTTCTCCCAAAAAGCAAAAGATCTGTTCCGATGGTAGGGACCATTGCTGTTGGATTTCGTAGGAGCTGGGTTGTACCATTTCCTGCTTTATAAGTGGTTGGCTACACCGCATTACAAGAAAGTTTCTGTTCTTTCGATCCAGAAACAAAACAAAACACAGACAGCGTGGAAAATGTCTTGGCACGGTGTCGGTACAGGTTTGCAGGGTACCACCACGTTGGCACGCGCTACTTCACAAAACAAACACATTGTTAAACACCGTTGAACTTAAACCTTCCTGACAGCAGCAGCACACAGCGCCTCGTCGGATGGTTAACGGGTTCGCTTCCCGCACACAAAACCCAGCGCCAGTTTTGGGTTTAGATCATAAATATACATTTTATTCGGCCGGAAAATAAAGATAAATAAGTGGTACCACAAAACGGGAAGCTGGGTCAACACGATTTTGCCTGAGCGAACGTGTGTTTTGACAGCCGGAAGTTGGCACGATCGTGAGAATCGCAACAAATGCAATGGAGGCGCCTGGTGTTTGAATTGTATCGCTTTGTTGGAGGTAGTGCACGTTCAATTTTGCCTACAGTTGACTTGTATACAGTATGATTTTTTTTATTCATAAAGAACGGCTTGAACGTAACGTGCTGTTTATTAGTACTTGAAAGATTTAAAAGATGGAAAACAAAACCAAATACATTTAAACTGAAAAAATTCCGCATTATCCAATGATTTCCATGTGGAATAAAGCAGAATACTTAATGCTGTGTGGTTTACTGTTCATTTTACCTGGAAGCGAAATGAACATTTGTTTTCCATTGTTTCAAGAGAGCATTAAAAAACATGCGCGAAAAAAAAACCACACACGTACACGATGTGCCATCATTATTTATCTTTGTCCAAAGTTTTGAGGTAATTTTTGAATATTATGTCAACATTCGACATCGGACGAAAAACTAAGGCCAGGTGGTAATTTTTCACAGCTATCCACTGGGCCACACACAAGTGGAATCGCTTTACTCGGACGATAGTTATTATCGTTTCGTGGATCATCTCTCGATTGTTCGCCAACATATAGAGAATTGAAGCTTATGCTGCTAAGCCAAGTGATATGTGGAGAAAAATAAACAATACCCAGAGAGTGATGTGTAACAGCAATAGGTACTAAATGGGTGAGTAGTTTACCATATTTCAAACAGGAAAACAACGATCCATCGTCTGCTACCATACTGGTTTGAGACGAATGAAGGATAGAAGAAAATAAAAGCTGTTTAGGTTTTTCTATACGATGGGAAGAGAATCACAAACCTACCAGATGTGAATATCTATACGAGTCTTGGATCCACAGACAGTGCAAGTCCTTCAATATCCTTCCCATTTCCAACATCACTGTCTGTTCGTGTACACAGGACAGGCGGTAAAATAAATTCATGAGTGGAGAGCATTTGCGCTTGACAGCCCTGACATATATATGTCATACAGGAATTAGGGTGAGCGTTCACCTTTTTTTTTTTTTTGGCTGTTGCTGGTTTGCGCTTTTGGTTCGTCCTTTCTCAAGATATCATTTTCATTCTACTTTGTCGAACTACCACCAGTGCCATTTGTGACAGCTGGAAGGACACGGTCAGGGTTTCGCCGTACGCTTCAATGACCTGAATAGGTTGAGATATGATAAGAAACTTTATGAAGGAACCGATGCGCACCTTGGCGAACGTTGGAGTTTCTGCCTGAAAGCAAGACGCAAACAAAAACTCCATCAATGGAAAGGTCAGCATTTCGGTGTAGCAATTCTGAGAAGCGAAGAAAAAAAAAACGGAACATTCCAATACAACTACTGCAACTAAGAGCACACAGTTCCTCTCTATACTCATCGATCGTCGAACGATGAACCTTTTGGGGATTTAGATTCCCTTTCCCTCTCTCTCCCCCAATCCGTTGTCTATCGGTACGTTTTGCCTGTGGAAAGCGCGCCGGAACTGACAGTGATAAATCCCTCCGGAGTAGGACACATTGGTTGAAAAAAAATATCGAGAGCACTAGGACACACAGCACGCAGGACATTTGAGACACACACTGTTTTCCCCCAACGTTGTCAGCGCTCGATCTACCTCCATCGGCTTAAGACGACCGAAATTGGCAACTTCCTGCCTGCCGTGGCACCAAACATAACTAAAGCAGCCAGCCAGCCAGCCAACCGACCCGGAAGGGATTTGGATTTTTCATCAACCGTATGTCGCATCTGTTGACGGCGGTCTCCGGGGAGGTCAAGCAAAAGGCATCCTTTCACAGGGGCAGTGAGTAAAAAGGGTTTTTTTGCTGTTGCTTTCATGCGTGAAAAGGATAACGGAATTCGTCGAAAGCATGTGTCACAAGCATTTGGGACATCCATAGTATCTATTCGGGGTAGTTTGTTGAATGTTGTGTAGAAAAGTTGACATACTTTAATTTACATTTTACAGTTTTTAAAGGCATTGCTTTTATCATTAGTCACAAAGAAATGTTTTTAACCAATAATAGGTAAATCAAAACAGCAATACGGCCTGGCCGTCCCTGATGAATAAAAAAAAAAAAAAAGGTAAATCAAAACATTAAAAAGCAGCCTAAATGTATGCAATTTGCATATTAAAATGGAAGCCTTGCCAAAACGTGATTGAATCTTTCGAAAGTAGAATCTTGTTAAATCGGAATGCCCGCCCAACTCGCCAATCAACAAGAAGGAAAAACTTGACAGGTTGTTCTTACAACACAAACCATCCCATGGGAATGCATCGTTATGCCTTCCGGCTATTAGACACATGTGATGGAGGATTTGCGATTTTGATGCGCATGATTTGGGCAATTCCGGGTGGTAGCGTGTGTGTCACCACCCGTCAAGTACACGGGAACAGATAAGCAGATCAGAGTCTGTCAGACGCTCATGTAACGAGCTGACAGCGGATCAAACATCCGCACGCATTCGCTTGTTTGTGTTTGATTGGGTAATAAGTCACTTTTGAGTAAGGCTATGTATAGCATTCCCAAACGGAAATATACTTTCTCACTACCAATCTACCAATACAAATGGCATTCCGAAAGTGTCCTCTGTTTGGATGCTTTATCATGTTCTGACAGATGGTCTGCCCGTCTGCCGAATGGGAGGCGGTTCCGTGTGACGTGGTTGATGATTGGTACGAGGCATGATTTCCCCGATGGCACAAACAAACCAGGGAGTACACAACATGCTGCCTGTTTGTCACCAAAAAAAGGCACTTGTTTACCTTTGTTTGCTTGCCGGGAAAAAAAAGCGACAGAACATTGTTTTTCATTCGAAATATGAAAGTAAAAGAGAACAGAAGGAAACACTGCATGACTGTGTGCTTTAATTGTATTTCAATTATTTTCGATATCGGGCATAACGGGCGAACAACAAACATGTTTTTTGCTCGTGTTGAATAAGGTAGGTTTAATCATATACAGAAGTTTGGATCTGCAAGTGAACATGCCCCAAAACAAAAAGAACACAAATAATGATCGATGAATATGGCTGACGCAAGTTAATTATTGCCGTTTGTTTTTGCAGCCCTCTTTTAAGCACTTTACTGTACAAAAGAGAGAAAAGTTCGACAATGTGAAAAAAATTTAAAAAGGAAAACTGTAGGTTTGCAAGATAGCGAGGATAATCAAATATACTATAGAAAAGAATCGGTAGGATATTTAATATTCTAGAAAAATAATAAAAACACCCGGCAAGCGCGTGATCATGTCTGATTTTCATTATATACCAGGTAAAAAATTATTGAAACTGTCTACCTGCAGACTTGTTAAAAAGTATGTTGCACTACACTAGGTGGAACATCCTTCTTCTTGGCTTAACGACCTCTAAGGTCATGTCGGCCATCGAAATGGCTTACTAGACTTGCCGATACCGCGTAGTTGGATAGTCAGTCCTCACTACAGGGGGACGGTCCGTATGGGATTTGAACCCAGGTCCTATCATTTGAAGACCGGCGAAGATGTCGCATGCACCACCAAGCCACCCCTATTTACCTCTCATTGTATGTTACCTAAAATTTTAGGCAACATTAAGTTATCAGATATCAGGTCTGGCCCGCTGGTAGAGCATGTGGGATGAGGACGAACTCGCGAGGTTCCTGCACTCCATCTCACCACAGATTTCCCTGCGTTACTGGTTTCACGCGCTCCTGGTAGATCGTGACTCCAAGGGTTTGTGGCATCGGATACCACGACATTGGCCACATCATGTCTGGTCATGTGTGGAGTTCGATGCGGCTAGACCCGGACTCTTTGCAGCCGTTCGGGCATCAGGAAGATCCCCGGCGGTGCCGATGTGCGATATCCTGGAACAGAAGGACTAAGAATGTGCGCGGATTCTTTTTTACTTCGTCAAGGAGATGGGAAACGTCATTTGATCCCGTCCCCTCTCCCTTCCCGTAGATTGTACGCACTATCGTCCTATTAGCGGATTGTAGTTTGTTATGTTTATTTGTTTTTTGTTTGTTGTTGTTTTTTTGTTCTTTGTTTATTACCCGATCGCAACGGTGGCGTCGACATGCGCCGGTCGCTATTTCGGCCCCAAAATCGATAAAATTTGGTCTAGGAGATCTGACGTCGTAACTGGCGACCTTGTCGTTGGCGGAATGTCTGGGTTCGATTCTGCAGTAACCGTACAAGGTGATTGTGGCTGTCGGCTCCTTGCGTTTTGCTGGCGTCTTGGTCGCCAGCGACAGCACTAGATCACTTAACCAATTGAATTAGGTATGGACGATGTGTATTTGTGACTGGCGGCTTTACTTTTGGCGGAATACATGAGTTAGATGTGACCGTAGCTTCACAGAGATGTAGTGGCTTTCGGACTCGTGCGTTCTGCCGATGGTGGGGCCTATATATGATGTGGTGAACACCAAGGAGTATTCACAACAATGAGGGTTTTCTTGGGGTTTAATAGTTATTTTCCACGGCATGATGCTCCAAAGAGGCGCTAACCCCCTGGAACTAGAGAGAACAACAGCATCAGAACCATTCCTGGCAGCAACAACATCCACAACCGAGCTCACCCGGGATAAGGTGCACTTGAGTTGAGGGAGAAGGAAATGTCTACCCTCAAAATAGGATATAAGTTTAGTGAATTGTTAAGCTAGATATAAGATTAGATTTTTAGGAATAGGGCCTGACCGTCATTACGAAATAAAAAATATATATATATCAGAGTCAATCCATCAGGTATACATTTTTGGAATTATGAAAACGACTTCTCAATACAAGTAAAACATAAAATATGTAAAGGAAATGATTTACTTACGAACTCAATCATATCAACCAGCATAAAAGTTTAACGGAGATGTTTTTTACCTGCAATGAAAAAGAACAATGGAAAATATTATAGCCAACAGTAACATGTGCACCAGGTTAGCTAAGTTATACAACACACCGGTGGCATTGATGTGCCTACACAACTTGTTGAGAAAAATAGTCACATCATTTAACGTGCTCCGATGTCGTTTGCCAATTGGAGAAGCATTAATCAAATAATTTCTTTCCCTCAGTGTGTGTTAAACGAAGCACAAGAAGATTTATCGGCACTACATGAGGGCTGCTCTTGATTAAAAATGTGATTTATATGAAAATGTGGGCAGCGAGAGATGGACGTCCAATCGATCGAATGGTATTGTAGTGCGACGGAGCAAAACGGAAAGCCCAAGAAAACTAAACGAAGATAAAAATCAATACATTTGAGGAACAAGAAACCAGTGGAAATCCTTCAAAACCAACACACACATAGTACATCACCATCATGGTACACTAACACAACGTGCGATGATGATGGAGAGGCGTAGATGATTTTGTGTTCGATTTAATTTTCCTCCTTCTTTGAGTCGGTGCTCAAATGGACAAAAACAGATCGAACGGTGGAAAACGGATATAATATTTCTTAGCAGCAAATATACAACCATTTCCGAGATTCAAGAGGCTCGAGAGCAACAGGAGATATAAAAAAAACCATCCTGAAATGTGAGTTGTGTGATGTAGTCACCGCTGTGCGGTAGCATTTCATCAGCCCAGTTCCGATAGTGAGTCGTTATTTATTATCCAATTTAGATTCAATTATAGTCGTACGATGAGCGACTCACAGATACTGCGTACAACATCCGTAACTCCATCTTCGATTCCTTCAACCGTTGCCAACGGAACAATCCACGATGACCCCATGCTGAACGCGCGGCTTGAGCTGAACCATACTACTGCTAATGACAGTGCCAGTGAGCTACACCACAAATGCACCACAAGAAAAAAACATTCCGCACCGAGAAAGCCACACGATGGAAAAGATATCCAGCGAAGGAAGACAAGACGGCGAAGAAAGCGAGACTGTCAGCTGCTGTCAAACTGCTGGCACGAGCTAAACGAATCGGATGCTCGTGCCGAGGCAGCAGGTCAGCAAATGCCGGTGCGCATCAGCATGAAGCGAAGCGAATCGAGTCCGGTGAAGTTTGTTTTTTTTTTGTGTTTCTCGAAAAAAACGAGACCACCGGATGTGGGTGGTGTTGTGTATCAAGATAGTTCGTGTGCAGCTTTCAACCATTCCGAACTTAAATCACGGTCTAATCGAATCGAAAGCTTGTCCGTTTCTTTCGGTCAGCAGATCTGCCATCTTGCTTGCAGGGGAAGGAAATGGTAGCGATTGATTTGGTTTGGATGGTAAAATAAAATAAATAAATGAATATAGGAGCAATTAATAGGTGGGACAGGGTAAGGTCGTACCGTTGGCACTAATGAAGGAAGAAACTCGGTTTAATTCGATTCAATTCAGCTTTAATTGATTTTATTCTACGCTTAACCGTTTGTAGCAAAATAATTTATGCGAGAGGAACTGCAGTCCTTTCAGTTAAAGCGTACATTTCGAAGCTTTGATAACGACAAAGATGATAATAATACAACCTTTAAAAAATACTTCATCGTACAAAATATAGAAACAATACTCATCCCCTAAAACTGTGCAATTAGCGAGGACTTTAAGGTACCACTGGCTTGCCATACATTAGTTCATTAGTTAAGCGTGCTTCAACATGCTGGAGCCAAACATTCCCAAATTTAACACTATATGAAGGATATATGTAACATCATTACACCCAAACAAACACACCTGCGTTCCAAAACAATCCTTATGGCAGATAAATTGTTGACAAACCATTTATTTGTGTGCGAGAACTATTTTCCAAAGCTCATTCGAGTGTCAAGCAAATTGTACCTTCATTTTTGGTTTCGTCAGTAAAATTTCACTTTTCCTAGCAAACCGGTTTCTCTTTCTCGGTATTAAGATATCTCCTAGGACGGTTATACTTCTGTACACCATTCATTCCGACTCAAGCTTCTCGTCTGACGGTTGTGGTTTTGTTAGATCTTGCCTGTTCTGATGAAGCTGAAACTTAAACTTAATCATACATTGAGAATGTGTGCGTGTGTGTGTACTGAACCCATTCAAGACGACAGCTTGGGAGAAAACTCTACATTTCCACATCAAATACTTCAGCGCTTCCGACTTCAAGCTGAAACTCATCAAGAGAAACGAGAGGACGATGAGATTGTCACCAACCACCTGAAGGTTGGCAGGAACCGAATGCTGAGAAAGATTTTCATTAATTATCGAATCGACTACTTCACGTTGGACAACCGACCTGTTTGTCGGGACTTGCTGAAGATCTTTCCCGGGGCTCTCCCTGATGTTGTCACCTTAACTCGTTCGTTGTCTGGTAGTTATCACACACGAGCGACGCACTGAGGTGACGCTACAAATGAAGACATCCTCTCACTGTGGTATTGGTTGCAGGAGAGTTTGCACAACATTTGGATTGAAGTGGTCTCAGGTGCATTCCAGATGTAATCGAATTGTACACCGTTTGACGTTCGGTGTCGGATGTTTCGAAGGTTTGCGAGTTTGCAATGAAGCTGTTAACGATGGATGAGATGACGTTTGAAGTGGTAAGTGTTTTGGTTTGCTCTCTAAGGGACGACAGCATCAGGATGGTAAACGGTTATAAAACGTCTACCTTTGACAGCATAATTGATTAAATGTTGAGTAGAAGTGTTGTAAATAAATTAGTCAAAGATATATTTAATATAGCTTTGAGCTGCTTGCAAACTTTTTGCACTATTCTCAAACCTTCAGGATCTTTGAAAGGAATTTCTAAACAAACCTTTTACGCTTTGTAAAATTTCAATTTCAAGCCATCGCGTTGTTCCTTTACGCGTCTCGCAAATTCCTTCCTGTACAAAATTGTCTATTCTTGTTGGTGTGGTGTTGTATGAGTAACGTAGCTAGGGACGCGAAAAATTAATCTCAACCAAAAAAACACTCGACAACCATTTGCCCATCACGCCCAGCATGCTGCAATCCAGGCGCACCGCGTTTCGTCAGCCTGATGTCCTGCGAATATTTCATCCATCCGTCGGTCGGTCAATCCTTAAGAAAGAGATTGATTGCTTTCACTTTCATTTTGTGCCATAACTAAACGTGTTTCTTGCAAGGCTTCGTTCTTTACTTTTTTTTTCTTCTTTCATTCTGCTTTCCTGCTAACAAGGCAAACACCAAATGACGAAATTCCGCAAGTGGATAGCAAATGAGGACAAGTTCGTTCAGGCACTTTTTCCATCGTATCCTACTCCTCCTAGGGAATACGGTGCCGAACGCTAAGGCGCAGATTTTAATTCTCCTAAAAGCATCCAACCCGGCAAAGCACGGTTACTACGTGGTCATCGTTCGGAGGGTTTGATCGAGTTTAACAGTGCACTGGTGCAAAGCTGAATCGGGAAGAAGATATGAAGCTTTTCCGGACAGCCACGAAGAAGATCCGTTCCAGGCCTGCGGAATTTCGCTCCGCCATTATTAATTAACTCGGATATAAACGTTAATTCATCACGTCGGAATTTCGCTTCGACAGTGAAATGCCGGAAATCCGGCCAAGATCGTCGGTGTCATGAAGCACGAGAGGAAGATACGCCGGATGATTCAAGGGAAGGGAGATTGATTGAAAAATTATCTGCAAAATTGAATAATCTGCACGCGTTTAACAGGATCCGGCAGGAATATAGGGACGGTTTCGTCAATTTCATTTCAACGAGGCGAAGGCGAATGAAAATAACCTAGTTTGGCGTTTCCAAGGAGGCAAACCATGGTAAAAAAAAACGCCAAAATTTGCCACCGCTATCAATTACCGTAGTCCATCAGTCAACTTTCTTTCTTTGTTTGCTAACGCGATAGCATCCCGGATCATAAAATGTCTGTTTTTTTGTAAGTAGCTTCCGGTTTTTTTTTTGTCACGAACGAGGGAAAAATTAAAAACTCTTAGGGAAATATCAACTTGACTAAATTTAATCCTGTTTTCTACTGGCTTGTCTGTCGTGCTTCATCACAGTTTAAACGAAGGTTACCTTTTTTTGTAAGGGAAGATTTCGCGGTTCGTGCGCACCGAACAAGGCTTTTCCGCTTTGTCGCTGTTTCATTCGGCGGACCGTAATAAACCTTAGCATGTTCGGGATTCAATCAATCATAACAAGGGAAGCGTACGGAATAAATCCGTGACATGCCCTGTCGAAGGCACGCATCATTTCTTTCCATCCTTCCGGGGAAGGGAAAGGAATGGTAGATTTTTGTCAAGCTCAATACAAAACATGTCAAGCGAATATGGAGCAGGATGGCAATTTTTTGTATGCTTGCTGCTCCTCAATAGATCGACATGAGTTTTCTATGCATTAATGCGCTTTTCTCAATCCACCCGCTTTCGGTCCGATTCGTTCAGTAGTGTAATCAGATAGATGTTGCTCCGGATTCTTCTATCTCGTCTTCATTTTGTTTGCGACCCTACTATGTAGTCAAGATTGGGGAGTTGGACGAGGTTCAATCAAATCATCCGTCTGACAAGAACGAGATGCTCTTCATTGAACAATCCTAGCAGATCCTTCCTAGCAGAATTGCATACGAGCGAAAGTTGCACAGCACAAGGAAAAAAAAGTACGACTGATTTCATTTCTTTTTACGCGCCAGTGTATTCCTTCAACACGACACAGTGGATTGCACCATCAGAAAACTTCTTCAAATAGAAGAAGTGGTCGTGGAATGTGCTAGGATGTATGTTTTGCCTAACTGTGATCAAGTATTCGAGCGTTGGATGTACTGACACGCTCCGGCAGCTTGTTTCATGACGACTACATAAGAATGGTGGTTATGCCATTCAGGCTGAGTATCAATACTTCGAAAATGTGCAACAGACGAGGAGCTGAGACACTTAGTAATCATTACGATGAAATATTAGTGACAACATTTATCGTAATGTTAGTGCTAAATGAAGTTTAATTCTTAATTTTTGATTCAGTTTTAAATATATTTTGTTGGCGTCATTGAGGATAAAAGTAAAACGAACAAGCTTCACAATACAGAATAAATCAATGGAATCCTCAAACAAAAAGTAAAATGCTGTGAAAAACAGCGGGCCAAGTTCAACACTACCGTTTAAAACGAACATGAACCCTTGGAATCCCTTCAAAAATGGCACCTATATTCTAGAGCACTCCAACCTTCCAGGAAGCCCAGTCACGACGAAGTTTTCTCAACCCATGTACAAACGATGTAAAAGTAGAGCGCTCGATAATGCCGCATAACCAGCCTGTATGTGGCTGGACAATTTTCACCAGAAACCCGATCCCTGGTCCCCGAGCGACTTTCGCCGGAGTGTTGAGATCAATTTTCACGGCCGGCATTGTTGTATGAGCTTTTTCTTCTACGTTCCTTCTTTATCTGCCCTATGGAAAGCCGTACATGGCAACGTACACCCTTTTCAATGAGCTTCCTGGAGTATTGCACTACCAGCAATAAAGGGGAATGTGCGGCGCGCCGGGTTACGCGTTCGGGTCCCGGTGGAAGCGGCTTTTCATTTGTTGGTCTCACGAGCTGCATTATTATTGACTCGTTTAGCATTTCAACAACGGGGATGAGCAGGAAGACGGTAGGCACTACACCAAAAGGGGAATGGAAAACACCATCCTAGCTTGAGTTAGCTTGCCACCCGACAGCCATTTGAATACAACATTGTGTGCTGCTAACCTTCATATGCCCACAACCACAGCCATATTATTTAGCGCCCCAAGTGCAACTCGTTCGTGATCTTGGAAGGAAAATTATTTCCATGTAGTCGAAACCGAAGCATGAAAAGAACAACCGAAACCGAAGCATGAAAAGAGCAGTTGTGAAATATATTCACGAAAAGGGGCTGGCTGTGATATTTGGAGGAAGTTTGAATAGGAAAGTGTACACCTTTATCGCTGGTCGGTTTGCAACTGTATATTCGTTTGTCCTTTTTTGTATATAATATTTCATGCGGTTCATAATTCGTGTAGCTCGAGCAGTTTCTAACGTCGAGTAGTTTATAACCTAATCTTAGTTTCCTAACGCTTTGTTTTATGCAATTCAAATTTATGTTCGAAAATAATTATTCTAATTCCAACATTCCCGGCCACCAAAGAAGAACTTCTTTAAATTTCATGCAAAATATAAATCCAAAAATGAGTTCAAAAAAGAATTCAAAAACAGTTCGACTCTGGAACCTGACGCTTATCTCCTATCATACTGCTCGTGTGTGTAGATGTGTGAATGTGTGTTGCGTGTATCTTGTTCTGCCATGAGTGCGAAATGTAAACAATGTCGTGTGGCTTGCAGCTGCGCGTTACTCAGTGCCAGTGGTTTCCTTCTGTTCTAAGTTGCCAATTACGTCCGGATTAGGCAAAACTGCCAGACGATTAGCTGCGCGGACGATTTGCTTCCCTGAAGCAGTGCGCAGTGTAACGACGCGAATAACATCGTCCTTTCCAGGGTGTACTGCAACGATGCGCCCCATCGGCCACGAGGTAGGATGTACATTGTCTTCCTTAATAATCACCAGTGTATTTTCTTTCAGAACCGCTGATTTCCCGTTGCAATATTTGGCTCGAGCTTGTAACTGCTGCAGGTACTCCGGATACCATCGAGCCCAAATGGTTTGCAGATGTTCTTGTACCAACTGGTATTCCCTCAAATAGTTGCTCGGTGTCTCGGTGTAATCGATGATTGGTACCGCTTGCAGATTGCCACCGACGAGGAAGTGTCCCGGTGTCAATGGTTCCAAGTCCGACGGCTCATCGGATAGAGGTGTAATTGGTCGCGAATTCAAACATTGCTCTACCTGGGCAAGTAGGGTAAGCATGCTCTCCTGTGTGATGCTTGTTGTTCCTATTGTTCTGACTATATGCTTTTTAGCTGCCTTCACCGCCGCCTCCCATAAACCTCCAAAATGTGGTGCTCTTGGTGGGATAAACTTCCACTTCATATGATTCATCGCGCACCAATCAAATATAGCAGCTCGATCGTGTTCGTCGCTCTTTAGCATCTTGTAGACGCGATTCAGCTCATGTGCCGCTCCCTTAAAGGTGGTTGCATTGTCGGAATGCAGTTCACTGATTTGACCACGACGTGCAATCAAACGACGAAGTGCATTGATAAATGCTGTTGATGTTAAATCGCCAACCAGTTCGATATGTACCGCTCTTGTTGAAAAACATACAAATATGGCGATGTATGCTTTAATCGGACTTCTGTTGCGTATGGTTTGTTTTATATAGATTGGTCCGCAATAGTCTACTCCGCATACTGAGAATGGTCTTGTTGGTGTGATTCGTGATGTTGGCAAATCGGCGATACTTTGCTTAATAAGTGTGGGTTTGGCCTTAAAACATGCTTGGCAACTGTGGTACACAGACTTGCATAAATTGCGACCGCCAATTATCCAAAAGCTTTGGCGTAGTGTTGTTAAAAGCAGTTGTGGTGCAGCATGCAGCTTACTCAAGTGTATCGAAACAGCTAGTAGTGCGGACAGTGGATGTTTCGATGATAATATTACCGGGTGTTTTTCTGATTCCGACAGATGTGCGTTACTGAGCCGGCCACCAATGCGCAGAATACCTTGCGTATCTATGAAAGGGGAAATCCATTTCAGTGTGGAGTTCTTCGGAATCTCTTTGCCCTTCTGCAGGTGTTGTATCTCCTCGGAAAAGGTGTCTTGTTGCGAAAGATAACACAACTTGAGTTCTGCCGCCTTGAGTTCGTCTACAGTGAGCGGTGGGATATCCTTAGCATGGACCTTGTTTCCTACGCGGCGCTTTGCGTTTTGTATAAAGCGCAAACAATGTGCAACAACTCTTTGCAGTTTGTGGTAGATCGAAAATCGTGAGAACAAACTGTTTCGAAATTCGCAGATTAATGCTGTGCTTGCAACCCGTGACGATAGTTTTTCTTCTTCTGCGCTCTCATCTTCGCTTGGTGATGGTGTGTTCTGTGGCCATTCTTCCGAGTTGCGTGCTAACCAATGTGGCCCGTGCCACCAGCGCTCACACACTAGCAACTTTTCCGGCGTTAAACCTCGCGAAATGTCGTCTGCTGGATTGTCCGAGCCTGGAACATGCTTCCAGCATTGTATTCCAGCCGTGTGCTGAATTTTTGCAACCCTGTTTGCAACGAAGGGCTTCCATCGATTTGGTGCTGAATTCAGCCAGTGAAGGACAGTCATGGAATCGGTCCAACAGATGGTGGTAGCAGAAATTTTCAGTGATTGCTGGACTTTCTCGTAAAGAAGTGTGGCTAGTCGTGCTGCACATAATTCCAATCGAGCTATGGAATGTGAATTGGATAACGCAACGACCTTTGACTTGGCTGTTAGCAGCTGCACGGTGACTCCTTCCATGCTTTCAGCCCGAATGTAGCAACAAGCACCATATGCTAGTTGTGATGCGTCAGCAAAGATATGAATTTGTAGACTTGTTGCCGTGCATTGCGATATGTACCGTGGGACTGTCAAATTGCGTAGTGAAGATAATGTAGAGTGAAATTTCGACCATTCATGCTGTAAGTGCGATGGTAGCTCGCTGTCCCAGTCATATGCCTTTCCATGAATCTTGAGAGCCCATAGTTGCTGCATGAACATCTTTGCGATGATGATCGTTGGGCCCAGTAGCCCGAGGGGATCAAATATCTTGGCGATATATGACAAAATTAACCTTTTGGTCATGCTGGGTGTTGTAGGTGGTATCTCAATACGAAACCGTAGTGTGTCAGTTGCCGGTTCCCAAACGATGCCTAGTGTGGATACTTGTTTCGAGCTCTTCCACTCGTGCGAGAGTTGTACCGCCACATCTTCTGAAGGAACGTTCTTCAATGCTTCGGAGCGGTTCGATGCCCATTTCTTCAGCGTGAAACCAGCTGAATTTAGCATGTCTGAGATTTGCCTTTGTATAACGATTGCTTCGGACAAATCATCGGTACCCGTTAGCAAATCATCTACGTAAAAATCGTTCATGACCGCGTTCATTGCCAAAGGATACTCTTCCTTGTGGTCAAGAGCAATCTGTTTGAGGGTCCTGGTTGCCAAAAATGGAGCAGAGGCTGTGCCGTACGTAACCGTCTGTAGCTCAAAGGTCGATATAGGATCTGCAGGATGTTCTCTGTACCGGATGCGTAGATAGTTACGATCATGAGGGCTATGTAAAATTTGCCGATACATCTTCTCTACGTCTGCAGTGAGAGCAATGGCACGAGAACGAAACCGAAGGATAATCGATAAAAGATCTTCTTGAACGACTGGTCCCACTAAGAGTTTATCGTTCAATGAGTAACCACTCGAAGTCTTACAGGATGCATCGAACACGACACGCACCTTCGTGGTTGTGCTTGACTCTTTAACGACAGCGTGATGTGGGAGGTAGTAATGCTCTACCGAATCGTTTGCAGGACTGGTAAGCCGCTTCATATGCCCCAAATGCTCATATTCTTTCATAAATTTCACATACTCTTCTTTCATTTTAGCATTGGTGTTCAACCGCCGTTCGATAGAACGCAGTCTGCGATCGGCTATCTCCTTCGACTCTCCTAAAACGATATTAGGGTTGGAGTTAAATGGCAAACTAACGACATACCTTCCACTTGAGTTGCGAACAGTTGTTGCTGCGAAA
The DNA here is from genome assembly GCF_943734695.1 of Anopheles maculipalpis. Taxonomy (NCBI): domain Eukaryota; kingdom Metazoa; phylum Arthropoda; class Insecta; order Diptera; family Culicidae; genus Anopheles; species Anopheles maculipalpis. The sequence continues at coordinate 44,070,977 of NC_064871.1, read as the reverse complement.
TGCTTCTCGCAAGCATTCTCCTCAACCGATAGCACAGGATCCTCGGCTATGGTTTCACTCTCCCAGAACCGCTGCATGGTCTCCTCCAGTGGGGTGTCGTATGCAGATAGATGGCACAGCCGCGGACCGACTGACGAATGATGAGTGTTGCCGGTGACAACCCAACCAAAGTGGGTTTCGACCAGCCACGGTTTGCCTCTACCGATAGAGCACTTGCGACCGGTGTGGAGCTCCCAGAACGTATCGCCTCCGATGACGATGTCGATTTGCCCCGGACTGTTAAAGGTGCTGTCCGCCAATGCCACGTCCGGCATTTTCCATGAAGAGACGTCCGTTGGTGATGTAGGGATGTTTGCGGATGGCGTGTCCAGAACCAAGAAAGTCATCTCCGTTGCGAAGGGTTGTGTCTTGGACTGAACGGTAGCGACGATGGAACCCTTGATCTGCTGTACTGCATTGCCGATGCCCGATACAGCGACGTTGACCCTTTTGCGACTCGTCAGCAGTTTCCGTGCGAACTCCTCAGCGATGAAATTCGACATGGATCCCGAATCCAACAACGCCCTTGCTTCATGGGTGTTCCCGTAGTCATCCTTGATCTGGATGTTTGCCGTCGCCAGAAACACATTGTCTTCATTCGACTGAGCTGACAATGTTACCGTTGCGGGTGGAGCATAGGGTGGTGAATGATGTAGAAGTGTGTGATGACGCTCACGACACGTGCGACACGAATAATCCGACTTGCACGCTCTAACCTGATGATTGCTGCTCAAACAGTTCCAGCACAGCCGCTTCGATGCGACGACGTCCCGTCGCTGTTGGACCTCCTTGGCGATGAACACTGGACAGTTGCGCAGTGTGTGGTCTTCGGAACACTCCAATGGACACTTTGGCTGTTGGGTGTGCGCAGTCGATGCAGCAGGAGCCGAGCGAGATGTAGCTGCATTCGCGATGAATCTCCGTTGCCCTGGTTGACGAATGAGACCGGCCACCTTGATACCACTAGCTGCTTGATCCTTCACGAAGTTGTTGGTCGATTTCAAGATTTGGATACGATCTTGCACGAAGTCGATCACATCCTTATATTTGTCCGTCGTGAAGTGCACGGAATGTTTCTCCCAAGCCAACAATGTCTCTCGATCCAACTTCATCAGCAGCATGTTTGAGAGGGGTGTGTCCCACGAGTCAACCGGTTCGTTCAGCTTTTTCAACCCGTTGACGAAGCGGGTGAATTCATCCACCAGGTGCGTGAGCTTGTCAACGCACACCAATTGCACTCCCGGAAGGTAGTGCAATTTGCGATAGTATTCGCGAATCAAAAGACGAGAATTGTCGTACCGTTTAAGAAGCGCCGCCCAGGTAACCGAATAGTTGTCCGCCGTTAAAGGTGTATGCTCGAAGGGTACCGCCGCGTCCCCCTTCAACGATGACAGTAAGTATTGTAGCTTCGCGATAGATGGAAGCTCGGCTGAAGCGTCGATCATTGCGATGAAGCGATCTCGGAAAGAAAGCCATTTTGTGTGATCTCCGTCAAATGTTGGAAGTTCGATTTTGGGCAAACGTAAATTTGGCGCGTGGGGTCGACCGAATGCAAGCGTTGAGGAAGCCAAGCCCGTTGTATCGTTGAGCGAACCTTCTTCCTTTGGCTGTCTTTCCCGTAGAAATGATTTTAGCTTGCGACAGCGTTCTTCAATGTCGATCCGTTCCATTATGCTGGCTTCGACCGCTTCGTCTTTATCTTCAAGCTCTTCCAGTTTCGAAACTGCGGTGAAAAACTCTTCCTTAAGTTTCGCCAGATCTTCTAACACCTCCGGAATCTGCTTGGCATCATCACTCGAATATTTCGCCTGGAACCGTTCCAGCGATTTTATGTTCTCCAGGGCGATCCTCTTTTTCAGTTGCACTGCTTTAATTTTCTTATCCATTGCACAAAGAAAATACTGCGATATCACACGAAAATAACGAACAAAGCGATGGCGCGAAATTCAAAATGATGGCGTGTAACCGACCGTTGCCCTTGATGCGGGGCGATATGCGATGGCGGGAATTGTCACGGAATGACTTGCACACTTGACGACGAATACCGAATTCCACTCTTGATGCAGAATGAAACTTATGTCTTCTCCGTATATCACGATCCGGTTCGAAGGACCAAAATGTGAAATATATTCACGAAAAGGGGCTGGCTGTGATATTTGGAGGAAGTTTGAATAGGAAAGTGTACACCTTTATCGCTGGTCGGTTTGCAACTGTATATTCGTTTGTCCTTTTTTGTATATAATATTTCATGCGGTTCATAATTCGTGTAGCTCGAGCAGTTTCTAACGTCGAGTAGTTTATAACCTAATCTTAGTTTCCTAACGCTTTGTTTTATGCAATTCAAATTTATGTTCGAAAATAATTATTCTAATTCCAACAGCAGTATTAGTGCTTTCATTTGGAAATTTGCTTGAAATGCTAAGCAACCGTCTGGCGACATCACGCAAAGTGTAGTTTTCATTTGAAAGCTTCGATGGCAAGTTTAGCATAGGAAAGGTTTTAAAGTCTGGTGAAATAGTGTGAGTGTGTGCTTAAAACATTAAAATGTAAATTGTTATCACAATCTGTGATTTTTTTTATCGCTCACAAAAGCAACAGCAACAGACCACTGAGGAAAGAAAATGAGCAGAAAACCCCAATTTTAGGATAACCGTAATGATACATTGTATGCGGGAACATCGTGTGTTTCGCTTATTTACTTTGAAATTGAAACAAAAATACGAAAATTAAGTCTCTAATTGAAAACTTTAATTCCACTTATTCACAAAACTAAAGTGCACCAACGCTACCACGTAAAAAAAAACAGAAAAGTCATTGCAATGAAGGAAAACAACGATATCAATCTAATAGGTTTCCCCTGCATTAAGCAATTCGATCGAAATAAAAGGTAGCTTCACTCTGATGACACTTCTACCACTGGTACTCTTGCTTTTTTGCTTGTATATGCCATCTGTCCGTGCGCTTTCGTTCGTCTCATTACCATAATCGAGTAGCCCAAATAGATCATTTTCGGTTTCATCATTTTCATGTGCCTTTCTTTGACGATGCTCAAAGCGGAATCGAAAATGGTTGCCGTTGGTTGGGAACCGAACTTTACGTTGTGCGATCGATCTTTACCGAATGAAAGATGGATTTCAAGGATGCCTAAAGAGGTAGAGAGAACCAATGTGTGTTTTGGTTCTCTCTCACACACACACACGCACACAAATGGACTGAAAATATCAAGCACAGTATCATCTTCGTCACGACCATAACCCTTCGAAACGACGACACATGAAACCGATTAGAATGTAAAGCAGCTGAAAGAAGCATCCGCTCAAGCACTTTTACTTAATCGAATTTCCAAATCGTTTGCAGCACGGTTTGCCTACCTTTCGTGCATTCAGGGATATTTTTTCACCTTCACAAGAAAAGTGTATTCACCACTCGAAGTGAATCATCCACGATGGAGTTGCATCCATCATCACGCGCTCTACCGTCTGCCGTGGTAGCGGTAGTTCTGGATTAGAGGGTTTTTTTCACTCTCTCTGTAGTTATTTGCAGTCACCTAGCAAGCTTCACAAGACATTTTACCACTAGATAGCGTTTGAAGCAGATGGGTTCTTTAGTTTTTCTACCACGGTAGAACATTTCAAATAGGGCCGGTGGACGAAAAAGTTTCATCCGATAGCAACGCAGATCAGGTGTTGCAAAAGCAGTGATGCTCAAACGCCTCAGCATCAGCGTTTTGGGGCAAAAACACATAATGTGTTTTTTTCCTCTACCTTTAAAACTCAAGGAAAAAAAAGGGGGGGGGGGGGAGGACTCCAGGATAAGGATAGTTTTAGCAAGTGTTAGCCACCTTACCTTTATGGTGGAAGCTGAGCAAAGAGTTTCCGATTAGCATAAACCATCAGCCAGCTCATTTGTCAGCAGATGACATTCAATAAAGTTTTCCGACGGTTGCAACACACGAAGAAAATAAATCGAATATTGGACGGGGTTTGTGCGTTTAGGTCTTCATACTCTTTGTACGGGTGACACAATAAATTGAGACTCAAGTTTTTTTTTTAAGATGTAAAATATATTCTGGACTTGAGTGCAGTTTTGAACACTTACTTTACGTCTCGAAGGCAAAACAGTACACGAAATATTCTTTTAAGTTTGTTTTGATGGCCGGTGAGATCGTTTATCAGACTCCTTTTTTTCACTACCTTCGCACCAACGTAACAAACGAACAAAGAATCGTTCTACTGGAAATGTTAGCATCAATCTTCAACGGCATCGTCAACCGTATACCGTGTCGTTTTCGTTTGATTTGGTTGAATGGTTAAAACAACAACAAAAACAGTGACATACTATCAGTGAACACTGCTTGGGCTACGATTATTTGACCGATGTCGGTGCATTTCGTAGAATCAACGTGACAAGCGTGATTGTAACCAACATGAAGCGTGTTTAGTTTCTATTCAATGAAGTGCCCGTATATAGCGTAATTGATTTTACCCAATGGGTTTTTTTTTTGTTTCTACTTTTCTTTACCGTACTTTGTTCAGCAGAAGAGAAAATAGCACAGGAAAGTTGGTGTCAAAGATGCAGCAGCCCATCGCAACGCAACCATTGAAGACTACTGAAGACGAAGGTCGGTTAATTTACGTTCCATTCACCAGTGACTGATTACGGGATGGTTGACTGATGTACGGAAAGGACGTGCCTTGGTCCACCCTAGACGCGACCGTTTTCTGAATCCTATAAAGAGTGGTACGATGGCATCACTATTTTTAGAAGCTACGCGCACCGCCGATCATGACGGTGATGATGACGATGCTGCTGATGATTATGGTGACGGTGATGAAGGTGATTGAGAAATGGATGTAAAATGAGAATGAACATAGCTAGAATGAAAACACATTCAAGGCAACCCGAGCGTGCTGAAAGATCAATCTCCTTAAACATGGTTTCCTATGGTCGAAAAACCTTTGCCTATGAATCTGGAGGAACCAACTACAGGGTGTTCAATAAGTTCGAATACAACTTTTTTCACCGATTCTTCATTGAATCATCGATCTAACTGTTGCATGTGGTGTCGACTAACTGTCATTTAGTTGGCAAACACTGTGCACGATGAAAGAGTACCGCGATCTTATAGAAAAATTATTTGTAGGAGGCGGACAGCCCGGCGATATATTCTGTCGATTGAAATCTCACGGAGTGAAGCAGAATTTTATACAGTATACTACCATTCGTCGATACTAGGAGACAGGCTCAAACAATGACCGTACAAGAATCGGGCGGCTGCGTTCTGCGAGGACGCCAGCATTTATCAAGGTAGTGGGGAGCGAATCCGTCGAACCCGCTCGATCCGGTAGACCGCTGCTGACCTAAATGTATCAATCGGAACGACTCACACTATTATGGCGAAGGACCTAGGGTACATGCCGTACAAGAAATGTAAAGTACATGGAGTAAAGGAGACTGCAAAGAAGAAGAGGCTGGACAGATGCAAATTGATACTGTCGCGGCACGCAGGTCAGGAGTTGAAAATCTTCGATGAAAATCTCTTCGTTTTGGAACAGCCGCACAATGTTCAGAATGATTGACTGAGGGGGAGGGGGGGGACTTTGGCCAGCGTTCCAAATAAACATCCTATGGTTTCAGAATGCCGCGTCGGTGATGATGGCCATATCCAGGCGTGGCAAACTCCCATTAGTTTTTATTGAGAAAAACGTCAAAATTAACGCCGCGTACTACAAAACCGAGGTTCTGGAGAAAGTTGTGGCTCTGGCACTTCAGGATCCTTACATTTTCGGGAAGGATTCTTACATTTTCCAACAAGACAGCGCTCCGGCCCACACGGCGAATATCGTTCAAGCGTGGTATCGGGAGAATTCGTGAATTGGGAGAACGAAGTTTCTAGATAATATGACATGGTTCCCCTTATCTCAAGCCCCTTGATCACACATGCTTGCCAAGCAAAGGGAGTATAAAGGGAACACAGTCGACCAATTTTAGAACGTTATTTCCAAGATCTGGAACGAAATGCCGATGGAACAAGTGCGTTGTTTCGTTTGAGAAACGTCTCATGCTTGTGATAAAATACAATGGGGAGGCGAAGGGGGGGGGGGGGGGTTTGTGCTCCTACACGGCTTCAAGAAATAATATCTTATGTTTACACTATTTGAGCCCGTTTCAAAAGTGTATTCGAATATATTTAACACCCTGTACGAGTAAGATGGCCAAGAGATGTTGATGACTTATCAACCGGCAGTAGGATCTTTTATTTCTTCCACGGTTTGACATTCGATATCTTTGAAATGTAATAGTGAGGGCCTAGTTTTTCGTACTTCCTTGTTGGAGTATTTAATAAGAGAACACAAAAATTGGTTTGTTTTGTTTTCTATTGTTTTGAGGAGGTATTGTTATTTTTGCGTGCCACACGAATCGTTAAATAACAATGTTTCAATTGAACGATTTAACAACAAAATTTGTCCTTACATGGTTAAAAATACGTCTTACAATATTTCTTAAAAGCCAGAGACAACGGTCTTGTCCTATGACTCCACATCCCAAGTATCCTTCCAATCCATATTCGTATTTCCCCATTCCTTTTTTGTTAAATGTTTTGTTGTCTATGTTTTAAGTGTATTTTTTGTAGTGCCACGGGTAATCCGATGACTGGGCAGCAGCACTCGAGGGCGATTCCAACACTGCCGTAAAAGGGAGGCAGGCGTTGTTGAAAGTGCAGTGTTCTCCACTCCAGTCCAGTTTTGGCACATTGAGTTTGACAGCGTTGGCGTCGGGTTCGGGGTGTTTGGCGGGCTCAGTCTCGGGAGTAGTGAAGTCGCTTTCGCTGCTGCGGGATAGAGCTTGTCGATCATCCTTTGATTGGACGTTGACTAGATTGAGCTTGGAATGTCATTGCTGGAATGCACTGGAGAACACTGTACGCAGACAAATAAATGTTCGTGCTGTCTTAACGATGTTTATCTGTTCGTTACAGTCCAGACCATAACAAAATGATCAACAATAGATCAGCCACAACACCACAATAGCCGGAATTCGGATGCAACCAACCACCATCATTACAATAGCCACCGCAATAGAACCGGACCATCATCCACGAATACATCATCATCATCATCATCATCATCATCATCAGCATCATCAACACCATCGCCACAACCATCCACAACCGAGTATGCCCGGGATAAGGCAAATAATAGGGAGGAAATGCCTTATCAATATGATTGTAATTTTGTTTTTTTTTTTTCAACACAAGCGGTGTTGACAATACGGCACTGGACCGTCATTATTAATTATAAATAAATAAATAAAAAAAATATTTCTTAAAAAATATTACACTAAACTATTCTTTTCGGTCTACATAGCGTATTTTCAGTTGCATATTCTTTGTCACTATATGTTAGCCAAGATGGGTTCAATTATTCCAATTTTTCCAACCTTATAGACCACCATCCAAGGTGAAAACTTTCTCCAACAACTAGAACACGCTATCGCGTCGTTGTTTGATTTCCTACAAAAAAAAAAAAAAAAAAAAAAAATCCAACGATCTCTACCGTCACCAGTGCGCCGTTGAACGTCATCGTTTGCGTCAGCTTCAGCGTACATCCATCACACGGGCACCTTATTGGAAAGTATTCTGAACCCAACAGTCGCAGACGCAAATAGCGCCGGTTCGCATAAAACTTTTCTTTCGTTTGCTTTCCGGTACAGAACCACTGCACCTATAACTTGAGTTACTAAAATTTATTATTCAATCATCGCATGTTCACTGCTCGTATCATTCGCCCCACCGATGGAAGATTCCATCTTCTCGCCGAAACCATCGATAAAACTAACGGTACCGTATGGTGGTGCTTCAGTTTGTCTCTCTATATTTCGTTCAGTTTTTAGCACATACCAATCGCATGCCACAAAAAAAGCCGAAATCACGAAAGGGAAATAATAGACTGTCAGCTAGAGAACTAAAAATGGTCAAAATGAATAGAGAAAAAAAAACCAAAACAGGGATGGGTGAATCACAAATCTGACGAGCTGTTTTTTATTTTCCTCTGGCCGTCATGTCAAGCGCGTTCAAGTAGAGTCACCGACTTCGAAACTGGAACCCGGTTCCCTGGGTTCAAATGCACGAAGCACCGTCTCGGAATTCGCTAAATCGATAGCAATAATACGAGAAATGATACTTTCAAGTGGTTCTCGAGCAACTTCTTCCACCTCTGGAGAAAGAGCCAATAGCGCACAGAACGGTAGGCAACAACAAAAAAAACTTATGCAACTAGCAAGAAGCTACTAGACATGGTGGTACGAGGCAAGAGGCCTTAGAAATTGAAAGACTGCTTCTATTGCTTCGCAACCGTTTGGTAAAAGTTTGGTACCGATGGTTTTCAAACGAAACGCTTTCGCGAGGAAGTTTCTACGCTGCACGTGTATCACTTGCGCAATTCTTCCGATGAAAAGACGATACAATTTCCCATCAACTCACATGTATTGATTTCATTCCGTTTAGGTAGTGTTCCGATTTTTATAGCTGTGAAAAGGAAAACTTGGATTTTAAAACTGCACAGCACGTTTTACTGAGGGTTTTTTTTTTTTTAAAGAAATTGATAGAACTTTGCTGAAGAAGATATAATAAATTAAAATTTATATGACGGTCACTTAGGAAACCATTTACAAACCATTTTAATACATAAATTAAATTACCTAATCAGAGACGATGATAAAGGACCGAATTATTAATCCTTTTGTTATTATTAACACCTTTGTTCCAAACTTAATTAACTTGAAAACAGCAACTTTACTTCCAATACATATACAATAATACATCCAGTAAAAAAACCCTCCAAGACATTAGGCATATAAGCTCTATCTGATCCACTCACCTGAAAACAAAAATTCTTTCCGCAAAAGCTTAAAATTGTAGCATTTCAGCCTGGAATTATATCTGCTTTATTTTTAAAGTATCTTTTCCGTTTGGATAAAGAGCTTCATCGATACTTCTGATTTAAAAATGCATTGAAAGAACAAAATAATTCAAATTTAAGAAGAAAGTGCCAGGCTCGAAACAGGCACCGAACAAACATTTTCGTTCACCGGAAGAATAAATCTTACGTACTGTTCTGGATTCCTTGTTGTTATTATTCAGAACGGTACGCCATGGATGGAAAGCAAAATAAAGAAAGGAACAAAATTCGAAAGTGGAAATAAATCCAACAATTTTCCACTGGTTCACTGCACAATGAACACTCTGTGCGATGCAACGATTGATGCATCACGCGTTGAAAGCAGGTAGCTTTTTGTTTCGTTGTTTGTTTCGTTGGGTCGGAAAGAGGAAACGGATGCACCTGATACATCAAGCGGGACTACACGAAACACTCACAGTATTGGATGAAGTTCCAGAAAAAAGTGATATCGTACGCAACAAACAAAGGAGAATAGACAAAATTTGAACGATCATTTGAGAACGATGGAGACGCCTGGTGGTTTACGGTTACGAAGAAAAAGTAAGGATGGAGACGCCCAGTACTTTAGGATTTTTATAAAATATAAGTACTTGGAACTGTGTTTTGTTTTACACTTTAATTGGAAACATAGAATGTCTCCAGATCGATGCGAATTGTAACTAGCCTGTAAATTAGCTTTAAGCAATACAGTCAAGTCGTCCCTCACAAAATATTTTAAAAAAATTACAAAAATACTCAAAACCACCGTTCACCGGAAATATTTCATTTGATTTGTATAGCAAGCAGACGTTACAATTATCACACATAGTAAACGAGTACAGTGCATACAATTAAAGCTTTAAAGCAGCTCCCAATAGAGCCTGCTCCAGCGCAATCATACGAGTGCACGGACGATAATTTTAAACATTTTCGTTTGTGATTAAAATTTATTATTTACGAGTTCTTGTTTTTTAATATTCCATCCCGGTCACCGCTATTGGTTACAATGTGTGTTCCTGCTGCCCAAAGGGTCACTTTTTTAATTTTGTTTCGCTTTTTTTCATCCAACCCCTTTAATACAGCTGCAACGAAAATGTTGCAATAAGTGACAAAAAGTAAAAGACGGGTATTCCCTCTCTCTCTCTCTCTCTCTCTCTCTCTCTCTCTCTCTCTCTCTTTTATCGTTTTTGTTGTACATGCTATCGGTTCCCCGTAAAGGAGCGTTGAATGCAACGCGCTGCACAATCTGCTACCATATCAACACGATCATGCTTGGTTTATCGCCAGCGTGGTGTTTCCGACATCGGATTGTTTGTTCGAAAAATAAAAACAAGTTAAATAAAATGAAACACACATGTACACATGCGAAAGAAATTGTACACTATTTGAAAAAGTGGCTATTTCACCCTTGGCCATACAGTTTCCCTCACGTTCCGGCTTTGTTACGCTAACTATCGCTAAATCCTTCATGACGGTTTGCACCTGCGTGAATTTCCGCTTTAAAACAGACTGTAGCTTTGTTTATCGTTTTTTTTCGAATTTTATTTTTTTCGAAAGTCTTTTTCCACCGTTGGTTTTTATACTCGACCGTTTCTGTTGGTTAACAATTCATTCAACGCTACGGTTGTCTGTTGAACGAATGCATTCCTGTTGCATGTTCAATGTTTGTTCGTCCTGTTGGAAAACTTAACTGACCTGCAGGCCTAAACGGAAGTTTCACTGAAATGGACCTTCGCACCATCTCTCCTTCCTATTGTTTTTCACTCCTGCCCTTCGGCCTGTTAATGAATGTTTACTGTGTGACTGATGATGGGAAAGGAGGCTTTTGTATGTGTGTTTGTGCATGTTTGCACAGCACCATCTAGACAAACATTACTGGGATATCTAACAGGACGAAAATCGTGCATAGCTCCCACTATCATGGTCGCTTTGACTGCAATAAAAAGTTGTACGATAGCGTAAGCTATTGCCAAGGCCTTTATTATGCAACCAACAGAACCGAAAGGGAGTTTGTAATGGGTGTGTGAGTTTGAAAATCGATTCCGAATCCAAGAGTTCATCCACACGTACACCCCAAGGAATGGGTAAGCAGACAAAACAACACTCGTAACGACTTACTGCAGTAATAATAGTAATAATCTCCTCCCACCGAATCAACTGTAACGGTTGCGGTTGAGCATGTTGGTTTAAAAATTGACCTACTCCTCCATTCCTGTGTTTCATGGCACAGCTGCAGCTAGTATGCATTTCTAATGGAATCTATCTCGTATGGGTTGCATCACAAGCTTTGCATAGTAATCAACTCATCAACAAAATAACTATCCCAATGATTGGACTCTGTATCTCCGGATATGAGCTTTTGTTAAATAAATTAGAAAAACTGGTTTTGATTCAGTGATTCAGTTAACCCACAAATATGGAAGAACACAGAAAAAGACCAATCGAGTTGTTTTGAGTTTTGACGAATATTTTTCAAGAAATTCATAACGCATGAAGTGTGATTTCATGGCAAAAGTTTTGCATGACATTGCCTACTCTGTTTTAATTGCAATTTGAAACAATGCACCTAACTAAAAGGTTAGGGCAAACGCTTTGCATCGATCCTCATATCCTCATGTGATGAAATTGAAAAAATTTCCCTAAAAGGTTTATATACTAAGTTGGAAAGCAGAATGCTTTATGACTATGGAAAACTTTAAGAAATGGAGAAGATTGACTGCCTTACAGTCAAGATAAATTTCCAAATTAATTCAAGCGCCAAAATCTTGCGGTTCGGTTTTCGATAGGTTATAAACTTCTATACTAACTAAATAAGCAGTAGAAGCCACTATAATCACCACTTTCCAAAGACGGTTCACGCGACAGTAGAACTGTTCAATGGATACGATGATTAGGTGGAAGGATAATTTGGTTAGGGCTTATAATGTACAGCTTAGGCACCACTAGGACGCTGCTCGTCCGCAAATTCATATGCTTTAATAATGTTTCCCTAGCACTGCTCGATTGTATTTGTGTTCTACAATTCCTGATTTTGATTAACCGAAGACATTTTCACTGCAATGCTAAATAAACACCATATTTTATCCAAATTAAAGACCATTTGAACTGCACTGATTTTAGACGTCGCACACCATTGATCACTACCCGACTGGCACATTTCGCCACTGCTCACGTATCACACTGCAACAAAATTGCATCAGTTGCGAAGGAACCTACAATTTGTGATCACTTTTTGTCCCTCCCTTTAACTCGTTCGAAGCAATCCCGTTCACTGCACATACGCGCCCCTAAAATTTCCCCCCAACTGCGTTCCTACCTTTTTGAGCATTTCCTCCAGGGACTCCATGTCGAGATTGCAGTAGAGATTGTTACTGTTGCTGAGCATCGGATTGGAGCAATAGTAGTTTTTGGCCCGCACCAGCAGATGCTGATGGTGGCCCAGTTTCCGACCGGCGATCGGTGTGCTGCGGGCGGAAGATGCCGCGAGCGTACCGTTACCGGGCGTTGGCGAAAGGCGTTTGTGCGCGGGTGAGGCACCGGCCGAGGACGTCGTCCCGGTGCCACCGCTCAGATGCTCGATCAGGAAGTTATGGTAGCCGCCTTTCGGAGGAGGCGTTTCCAGCAGTAGCAGTATCGTGGCTAGGTCCATTGCATCAATCGTCGTGTGCGAAGGGCGCGATTACGACAACCGGTTGCTGACGGTGACGGCGTAGATGGGACCGATAACGAGGTCGATACAGGCGAGCGATTTGTTCGATCTGGCGTAAAGCTAGGCGGTTGCGGCAAACAAAAAGAAGCAAGCGGAAGCGTAGCAGCAAAGCGGGCGGCAAACGGCATTAACGCGCACACGGCAACGGTGCTGGTGGTGAATGACAAGAAGGACCTCAACCACCAGGCTGCGGAAGCAGCTGCAGCAGCAGGAGGGTCGATATCGCTTCACCAACACGCTCTCGTATGCTGGGTGTTGTGTTGATGATGTTTGTTTATTTTAAGGGAAGTTTTTTTCTTCTTCTTTTATTTTCCACCCGTCAAGGGTGTGTATGTGTGTATGACGATAGTCTTCGCGACGGACGGACGGTTTTGTAATGGCAATAAGGATTCGCTTATCGATTACAACGCGATGATGAGGTTAAAGAACGTATCGCCACCATGCGGCTGGCATGATGCTGTTGAGCCCATGACGAGCTGATATGGCGCCCCAAGAGTGGATGGTTTCGTTTGCTCATGCTGGTTTATTAGCGTACTTTACGTCTTATTTATCACTGGCAAGAAATGATCGTTTTTTTCGTGTGTGTGTTTGTGTGTGTGCCGTCATTCAACGCAATTTTAGGAACTAGTGAGATACAGCTAGGTTTGTCACACTTCAAACCCGTTCCATTTTATTCGTTTGATTGCACTTAGTATTTTATTCGCGATATTCACAAAATCACTTTAATACACCTTTTGGGCACAATAATTGCAAAACGAAAGGCTTTAAAAAGCGTTCGTACCGTTGCTGGAAAATTGCAAGCAAATCATACGAAACTAACTGAAACAAGCGACCACATTTATCTTTTCAAAACTATTTCACTGTTGACGCTGCCACATGTAAGATTTATCATTTACATTTTCATCAAGCCTCTATACACATATTCAATAGTATAACGACACATTTCAATTTGGAAAACCACAATTCATCACATTTTTGCCCCATACAGACACGATGGTTGAGCGTTGTTTGAACAAGCAATCATTATTTCTTATTTTGCACATTCGTTAGATTTATTTGTAAATATTTGTCACAATCACACAACAATACGAACTCCGTCGTCTTTTAGCTGCTGCGCGCAAAATGAATCGAGAACGCGAGTGCAAGAAAAATGTCGCATCAAAGAAAACTGCGGTCCAGTACGGTCGATGGTTAAGCCATCACTGAAATCCTTTGGCCGTTTGCACCGATAAAAGACAAATTCCTCAACGGCACCGTGAGGACGAATTTCCCGAGAGCAAAACGAACACACACTCACACACATTCACTGAGAGAATGCGAGTGAATGTCCCCGTTATCCTTGTGGGAAAATTGGAAAACCTAGATTGTGTCCAGCCCAGTGAAGAGCGAATAGAGCGCCACAGTGTGTACTTGTGTCGTGCGTACCGGTCTCCGAGAGATGGTAAACAAAGGTAACTCACTCTCTTTGCATCGCGACAACGCACAAAGAAAGGCAACTCTCCGCACAGTTGGAGAGTAATAGCTGTCACAATACTTCCTCTCAAATGCAGCTGGATTTGGAAGGATATTCATGTTAAAATGAATTTCCCTTTTCCACGTACGTGGGAAATGGGAATTTAACGGTGCTCAGTTTCGTTCGCTCGATGAGAATCGGTAAAATCTCTTTCTTGTTCATGTCCATCACAGCAAAAAGGGCGGCGGTTTGTCATGCAGAAAATTCTTAACTCTGTTTACGCGTGGAAGGTCCTAGATGGAAAATGAATCGCTTTAAGGCTGATTGATTGTAATCATTACGATTGGTTTAATAAATAGTCTGCGGAGTTTTCTTGCCATTCATTAGCTTATTTTGCCTTTTTTGCAATATTTTTGCTAAATTATGTAAAATATAATTCAACAATTTTCAAGAAATCATTCATTTCATGGATTTTATCGTTCATCGTTTCTATTACAATTTGTGTTGTTTTGGAACATCTTTTCCATTTTCGCCAATGCTTAACCCATCGAGTTCGAAAGCTCACCCAAAAAGACGATCCAAATTTGCTACGACCACCGGTCACGGGCAATAGGTCACGTCAGGAGCGTCGTCCTACAATGCCAACGACGGCGACTGGCAAAGATGACCCGCCCGGTCCATTCGTTCGTTACGCTTCTATTGGCCATTTTTTGATTGGCTCGTTGTTTCTCGCTTCCTTCCGGCGGCATGGACCCGGTTGCATCACGAGCATAAAATATGAGCACAACCGGGCTGACCGTGTCCCGTACCTGGGTGCTGCTTCGATTCCGTTTCCGTGAAGCAATCCGCACTCTCCGTAAGGTGCGGTGCTGGTCGGTAGGAAAAAAAGGGTAGAAAATCGATTTTTTTCCTTCAAACGCTGGTATTAAAGTGGAACTGCCAGAAGGCCCAAAAGTTGGTAGGACTGCAAAAGATGGGGGCGCATAGGGTGGGGCACGTTGGCGACGGAAACTGGTCGGTCGTTTTCGGTCGTAAAAATGATCTGATGAGTAGATGGATTTTTGGAAGTTGATTACATTGGGACGACTTTGTGAAGGGTGCTGTCAAGAAAGGATAATACCTCATAATGGCGCAGAGGTAGAGGTAAAATATATTGATGGTCGATTTACTGATAAATTTATTTGTGTTATTTTAGTTAATTTTTAGGTTGCAAAAACTCAACGCTTGGTGAAGAGTTACCTTTTCTTTATACACTAATAAAAGAGGTTTTGAAAAACTAATCGAGAATTCTATTTGTACTACTGCTCAAGAGAGCCCGGTAAGGAACTAAATCAACCATACCATACAACTAACAATCGCTCAGGCGACCATTGACCATTAGTGGGTGCAATAACACGAGTAGAGTAGTGTTTCTATGTGATCGGAAGGAGGCGGTTCCCTTTTTTTGGTACGCGGAAGGAAATAAAAACCATAAAATTGGTCTCGCTTTCATTAACCTCAAAATAAAAGGAGATGATGGTGGATGACGAGCGTATCGGATAAGCAGAAACCCTTCAGAAGACGAAAACATATTCAACGAATTGCTTTCCCGAAGCTTTCCGATACAGGGTTTTCCCCAAAAATGGGTCAAACAGTAGGCCTAAATGAGGGGACGGTGTGCTATTTTTCACACTTTTCCCGTGGGAGCTTGTAGCGCGTAAGGTAAATATTTTTGCTTAAAGAATGGCATGGACATCATCATCAGCATCGTGCTCTTGCCACTGTTACACAAAGCCAAAGAAATGCCTTTCATAATTTAAAACCATTGCATGATTTTACACGCTAACCTGCCAAACTCGGGAGCGTGTCTAAATGTAGTAAAAATTCGAAAAGAAAAAGCCAACAAACACTGCCGTATTCCGATTATTCCGGGTTTTGAAGGGAGTTAAGCAAGGGGCACTTCTACCGAGGCATGAGAAATTGGTACCCGTTACCGGAAAAGGAAAGCCTCATAAATCTGGTAAGCCTTCGTGTTAGCTCAACCTTTTTCTTTTCTTTGAATGAAGAGCTTGGCTTCTGGTTTGCTCCCCTCTCGTAATAGGGGCTCTTCTTACAACACCTCAACACAGGAATTGAACCTGCTTTTTTGCACACAATTTTGGGACTGTCAGGAATAATTCGTCGTGGCTATTGTTCGAATAAAATGACACTTTTATTTGATGTTTGATAGCTTTGTGATAAAATGTTTGGATTTGTCTTGAGTTTTTTTGTTTACCAAAACTCTTTGGATTAGTTATGCTGCTAAATCTGTGGTACATAATAAAACGCTACAAATAAAAGGGAAACTTTCTACAACAATTGACCAATGAATTTCGTGAGCGAGGGCAACTCACTCCAGGACTTTATTCCTTTCCTACCTTTGCAAGGAATGAAAGCTGGAGACAAACAGCTTTTCTTATGCCCATCCATCAGCTCGCTAATGTTGCGCAAACGGGATGCGGACAGGGAGGGCTCTTATATTTATGCCCACTTTCAGGAATTGTTTTTATTATTTATTTGATGTCCTTTATCCGATTTGAAGTGCGTGGTTGTGTTGATCTATGGACGACGTGCGTCCTTTGCACGCATCGTGCGAGATGAATAGAAGAGGTAAGCTTATCTTGATCGTACCGTTATTTTTATTATGTAATGTAACCTTTGTAGACTCCTTTTCAAGGCGCACCTGTTCCTGTTCAGGATCTTATAAGCATAACCTGTACATTGTGATTTTGTGTCTACTTTTGAAGCGGGGGCAAAATAAGGAAAAAATAGGGAGTGATTTTATTTTTAACTTCGAAGAAATTTGTTATGGCGCTTTCAACACCCCAAACTATTTGGCCAGCTAACTGGAAAAGGTGAGAAATCTCACCAACGAAAGCCAATCTCACTACGAAAGAAGGGAAGGGAAGTAATCGCTGCGCTCCTACTTTCCATCCATACTGTCGCTGACGAATGCTCGTTTTTCATGCTTTTGCTGATCGTTAAATTTATTTTATAGCCAATTCGAGCAAGTCGTTTCTGTCTCCCACTCTCGGCTGCATGGTGGTACCTTCCCTATCTGCTGTGTCCTTTTGTTGATGCCCAATTTTATGGCTTTTGGCCCGTGGCTGTCGCTGTGCCGTTGTGGTTTCATCGTACTCGTGCAAAAATCTCAATTCCATCTTCAGCTTCACCGATGGATGAGTAGCTTTTCCCTCAAATTGTTTCACCATGGCATGTATCATTCAGATAGTAAAAAACAGACTTCAAGCGAAAAGCGGCAAACATTTCTCTACCAACGATGTGTACAAACTGTAGAACTATCTTTGCCCCGCGGCAAGTTTAAGGCCTCACTATGGAGCACTTCCAGTATGAAAAATTGCTGGTGGTTCGCGAAATAAAAATCATATTGACACATACCGCAGGTCATGGGGATTCTGTGCCACTTGCAAGGACGTAATCTAACAGACATTTCTCGTTTTTCTTTGTTAGAAACACAAGTACGGGAAGAAACGAAAACTGAAACTGTGGGAGAATTTGATATGATTCAGAATCTGTTTTATGAAAGAGCAGCCCAATTTGTTTTGCTTCGCTGCTTGCAAAGAATATTTAAATTTGCACACAAAGTAGCATCGTGTGTGTATATGTGTTTGGTGCAAAAAGTCCAACTATGGCAATGGCTCCAGCAGAAGTTTGACCCATGAACTCATAAAAACGAATCAAATCACACCTGAACGAACTAATTGGAGTCATTTGTGTATGTATAATTTTACTGTACATTCTTTAGGATCTTTCATTTGAATGCTTCACGACGATCTAATAGAACACAAGTTTTTATTGAAAGTTAATTTGTGATTTAGTTAATTGATATTTACCATATAAATGATACATTTTAATCACCGTATCGAGTTATGATTGTTTAAATTTAAAGTATTTTTAAATACTTTAACTGATCAATTTTAAATTTTATCGATGATCAACAAAGCTTTCCCGATTTTTTTTCCGCTATTTTTCTTTTTCTTTTTTTTTGTGTTCTAGCAGTTAATATTCAAAAGAGAGCTTTTAACTTTTAAGTAACGGTGGTACGTGTTTTATCATTTCGGACTAATCGAACCGAACGAAGTGCTAATGAAATTAAGTGTACTTCACCTTCATTGTAAAAGTGTATCCCTCAAAGCACGCAGAAGACATTTTCCACAAGTAATGGTCTTTCACCGTCAAGTTATAACTCTTGGCAGCCCAACAGTTGCAACGGACAGTAGCTTTTAGATGTGGCGCAGCGAGAAAACGGAACCACTTATACTTTCCTTCCAAACCATCCTTTTGCCCTCATTACGTTTTGTCAGTTACCTGTTTCACCTGGCTTGGAAACGTTCCTTCAACCCGCAAGAACATCGATGCATTACTCAAATATTTTAGCTGACGGTACATGCAGCACACCATGAGCATGATGAATGGCTGTCATCGTGCGTTAGCTGGAAATGATGTGACGAAAAGGCTACAACACACCAGACGACCAGCTCGCTTTCTATTGGACCGGAAATTAGTAACATTAGTGCTGGTGGTGCTGGTAGCACACGAACTAAACGGGAGCGTGTTGACGAGAGTATGCCTCGATGCACTATTAACGATGCAACGATGCGTGCTGCGAAAATGCAACTTGACATCGAGGCAAACCCTTCTTTATGGGAAGTTATTTCAGCAAGAGAGGCTCAAGAAGTCAAGAAACCGTCACAAGCATCTCGATTGAATACCCGAGATGATTGAGAACGTCGTTGAACTCTTGATGGGCCGTGAATTTGGCTTCGGAAGCGACTATGAAACTGAAGTTTATTTCAGGATACACTTAGCAACGGAAAAATTATAATAATTACGGAAAAAATATAACAATTACGGGGCTCTTGACATTATAGAACCTTAGGAGGCTTTTATACATAGTAGTATTTTATTCGATGCTATTGAACTGTCTAATTCCAATATGAAATTCCATCATCATTGCGCTTAACTTGAGCAACAAAAATTATAAATAACGATTAATTTCCATAGTAACTGCCTTTCAATAAGCATTTCGATTATGCTATGCTCGGTCAACCCATTCGTTGAAGTACCATTTGTACCGTTTCAATGAAAATTTAATCAATTACCACCCATTCCCCTTAAAGTGAGGCATCCCTGCACACTGGCGCACATCATGGAAGAGCTTGCTTTTATTTATCCTTCAAACTCCTTCGCAAGTCAAAGCTATCATCAAATTGTCGCATTCAATCGTACGATAACGACCGAAGCGGGATATGTTCGCTAACGAACAAATCGGCCACGGCTGTCAACATCTCCTGTTTGGAAGACGGGGTAGAACCGTAACAATGCCAAACTGCGTGTTACCATCGCGAACCTGTCCCACCATTGTCACTTTGGTGCAACATCAAAACGAATTTCCAGCAGAATTGTTGCGCACAATGTTAATTATGATAAATTATGAAACCGCACCCCCGAAGTAGACATGCCCGGTTACTATCGTTGCGTTCCGCTCGTAACACGATTGTCAGTCAGGACGCTAACATTCCATGTCGAAAACACAGATGCACCGGGGGTTTTGCACTGCAAACGGACCGAACGGAACGTATGTGCAATGCCCTTTTCGCTTTGCAATCCGGCAAATGAATTTTCGTTGATTGGAACGGCGACAAATCCGGTGACAATCCGAACGGTGTGAGTGCACACTGCGAAGGTGAGTGTTCACATTCCGTTTTGCTCTAATGAAATATTCTCGTAAATTATTCACATTTTAGTGCACCCATCGGTTCATCCGTGGATCCGGACGGATGTACGCATAACAACGTATGCAGTTTTCAGCCAGCAATCTACCAATGAATATATATATTTTCATTAATTCAATAGAGATCTGACCTTAGATATCGGTTCGGTATGCAAAAAATGCTTTCAAGATAGATTAAATTCATGAAAAACCGAATGCATCCAGCAGATTGACAGGTTCCCAGCGTGCGAAAAGGAAGCTGGGACCATCTGTCATGCTAGAGCTTTATCGTTTTACACCAATTGCAGTCGATATCGATAAGGATGTAGAGACGCAACGTATGAACGATTGGAAAACCTCAACGAGTGCCATTTATAGAACATGAAACTATTTACTATATTAACTACCGGCGTTATTAGCTATCTGAGAGTTGATTGAAATTGAATTTCGTGCCTGTTTTCAAATATCAACGGCTAGAAGATTGAGAATGTTTTCTGCCCAACGTCCAGAAAATAGGAATCCGGCATTTTTTTTTTGCTTCAAGTTTAACATTTTTGCTCTATTTATAACATCCGTCAACGTTCCCACATACTACACGAGCTCTCATATATCCGCATGAAAACCTGATCCTTCCAATGTGTTGAAAGGATCGAAGGCTAGCCAATAAGTGGAGCGGATTTCACTTCCTTTAGCGTGTCCTTTTCTTACGGTCCACCCAGTAAAGCACTCCTTTGCGATTTATTAATGTTCTTCCCAATGGACTGTGTAGGAAACGGCAGCAGACATAAAGTGTGGGAGGTGAAGAAGGCGCATCTTCAAGAGAGCATTGGATATTATTCGTAGAGCATGACAGAAAATTGGTCTTCTTATTGTTGTTTCTTGTAGCCAGACGGACCAATGCATCTTTTGACGTTTGGTGGAGATATTTTGGCTTTCCCGTGATATACTGTTCCCGACCAAAGTATGATTTGTGATTGAAATACAACGCCTTCTGGTTTGTCTGGCTTCAAACTGACACAAAAGAGGTTTGTGAGAGAGAATTGAAGGAAAACATACAGCATACATAAAAACTTAAATTGAAATGATCGAATTTTCGTCCAGAAGTGCAAGGAAACGCATAATGAAATTGAAAAAGGCCAGTATTGGTTAATAAGCAATGCGATTATTATGTTAAGTAAAAATACCCACATAAATTATTTTACTTAAACAAAATATACACACAATAATATTTACTTAAACTACATTTGATTTCAATTTGTAATGAATAGTGAACGTAGGCTGCTATTTTTATTTCTGGCGTAATCATGAAAAAGCAAAAATTTATCATCAAAAAGTGTTTTATTCTTTTTCAAAGTATTCTCCAGCACGATTAATACACTTTTGCATGCGCTCAAACTAATTGCCGCTGCACTTTTTCCACTCTGATTGAGATACCTCCAAAACGTGATTTTTGAGCGCTTGGGGACAACGTTGACCACACATTTTTTGTCTGGATTTGCGCGAATGAAAAGAAGTCATTGGGTGCCAAGTCAGGGCTAAAGGGCGGATGACCCATCAATTCGACGTTTTGGCCCGTCAAATGAGGGATGGTTTGAGTCGATATGTGAAAGCTCACATCGCTCATAGTGAAGAATGATCCGTCTTCTGTTGTTCGTTTTTCGAATTTATCCCAAGACTTCTGGCAAACAAATTGTTGTGGACGATCTTATTAACACGTTTTGAAGCACTATGATCGTATTTTTTTCAAAATTTCATTGCACCAATCGACACGAGCCTTTCTTTGAGCGATTGTGAATATGAGCGGGATTCAACGACAACAATTATTTTTTTATGACCAGATGTTTGTGCAAAATTGTGTTTATGCTGGTGGAAGAAATGCCCAAAGATGCCTCTATCTCACGATATGTCATGACATGACGTTCTGGTACAATTAGATCTCGAAAGACATCTATATTCTCAGGCAAAACGGCTGTTTTGGTCGACCTTCTCGAAATTCGTCATTGGGCGAGGGTCGGCTATGATTAAATTCATTATACCAATTTTTAACAATGCTATAGGATGGTGCTTCATGTCCATACAAAAAATTGAGTTCATCAAAGCAGTCTTGTCTTAATAATTCACGTTATGAAAAATGATCGCACGAAAATGTTCACGTGTCAATTCCATTTTTTTTTTGTGGCGAAACTGATTTGTTCAAGTCAATGTAAGCATCACAAATGGTAGTCGTACGTCAAAACGTTGTGAGCGTGATTATGCTCTAAAATGGCAAACTTTCGAATAAAATTATCAGATTGCATCTGGCAACACTTCTTGTGGCCTACAGAACAGAAACATATGTAGCAGCCCACGTATTATATTCCACCTCACCAGGACAGAATCTTCCAAAGTATATAGGCAGCGTAAAGTAGTTTTTTTCTTTCTTTAAAGTAGTCTATTGATGGGTAGTTTGAATTCCTCAATTTCCATCCAAAAATAATCCTTTATCGGTTCAATAGAACCGTAACAATCCTGCCCGGGGTTTTGTGTGATGTAAATCCCTTTGCAACCGAAGGCAATTTTTAGAAGCCTTCCCTTGAGAATCGAGAGGCCGTAACGTTTGATGTTTACTTCTTTTCTTATCCAAAGCAAAATCCATCAAAAATGAACTCTAGTTGCGGAAAAGGGTTTGCTGGTTTTTTGTAAACGCTTTACACTACTTCCGAGAAGGCTGCACGCTCCAATAATCTGACAAATAAGCCACTCACAAATATACCACATAAAAGCGTCTATAATAACACACGACTATCGCAAGATAAGATAAATTAGTTAAAATATTAACCGATGATAGGTTGGGATGTTGTGGCTGCCCAGTAGTATAGTTGGTGGCGGTGCCGGTTGTTAAAAAGAAGGGATCGTTTTCGAATCCTATCCGGTACTGTCCGGCTGTATGCAACACTGACTGTCCAATTAAAGACAACCTAACCCAAAGAAGCCAGAAATTACAGGACGTTACGAAGCGAAGGAAGAAAAAGAAGGAAGAAATCATGAAGAGGAATAAACTCTTTAACGCTTCCTTCTACTATTCAACATAAATCTACCACAAATAAATCTTTTTTATTTAAATGCAATACCACATCCAATTTCATGTTTTTGTTTATAAAACGAAATTAAGCGCACCTGTACCTGCAGCAGCGCATCGTAAACATGATCACCGGTGACTATCTTGCTAGCGACCGTCATGACCTACATTTTTCTGGTCGTACAATATCGCATCTTGTAAAACCTCTTCCTTTCAATTTATTTTTGATATTATACTTTCTTCCTCTTCTACGATGAAGATTTTTTGTGCTATTCATTCAAGCGAAATTGAAACATAAATGCATTTTAACGTTTTAACTTTAGTGTAGCTTTTCTATTCCTCTCTGTAGTGAGAACAAATCCAAGGAATAGGAAACGTACTTTAAGCTGTCCCTGTGGAGCGAGATTTTCCTATCCAAAATCTGTCCATCCACCCCATGCGCGTCCACCACACATCGGTAATGTCCAGCGGGAAGATAAGAATAGCTGCAGTCATCAGATTAGCTCGAGCAGCGAAGAAGCATTTCACCCCGTAGAGGGAAGGCATATTGCTGCCCTAGTGATTTTTCCGCTTTCAAAATGTCCTAGAATCATCCCGAACCCACCCCAAGCGATGTTGAAGCTGACTTTACTGCCATCAAGACGCTTACTTCATGGGTACGTTTCCGAGCATCGAGCTGCGGGCAGTAACGCGAACAGACTAAACCACATCAGTATCATCATCTAGCCAGTCCTTTGCCGAGGCGTAATGTAGGATAAGACACTAAACGAGATCATCCAAAGGTACCCGAAGAGCAGCGAGAGGACAACTCACCTCATCCTTTCCCGCCACAGATTGTTGCCGACATGAGGGGAAGATTTTCCATCTGCCTGATCGCTGCATGAAAATCGTTCAGTCAGCCTTTCTACTGCATGTTCCGGTCCGTGCTGGTGCCTTATTCTTCTTCTAAGCCAACGGAAAAAATGGACACTTTTCCATCGGTTAGTCGAGGGAAAACATGCAACCTTGCTGGTGAAGTAGTGATATCCCAAATGAAAAAAAAAATCTCCTTCAACAAGGTAGGATTGAAGCGAATTTCAGTGGCGAAAGAAAAAATGCAGGAAACATCTTCAACCTCGATAAGGCATGAAAGCGAAAAAGCATACTCTCTCTTTCTCCCTTCTATACACACACACACACAAACGCACTGGTTATGGAGTTGAAAGAAAATAGATAATTTATGAAACGAGCAAACCCAGGCTCGATGAACGTGGAAATCTTCTACTCACAGCTCAAAACGAAGGAAATGAGGTTTCACTAGCATTAAAGAGTGCATACATTACTGCACTTTACGATCTGCAACTTATCTTGAACCCATCCACCAGCTCGTATCCATTCCAGGCGATAGGAGTTGGGTTTTTTTTCATGTGCATACTTCTTATGCATGTTGTGCTCGACAACCACAGAGCGAGTGTTGAAAGTGAACTAAAAAGAGATAACCGCTTACTGCCTGGGCTTGCTGGGCGAAAGTCTAAAACATGAACTTCAAGATCTGGAAGGTATTCTAAGGAAGTATCCTCAAGATCAGGAATTCCTAAGACTTCGAAACGGAAAGCAGATTTTGCAACGTTCAATTCAAGCCGGAATGATGCTGAGAAGGGAAATTCGTGATTTTATGTTCCGATTTTTCATCTTTCGTCGCAAGTAGCGGTTGTAGCGATTGCAAGTAAATTGTTTGAACCGCGAAAATCGGCTATTAATTGTGCTTTAAGTGTTGGATTGACCATTTATTGATAGAAATTAAAACAATCTAACGAGTACATAATTACACAGATTATTACATCAAATTGCTTTTGAAGATAGAAACTGACGTTAAATCATAAATATGGGTTCAAACTCTATGACGTATTTATCATTATAACATTCCAAATATTTCTTTTCAAATAACATTTAAAAACCTTAAGAATTTAGTATCACAATCAATCAGAGAAACTACATTGCATCAATTTAAAGAAGCACGGCTTAAATACATATGTTATCTATAAACATAAAATATAAACATAAATCAATCGTCACATTGTATTGCATTGACTACTTTACGCTTCGCATGAAAGAAAACGAACATTTTAAGTTCCCTGCCATTAACTCCTGTGCACATACACTTATCCCAATCTTGTTTTGCCGTCCTATCCCTGTCGCAAAAAATATGTCCACACATACACCTAACATCCCGAGCAAGTTATTACTGGGTGAACAACATTTATTACCATTGTTTTATAGTGTTACCTCCCACCACAACGTGTTAGCCTCCGCTATGTTGTGATATTAAGAATTTACTGTTAACCTCTATCTACTTTACCAGCAAAGCTCTTTTTTCCATTCACTCACCCAGCCACTTCCATTTTTTTTCTATCTATACCATCGGGAAATCATCCAGCTTCACCAGCGCAACCATTGGCCGCGATTGTACGTCCGACCCGACTCTGTTCAACACAAACGGGCGACTAGCGACTGTAGTGTCTTTCTAATGCATCACCCCTGGCAAAAGAAACTATGCTGAAACGACGCAATAACGCAACAGCGAACGCTTCTAGCGTTTCATTTCCGTTCCGTGCTTTAGCATAGAACGACGGTCTGCGCTGTTAGTCCCGAGGCGCTTCTTCTCTGCTGCATCCCAAACCGGACCGGAAGTACAACTGCGATCGGCGACAAGAACACGACAGTAACGACACTGACAATGATGACGACAAAGTCCCAAAGACATCCACAACACCGCCAAGTTCGTTTCTTCCGTGCATTCGACTTGGCATGGGTTTTCAGGGTAAGTGTCGCGAATGTACTCGTGGATGCAGTGCGACACTGAAACGCACCGTCGTCGTAATTTTCCACCGGTTTCAGCGCATCGACGAGGGGTTTAGACATTGCGCACTTTGCAACCCATCTGAGCTTGCCTTCTGAGCTATGGCCAGCCGCTGGGTGTGATAACCGTTCACGATACTATCCCCAAAACCGGACTGTCTGCGAGACAAGAAAGGGCCCGAATCGTAAAGTCCTGTTAAATGGAATGCATCCCCGGGAAATCCCAAACGATCGGACGGTTCTGCCAGCACTAGGTGGCCTTCCGCCGGAGGTAGTATTCGGTAGTGTTTGCAAGAGTGCCGTACTTACAGCAGTCACCGCACCAGCATCACTGTCGTCAACCCATCATAAGACATTACAACCCATTATCGTGTGCGCGACAATGGCGAACGGAAACCCATAATGGGAGAACAAATAAAAATAATTTACTCCACAGCAGGACAGCAGTGTTTCGGTTCCTTTGCTTGCCTGCGGGCCAGGGATAGGGTCACGCTTCGAAACAGGCAAGTAAATATGGAACACTACATCAAAAGAAAGCGGTGCAGAAGGATGTACATTTTGGGAGTGTACGTCTACTGCAATCGCTAAGCAAACATTCAACGACCTTCATAGACGTTACTTATTGCATGTGTTTCGAAAAATAATTTTTAGGTTATGAAGAAAACATAACCTAAAACTGATACACTTGAAAGTATAAAATAGTAACATGTTCAAAAAAATGCTGAAAAAGCCTTAGGGCGATTTAAAATTTTTAATCATATTATTCAAACTCAAATGAAAAATATATTTTCTTTGTTTATCTGGTGAATAAACCTTATGCACTGTCGCTCCCATTAAAAAAAGTTTTTTTCCCTACGGGGATAAGATTTTATTTCTGAACACTTTAATTTTCGCACTACTTTTTGCGCATTCGTACCATAGGAAAGTAAAACCGAAGCAATATAAAATACCTACGGCAGCAGCCAGAATGAAAGGATGGAAAATCCTTTAGAACAAAATGTCCCTTTACCCCTTTCCAGCAGAGAAAGCCCACATACAAACATCTTTCATTCCCACATGCTGACGTCCCAAGCTAACTGCTTTTCTAAGCGAAAACTGTCAGCTGCATGTTCACTCGCTAAGCCAAACCCAGCCAGCCAGACTAGCAGATCGGTAGAGCTTCCGTGTTGATTTCTGCAATCGCCACCGTTATAAACCGTCTTCTGTCCGTTTTTCATTTGTTTCCGCTTACGTATCCTCCGAAAATAGTGTGCTTTGGGAGCGTCGATCTCTGGAGAGCCTCTTGTTTCTCGCCGGAAATGCCGGCGGCCAGGCTAGTGAACCGGATCAAAGATTTTCCTAGTCGATGATGAATCTCGCCCGGAAAGCGGAACCAATTCATCCCGGTCCGGTTTAGCCTTTTATTGTTGACTTCAAGTTGTAGATTGAGAACGCTCAAGGCTTAAAGCTTCAGCGCAATTTTTTAACATAACATAACATTTTTTAGATGTAGAAAGAAACATATTAATGTTTCTGTATTTTTTTTAAATAAAAAAAAAACAAATTTTTTACCGACAGTCCTTTTCCGTTTGCTCATTATGATGAATGTATATGTATCTGTATGTATGAATGTATCTCTGGATGTATGAATTAAAGCAAACTAGCTTGTTCATTTGTAAAAAGCTTGGCACGATGGCTTAAATTGAACTATCAACAAAATGCCTTTCTGCTTCAAGATAAAGACTTCCGAAGTCTGATAAAACAGAACAAATTGAAAATTCTCCACCCGTCTATATTATCGAAACAAGTAACGTGCCTTCTTCCTCGGAGACTTAGACAACTGGCGCTTAAAATTTGGCAGCTTGCATTTTTCCCAAGCCTGTTTTAGATCGATCTTGAAAAGATTCCTACCAACACATAAGCAAGAAAAAGCAAATCAAATACTCGCCTATACGGTACCGTATAGGAAGGATTAGTTTAGATCCTAGCAGCGCCAATGACATCCACTGGAGTTGCTAGGAGTGTCCAAGAAAATCCATCTCCATTGACAGCCCGAATGATGATTTAATCCGATGTCCGTAAATGAAATGCTTGTTATTGTGTGTTTCCAAGAGCATGGTTAAGCCATCATCTATAGATAGGGCGTGGAAAATGTTCTACACTACTAGTCCATAATGGGTTTGGATGAGAAATTCAACTAGCTGAAGGGTTTTATGATACATAAGCTCATGCTTTGTAGTTACCATCTGCAGTGAAGGATTAACATCCCTAAATGAGGTATGTATTTAAGGGATTATCGCTCACCTAGAGAAAGAGAAAGTATAAAATTTGAGGTTAGTTATTACTATCGAGCTTTAATAATGTTAGCTTTCGAATCAACTTGTTTAATGATAAGTATGGAAACATTTAAAGTACCTTCTTACTACAAAATATAGAATAAAATAATGATTTCGGATTGTTATTGTATGATTATAATGGTTTTTATTCCTGGGAAGAGTGATATAAACCATACTGCGAAAGCACACCTGAGAGCCAAACAAAAACATGTCCAAGTTTTCGGAATCTTGATAAGATCGGGTTCGAACGGACAACCACTCGAAAGCTTTCCAATCAATATCGCACATGTGCTGAAGAGCACCAACACAGCAAATTAAGAAATATAAAATGATTTTTCTGGCTATTGAGAAAATATTCTCCGTTTCTGTGCCTTTCTTCACAGCAAACACCAAATTTCGAATGCTGGGGACGTTTTTGTAGCAGCTTTTTTTTTCTTTTTTTTTAGGCGTTTAAATAAGTTCGTCGTCGAAAAGTTCTAAACCGCCCAAAACCAGGGCCATTGACTGGGTTCCAATCAACTGGGTTTTACGATTTTTGTCCAAATCTAGTTTTCTCTGTTACTGATACTGTTTGATCGTTGAACTTCCGATTGGAATCACCGTTACCACAGCTGTTTCGATTCATATTTTTACTTGACCCTCAATATAAATACAGTCCAGTAAAGTGTCCTCTGATCACAGGGGCGATATGAAAATTTGAACAGTTTCATATTTTGGATGATATTGTCTTTGAACGTTCATGCTGGTCAATTCAAAATTCCAATCGGATCGGAGAGTTGAGTAAGGTAAAATAATTTTCAATAAGAGAAGTTTCACGGAAGACAATGATCGTGAGTTTCAATTAAGTTTTTTATTTATTTAATTGATTCAAAACTGTCTATGAAATAAAATAAAACCAGTAATGTTCGTGAAGATACTCATTCTTCCCACAGTCTTCATAGGAATAGTTATTAATATTTTATTAAACACATCGTTCTTGCTCACACATACCCTAGCAAAACGTTTCAGGAGGAAGAGCACACAAGCACGTAATGACTGATGTTATACAGTTGATTAAAGAGTAATGAAAAAAGTTTCAAATCCTCCACTTAAGCTTCACATGCTCGGTTTAGCATGATTGAATGGCTGGACCAGCGGGATGATGATTTATTCATCAGTTTTATTACAAGTCTTGTGCAGATCACAAACCAGCTTGTTGGAATCAATCCAATATGTAAGGATACATCCTTATTTTCAACATGAAATTAATTACATTGAGATAAAAGAGGTTCGCTCCCTTTCGCTGATAAATTGCTTAAGCCAATTTCCAACTCCTTATGAATGTTTATTCAAGCTTGAAGTTGTGTTTACAGTAGCCTGCGTTACTGAGCCATATTTTCTACCACGTCGGACGAACACATGACCTCAGGCCATCCGGAAACATGCAGATAACCGAACAAATAGATAGACAGACCTGCAGGACGAGTGAAAGGCAGCGCCCGAGTGCTCGGTGCTGGTGGATGGTTTTAAATTAAATCCTAAAATTTACTACTTTTCTCCACCTCCGGGCAAGCAGTATGCCAATCCAGACTCCAAACTGCTGCTACCGACTACAACTGGACATCCCTGGCTGACAGTTTGCGATCAGGGTCAGGGACATAGCACATACCACTCACACAAACTATTACACGCGACCAGCTTTTGAACGCTGTCCCAGCGCTCACAACACGACAGTAAATAATACGTAATACATTATGCTTAATGTGACCGGCATGTGTTTGTGGGCAGGCATACAGGTCGGTAATGGTGGTCTCAGAATCGTGTGTATGGTTTGGCTTCCGGTGTCCCGCACCCGAGTGTCTGCAATTTGGTTTTTCCACTAGTGAAGTGGCTTTTTTCCCTTATTTTGGTCAATTCCTTTCCTCATCCCCTTTTCTTTTTTTTCGTTGCTGTAGACTACACCCGAATAAAATGACCATGTCCACATATGGCCAATTGCCGAATGGCTTAATTTATTAATTTCCGTCCCGCCACAGCTTCGGGTGAGGTCACTGTGTGTTACAGTGCCATCCAGCTCCTGGCAAACACCCGTGGTGCTCCTCCGGTCAAACATATACACCAAAGTATGTCTGTTCTACAACCGGACAGGGGGGAGAGAGAGAGAACGAAGTGTTTTTATTTTTCCCTGCCTTGTCGAAGTGCTTGTTTCCCGGCAATAAATGTGGCAATTATTGCGTTCGAGCAACCCGAAACAGTTTCGGTTAAATGTTTGTGTTCGGTTCGGTTATGTTTTGTTGGTGCTTCTTCGCTGTTGGCTCCATTTTCTGCACACGATTGGAATCCCATTCTATAGTGTCTGTGTGTCTGTGTGTGTATTGTCCTTATCGTGGTCGTGTAGATTGGCTCGATTGGTTGAACAACATGAAATTATTGAGTGGCGAACCAAATGGCGAACCATAGAGGCCGGATTGAGTGGCGAGCCAAATGGGTACTTTTGGAGGTTTTAATGCATGTTGTATGTGTCGAGTTTCGTTTGGTTTAGCAGTGAACTTAAGCCAACGATGTACGGGCACATATTACAAACCCCTAGTTAGAAAACTACTTTGCTGTTCTACATAAACAAGATATGTTTAAAAAGGAGACATAAATAACGTAAAATAAGAATTTAATAAGAAATATAGAGAACATAATACTTGATAGACACTAGAATCGTGGCCGGAATAGATCAATTGTAGTTAGCCATAGTTAATTTGTTCTGCGTCAGGTATCATACGTTGACAGCAATATTCAATATCTGATTAGGAGTATGTCCCAAAACAGGCTGCTCAACACATTGTCAGAGTTAATTAAGGATTAAATTTGCTATCATTCTTCAAGCATTAATTCTTGCTGACCTTCTGACTCATCCGTGGTATCCATCCTGCGCTTCTTGCGCTATCGGACTCTGATCGAAAATTGACGCTAAACTAATGGTTAACATAAACTGACCTTAATTTAAACTACAAGCGCACCAACTCAATTAGTGCCACAGCGTATCCAGCAGATTCTACGCCGGTAAATTAAGCACACGAATTCCAATCATTATCAAGTCAAAGTATCGACTCATCATGCAGCTCTTTGATCGGCAAGGTGTCACACGCGGTCTTGTAACTCACCCGCGTTACAATTATGCTTGCTGCCGTCCGGCAACCAACCAGCCAACCGGTGAAGGAGGTACGCCCACCGGAAAAGCTTGTAATTACGCTTCGAGTCCAATTTCGATGCTAATTGATAGCTGCCCATTTGCCCGGAGCGCAGAAAGTCGATTTCCATTCAGCACGCAGCAGACACACGGCGTCCATTTGAACTGCTTTTAAAATACGCTAAGCGAGCGGAACAAAACTAACACACAAACTAACTCGTAATTAATCAATCTCGTTTTAGCTGGAAGCACCGAACGGGTATCCTTACTTGGGATACCCAGGACAGGGTGATGGTTTAATTTACGAACCAATTTGCGCACTGCGTATAACTGAAACGATAGCAAATTGATGGATTGACGAATGCATTTGAGGATGTGCTCCTGAAATAGTGTTTTGTTTGAGGTGTAAATTTATTGGAATGCAATTAAACGCTTTTTTTTTCGGTGTGTATAAAAAAAAAAAAAAAAAAAAAAAAAAAAAAAAAAAAAAAAAAAAAAAAAAAAAAAAAAAAATTTTAGATTCCGTCTCCAACCACCGAGCGATTAAGACGTTTTTTGAAGCGCTCCTAGGCGACGAAATAGGCGAGATTGCGATAACAGCAAAGCCGTTGACCCAGAAATCACGCATCGTAAGTGAGAGAGTGAAACAAGTGCGAAGCGAACCGTGTGTTTGGTGTCCAGTTGTGCTCTCCGTGCGTAGTTGTCCCCGTGCAGTGTTGTGTGTGTAGGTGAGAGAGCGGTGCCGCGTATAAGTACTCTCGCTACTTGCGCGGTATACTACTTCTCTCACTAAGTGCCGTCCGGTAAGTTATCCTTACGTATCGTGTCATCCCTCTCTCTCTCATTTGTTCTGTGTTGATCCGTTAGCACCGGCTCTACCATGGAGGTAGAGCCGAACGATGGATCAGAAACGTGCTTCATTACAGTGAAGCGCAAAAATTCTGATCCAGGACTAACGGCAAAGAAGAGAACGGTTTTGTCTCACGGGGCCTCGTCGGCGTCTCCCGCAGTGGAACCGAAACCGAGAAGCAGGGCGTATCATGCATCCTATAAAGGGGTGCATGATATTTTCTTCATGCCCAGGAATAAGCCCCTGGATGTAAGATCGATCACAGCATCGATCTATAAAAAATATCCAGGGGTCCTGGATGTTCTTCGGCTGCGTCCGAACAAGTTGCGGGTCTCTGCAAAAGACCGGGCTCAGGCCAATATGATAGCGGCCGACCCGTCCTTTACGGAGGATTATCGGGTATATATACCCGGTGGATTGGTGGAAATCATCGGTGTTGTAGATGATTTCGAATACCCCCTAGAGGACATCCTAAAATACGGAGAGGGGGCATTTTTGCACCAATCAACTCCTCGTGCAAAGGTCCTTGAAGTAAAAAAATTGTACGCTTCAAGCATGGTTGACGGAAAGAAGGTGTATCGCGAGACATCCTCGCTCCGAATCACCTTCGAGGGTACAGTCCTGCCAAATTCTCTTCTTTTTGAGGGACTTCGAGTACCAATCCGTCGACCATTTGTAACTAAAATCGCGACTTGCATTAACTGCAGTCAGATTGGGCATTCCGCTCCTTATTGCACGAATGCAACAAAATGCAGTAAGTGCAAAGGAGCGCACTCCACATTAGAGTGCAAGTCCGCAGCCGAAAAGTGTCTGCATTGCAATCAGCAATGGCACGAGGTAAACTCCTGTCCTGTCTACCGTAGAAGACAGGCAGAGCACAAGCGGGCCACAATAAAAAGTGCCAGGGGATCGTACGCCGATGTTTTGAAGACGGCCCCAAGCGTGAATCCGTTCGATACGCTCTCAGAAGCAGCGGAAAACGAATCGTTGCCCAATCTGGCTCCACTCACGGGAGTAAAACGATCGATCTTCCCAAGGTTGCCAACAAAAAAGACCGTAAAAAAGGTACAATCTTTACCCAAAAAGGCACCACGGCGTCACGTGGAAACAACGCCACTCCCCCCACGGGACAAACCCACACGTGATTCTCGTAATATTCCCTCCCAATCCCGTGAAAAACCGAGTCCCAAAAACCTGGCGTTCCCAAGTGAACCCAGATCCTTCTCCCAGATCCCTAGCTTAACAGAGATTCTCCAATCTCTGATCGAGTCCCTCCACCTCCCGCAACCACTTGCGGGTATGATCCCTTTGGCTTTCCCTTTCCTAAGAGGAATGGTCAAACAATGGCTGCAACAATGGCCTTGTCTTAGTATGATGGTCCGTATGGACGAATAATATGTCCAATGGCTACCATACTACAATGGAACTGCAGAAGTTTTATTGGAAAAATAGACCTACTCAAAATTTTATTAGGGCATCATAATTGCAATGTGTTTGCCCTAAGCGAAACTTGGCTCTCACCAGAAAAACAAATAACCTTCCCGGGATATAACATCATACGTCAAGATCGTTTTGACCCAACTAGTAATAGGCGTGGTGGGGGAGTATTAATTGGTATTCGAAGTAGTCACAGCTTCAGCAGAGTACCCCTCCCTACACCCGAGGGTATCGAATATGTCGCGATCCAGGCAAAGCTAGGAAATCTTGACGTTTCTATTGCTTCAATTTATATCCCACCGGGAGCCAACATTGACTCTGAGAAGATCAAAAAGGATCTTGAAACGCTAGCTACGGTTCTACCAAAGCCGTTTTTTATCCTAGGCGATTTTAACGCTCATGGGCAAGATTGGGGATGCTTACACGATGATAACCGTGCACCAATCATTAGGGATTTCTGCGACACATTTAGGTTGACTATTCTAAACTCTGGTGAAGCAACTAGGGTGTCATCACCTATGGCACGGAATAGCGCAATAGACCTATCTCTATGTACGTCATCCTTAGGGTTGGATTCAACATGGAAGGTTATCCAAGACCCGCTTGGCAGTGACCATCTGCCAATCAAGATCTCTATTATCAATGGGATTCGTTCAGCCGATCCAGTTCCCGTCGAATGTGACTTGACGAGGAACATCGACTGGACGAAATACGGCGATCTAATGTCTGCTTGGCTACGCCGTAATGAACCCAGTTTCTCTCCAAACGAGGAGCACAAAAATCTCGTTTTAGCGATAAATGAGTGCGCCCTTGGTGCCCAAACAAGGCCGCCCCCACAGGCAAGGAATTTTTTAAGACCCCCTACTCCTTGGTGGGATGCGGATTGTCAAGCGGCATTCTCAGCGAAGAGGAAGGCTTTTGCCCAGTATAGAGCCACTGCCTCCACAGATCTATATGATCAATATAGAGGACTGGAGCGCAAGTGCAAAAACTTGCTTAAGGCAAAAAAGAGAAGCTACTGGAGGAGGTATGTAAATAACCTCTGTCCTTCCACTTCGCTCAGTTCGCTACAGAGCATGGCGAGAAGGATGCGAAATAGCAGAGCGTCCAACGAGAGCGAAAGAGTTTCCGGGGCATGGCTAGAGCCATTTGCTCAGAAAATCTGCCCAGACTTCGCTCAAGCACCTCCTTTCACTCAGAGTGCTCCTGGTAGTGATTCCTCAATGGATTCCCCCTTCACAATGGTCGAATTTTCGCTTGCACTGTACTCCAACAACAATTCCTCGCCAGGAATGGATCGTATCAGGAACAAGTTGCTCCATAACCTTCCAGATCTGGCGAAGAAACGGCTATTGAGGCTTTTCAACATCATGTTGGAGCTTAATACCGTCCCGTTGGAATGGAGGGAGGTGAAGGTTATCGCCCTGTTGAAACCTGGCAAACCCGCATCAGAGTTCGACTCGTATCGACCGATTTCGATGTTGTCGTGTCTGCGAAAACTTTTTGAGAAAATGATTCTTTTTAGATTGGACAACTGGCTCGAGTCCAACGGCCTTTTGTCAAGTACCCAATTTGGATTTCGCAAAGGCAAGGGTACCAACGACTGCTTGGCGCTTCTTGTATCCGAAATAGAGCTGGCGCATTCCCGAAAGGAAATGATGGCCTCTCTATTTCTTGACATCAAGGGGGCTTTTGACTCAGTGTCAGTACATGTGCTGTGTCAAAAGTTAGAAGCTGCGGGCTTAAGCCCGAAATTAAATAACATCGTTTTTAACCTCCTTTCGGAAAAGGCGATGAATTTCGATAACGGCCATCTAAAAATTCGAAGAGCCAGTTTCTATGGACTACCACAAGGGTCCTGCCTGAGTCCCTTGCTGTACAACTTTTATGTCAACGATATAGATACATGCCTAGCTCCCGGATGCAGCTTACGGCAATTGGCGGACGACGGTGTTGTATCAGTCGCCAGCAACAACATCGCAGATCTTCAAAGGCCTTTGCAAACCACACTGGACAACCTAGAAGTGTGGGCCAGAAACCTAGGTATCGAGTTTTCGCCCGAGAAAACAGAAATGCTCATTTTCTCGTTTTTCTACGACACAGAGAATAATAGACGCAATAATTTGATAAACCCCCATTTTGATATACATATGTATAACAAAAAGATATCCATTGCCAGATCTTTTCGATACCTAGGCGTTTGGTTCGATAGCAAGAATGTGTGGAGGGCACATATTGACTATCTCGTCAAAAAATGCACTAGAAGAATCAATTTTCTCAGAACAATTACAGGATTCTGGTGGGGTGCACACCCATCAGATATCCTCAAGCCATATAAGACAACGATACTGTCCGTCTTGGAATATGGATGCATATGCTTCCATTGGGCATCCAAGTCGCATTTGATCCGTCTTGAACGTATCCAGTACCGTTGCCTTAGAATCGCATTGGGTTGTATGAAATCAACCCACACGATGTCGCTCGAAGTGATGTGTGGAGTGATGCCGCTTCCGCTCCGTTTTGAGCTACTGTCGCTTCGCCTTCTCGTACGCTCTACAGTATCAAACCCATTGATAATCGAGAACTTTCGAACACTGCATGAGATAGGTTCTAAATGTAAAATCATGAAAAGCTTTCATGATTTTACTTCCTTACAGGTACACCCTAGCACTCAAGCTAATTCAAATCGTGCCAGCTTACCAGGGTCCTGCAGTTCCCGGTTTAGAGTAGACACCTCGTTGAGAGAGCAAACCAAGTCTATCCCCGATAGTCTTCGCGGGACAGCAATTCCCAGCATTTTTGTGGAAAAGTATGGCCATTGTAACAGCAACCATTTTTATACTGACGGATCCTCATCAGAGCAGGGCATCGGTTTTGGCGTATATAACATTGTATCCGAGGCATATTTCCAACTACGCCAGCCATGCTCGATATATGTAGCGGAGCTCGCCGCAATCTTTTACGCCTTGTTAATAATAAGTGCTTGTCCTCCAGACGAATATTTTATATTCTCCGACAGTTTAAGCGCTGTCGAAGCATTAAAATCTGTGAAGGCTATTAAGAGCCCGGACTACTTCGTAAAAGAAATATTAAAGGTCTTAAGCTCATTGTTTGAGAAATCATTCCGGATATCTCTTGTTTGGCTGCCTGCACATTGCGGTATCTTCGGCAATGAAAAGGCAGACCAATTGGCCAAAAAGGGTGCTTCGGAAGGGTCCTTTTTCGACAGGCTTATCTTACCTCACGAGTACATGCGTGCCCCACAGTCTCTCTGCATGGCTCGGTGGCAGAGTTTGTGGGACACCGATGAGCTCGGGAGGTTTCTTTATTCGATCACTCCCCAAGTGTCCTTGAAGCCTTGGTTCCACGGCATCTCAGGTGATCGTGCGTTCATTCGAATGATGTCTAGGCTTAGGTCCAATCATTTCGCTTTGGGCGCGCATCTCCAGCGTATAGGACAGGTCGACTCCAAAGTATGTGGCTGCGGCCTCGGATACCATGACATAGATCATCTTCTATGGTCTTGTGTGGAATACGAGGCTGCTCGACCCGCCTTGTTAGACGCAGTCCGGGGCATTGGAAAGTTGCCGGATACTCCAATTCGGGACCTGCTGGGAGACTGCGACGAGGTCTACCTGAGAGTAATCTTTCTCTTCTGCCGTGCTAACGGATTATTAGTATGATCCCCTTCCCCCTTTACTCCCACTGTTTGTCTGTCTTATACATGTTGTACCTCGCTTGTATGAATGGTGATGGATGAATGGATGAATGAATGAATGTATGAATGAGTACGATGCGTGAAGGGTTGGGTAGCGTATGGAAAAATTGCATCGGCCTATGCTATGGACGGACAAACCAGCGACGG
Organism: Anopheles maculipalpis; assembly: GCF_943734695.1. Classification (NCBI taxonomy): domain Eukaryota; kingdom Metazoa; phylum Arthropoda; class Insecta; order Diptera; family Culicidae; genus Anopheles; species Anopheles maculipalpis. The sequence goes on along the minus strand of NC_064871.1, from coordinate 44,033,562 downwards.
GGTGAAGAAGGACAGTATCGAGACTTCATCACAACAATCGGACACAATCAAGGAACTTTCGGAAAGGAAAATGATCAAGACCCCCGCTACCATCTGGACCACGAGCATGGATACGCCTGACATACCCCGGGATAAGGTACCCTCACACGATAAGACCCCCGCTAGGAACACGACTTTGGCTTTGGATGACGGAACACACGCAACGGAACAACCGAGCACACCCGGGATATGGTGCCCTTTCACAGCTCGGAGAAGGAAATGTCTCCCTGCAAAGAGGAAAGGAGTATACTAATTTTAAGTTTATTGTAAGCAATACGGCCAGGCCGTCCCTCATGAATAAAAAAAAAAAAAAAAAAAAAAAAAAAAAATTTTAAATTTTTGTTTTAAATTACACAAGATAAACGTTTCTGAAAACTTGTCCCAATTCGCTGAAAACTTAATGCAGTGTTTGCACATATTTTCTTACTTAAAAATATTTATTTAAATGACTGTAAGAAAAATTGAAAGTTGAATCATCTAATGTTTCCCAATGCACTTAATTAAGAGGGAACCATCTTTTTTGCTGTTAGAACAATCACACACGGAACAGTCAAACAGACACAGTTTAACAAATTATTCAATTTGGAATTAAAAATTTCATCAAGAATGCAACACAAATGAGATTAGAAACAAAACTTCCCTGTGCCGTTGGTGGTGAAGAGACGAAGTGAGTAGCGTGCATTCCCATTCTCAAAATTGTTGTGTCTTTTTCCAAACGCCACCAGCAGCTCCACTACATTAGCTGATAGAGTTGGATCAAATTGCTTGCTCGTTCCGGTTACTTCCTCCTTCCGGCGGAATTATCGCTTGTTTTTCGGTAATTGGCCTGACTGAAAGGGTAAACTCAGCTCCCGTCAGTGGCACAGGTTACCATTCCCCGTGCATCTATACGGTTGAACGAAGAGGGAAGGAATGCAAGTAAAAGAATACCACAACTACGGTAGGACAACAAAACAAAATGGAGTGGCCGCAGGGATGCCTTTGAACAAATGGAAGACCAGCAAACAGTGGCAACCAGCTTTGCTAGAAATGAAATACGACGAAATTATCACAACATATCAAATTCTCTTGTCCCGGGCGCCGAATACGGGCGGCCCCCTTGGTTGGATATGACCGCAGCAGCAAAACTCACATCATGATAAGGCATCTCGAATTGTCCCGAATCCGTTGCCGAGACCGGACACGATGCAAAGGATACACATCGTGGAATGAAATGAACTACCCTTCCGGTATCGCTAAACGGGCTTCGGCACAAGCACGCCTGCCGGGCAATGATGGTGGTAATGACGGTTCTGATGGTGGTGCTGACACTGCACGGAACCCTCTTTCCGTTTGTGATCCCTTACTGCTTGCAACCGACATCGCTTCACATCGCTAAAGGAAGCAGACCGAGAATGGCATAACCAAATGCCCAATGCTTCTCGATGGTAATTTTTCAACCCATGCAGGATTGGACCGAAAACACGAAGCGGACTTGTAGGCTCCTGGACTGGCTCCTGGTAACTTGGTTCTCTCCACTCCACGTGCCAGTGCCGTTTCCTTGAACTGCAGGGATCATATTTTGGTCGAGTTTATTTATTTTGCGCTAGTCGGTTATTCTCATTCCTTGACCACAGCACTAACCTCAAGAGTGGGAAAAAGCTTTTACATGCTAAACGATTCTTCAACTTGGAGACTCTAGAGGATGAGGTAGAAAAATTAGAAACAAGGATTTTGTTTATCAAAGAACGGTAAGAAAATGGTAATGTATTGAAATCAGAAACACGATGAAAGCTTCAACAAGCTTCACAAAAATATGTCTTACAATTATGTCAGAAGTTTCAAAGGTATACGCATCGATTTAAATTTATTCTTCCAGAAATTAAAGCTTAGTTCAATGATTCTTCTATATTTATCTCTGCACTTATGCTTGCTTTACGCAAGCCTTATACTATGCTGGCACGAAAATAAAGCAATACATGAATTTGAATTTTTCCTCTTAAAAATTTCATACTAAAAAAACGTCTTCTTATATATCCACCAGTTGTTTTCTTGCATCACAATTCCATCTCTTCTTCAACGACCTTTTGTTTGCGTTTTATTCTTTAAAATGATTTGTATGTTTTCTTTTATGTGATTTTTACGCCCTCGATAGTGATGGTCGTAAAATATGGTCGCTCCGTAATGGGACGCCAGGCTGCAAAAAAGTGTATATGTAGAATTTATTCGCACTACGCCCAAATGGCAAGGACGAAACGGTCTTGGTGCTATTTTCGGCCACCGAATGGACACTTAAACACTCCAACAAGAGAAAAATGATGAGCAGAAAATTGAGGATGCATACGAAAAGGGTAATATTAAACCCCTTGTGCCTAAATGCCATAAGAAAACACGACAAGTGGCAAGATTGTCGTTTGAACAAACAGACAGTCTATGTATTGTGTGTGTGTTTTTTTTTCTTCTTCTATCCTGGATGACGTTCTCCATTATTCCCGGCTATGTTCTGGACATTCTCAAGTACCCTTTCAAAGCTGGTGAAGAATGAAAAGGATAATTTCAGAAGCCATCCCCTACCAAACCAAAAAAAGGGATAATAGACGATGGTCAATCGGCGTATAAGCTGAACAACGACGAAAACCCCGTCGATACGAACGATAATAGCCACGTCAAAGCAGTGGTTAGTTGGTCGGTCTGCGAATGATTGACGATTTAGTGGTTCGGTTCGGTCCTTCAGAATATGGGCGATGGACAATCGGCAAAATAAAACACACATGCCACCGAGTAGGTGTAATAGAGAGAGCGGACGAATGGTACGAAAACCCAAGCAATATCCGGCAACCGTCGTACGTAAATTGGATCCTCTACCTTTTTTAGCATACAACCAATTTATCTCTCCTGTTTTTTTTTTTCTTTGCGACTTCTTGTCAAAGGTATTAACCAGCAAATTTTGATGATGTTTTGTGGGTTGAAGTTCAAACAGAAGATCCATAGAAATTACTTCAAGTGGGAATAAATAATGTGAGTTTGGTTTAGAAAAACAGAACAAAAACATACTTCTAAATAGGAATTAGTGGAAAGTTAATCTTAAGATGAACGAAATTTTATTGAAATGGAAAATTGAAACGCAATAGATAACACATAAATAGAAACGTTGATATGAACAGCTTCTTGAGAAATCATAAAAATAACTGTGTAGATTATAGAATCATAGTAAACTATTTTAACTAATTATTGTTGTCTACTGGCATCAATCCACATTCCGTCACTGCTGCACGTACAAACAACAAACACCCACCTAACTGTTAATTACTTGATTTGCATTTACGGCAAATTAACTAACCTGATTACCTTTCGTGCCATGGTTATGCCACATTTGCGGTCGGGATCGTATGTTAATAACCCGTGCACTCACGCCCGTGGCAAGGAAATTCACAAACCTGCTGAAGATGATGAAATACGATAGCCTTGGGACGGCTTACACACGCAGGGTAACAAGTTGGCGCCCTTCCGTCTTATTACACTAACCAGAACGAAATCGAACTTTAGCTTCATCTATGTCCCACCGACACGTCCGTTGTCAAGCGTCAAGGTGCACACCGCACAGGAATACCAACACAGGAATAAAATTGATAATTAAGATTCTACACGAACAAACCAAGCGGAACGAAAACGGATAGGTAGAGAAAGCTATACCATCGCATCAGTATAAACAAACGCCACTGTTGTCTAGTTCCAGAAACAGAGGAAAAGTGTCTTAGGAGCAGGAAGGATTTGCCTTGAGCCATAGTAAACGGAAGAGTTGAACATTATTAAACATAAAATTTATGGACACGTACATTGTTAACCGCAACATTACGTATCGAATGGATACGCTGGAAGAGTATGCGAATAGGTTAACGACGCTAACCTACGCATAAACAAATAAATGAACAAAAGCCGCTCCATTTTCCTTGTGCTGGTATCCTAGGCAAGAAGTATCATTGAAATATAACTCTATTAGTAATAAAAGACAACGCACAAGTCCACCTTGTTAATGAGAACATTTTTTTTCTAGATTTTGAATATAGTTCAAGCTCGTATCGTGTCAGTCGCCATCATAAAACTCGCTTTAAACGGCATTGAATGTGCACAGAGGGAAAAGTAAATTATCAACAAACCGCTGTACCGTAATGGACCACCTTTAAAAATGGGTAGCATTTTCCATTCCTACCGAAAAACTTGCCAACCATTTACAACACAAGTATAGAAAACTCATGCGTAAATGGAAAGTTCGAACCATCATCCACTCGTGCTGCGCAAAACCGTTTGACTCCGGGATCCAATTTTCGGAGTCAAATAATTATACTTAAAACAAAACACAACAGTTGGTCTGCAAAAATACACCCGCTAGCCCCTGTAACACATCCTACACAACCCAATGTCTGACTGGAAATTGCAGGAAAAATTTAAACACGTACGGACGTAGTTTGACTCTTAAAATTAGAGGCCACCATTTTGATGGGGGTTATTGTCCTGCCCGTGCGGCACAGACGCAGCGAGCATAATGAAATGCTTTGGTGAAAAATGAAAAGCCACCGGCATACACACAGGAGCAGAAACATCAAAAACATGTTCCACATTAGTTCGAAACCTCCGCCACTCCCAGGCATTCTACAGATTTTACGCCCCAACACACCTCAACCCTTATAACGCTCTCTGGAGAGCCATCCGTTCATTGGCGAAAGCTGAACAAAACGCAAAACCCGTTCTAACGTTGGGTGGAATGCGTGGAAAACGTTCTTGGTGAAAATTTGCCTTCATTTGTGTGGCTGGTAGCAGAAAAGTGCGTTACTTGTTCGGTGTTGGTTTACAAGGGACCGTAATAATGGACCTCGTACGCGTATGGTAGATGTAGAGAGAGATAGAGAGAGAGAGAGAGAGAGAGAGAGAGAGAGAGAGAGAGAAAGCGCGCGATGAGTTTACTAATTCAGTCCAACACAAGTCCATCACAAAAATGCTCTGTCATACGCAAATTGTTTATTTTTGGCATACAGGTGAACAAATACAATATTTTAACTTCTCCGAGTTGGTGGTAGAATGTATCTAACAGCAAATTCAAATACACAGACGAACCGTTAAATATTAACCAAATGGGATGGGTTGTAGGCGAGTAAACTTCATTTTTATTTTACCTCATTTCAACAACAGTTCAAAAATATCTGTGTAAGTAAAATTTGCTTCAAAATCATACATTTTAGTGGCTGTAAATTTTAAAGAGAGCTGTGTGCAACCATGTATAGCCGCATTACTCGTTTGAAAATTCTTGAATTTCATTTCATTCTTGATTTGAGAGGCCGAGTAGCAGGCTGTAATGTAAAATTTAATTACCAAACGAAATTGAAAAGAAACGACAAAGGTCATTCGGCATTCGTATCAATTTTGATAATGTTATCATCAAAATAGCAGCATCGCAGAATTCGTTCCAAATTTTACATGCCAATCGACCTTTCGTTCCGTCTGCTTCATAAAACGTTGAACAGTACAAACACTTCTACCATCGAAATCATCATTGACCGAAAATCGGTGGCAAACATTCTCCCCACGAAAATGGCAAAACCATTGGCTCCATTATTGACTGACATACCAGTGTCAGCATGTCCTGCAGCAACTGGCAACGCGTGGTAACAGATCGTACCACAAACCAAACACATACAGCGATGCATGCAACATTCGAATTCCGTTTGAAACCAATACGAGAATCTGTATAAACGAAGCCAATGCTCAATGTGGTTGTGAGTGTTTTTAGTTTCATTTTATTTTGTAAGGTGTTTCCTGTGTTTCCTTTGTTTTGTTTTCGCTTCTGCTATCGCCTACAACAAAGGCTCAAAAACCAACAATGCCAATCGTCGTCGTCAGTAACAGACAAAACGTATCGAAACACTTGCACACACACAAGCGCGCGCGCGCAAACAAAGTGTACATTCCACCCATTTCCATTTCGAAGCTAACTCATCCACATGGGGTGCTTTTCTCCACGATTGAAAAGAAACTTGCACCCGTGCTAGTACCAAACGAACGGCGTGTCGGATTGCATGTGATCATGAAAGCGGCCAGGCGTCTCCATCGGTACGATACCGTCACCAACATCGGGACGGCTGCTGACGGGTTGGTTTTCGGTTCAAGCTCACCAAACACATGCATGATGGTACATACGATCCATTCGGTTCTTCTCTTCCACTCCTAGTCAATCCTTCATTATCTGGGAGGTCCTTCAACCATCCTCGGGAAAAAAACGGGAGCGAAACTCTCGTCCCTTTTTGATTGAATGTGACTGTTTCGTTTAAAAATCGATTGACTTTTATTTGCACTCGGATGACGATCAAAGTCAACCAAGGAAAGAAACTCCGTGCCCGACAACATCGAACGTAGATGCTTTCATCCGACATGCTAGTGAAAGCATGCCCGACAGCATCGATATATAACTGATGTGGTGTGGTTTTCAACGCAACGGAAGATTGTAGTATGTGCGTTTGCTTCGTACGAATTTTGTTTGCCAATTTGGGACGAATTTGGTAACCGTGTATGGTAGTGACGATAAAACGACGTTTCCCAAGCGTTGTAGTTTTGGGTGGTGGAGTTGTTGGTGTCTTTCGCGCTATAATCAACAGATGCAGGTGTTGATGGTGGAAAGATACGAACGTGTTGTTTCTCCGTGCGCTTTTGCATCGATCGTTTCTTCGCACAATATCTACACATGCAAAATCAACATTAATTTGCTTGATATTTACGTTCTGCTATTTATCTATAGAACAAAGGCAGTGACAAACATTATCCGTTTTTGCATCATATCACTTGAATAGAAGCTAAACAAAAGCCCAAATATACTATGTAGTCACATCAAAGACGTACAAACACACATTCATTAAATCGTTTTCTACCAACCTGGCAAACAACTCTCAAGATGGGAATATCTATCCATTCCCCATTTACAGATAGCTCTCGCCGGTGGCACAAAATTCTCATTAAAATCGCTCCCGTGAAGCAATCAACCGGCATTGAATCTTGCCGCACAAACACCTCTCCCGGGCAGCGTGTGGTCCATAAGGTTATGCTTGTTCGGGGTGTGATAAGGAGGGAAAAATACATTTTTTGTGCTTTCTCTTCCTTTCGCTGCTAACAGATCATTACAGAATGCGAGTTAAACTCATGGCCATTATCGGCTCCGTGCAGGGGGGAGGTTGAACACTAAAGGACCAACTTGTAATTGATATTTTAATTAAATTTGCGTGGTTTGACCACACCATGCGCACCCAATTTACGATGAAGCAGCGAGAAAAGTGAATGCAATTGAATTATTGTTAAAAGTAGATTACTTTAACACAAATACAGTTGATAGCAAATGTGTTGGTTTGAGAGATTTTTTGACTGTTTAGCTTTTACAATGACCAATCGGTATACTGTTTCATTGTTCCTCTTCATTCAACATAAGATTACTAAGAATAGGGAATAATCTTCTAGGTTTAACGACCTCTAATGCCATGCCGGCCATCATATGGGTTACTTTACTTGCTGTTTTCACATAGTTGGATAGTCAGTCCTCACTACGGGGGGACTATTCGGATGGGTTTTGAGCCCCGGTCCTGCCGTATGAAAACTGGCGCCGTTGTCGCCTACCGGGCCGAATAGGGAAAAATCTTCTGACCATATCTTCAAAGGAAGATGAGGAAATAGGATCGTGAGCATGCATAATATTTCCTCTGTTTAATAGAATAAACAAATTAGTTCCCTAGATTAGGCGTTGAGGTTTGAATTTTTTGAATTTTTAACTTACTGCATGTTATCGAAGAAGATTCAGTCCTCTATAAAAATTCTCGATGGTGTACTCATTTTCGGGATTCTTTCCCCCATTTCGCTGTTTGCATCATGAATTTCATCCAAGAGCATTACGATTTCTAAATTTGCATACATGATATAAATCTCGCCAAGAGTATGAGCAAGAACGAATGCAGAATATAGAGTAAAGAAGAAAAAACTACTCCCTAACGTCGACCACACGCGTTCCGAGAGATACCCAAGGGAATGGACGACGAATCATCAGTTTGATTGATTACAATCCATTCCAGTAGGACGACCCGTCCGTCGGTACAACTCCCATCGACCGGAAGTCTTCTTTTGCCATTGGTTTGTCAACCGTCCCATAGAACCGTGCAGATAAATCGCATTCCATGACGGCGCATATGTTTACTGCACACAGGGATTTCTACTCACGGTAGTCCCTTGGTAAGTTGCGTCGCAGGAACGTAACCTGCCGTTGGCCATCATCGTACAGACATGTCCATCATTGAGCCGCTGCTCAAAGCATGCACCGAACAATGGTTTTCTGCTGGCTGCCGGGCGAAGCGATGGCATTTTGTTTCCTGCCTCTAATCAGCATCAGTTTGGTGTAGGATTACATTGACTTTCCTATTAATTTGCTGTCTGGTCTCAGTCGTCTCATTTGGACTCATCGCACAACGCGCCGCATTGTGAGTGTGCTGTCGTTGCATCGTTGCTTGTTTGGTGGTTTCACTTTCAGGACGGTACTGAACGCATCAGCAGCGATGGAAGATTTATCCTACCCATGGGAGGATTTATCGATTCGTCGATCAAGGCCATGGGCTCGGTGCAGCAATTAGCAGCTCTATTGTGACAGTCAAAACAACGATAATGAACCACACCAGCAAACAAAGCGGACGAGCGTGGCAACACGAGTTGTAATGGGTATAAAGCGGTTTCTTAATTCTGATTATTGTTAATTAAAGTTTTATTTAAAGGGAGTTAAAGCCCAACAGACAAAATATGCAACGCTAAAAAAAGCTGTGAATAATTAGTACGTAAAACAACCTCGCTTTATTCATCCGTGTTTAATGTTGTAACCATCATGTAAATTATACAGAACAAAAATAAACACTTTAATTAATGCTGTAACAACAAAATTTCCTTTTTGTCGCAATGCAACGCTTGGCCCGATAAATTTTTATTTTTATGAAACGTGAATGTTTCCCTTTTACTCGACTGCATATAACAACCACTCTTTATCGCTTTATCCGAATTGAAATTATGTTCTGTCAACTGGTTTTAGCCACCAAAATAAAAAACCGCAGCAATACAATTAAAACAAACAATTTAAATTAGAAAAAATCGTTACAATAATTTCAATCGCAATCACTCTCAAAGTCTCTCGCTTTACAAAGAGCCGCCACAAGAATCAAGAACACATTCGAATAACCCGTTTGTTACTCAATATTCATCTGTTTCGCAATCGTTTCGGTGGTTTAAACACATCAATGTTGCTCACTGTCAGGTACGGGCAGAAAACATTGGAATGAAGTATTGCTGGCGCTGGAGGTAACAACCATTCCCACAGGATCCGCGATGTCACGTTTACCCGGCCGGTGTGCCATGTTTGCTGTAAACATGCGGAAACTAACGACCACGGCGATGACTACACACGTTCGCATCGATTGAACCAGAACATTGGGGGCTTTTGGCCCCGAAAGGATCTATCAGCGGCCCATCCACCGGCTGCAAATATGCTCGCTAGTGGATCGAGTGACGGTGAACCAACAGCTGGAAAGGATGGAAAATAGCACAGGGAAAGTACGGGTTGGGAGTGGGTGGGAGCTGCTGTAAATACCATTTATCGGATTTGTTTACGCGGTACCTACCCGATCGTAACAGAATACGGTCAGGAAGCGGTGGACAACTGATGAAAAGGTATGTACGAATAAGGGGTTTTCGTTGAAGAGCGCACCATCGAGAATGTTTGGACAGTGGAGGTTTGATATTGACCGTGCTGCCAACCAACAAAAGCTCAATTACAGTAAACACACCTCGAGGTTCCGTAGGTGAGCGAGTTTCTCCATTAGTTTTCATTACATTGTTCACAGCAGCAAACAGTTTTCGATTGATTTCTAATGCACACTACAGTACAATGTACGACAAAAGTTTGCTGGAGAAATAACTATAATTACGGAATGCTTACGGAACACGAAACAAATGCAACATTAACTGATTGCAAATGCCCAGCGTAGCAGATCATTACGATAAAGTTTAATGCATCCTACTAAATATCCACATTTAACAAGTTCAAAGACGGCACGTACTCACTTGCAGATGTAAAACATCGCTTCACACAGCACAATAATACTAGACGCTAAAGTGCATTTACTGCAAACGCCCGTTTTGGATCAACTGAAGAGAGTAAACTCATCCAAGCACAACTCCATTCACCATTACGATAAACATTCTCAGACCTCAAACCTCCACCGAAAGTCTTCCGAATTGATTGTGACAGGATAAAGTACACTCCATTAGGAGGGATATCGATTGGGGTATGAGCTGATTTACGTCCCTAGGCCACATCGTGCCGTAAAACAATTATGAGACCAGCAGGACAGCAGGAGTGTGGGACAGGGATGGGAATGGGTGAGGCGTAGCAGACCAAATTGCTTTCATGCACTTCCCAACGCACCAATGTTTATCCTTTAACCTTAACCTCACTCACCGTTACCGATGAGGTTCATGTTTCTCCTCTTTGCTGAGAAGAACGGTCCGTGGTTGCCCATATCACAGATACGTTTCCATAATGCATATGCTACTGTCGTAGTAAATAACGATCACTGTACACTACCTAAACTATCACTCTTGGGTGAGCACGTGTACTAGTGAGTAGTTTAGTTTGAGAGGTTTTGTGTAACACAGCTAACAATGGTTCAAGCTAGACGCATGTGTGAATACAACTCATGATAAAATGATGATGTATTGTTTAAACTCATTTCCAATCAATATAAATGCATGCGTTGTGTATGATTGTTATATGATATTTGAGCTGAATGTTATTTTGCCTTCAGTTTTATGAACACTAAAGTTTGAAGCAACACGATTCAGATATACATAAGTGCTGGATGTGTTATTTAATTGTATTCGTAAAAATTGTACTAACTTGTTGTCACTATACCGTGAAGTTTGTGCATATAATCTGCGAATAATTTAGCTACATATCGTTTTACGAAAACTCAGCTGCAGATAATAGTTACAAACTTGCTCCACAAAGCATTTTCCAGCCCGTTCTCCATCTTAATATTAATGCCATGCTCAATTTTAACCTTCCCAAACCTCGCCCAGCAAGCATCATCCAACGTTCAAGAGCAAGAGCAATGTCGACGTCTGGAGTGAATATTGCCAGACAGCCAATTACACGAATGCCAACACTTATAAGCTATTGTTAGCTTTTTCACAATCTGGAAATGAAAATGGAAGGAAAATTTAGGTACGCAAGCGAGGAAAATTCTGCTATCCTTCGGGGATGTAAGGTGGGAGGAGCCGGCAAATTAAAACGAAAAATATTGATTTTTGTAACAAGCGTCCCAAAAGTATCTCCATTACTGGGAATTTGGAAGCCACTTTTAGCACACAAAAGCCAGACGGTGATCGGTGACCTTGAAAAAGGCTGAAACCGTCAGCCCCTACCATCTCGTAAGATCAGCAAATAAAGAAAGTCACAGTCTTTCTCACTAATATCATCACGTTGGATATTTATTATTATTTGAAATGCTTAATTTCGAGTATTACACTTCTTATTTTTTTATTTTTCATAATAATAATAATTTTATTTAACCGAGTATGCCCGGTATAAGGCAAAAAATAAGGAGGAAATGCTTTACCAATATGATAATATAAAATTAATTCGACACAAGCGGTGTTGACAGTACGGCACTGGACCGTCATAATCAATTATAAAAAAATTAATAAATAAAAATTAATTTTACTTTTAGAAACAATACATAGAAACACTATAAGCAGTAGCACTACAACAAAGCAATTTTTTTCATACAATTTCGTGAATTTTATGCAACACGTGACACATTAATTTGCATCAAACAAGAACGTAAAATGTAAAACTGAACAATTAATTTCTTCTGTCATGTACAGCATTGTTCTACGAAATAATAAAACTTCAAATAAATGCGCACCTTCCATTTCAACCGAACTAAACTATTTCCATCCCGTTTAGCAAAGCGAGCAGCTTGCTAGCCTTATTGCTGACGCACACATAAAATATGTCTACCGCATCGCCCTCTCGTTATCCATCATCCACCCCTTATCTGCACGCTGCAGTTCTTCGCGGTCCTTTGCAAACAGTCATCAAACGCTGCACGATTTGGTTGGAAGGAGGAGGATTTTGGTCGGTCGTGTCGCTGAATTAATTTTAGCGATTTAGCCAAACGTTCTTGCATAAAATGGGAAAAAAAACATTACAAACTGTGGGGATCTACTAGTGCCCGTTGAAAGGGAGATTTGCAATCTTTTCAATCACCTTCCAAACTCCAACAACCATGATCCAATGACGGGTTTTTAGTTTTTTTTTTTTTGTGTGTTAAGAATTTTTTTTTCACATAATAATTTTTTTCTTGCTTTTGTGCACTTGCCCTTTCATTGCCAGTCTCGGAAACAATCTCGCCAAGGTTCATTGTCACGCCGGGGGGAGGACAATTTTTTGTCTGACTCACAACCATGAACTTCAACTTCACGACGCGTTCATAAATGATTGTGGTTTGAAATGTCACTTAGAAATCATAGCACGTACCAGCCCCGAGAAAGAAAGAGCGTATTTTAAGCCAAAAAACCCAGTAAAATTCGGTTCGGTTCAGACGAAAGTTGGATTATTAAACAAATCAAGTGAGAAGCGGAAAGAAATTGACACCCAGCTTCTCCTCTTTCTCAATGCTTGTTGGAGCATTTGCTATGAGGATTTTGGTAACATATCAACAGCGCTTAACCCTTGACATTTTTTAAAACTAATTTTGTACATTCCATGAATCAGTGTTTGAAGTTATAAATTTATACATAAACTATTATAAATCAATTTAACTAATGAATGATATTGAAGTTTGTTATATTTTTACATCGTTATTTCCTGCATACAAAACTGCTTCATTCAAATGCTCCCAAAAACAAATGTATGTGCACTTGAAGGTTATCGACCAAATGAACGGCCAAGCCAAATGTCCAATTAATGGATGAAAAAATGTCCAAACACACTGTCAAACGTCTAATATATCCCACCATCATCTTTTCGCACACCAGCGCTTATACTCTCCCATGGAAGTATGCCCATGACTACTTCCTTTATACCACGAGCTGGACCACCCCAAATGGTCCATCTCTCCACCAGTTACACTAGAAACTCCCAAGCAGCGTGCGAGAAATGGTGCAGTAAATTAAATCTAACAACGAGATAGAGCACATACAGAAGTTTTATTTCGTGTTAAAATACTTTATCTTGCTGCAGGCAGCTCGTGAGGGTGGGTTTGGAGTTTTGGAAGCGAGCCTGCTGTACCGGGGTTCACACCCCTCCTCCCCCGTCGCGAACGGTATCGCATCGGGAACCTTCTTCACCTTCCCAGCCATGTGTCACGTTGAAAATGACAATATGCGAACGGCTCCCTTTCAGCTGTCAAAATGAGCGGAAATTAAGGGCCAGGAAAAATGGTCGGCTTTAGCACCATAAAACCGTTATCCTTCTCCCCCGAACCAGCCCAGCAGAGTAGAGGTGATGATTGTCGATGGTTCCTCACGGCCTCCAGGCTCAGCGTACCACGCAGGCGAGGGAAAACTGATGCGTTTTACGTTCTCGTTGAACGTTGTCCTAATGTTCTTCCTCGGCCATTGGATTTCGTTCTCCGGACGGAACCGATAGTACGTGGCATATGGAGATTTAAGTGGTGTACTGCGGGGTAGTGTGGTTGGGGCCAGTAGCCAAAAGGGGTACTGAGCAGCTAGCTGATGATGGAGACAGAACCGACTACGTCGACAACGATGCTTCGGAGCTAAATGAATAATCATAAAATAATGAGCTTTACGAGATGGTTTCCGGTGGTGCAAAAGAACACTCACACACACAAACACATCCGAAAGCTCGACAGTATTACGAGATCGTCCACACGGTTTTTGTACGCTCTAACACAAGCAGACCAAAGGACACTGTGCGGTATCCTTGGTGAACCGCTCCTTCCTACTTTACTTCGAGCCACCCAGGAGGAAAGGATTCGAACGAAGGATATCATTTTTACGAGGTGGTAATAATGTCCTGCAGTTCATGAGTAAAGTAACTGCGGTGAAAATACGAAGTGGTGTGAAGGAGAACGCTCGGCAAAGGGGAAATCATTGCTGAGCAAACAGTTTTAGCGTAAGTTTAGGCAACTACGCTTCGGGCGAAACCTTGAAGCAAATGCCGGCGTTGTCGGTATGGACATGGAAATCTATGCTGCTGCTACGCTAAGAGCTTTTATGCACAAAGCACAGATAAGTTTAATGGGCTGTTTAGAAGGATCATCAAGATATGGTGTTCATTTTTCACCCCTTCAGTGGCACGCACCGAAACCGTCAACATTTGGCAGAACATTTGAAGGGAAATTCTTATGATGGGATTGGATTAGCAGTGACCACGTGAGCGGTTCTTCATATGATATTCTTGTCCCTTGGTACTATTTCACAAGCAAAGTCAAATGATGAACGATTTAAATTAATTGTTTTGGTTGGTTATTATCTAGGTGCAAATCAGGTAAACAGAAACGACAAGAAAAAATCATACCGGATTTTATCCTCAAATATATCCTTCATGGTTTAGAAATTTAAGAGAAACAGGATTATCTTTTAAATTTTAAACACCAAACAGAATCAAATAACTACATGAAGAGCTATTTCTTACAGCTGTAATACTTCTATGCAGCTGCTATATGATTCAAGAGTGCAACTTTCAAGAGAAATGCTTCCTTACCTTTTCTCGCAGCATGTCTCGTACACGGCCAGCCTGATTTCTCGATCGATGCAATTCTAACTGTAGCTCTAAACAGCGCTCCTGCCAATTTATCTGTAAAAAGTAAAAAGACTTTAGAAGTGACACTAAACAACTGCAGCCTTATTGAAAAGGCAAACAGCAACTGATACGGTTTTTTGTTTAAATATTGCTTTTAAAAAACTACTCACTTCCGGTTGATGATGAAGATAGCCTCCTCCTCCACCACCACCGAGATGGTGATGTCCTTCCACCATTGAGAGTGGATCTGGGCCAAGGCTGCTTAACGGTGGCCAGGGAGCATCACAGTCGAGGGCAACAAGCGACGGGTTGGCGATATAAGCAGCATTCGGCTTTTGTGGCACAGGTGGAGGTTTTGATCCGTTCCCATTTCGACGACTCATCAACCGTGGACTATTCGGTGTTGATCGTGAACCCATCATTATCCTACCCAACACGTGAGGAGGTGGTACAGGTAGTCCACCACCTCCTCCTCCTCCTCCACCACCAGTTCCGCCACAACTGCCACCACCACCTCCTCCACTACCACTACCACCCGAACCGAGCGTCCCACCGATATAGCTCCCGGTACTGCTACTGGAGCTAAGCTTCGTGCTTTGATTTGACACAGATGATAAAGATGTTGAGGAGGAAGCTGTCGTGTTGTAGTAACCAACTCCGCCGTTTGGATGGCCAGCGCCAACACTACTAACACCACCAACACCTCCATGATGATGATGATGATGCTGCAGCGTTGAGGAAGACGAGAACGTTTGCGTCGAGGAAGAGGATGGCATGGGAGGCACGCCCATGCCGCACTGGGGGTGAGACGCTAGGGGTGGTGTTGGGCAGCCACCGCCACTACTTCCACCACCGCTTCCTCCACCACTGGAATACTTTAGATGAGCCAGCTGGTGCTGTTGCTGTTGTATTTGGGCCTGGAGCTCGCTAAGGCTCATGAGAGGGTCGAATATTTGAGACAATCGTCTCGGTGGACTTTCACCAGCCATTTTTAGCTGGGGGCCTGGATTCCGCTACACTTTCTCAAATGCAGTTCGCAATCGGGTTAACACCGCCGACGAAGGTGACGAAAGCGTCTCGTTTCTTCTACGAGCATGATTGTTTTTTCGGCGAGAAACACATCCACATTCACTGCAAGGAAGAGAAGAATAAAAAAGCAACATGGTTATTGAAAGAAGCAAGTTACACGTACGAGGTAATAAGTGATTCCTTTGAACTGCTGCAGAAAACCCCAAAGATGTCTGGCTTACAAATAATATGCTTGCTTTCTGGCGGTACAAAGCAATACTCCCGGGGGCAATTTTTCGTTACACCGTTTGGAAACCCAAAGAACTGCTTTCGTTCGATTGTTCGTGCAACCATTTTTGTTGGGAAACACTAGTCATTTTTAACTTTTGAAAAACTTTGTCTTTTGCTTACGCATACGCATGATCGAAAACTATTGTTAAAAGCACTTTCAGCTTGTATTTTTAGGGTTTCACAGCGTCTATCGTAATAGTCATAAACCATAGAGATAAGACATCCAGAATGGGAAACAAAAAGTGTCTGCAATCGTTTTTGATGAAGTATGTGTTTGAAACAGCACTGAATATTTTGTGTACATGTGGTAAACAAGTCTCGAATGCTTGTGTGCACCCATTGGCAATCTACTACTAAACCACAAAAATAATCTATTCTGGGTACGACGCATTGAGCGCACGATTCAAGCGTTCATCTTCTTAAATCCTTCATAGACCTCTTCAAAACCAAGATACAATATTATCAGTATTGACACTTTAAACAACCTCATAATTCACAAACGATTTCTAACGCAATACTAAACTACTTAAATCTACAAATTCTTTCCAATCCCGTTCACAAATCACCACACTACCCCTTTTCAACTGTGTTCCACTTTCATAGATCGATACCAACCATTCCCATTATTTATCTACGTAATAAAAATGTCCCCAATCGAGACAGCACGCACGCAGTGGACTGATAAAAGCCAAACCAAGCGAATGGCTACGGTCCCATCTGCCGTAAAATCACAGTTGAACCGCAAACAAAAATACAAAAATCGAACGCGTCATCACCCTTTTTTGTCGCCGATTTACCCAAACGGCCGGAAAAATCAGCAAGTAGGGAAGGAAAAATTGAACAGAAACCCAAAGGGAGAAAAAGGGGGAGCACTGTAAAAAAAAATACACAAAAATCGTACGCATTCAACGGGCTATCACTTTTCAACAAAGAATTTTCTCACCCATCATAACGAGAACTTGTGGGCTGTGTTGGAGCCGTTTTTCTCTCCCTTCGCTTTCTTTTCCGTTCTCCACCTTTTCACGCAAACACACTGGCCATAACTGTGCGAGATGGGTGTGTGGTGTGGTCGGAAATGTGACCAGTAAGTTACGCGTTTTCTCACCCAACTTCCGAACGTAGTCTAGAGCGCACGTTTGGCCTATCGAATACGCATTCGGATAAAATGGAATTGAACAAAACGCGTCCATACAGGACGTATCAATAGGAAATGGAGATATGCTACTGCCACTCGGAACGGATTTGATTAGGACGAAAAGGATGATCTGACGGGGCTGATAGTGCGGCGAAGGGGAAATTGGATTTTCTATAGATAACGATTTTGGTTTGTTTCTCTGTGAACGAGCCGAATTTTTACTGTGAAATGGTGGTTGAACTAGAAGGCATTAAATAACCATGCATCACCCGAGTTATTGTGTTATAAATTGTGTTGCAAAAGATTTTTTTTTTTGTAGTCAATATATAAGTTTGGATTCAACAATATGTTGTAGTTCAACAGCGTCCCGCAAGAATGGAGGGAAGTGAAAGTTGTCACTTTTTTGAAGCCTGGCAAACTGCCATCAAGACACAATTCATATCGGCCAATATCGTTACTTTCGTGTCTGAGAAAACTCCTGGAAAGGATGATTCTCTTACGGTTAGAATAATGGTTGGAAACCAACAACCTTCTATCAGATACCCAGTTTGGGTTTCGTAAAGCCAGGGGTACTAATGACTGCTTAGCGCTTTTGGTAACAGAAATAGAGCTTGCAAGTGCACGCAAACAGAACATGAGGTCTATCTTCCTGGATATACAGGAGGCTTTCGACTCAGTTTCACCATACAATCTTAGTCAAAAGTTAGAAAATCCGGCCCTGGGACCAAAGTTGAATATCTTGTTATTCAACCTTTTGTCGGAAAAATCTATGAATTTCAACAATGGTCACGTGCAGCTAAAACGAACCAGTTTCCATGGACTAGCACAAGGGTCCTGCTTGAGCCCCCTGTTATATAACTTTTATGTTAGTGAGATAGACTCTTGTCTAGCGCCAAACTGCAGTCTTCGACAATTGGCAGTCCTCGGCGTCATAACATTTGCAAGCAGAGACGCCGATGAAATACAACTGGCTTTACAAACCACTCTGAATAATCTATACAAGTGGTCTGAAAACCTTGGTATCAAGTTCTCTGCTACGAAAACTGAGATGGTAGTCTTTTCTCCTTTTAGCGACACGGGAAAAAAACAGGGAGAAAAGACTATATGACCCGAAAATTGATGTCTTTCTGTATGGTGAAAAGATATCAACTACCGACAATTTTCGATACCTTGGTGTATGGTTTAATTCAAGGCTAAACTGGAGTACTCACTTCACCCGTCTGGTGCAAAATGCAGTAAAAGAATCAACTTTCTAACGACAGTCACAGGATTCTGGAGGGGCACACATCCATTAGACAACGGTACTATCCGTATTGGAATATGGAAGCATATGCTTCCATTGGGCATCCAATACGTTGATACTCAAGCTTGAAAGGCTACAGTACCGCTGTCTTAGACTCGCACTAGGGAGCATGAAATCCACACACAACATGTCCCTAGAAGTGATGACCGGAGTGATGCCGCTCAAACTACGTTTTGAAATGTTGTCTCCTCGCCTTCTAGTCCGTTGTTCAGTATCAAATCCCTTGATAATAGAAAATTTTGAAGCGCTTCTACAGACAGGTTCTAAGAGCAAAATTCTCAAGATTTATGAAGATTTTGTTGCCCTACAAGTGCATCCTAGCGCTCCACAGGCATTAAATCGTGCTGCCCTTCCTGAGAACTACAGTTCCCTGTTAACAACAGATTCCTCGATGCGCGAGGAAATTAAGACCACACCGAATGATCTTCGCCCGAGGGTAGTTCCGGGCATTTTCAAGAACAAGTATGGTCATATAGACCAAATAAGCCTACGCTGATGGATCATCCTCTGGGGACAGCACTCGCGAATCCACCAAAGCATTTTTGAGGCAGCCATGAAGTGTTTACACCGCAGAGCTAGCCGCAATCTTGTACGCACTATTGATTATAGCAGCGAGACCTTCGGACCAGTACTTTATCTTCACTGATAGCCTTAGTGCTGTTGAAGCTCTGAGATCTCCGAAGGCTGTTAAGAGTCAGGATTTTTTTACCATTGAAATCATTGAAATGCTTGGCTCAATGTTCGATAAGGCGTATAAGATCTCGCTAATTTGGGTCCCTTCTCATTGTGGAATTCCCGGCAATGAGAAGGCTGACTCATTGGCCCAAACAGGCGTCCAAGAAAGCGCTTTTTACGACCGACCGATCTCGGCCCAGGAGTTCCTTCGTTTCCCACAGCAACTTTTCCTGTCTCGCTGGCAGAGCATGTGGGAGGCAGATGAACTCGGGCGTTTTCTCTTCTTGATCTCTCCGCAAGTGTCCCTGAGGCCTTTGTTCGATGGGCTCTCTGTAGACTGGGCGTTCATACGCATGATGTCTCGACTGATGTCGAATCATTTCGCATTGAATGCTCGTCTACAGCGTATAACTCTGGCTCAGACAAAAGTGTGGTTGCGGTGACGGATTTCACGATACGGACCACCTTCTGTGGTCCAGGGTGGAATTTGAAACCTCAAGACCCTCCTTGTTGAGCGCAGTCGAGAATATCGGCAGACGATCCGGTACTGAAATTAGAGAAATGTTGGCTACCGGTGACCTCCCCTACATGAGGACCATCTTCCGATTCGCCAGAGATAAAGGTCTTGTCCTATGATTCCGAAACCCCATCATCCTTCGAATCCGACAATCCCTGTTGACGGCTCAACAGTACTCGAGGACGGTTATAACTCTTCCGTAAAAAGGAGGAAGGCGTATTCAATAGTACAGTGTTCTCTAGTCCAGTCCAGCTTTGACACAATGACTTTGACAGCATTGGCGTTGGGTTCGGGGTGTTTGGCGGGTTCATTCTCGAGTCGCTCTTGCTGCTGCGGGATGGACCTTGTCGATCACTCTTAGATTGGACGCTAACCAGAGCGAGCTTAGAATGTCACTGCTGGACTTCACAAATAACTCTGCCTTTTTCTTACAGTCCAATCCCGCAAATCATGAGGTACTGATGAAAATCATGAGGACTGATGAAAATAGACCAGGACATCAACCACCAACTTAACACTCATCCACAACCGAGCATGCCCAGGATAAGGAAAAAAAAACAGGGAGGAAATGCCCTGATAATGCAGTTTATCATACTTAAAATAAATTTAAAAAAATAATACAAGTTTGTAATTTCGATTGAAACGGTTATAAAGCAGCAGATAAATACTTCATATGAAAATTATGCGATGAAGCAGACTCTATTATATGATCTGATTATATAATAATTTTTCTATAGTGTAGCGTTAATAACATACTTTAAAATATCAAATATTTATAATTAATAATGACGGTCCAGTGCCGTATTGTCTAAAATATCAAATATGTATATACGCACAATATTCTACAGCAAAAAATTATTCCATTCGATCACCAGTAAATTTTTACAATCCATTTTATTCAATATTTTTCCCCTCACTTTCTACATATATAAAGCTACACATGTAAAACTACAGCACGTGAATGTTTATTTTGCAAACTGTTATACCAACTGGAAATATATGCTAAAGTCAAACGAATCTAACCAACCAATCAGAGTTCTATTCCTTGCTTCTTGCAAGTTACTGCAGAACCACTCATCCCCAGCAAGTGTAACGAAGAGTTACTTCAAACCTCATGTAAACGTCCTTTTGCTCCCTGTGCCTCATTACCATTAGATAGTTCTGGAAGTAAAACCCTTCGTAACGTATTCCCAAATTACTGCAGAGTTTTCACTACATATTTTCCCCCTCGCTCATTCAACCCTTGACACCGCAAAGATATGGTGCCAAATGGGTCAAACGAGTGTTCATAACATTTAGCTTGTGCTACGATGTGCAACCGATAGTTT
Source organism: Anopheles maculipalpis (assembly GCF_943734695.1). Lineage (NCBI taxonomy): Eukaryota > Metazoa > Arthropoda > Insecta > Diptera > Culicidae > Anopheles > Anopheles maculipalpis. Next base: position 44,012,448 of record NC_064871.1, on the reverse strand, counting down.
AGCCGGATGCTGAAGGTTTCTTACTTCGATTGGATTCTCCGAATACGGCGATAAGTTGCAGTAACTTTGCTTTCTCCTCACAATACCTGGGAAAAACCTGCTCGAATCGGTACTAGTTTTCATTCGAACGCTTCCACCATTCCCAATTGTTTGCAGAGCCATTGAGCTAAAAGGATGACGATTCGCCGGTAAGATTATCCAATCAACGATCTACTGACTTCCTGAGCTTGATGGGAGATGGAGGGACAATAACACACACCACACATACTTCTTCTGCATGTTGCTGAAGGTGTTTGAGGACATAGCGAGATATCCCAACACCATTGGTTACGCAATCTTACTGCATAATCGTTACCACTTGGAAATAATTATAGAACCCGATACGCATTCGACCGTGGTACCGAAGAACCGTTTCGATTCTCTACCGACTGCCGAAGAGCCTGCAGGAGAAACTCATAAAGACCGTCAATAATTACTGCGTTACGCCATTCGGTAGGTTAAAGTGTCGTTGCTTAAACGTTACACACTTGCTTTTCTAACATGTACCTTCTCACTTCACGTAAGGTAGGTAAACGAAACGGACAATTTGTGCTCAAGTCGTGATTGGCATTCGAAAAAACGAAGTGATTGTGTGTGTATGTGGTTTTTTTTCAGTCATCCTATCGTGCCAGCAGAAAACGTCTACCGCAATCATCCAACTTGAAAGATCTTACTCTCTGGTGAGCCTATTGATGGCAACCGAAATCAACAACGTCCGTAAAGATCCGTATAAATCCTTACTTCTAATCCGAGAAGAAAATCCCAAAATCTAGCTAAAAAATGTAAGCAAAAAAGTGGAAAAAAACTCTCCCAGTGCAATGGGCAGGTCAAGAAGGTAAGGCGTAACAAACTGTCGTCAAAGTTGAATTACTTCCGCCACGTGAAACACTCAATCATCGGCGCTTTTTCGGAGATCCCTACAAAACAAGTCAGAAAATGTAGACGAAAGAAAAGAAAAGCACCTCACACACCCTCATCTCGGGGAAGCTTTGCTACTAGAAAAAAAAAGTTCAAGGGAGCAAAAAAGTCGAATTTCTATTTTCCCAGCATTTCTGTGCCCCAAATTCAAACGTTTCACCGAAACGGTATGCTACACAGGACAAAGGATCCGTGATTCGCGGGGTGGGTAGTTGCGTACCGCACACTAACCAAGCAAATAAATCCATTAACACAAATTTGATTTTCTTCCAAAACTTTTATCAATTTGATTTATAGATAAAGTTAGCTTACGGGTGGCAGCACAGGAATGTAACGAGCAATTGGGTGAGCGAGCGAAACATTTCAGCCCACCCAAAGGGCAGATGGAAAGCTGCCCCGAGCTCAATGATGGAAATTCGAAATCGGTCGAAAAATCGTTCGCGAAATGCATTCACTTCCCGACGCTAACGAGCGAGAGCCCCATCCCGCGTGAGTGTCCCAAAGTGGGGCAGAAGTTTGGTGCCATTGCGCCAAAAATTCTTTCATCAACACCATAAATCAAGTCACACCAGGAACTAAGTGAGAAAATCGGTGACGCTTTCGCAATTTTTTCGCCCTTCGCTTCTGGCTGACAAGGTTTCATGAAAGAAGGAACTAGTAAGAACACATCGAAACGGCCCATTTGTCACCTCTGCCTATTTTTTTTTTTTCGCCAAACTTTCATACCCAATAACCCTTGTTCGGAGGCATCAGAAAGGGAAAGGAGCAAATGAAAGGTTAACAATGGTTAAGCAGATCGGGTAGAGTGTATGTGTATGCGTGTCAAACGGCTAACAAAAAAAAAATCAAACCAAAAACCCTCCGAACGACACAACCAATAAATCGATTTTTCTAATCTGACACGAGCGGGGAACGAGTGGGGCATGGTGAAAGGATAAGTGGTTGCGAGACCACTAATTCATTGCAGATGACAAGAAATTTGGCAGCCGGAAAGCTCTCCCAAGGATCCGAGTACTGGATCAAATGTGACCGGTGTGTGACACCGATTCATCTTGCTGTTTTTCGTTGATCCCCACCAACATGGGCCGGTCTGTTATGCTGTCGATTGATTGATGTGTTTACGCCAACGATAAGGTAGAAGAATCATCAATAAGCACACAGCCATATGTGTGGCAATTTGTTGCAGTGGAGAGTAAAAGTATGTGAGCTAGATTTTTCCTGAGGCTTTTTGTTGCGGAAAACGGGAACGAACGAACGTAAATGAGCTTTTGATCGGCCAAAAGTTTGACATATTAGTTGACCTAAAATAACAATTATTGTGTCACAACAAGCGGAGTTGCCGTTGTGATGGGATGTTTTTTGGCTGGAAAAGAAATTGTGTCATTAGGATAGACTTTTATTGTTTTCCACATAAGGAAAGAGAAGAATTACTGAATAATTCTAGTGGTGATGCTGGTGGTTATAAGTAAATCTACTTATCTTTAAAGTATTGGAAGGAAAACTATTAAGTAAGTGAATAACATTGGATTGCCATACGTCTTGAAGTAACACTTAATAAGGTGAAGTCAATAAATATCATTTTGCTGTGTTCTTGCTTGAGATACAATCAAAATTCTCTCCGCACCATATAAATGAACTTCAATAGGTCTGTGTGAGTGTTCCAATGACCAATAAAATCATGCACACTACATATTGTTTTTCGAAATAAAAAAAAACTAGATAAAATCAGCTCGAAAATGTGGTCCGAATTTCCTTTTTATCTTTCACGCTGTTGTCGTTTTATTTGCTTCATTGTACGCACTTGACAAAAAAAATTACAGCAAAACAAAGCCAAAGAAACATTTCGCGTAACATCGTTGAAATTGCTTGCCACAAGAACTTCATTTGCAGTACAGCCTTTTCTTGCCACATCTTCCACGCAACGGCACTTGTAAGAACCCTATCGGAAGCGATTCGTTTCGATTTTCCACAAACACTCACACGCGCACGTGTACCCGTACACCCCACAACTTCGAAATGGTCCGGAAAATGCTTCTTTTTGTCAGGACATTTTCGGTAGCGACAAATGGGATGATCTTCGGCAACCGTCTTGCAACATTGTGCCCAACGGCGCCACCCCCTTCAAACACGCATACACCACCAATACCTCCCAGAGCAAAAGGGGGAGACGGCACGGGACCGTTTTGTAGGGTTTTGTCGGTCGTCGAAAACGTCAGACCCAGCTGTGTTTCGGCACAACACGCCAGCAACATTAGCATATGGCTTCGTATGCGTACACGCGCCACGATATGTTCCCGGATTGTGTACGCACCCCCACCCATTATCCCTTTTGATCGGGTGTGTGTGTGTGTGTGTGCGTGTAAAGTCTCGCAGAGCACCCATAGCGCCACCATGGTGGATGATGTGGATGCAACCGGTTTCGGTTTAGAGGATGGCAAACGGCTGCTTTAAGGGATGCCGTCGGCGTGCGCGTACCAGATGCTTCAGCGATTTCGGTTGGAAAATATAAATATTCGATAATACGCCGCACAGCCCCGCGGGGAGTGCTGCTGGAGTAGGCGTGGTGTGGATGCGACTGAAATTGAGGGCATATTTTAGCGCTTTTTTACGAGCGCATGATGATGTCGAGAATCGGTCGAACGTCAGGCGTTCGCAAAGGAAGAGTTGCTCTATTTGCAACGCTCCTGAAGGCGATAGCGACAATGTATTTTTACATGTCTTGAAAGAATTGTAGAAATAGGTTCTTTCGCATCCTATCTCATCGCGGCCGGCTGATCGATAGCAGGATAAGCAAGGTTTTTTTTTTGTACTATCGAGTGAAACACTTAAAATAATTGTTATTTTCTGTGAAGGAATTTCGTTGAAATAACGTAACATTGATGCTACAACGCTTACAAATTTCCTTCTTTTCATTAAACCCATTTTAGAGTGGAAGTCACTTTTTGATGTGATGTGAAAAACGAAAAACTTGTTTAGCTTACCAAGTTCAATAGCACAACATCAAATGCATTCAAAATGTAAAATTCATTCCTCTCCAAAAAGCAGCATTATGCATCCACTTACACCCTTCCACGTAGCCTATCATTATCCCCATCATCATCTTTATCATCATCAGCAACAAGCATGAGCCGTTTGGGTAAATTACCGACACATAAACCACGCATAAACAAGAACAACAAAAAAAAGAGGTGCTTCATGCGTTGGCGGACAATTCCAAAGCTGCGCCCGGCGGTTATTCAAATGGTGAAATGACTCTTCATAACAGTCAAATTAACATAATTTACTTTGCCCGCCATTGCATGGAACGGAGATGGGCAGCCGGAACTGAAACTTGCTGATGAAGCAAAAACTGCATCATCACGGGATCAATCCGCGCACGAACCGTACATAATCAAGCCGGAAATGACAGAGACGATGATAAGGCTAAGAGCCCGACACCGATCACTCGTTGTTTTAGTTTTATTATGCTTGCGTTTTCGTCCATCAAACGGCTTCCAGGGACGGCGAAATATCGGACAATGCGGAAGAATCATACGCGAATGATGGGATAAATAAATTAAGCTCAATTTAATTTACTTGAAATTTATCACCATCACATGCATGGTTTTTTTTCATTTTTCGTTCCTACACATACGAAGCGTTAAAATGAGCACTCGAATGAGCAATTTCGATTAATTTTTAACGTTTCTCGCGATAGAGTCAATGCCATACATTATAGTGCACAACAAAACGCAATTAATTAAGCAGCAATTTGAATACAATAAAAGGGTAAAACAACCCTATTTGAGTAATTGGACAGTATTTTATTCGTAGCGTGTAGACTTTCCAGTTCAGACAATATTACCATCGTGGGAAAATAGCATCAACCATCGCGTAATCGATATTGCATTGCACGATTAGGCAAAATATGCCCTAAACGTATTATAAAATCTCCTTACAAGCTCAACTGGTACGCTCTATATGCAAAACTTCTCCCTCCATTTCTCGGGGGCACAATTTTACATTTGGCATGTAAACACACCAAATACACCATTTATGGCTTCACATATGGTCGATATCAAACGATACGATTTGATCACATTTGGGGGCGCCACTGATCGATCTGCCCTAAAGCATCCGGGCAGGATATGTTTGGCACAAACACAGAAAACAAAATCTAAATCCTCCACTTAAACAAAGGGCGCAAAACAACACAGAGAAAGCAAACAGTGTGCCTCACAGATTGGCAATAAAAGAACAGAAAAATGCCTCAAAAACACATGTTACTACCGCACGTCGCCGCTTGATTGGGTGTGATTCATTCGAATCGATTACCGAGAACAGTCGAATATGTATCTCCCGGGAGCTACAACAATGTATCGTAGCCTTTCGCCCTTTTCACAAGTAGCACATTCATGCTGCGGGGGACGAGTGCTTACATGCATGATTTGAAAGCGATGTCAGTTGCCCCCATCCACAAAAATGTAGATCCTTTCATGCGGTCTCTCTTTACAAGTCTACAGTAGTTGGCTTCTCACCGCTAGGCAAACAGTGTGATTCAAAAGGCTTTGAAAGCCCAGCATATCACAAAACAAACGATAGAAAAGGGAAAGAAAAAATATTCCCCAACGTTGGTTTCACTCGGTTTGGCATATATTTTCATAAATCGATGTCTTTTATTGAAATATTATTCAGATTTGCGCCTACGGACCGCAACGGACACGAATCCGAACCGAAGAAGATTGCAATCGAATCCATTTCGCCCATGATGGAAAATCGGTCCATCGGTTATTGGGCGAATGTGTGACGGGTCTAAGAGGTTGAGAAGAAATTCTTCACCAGCGTAACGAATGAAACAAATGCGAGTTGCGGATGAAAAATGGCCTACAAAATTGATCAAATGAAAATGACGCATAGTACAACTTAGAAAGTAATCTTAGCTGCACCAATGTATAGAACGAAGCTGATTTAAGCAGAATAAATGTTCTCTTTATGGTTCACTATGATAATTGAGAACAATAATTGGATGCCTGGCTTGGAATCAAAATGTTTGGTGAAATAAATTGAATACATTGTTGAAATATATTCACAAATCAGCTGGCAGCGATGGGCTGGTGGCCGAACTGTTCAAGATGGATCCGGAGAGGCTTTCCGGCATCATACATCAGCACTCGAATGTCAGCACTCCAAAAATGCCGGGAGCACCAGATCCCTTCGCACCACCTGTTCATTGACTTCAAGGCGGCCTACGATACCATAGATCGGACCAAACTATGGAACACCACGCAGCAGTACGGATTCCCTGGAGCTCTGGAGCCTGTCATGCGAAGCGCGGGCTTCGACATCCGGAGCACGATTTTCACCCGATCTTTCCAATTCCTTGGCTTCGCGGATGACATCGACATCATCGGACGGACAACTGCGGCGGTGTGCGAGGGGTACACTCGACTGAAACGCGAAGCTAATAGAATTGGATTGAGCACCAATGCGACGAAGACAAAATACCTGCTTGCCGGAGGCTCTGACCGTTGTAGAGCCCGGCTCGGAAGTATCAGTTGATGGCAACAATCTCGAGGTAGAAGGTGGTAGAAGAGTTCTGCTACCTTGGTACGATCGTAACTTCGGACAACAACGTAAGCAGCGTAATCGAAGGCGCATTGTTCAGGGGAATCGTGCTTACTACGGACTCCACAAACTTCTGCGATGAACTATGCTGATGGAGGAGGTCAAAGCACTCGCCGTTTTCAGAACGGCGGATGCTAAGGATTTTCTTTGGTGGTGTGTGCGAGCAGGGCGTGTTACGAAGGAGAATGAACCACGAGCTAGCTGAGCTGTTTGGCGGTGCTGATATCCTGAAGATAGTCAAAGCCGGTAGGATACTTTGGATGGGGCACGTGATGAGGATGCCGGACTCATGCCACACCAAGAAGGTGCTCGTCAGCTACCCAAGGACTGCTGCCGTAGACCAAGTTTCCTGGAAACTGGTTGGAGACCTGGCCATGTCGACACGATGTGGTCAATCCTGAGCAGGCCAAGAAGAAGAAGACATTGTTGAAAATATATTTCTGTTATGAGAATTACATACTTTTTTGCTCATTCAATTATAAGCCACCACACAAAACTGGAAGGTAATGCTGTTTAATACTTTACCATAATGAATCATTGGAATAGCTTTAATTTTGTAAAGTTCAGTCAACTATTTAACATTTATCGCATCATTACAGCATGCAACGTCATTCATTCACTAAGTATCGCGTTTTTGTGTGTGCAACAAGAAATTAAACTAATTTTCCCGCTCACATGCTCCTTTATTCCAACGGCTAAAATATAATGCGGCCACTGCTCACCGAGCACCTAATCGAAAAATCATCATAATCAGTAATTTTCAATTATGAAATGCAGTATCTCATTTGTAATTCACATCCGTCGGCTGTGGTAGCAATAGAGGAACGGTAAACAACCGTACCCAATGTTCAATCATCGATTTAAGCCACAAATTGAATTATGCCCCATAATATAAATCACGCATCACGTGCAGGTCCGCTTCGCTTTAAGTACATGTTGATGAGCTTTTGTTTTTTGCTGTCAATGTGTGTGTACACTGCTTTTTTAAAACCTTTTTTTTCGTAGCTTCTTCCGCGTTAGGTCTATTAAGCAGTGAAAATTAATTTAATTAATCCAATCAACCGTACGAATCACTCATAATGCACTGACAGCACACAAAGAAACAGTCTCGCTTTATTAAACATTGTTCAAGACAATGTATGTGTCCAAAGGGACTTTCACTTACATTCCACTGTTTGCCACTCTAAAACTCAGTGTGCAAACTGTGTGAGACACTCTTACAGGTCACTTTATATATTCATTTCCTGCGATGCATAGGGACAAACATCGTCTACAATTTTTCCCTTTTTCAACTCTTCATTAGAAATTATCTTAAGCATTGGGAAAAGGGAGGAAGAAAAGAAAAAAAACTTTATCATTTCCCGCCACTTCGTTCAATTGACACTGAACACTAAAGCAGTTAAAGAGAGCAGAGATTATATGCTATACATAATGAAAGATAAAACACAACGTAAAGGCTAACAGCATTCGCCTGCGAAGCGAAACGATTGCAGCCCATTCACCAATTGAGGCAGCACGGCGGAGGGTCAGGTCAATTCATTTTACGATCGAATTAATAATCATCATCAAGAGCGATTCCGTCGCCTACGGACATTGAGCAGCACCGGAATCGGTCGTTAGGGCGATTGTGCCTCACCCCTAAAAATGCAATCGTGGGCGAACTATTGCTGTGAATTCCGAACGCAAATAACAGTAATAATTACGATAAAGATAATAATTATTAATGCACGCCGAGTGTGCACGAGACAAGATGCGTATGCACTTGAGGTGCCGTGTGGAGAAACGACATACTGAGCAATAAATATTCAACAATGGTTTAAACCAGATAGAGAAACGGAAAGGAATCGATGGGGATGAAAGTTTTCACACACAAAAATCCAAAATCGATCTTTAACCCTGGTGGAGAAGTACATTTCAATGGACGTTGGCAATCAGTGCGAAGATATAAAGGAAAACGGAAGAGATGGAAAGTAACGAGCAGGGTCGTAAACATCGAAGTCGAAGTGGATGATGTGCGCCAACAAAATTGCATCAAGGAAAGCGACACAGCGTAAAAAGCAGCCACACGAAGAGCTGCATTGGGGCAACCGACAAAACTATTTATTGCAAAATACGCTCATTTGCATCGGTATGTCCGAATCGAACGTTGCGAACTGTGTACTTCGGTAAGATTTCCCATGCACGATATGTAACTTTTTGCATGCAATTTCGCAGCAGGATGCCTTTATGCACGGTCTGTTTTATTGCATCCCAGTGCGATTAGCTGTACTGGGGCTGACGTTGAAACGATACACCTATATTGCGATACGTCAACAGGAAAGGCAACGCAGATCAAACGAACTACAACTGCACACAATAGGTTAGCTACCGGAATTTACTTCCAAGCTGCACATTTCTAAAACCGTTACCGCGTCAGGCGGAAATAAAGCGCCACACAAAAGCTTTTATGCGTACGTTTCACATAGGTAGCACCTAAATATGGTAGTTTGTAAATCAAACCAATTGACTGTTTCATAATGCTCTGCATGAGTTCGGCATTGGAAATGATGCAGCAACTCGGCCCTTTCTGTCTGTCCGGAAGGGAGAACTAGGTCGGTATGATTGCTCTAGCGAAGTTAATACCAAAGAACATCATCGCTCTAACCAGACGTGTTTGAAATTTACACTCAATTAGCGTCTCGAATGCATTTGAATTGACAAAGTTGGGACAGGAAGACGAAAGACTCGTACCGCATTAGCATGTAAAAGCTTTGTTGAATATTTAATACGATTACTTTGCATTATCTACCACTGACCAGATCTTCACCATGCGGCAAATCTTGGAGAAGATGGACACGTACCATCTCTTCATAGATTTTAAGGCCGCAAATGATAGCCTAGCCGGTGAAAAATTCTACAAGGCTAGGAGCTCTTTTGGAATCCCGAACAAACTGATCAGGCTTGTTAGAATGAACATGACATGCCCGGTGGAAATGGATGGAAAACTCTCAGTGTCCTTTGCTACCACCAAAGGCCAGCGTCAAGGAGATGGGCTCGCCTGTCTCCTATTCTATTTGGCGCTAGTGAGGTGTCCATCCGTGACTCGGAGGTGGAGACTGCGAGAACCATTTTCTATAAGTCAACCCAGATCCTGGCGTACTCCCAGGTAGTAGAGGCCTACAAAAGGATCGAGCAGGCAGCAGAAGACCTCGGGTTGCAGATTAACGAGGCAAAGACAAAATTGATGTTGGCACCATCGGCGGCCCGACTAAGAAATTCCAAAACAGACGAAGCCTTCTTAGCCGCGTTCGAGAGGAAGACGCTCAGAAGGATCGTTGGCCCCGTATGTGTGGAAGAACAATGGAGGGGCCGCTACAACGACGAACTGTATGACGACCTCACAGCCGTGCAGCGAATTAGGCTCGCCAGGGTCCGATGGGCTGGCCATGTTATACGCATGGCACCGGACGACCCAGCTCAGAAAGTCCGTTTAGGCCGTCCACACGGATAGCGGAGGCGTGGTAGGCCCAGATTGAGGTGGGAGGATGGCGAGGTGAACGGTTCCGGATTCTGCTGCGGTAGGCCAAGACCGCTCCGGTTCCCCAGAGTAAGCATAGACTATACTACTACGTGGTATTTATGCATAGTAAGTTGTGTAAGACATTACATGGCATTATTCAAGAAAAATCCAAAATTTGGATCATTTTACTTCAATAATCTTCTCCTTTACTTGGTGATTGTGGTAACCTTTTGCAGTGCTTAAAAAAAGATGTTCGGTACCTTCCTTCAAACGTAAAGATGTTCTTCATGACCAGTCACCATTTTTTAAAAGAAATCCCGCCTCTGGCATACTTTATTTCATTTTTATTAACCGATGGGGAACTATGAAAAATAATGAGATGTGCAAATTTTTAACTAAACCGAGCTGACTACACTTCAGATACTGCTCTATACAAACGGCTCCATTCAGCTTAAGAGTAGCATATTCATTTTTGCAAAGCTTCCAAACAGAGAGACTAACTCTGAAGTCTTCTTCGTTCCACCATCATCGCAAGCTGGTGATGCTACACTGCAGCCACCACTTCATATCTGCTCCGTTAGCTGTTTCTGACCGGCTTCCGATCATAAACGGACGCTTTTTCACAGCACCAGCTGACTGCTCCAACAATCTCGGCCAGCTTGCTGATGATCCTGCGAGGAGAAGTGTATTTCCCTTTCCGAAACGTGACAAGGACCGCAGAGCCTGTGAAACAGTAACTTCTTCGTTCACGCTACCTATGTCCGCACACTGACGAGGATTTAAATAATTTAGTGGCCCTTGTCATGAAATGTGCTTTGGCCGGAAATGTTGTTTTCTTTCGTAGCCCTACGTCCACCTACATCAGGCCTTCGTTTCGGCCAGGACGGATTTAACGGCGATACTCTCGTGCCAATGTAAGGTTGACGTTAGCTTTTATTTTGTTTCGTTTGTGTTTTTCTTCTTCTCATGCCCGGTCAACACGAACATTACACTAAGGAGACGAAAATAAAAACAAAACACAACCAATAACACACATCCTTACAACATCGTGTGGTGGAGAAATCAGATCCAAGGACCGGTGCCATCAAGCCGCGAGATTTGCAACAGTGATTTGTGTCAATTTCACACGACATAACGATGTACTCAAAGCATGCGATAGGTAGATACGCGATGCGAGATTGGGCCAGCGAACGATCATGTGCTTGGTGCGTTGCAACACCAACGATGGAATTATGCTGATATGTGTGTACACAAAAACCTCTGATGTTGCCGTCGTGTCTGACATGAAAGTCTGATATTTCTGACAGACAGACTAGCATCTAACATGTGTCATTCAAAAAATGCTGCATACATGCCAAGTATAATATATTATGCAAAACATTTATAAAGCATTGAACATGAATTCCCGTAAATATTTGTTCAGGTTATTTGTATCTCACTCCACCGATTATATTAAAGAGCAAGAATATTGAGCTTTTCTGAATCGATTATCGTAAAAAAAGCGTTGTAAGCTTCTTGAATAAATCAGTTAGATAATCTTTGAATACGTCATACGAGAAACACTACCATACTACTACCATAAACCATCTCAAGATACGTTTCAGAAGAAACCTTAATTTCAGAAAGAACCTCATTTTACTGTATCATATGTCAAATTTAAATTCCAATGTAATGAGCCAGCCTCAAACTAAAATCTGCTTAGCTTGCTATCTTTAATTATCTCGTCTCTGCTTTCTATGTTGCACTACATCATACTTGGTACACTTGGTTCACTGCTTGGTACAAAAGTTTTTTAATTAGTTTCACTCTCACAACCCCAGCAAATCTTTTCTTCATCCGGCCAGAAAAGGCAACTTGAACGATGTAAGTACTTTCCAGCCCATTGCCCATTTTCGGACGGTTGATCTCTCTCATTAAGTCCGTATATGTGTGGAACACGGTCGTTCATCAAGTTTGGTTAGCCCAACACTATTGACAGCAAACGTACTGTGCACTGTTGTTATGTCCTTATGCAATGACGTTCGGAGAAGAAGCATACCAACCCAAGGATTGAAGGCGCAAAGCTTCTGCTGCCTTTCGGTTGGAGTAGAAACAGTTTACAAACTTTAATCAAATATTTATGACAGTACCCTCCGCATCGTATCGTCCTTTTTGTACTGGGCACATACATCGAAGACGGATGTCTTTCTGTTGGCGATGAATGTTGTGCTAGATTTGTGCTTTTCGTCGTCTCATAGTTTCTACATTACGTTGCATCAATTTGCCGTTCGATCTGAGGCTAACAATTTTGAAGGTTAGCTAGGGGCTAGCTTGAGTTTTAAAGATTAAATGAACAATGTTAGCCGTTTACTGTCTTCTACTGAATGACATTCACTATTGCAGTAAGATTTCCTAAATAATCCTTTAGCACCCTCAGCTCTAACATAATATGCTTCGTTTAAACAAAGAAAACCACACTTCCCTGGCATGGGAAAGCATCTTCATATGAATAGGCCAATAATACTTCCACTCGTTCGCACGATCCCTAGCCCAAACTATGCCGACATTAATGACAGTTGCGAAAATACGTCCGGTGCCTGTAACATCAAACTAACCATACTGCTCAGTAAAAGGACACACCAGATAGTCCTACAAGCGTAATTTATTGCGCCACGCCAATAGGAAGTGCCCCGGAACTAATAAATTAATGCCATCACCAACACGATTGCAGTGTTGCCTTTTTTTTTTTGCTGCCTTACTAGAAACTTTGTCCTCAAAGCAAACGTCTCATTCATCTTCCAGCCGAACTTTAAACTGCTTGCAAACCCAACTCTTTGCGTTCTCAGGCAAATTTGTGTCTGGTTTTATTTTCAAAAAAAAAAAAATCTTTTGGTGTACGAGCTTAACCAATAGAACGGTCGAAAGTAATTTAGTATCCGTGGCAGTAACAACCATATTGCGCTTTTCGGGTAATTTGATGCACCTGACTGCGTCTTAAGAGGGCTGCAAGTAGTGGGAATACACATACTCATAAATTGTGCATGCATCTGCAACGTGCGTATGTGTACGTTGTCTCGATAGGACTCGATGTGTTTAATTACCGTGACAGCTTGTGCGTTAGTATGGCCAAGATTTCTTCGAGCTTAAGGAATGACACTGACGTACGCTTCAAAAAGTACGACAAAAGATCATACGAAAATGTTTCTTTCTTCTTCTGTATACATTGGTTGTTTTGTGCAGACTTCCAGTATTCCACTCGGTCCACCATCCCTTAAAAAATAGCTCCTACTAGTCAGGGTAAAATATTGAGGTAAAAGTGTACCAATCAAGCCAATATTCTGACCATGTCCTTTACAGGAGAAAATAAACCTCCTATAAAGACATTTCCGCTGATAATGTCTATCCACAGTTTCATACAGCCCCGGAAGCTGTTGGAAGTTTTCTCCCTAGGGAAAATCTCAACATCACACACAAGCGGACATGCCCACATACACTCCCATCAATGAGTATCTGAAGTGAGCATTTATTCCACATTACGGCAGTGATGCAGCGCGAGCAAGCAATGTTCGACGCTCGAACAGTTGCGCGGAGGCAACTGCAACAACCGGATGTATAATCCCCGCCGGAGTAGGATAAGCGACGAAGCGCAAGGACCGTTCAGTTCCGGTTCCGGTCTGGCGAAACGAGCAACTCCCCACTGCTACCCAGCCTGACCACAACAGTCCCGCTGCTCGACAACTCGGATATCCATTCGGGCGGAAATAGTTTCATTTTCTCTGCTCGTTTTCTAACTCGTTGTCGTCAGCCCGTCATTGGCTGTCGCTAGGGTGTCGATGAGGGGTAGGTTGGTGGATGTTCTTAAAATCCTCCCCGATTGCCTGGACAGCTGCTGCCTCCACACGAACGATTACTTCAGAACGTTACACAGAATCCTTTGCACCGTGTGCCAACGTTCGCTTTCTCTACGTTCTCTTAATGTCTGAATCTGCACCTGATGTTTGGGTCGATTGTTGAGAGGACAATCTCCCCAACCGGCCCAATTTCTGCGACTTCGTCCCGGGCAGATCTATTTGCAGGTATTGTACTGGATGCAGGGATTAAAATTGGTTCGCGAGTCGCTGGTAAAGGATTTTAAAGCGTTTGCCAACGTTGATATGGCGAAAAGTTCGATGCAGGGATTGAGACACATAGTTCATTGCAATCGACATTGTTTAACTGTCTATTTATCTCCAAAAGTACGGAGGAATTGATGCTTCTGGTCACTTTGCTAGGCATAGCTATTGCTCGAAATTTAGTGTCTTGTTAAATGCCCAACATCAAATAAGCTTCTTTCTGCTGTATAAAATAATTTGTTATTTTACAATTTACAAAAGCAAGATTACGTTAAGATTCCAATGGCTCGAAGTAACATTCTCAGAAATTCTTTTCAAATCCTTTCTCTTATCAATTTATCCGTTGTATGGTTAAAAGTTGCTTAAAAGTATCAGACCCATACTTTTAAGTACTAAAAATCGCAATCAATTTTTGTACACCCCAACTACAAGCTCTAGGAAAGTATTGTGAACAAAATTCTTAACTCAAAACCAAGTGTAAAATGGACTCGAAAAAGTCAACCCCTAGCCAGCAGAATTTGGCGACCCCTTGATAGGCGAAACGGAACCAGCGAACCGTGCCCTAGTAGCAATACTTTCAACCTAAATGTGCCCATGTTGGTGAGGCGAAAATGAAGGTCCCTGGTTCTGGTACCATCCGGCTGGGCCACGGTCGACAATCCGTTCAAAGTATCCACCCAAGACCGGTAACGAAGCGGAAAACTTGAGTCCTACGGTTGGTTATCCTTTGCCCCTCCCGGTGGTTATGGCGTTTTAGCTTTTGGACTCTGTTAAAGTCGGGTTGGAGTTAGGATAGGAAAGAGACTCGAAGCTATCGAGGCCGATTGCGGAGTGTCACAGGTGTGGTGTCGTTGGCTGGCTGTGTGCTATGTGAGAGTGTGTTGGAATCCAAGGCCGCAACCACATGGATGGCACTGAAAGGGGCACGATCCTAGATGGCAACGATGGCGGTGGAATAGATTTATTACTGCACCAAAAATTCACCCTCCCATGTGGAAGGTTTGGAGCAAGAGTTCCGAGTACGGCGACTAAGTGCGCACGGACAAGAACACAACTTCGTAAAGGATATCCCACCCTTCCACGTACAGGAACGGTGAGACCACAGCCACGAACTGCCTGCACCACTGGTACCGCTGCACATGCCGAAGGAATTAAATTCCCAATTTAAATTTATTCACTTCAGCGGTCCACCACGTGCACACGGCACACATTGACGATGACAACCGGGTGGGACCACCATTCGAAGAAAGTCGGACGGTGGCAAACGACAGTTGGCAATGAATTTCAGGGACTCTGCAGTCAGGAACCTGCTACTAACCGGTACGATTGGCACGGCTGCTACCACTGGTCAGTGGGTTTAATAATAGCCGAGCGGATGCTAAAAATTGGATGGTTCGCCTCAAAATTAGACCAATCGAAAGTTTTACCATGGATCTTGCCCTCATTTTCGAACCACTCGGGAACGGGGCAGGGTAAAAACATCCCACCAAGAATGGAACAAACGTGACTACTTTGCATATGAAGAGAATAAAATGAAGAAAGTAATCCCATTCGCCAGGGGTTTCTAAGTTTATCTTACTTTTCTTGTCTTTCTTTTTTCTACTGTTTTGTCCTAAGATTCTGAAGTGCACAAGTTTGAAGAATTCCAGACATAGTGCTAACCCTAATTCGGCTACTTTTCCAAAACCTGAACCGCAGTGTAATGGGTGACGATGGTTTTCCTCCATTCGCTCTTCGTACGCTCTTCACTAACGCCAAACGGGTTCGGTCGCACTCGGACATCACATCTTCAGCCAGAAAGGACACTACGGTTCTACTGGTGCACGAAAATACGTGATGAGTGACCGAGAGACCGAGTTTGTTTTGGGGTTGTTGAGATAGGACACGTTCTCAAAGCGCGTCCCACTACGCCTCCTACTCGGTGGTCCTGGGTCAATCTCGAAATCGCGAACGATTTCATTCGCATTCTGATGGTGGAGATGTATCCAGGATAAACAGTGCCGAAGGTTCGTCTAGATACGGAAAGGAATCAATCCATTCCCACGAGAACCATCGGATCCGTAGTCGTGCGGGTACGGTTGTTTTTGGAAGATAGTCTCTACCACCCGGAAACTCATCGCATAAATATGCGATTGACGACCTTTCTGTACCGCGAACCTAGAGCCGCATCGCAGCAGCTGACCCAAAGACTGGTATCATCCCGAAAACGCAAGAACGTGCCATTTCTGATTGGACTACATTAGGTCAACTGTGCCCGAGTTTCATGCAAACGATAGTATGCGTTCCGCATGTCTAACGAGTTCGATCCGGAAACTACGACCGTGGCATGTGGAAACTCATGCTCTCAAAAACCTCGGTATCCAAATATTGTCCTTTAACGAAGAGCTACAATGTTTCGGCAGTGCAAAGTCTTACGGAGGGAAAAAGGCCAATTAATGAAACCATTGCACGATCCTCTGCGCATCTGCTAAGAGGATATCCGTGGATCAAAACAAACTAGACTGTGTTAAGTATATTCACTACTTACACTGTTTTCAAAAAAATTACAATGCTTCGGAGTACATTCAACAAATCAATGTTAAATATTTCACAATACTTGAAACTAGAGCGTCCCGTAGGGGAGTGAAAAAAAATTATTTCGAACGATATGATTCTGCTACCTATTATCCATTCCCGTTCCCATACCAATTAAAACCAATGGATGCCTTAATTGAATAAACAACTATCAGTTTTATGCGACAATCGTGCTCGTAAACGATCACTAAAACGGCTAGTCCAAACCTGCTTTTGTCACGCTCCGTTTGACGATTCCGATGATAAGAAAACCGAATTCTTATTATTCCAAACTTTACCCACCAGTCTGAATCCGCTTCTCCGAACGCCAAACGGCATCGAAAAACATGCTCCAGGACACGTATTTATTATCCGAAATAGAATCAACTAATAGCCGGGAGGATAAGATACAAGACACAATTCCCAGAATGGAATGATTCTGTATGATAGATACAAAGTAAATTTAACAACACGAAAGATGGTGTGTTATGAAGCATCTGCAAAGTTTATTTCGATAGAGCTTTAATGCGTCTTTTTTTATCTTTAGTTGCTGAATGTTACCTTTGTAAAATCAAAATGATTTCACCATAAATAGTGTAATATTCTGAAACTGGTCGTCATTCACCCAGTTTACAAAAAGAACGACAGTCTGGAATGCTCGAACTATTGTGCCATTTCAGTCCTTAATGCAGCCTATAAGACCCTGTCCCAGATCTTGTTCTGCAGACTTGCCCCCGTTACTACAGATTTCGTCGGCATCTATCAAGCTGGGTTTGTTGGAGGCAAATCCACCACCGACCAAATCTTCACTCTACGGCAAATCCTCCAGAATCCAGATGCCTACGCACCACCTGTTTATCGACTTCAAGGCGGCCTACGACACCATAGATCGAAATGAGCTATGGAAAATAATGCAGCGGCACCACTTTCCTGGAAAACTGATCCGGCTGCTAAAGGCCACCATGAACGGGGTGCAGTGCAGAGTGAGAGTATCGAACATGTTGTCGGAATCGTTCATATCTCACAGAGTCTGAGGCAAGGGGACGGACTCTCCTGTCTACTGTTCAATATAGCCTTGGAAGGTGTCATACGAAGCGCGGGGCTAGACAACGATATCCGTGGCACAATTCTCTACCTCTACTCTATTACGGCCTTCACCGTCTGCTGAGATCCAGAAGACTTCGAAACCGTACGAAATGTGAGATATATCGCACACTGATTCGCCCGGTGGTCCTATATGGCCACGAGTCTTGGACCATCCGAGCGGAGGATGCAAACGCTCTTAGCGTGTTTGAGCGTCGCATCCTCCGGACCATCTTTGGCGGTATGTTCGAGCATGGAGTGTGGAGGAGAAGGATGAACCACGAGCTCGCTGAGCTATACGGAGAACCGGACATCCTTACGGTAGGAAAGACCGGCAGGATACGATGACTGGGGCATGTTATGAGGATGCCGGACTCATGCCCCACCAAGAAGGTTTTCGTCAGAGATCCCCAGTTCTGCACGAGGCGTCGGGGAGCAAAGCGAGTTCGTTGGCTGCATCAGCTGAAGGGAGACCTGTCGGAGATCGGGTGCCTACATGGATGGGAAGTTGCAGCAATGGATCGAGTTTCCTGGAGGATCTATTGTTGACCAGGCCATGTCACGACGACTTGCTCTTTAAAAAGAGAGAGTGTAATATTCTAGTACAGTACAGTTCAATATGCCATACCATTTTTAAACACATTAACAAACATTCTCAGGATTATATGTTGATTTACTAATAGGGTTTAAACACTGCGGAAGATTACTCAAGAGTCACTCAAATTCACCCTAGAGTTCTGCGACATTTCATCAAAATTCATTATAATTTATAGAAACTTTGAGTCAATCCAGGATGCTAAAAAAAAGTGTTTATCTCATGAAATAAAAAGTAATTTATATTTTATAAAGCAAACAAACAATCATTGCTTGACAATACGGCGACGTGCCGTCAAACTTAATAATAAATAGAATAAATAAAATTTCATTGTTTCTAAAAGAACATCTCATTGGCCGAACAATGCAATTAAAGCATTCCAAACGTATCCCATGACTGATGCAAGGCAAATTCACACTAAGTGCCACTCAGATTGGAATGCCATTGAGGGCCACATTTCGATAAATTTCCGAAAAATAACTTCAATTAAAATAAGCGCAAAACGCCCACCCGTTTTACCCGGTGATTCGATTATCTAATAGGTGTAACTAATTTGCAATTATCCTGATCGTCGTTCAAAATTCCCTAACCTGTGGGATTTCCAATGAGCCGCCAGCACTCTCAAAAACTCACTCCCATTCTAATTTAAATAAATAAATGAACCCGTGAAGCAGCTAGCAATTTTCACCACGACTATTCAAATAATCACTTGACCACGGGTCCAATTTTTCCACATCCACAAGGCACTGATCATAAAAAACCTTGCAATAGAATTAATTTGCGTGACTGCGTGATCGAACACAAAATGATGGCTACTGATTCGGTCCGGCGAATATTCAATAGCATTTTCCACCCTTCTATTTCAAAAGCTATTGTTACGAAGCAAATGAGTTTAGAATTTTATTTTTCATTTGATGTGCAGCTACATTCCGCATGCGGGAAAGCGTATCGATTCAAAAACTATTGCTTAATTGGGACCGTGCACACGTTTGCAATAAAACTCACCGCCATTGAGGGGCGTTTGCTGGATTGCTAGTTTCGATTCCGAATATTCACAATTTGAGCTTCAATTTTAAGCACGTGTTTGTGCTGTCGATGGAACGCCGAGCAGCAGGAAACAGACCACTTCCCACATACAAATATTGTATTTTCAACGCATAATCTATCAAACCTGCAAACGTTTTTTAATGTTTTTTCGTCTAAAAACATTTTTTTTTTTGGAAAAATTTGCAGTGCAGGAACGCACAAAGACATGCACACAAGAACTTCATTTTTAGGCTATAGGGTTTAGAAATAAGCTAACACAGTTGGGGCACGACACAGAATCAAACAAAAACTCAAGAAACACGTACACATCTTGCAAGCGTTGCGTGTCCGCACAGGAGCAATACGGATGTTGTTCTCTTTCGTGCTTTCCAGCCACGTACCTTTCATTATTTTCACCTTTAATTTCATTAAATTTATCATCCAGTTGGAGCGAAGGTGCGCGGGGGTTTCGCGCTCGAAAAGGGTTCTAGTATTTTATGTTATTTTTTGTTATTCTAGCAATACGCGCTCTGGATACAAGTGAAACAGGAGGAAAAAACACAGCCCAAAATGTAGTTTACACTGCGTTTCCCTGTAAGCTTATCGTTTTGTTTTCACGGAAAGGATTCTTTCGGACTACATTTTTGGAGAAATCCCATTCCTTTGGCATTCCTTTAGGAGATGCATTTCATTTCTGGTAGATTGTTTGCTAGCTGTTGAAACGCTAGAAAAACTTCACCCATACTCTATCGTTCATTTGTGGTGCTTTCGATAGAAAGCATTCTTAATTTTATTCCTTTTGCGCTTCACCAGTACTGTTACTTGTACGAAGATTGACTTAAAAATTCACCAAGATTAAACGAAAAGCATGCATTAGGTTGCGATGTATTTGGTTTTTGCCTGAAACTAAAGCAAGCTAAACTAATCACGTAACACAAATAAATAAATCGTTACTTATCGACGCACCATCCTGCCTCTGCTATTACCGAAATCATATTGGACAATAAAATATGTTACATTTTAAAACTCGTGATTAAATAAACATGAGTCGTTCTCAGTAAAAGTTTTAAACGATTTTGTTTTGGAATCAATGGAATATTTTACTAAAAAAATTACTTCCCGCCATTTCAATGTGTGACATGACAAATAACATTTGACGTATGCCGTTAAAAAAGCTTCTTTGATCTATTTTAAAAAAACATCTTTTTCTGGCGAACGATCCTACACGCTTCATCGATTGAACAGAACACTTTCTTGGTACAATTACACAAATAATCGAGCTAACCTTCAAAGAAGGCGAATAAAAAGTTACCGTGCTGAAATATAAAGCCGGAACATCGCCCACATAAATTCCCACTGCGCCACCAATTCCAACGCTTGGTGAAAATCTTAACTGCTGCGTCTTACCAGTGATAGCAATTGATTATTCCTCATTCGTATGCAACAACGTTCTAATCCCGTGCATCCCATGATGAGGGGTTTTAAAATTCTGTCTGTGTCCAGCCATCGCTGTGACGTACTCGCACATTAAGTCTCGAACAAAAGCTACAAAAATTTTCCTAGAAATCGACTACAAACCACCAACATCAAAAAAGAGGGTTACATCTGGCTCATTTCAATGCCAAGGGCTTTGGTTTTCGGCCTCCTTTCCATACGCGACGGATTTAATCTATGCGCGTTTTTGTGTGCCTTCCCATACTGACAAGCTGATTGCAAGCGTTCCAAGAAATGAATAGAATGGCAGAAACAAAACAAAACAAAGCCAAAAAACACTTACGCACCACCGGTACGCAACAGCTCACGTACCATCTTCGACAGAAATGAATCGAAATTCCAACAGCGATCGTACGCTTCACCAAGATGACACGTTTGGTTAACTTACCTGTGAAATAAAAGGAAAAGAAAATTTAGTCTCTGGTATGAAGTATTACGAATTTGAGGCACAATCTCTTATAAAATGAAAGATTGATTAAAGCTGTGATTCTATGGGAAGGGGAAAACACATTAAGTTCAAGTCAAACATAAAGCGATGGTGTAAAATGATAGCTTCTCCTAGGGATCAGCTTTCGTGTGAGGAAGGAATTGATGGAAGAAAATGAAAACAAAAATCAAACGATCACGTACGGCTTTGATACATGTGTGTGTCGTTGTACATAATAGACAAGTCAATTAAATTCATTTAATTCATAAACACACGTTATCTATTTTGACCAACTGAATGGAAGATTATTGATCGATAAAATTCTTAGATGGCTTGTGGGATGATATCGTGTGAAAAACTGAATGCTCTTGGAAGAGTATTAAAAATAAACAATCAAGAGTTTTTATCGTTTAACATAGAAAAAGTCATACCTCTGATATCATTCCAACAAGCAAACATAAGACACTGGTAGTTATTTTGCCGGTAAGATGAATACATGATGAAGGTTCAATATCGTGCAACAACTTTAAACCCCATCTGGTTATTGTCCACCTACAAGTCGTTCAAGTTTCCGTTCTTAATGTAGCTTAACCATTACGCTTGCTTACACCTTTTGTAAGATAAAGCTATTCACATTACCGTCGGTCGGATTGTCAGAGTGCAGTTAAACCCAGCCCCCCCAACTAAACGTGACCCTTCCCATTGGATCAGCTTTCTCGACATTTTGTCCTTCAAAAAAAGAAAAGAAGACGAGCCATTTTCCACCTTCCAGGTAATTGCGATTTTCTTTTAGCAAATGCTGGTTATGGCCGGTGTTGATTACTGGGCGCTGCTTACACGAATCAAGTTGCTTGCTCGTACCAGATGAGGATAGAAGAATTATCGTATGATTCCTTTTTTTCATACAACATCTTCAGAATGTCATAAGACTATGGACAGGTATGGTACAACGATCAATAAAAAATGCAGAAACGTTGCGTATGAAAACAAAAAAACAACCACGAAGGTGACCTTTATGAAAGTCTCTCCTTAAACCATTGCCTAGTTTCAGGCTTCACTCACGGTTGACACTTACGATAATGGTTGGTCAGCATTAGTGAGGACGTTATGATTGAAAAGAATGTCCTCTTTTACGATGCAGTAACGGATGAGTGGAGCGGCAAAATCTTTCTTATCGCGTTTTGATCTCTGGACTGGGCAAAAACAAATACAACTTCATTCATTAACGCACCCCGCCCGATGACATCGGTGAAGCTCGTCCTCATCATCAGCATCAAATTGCGGTATTCTGTTCTTCGTCCCGACTGTCCCAAACGGTAGACCGTTCGTTGCTCCTTTTTTTACTCAACCGTAGCTTAATTGAAAATATATTAAACTTTCTCCATTTAGTTAGTCCTATCATCTCGTTCCTACCCGGAGGCCTGCAGTAACCTGCCGATGGACAGCAAAAAAAAAAAGGTGACAAGAACCATCAACGTGTCTTTGCACAAGGGTTTCATTAGGTAAGAAGCTTGCTGGATGTTCTACGAGGGATTCTCTTCCCAGCCAATTCTTCACCGGACCCGATTGATGCGATCACACTTAACGACTGTTTTGAGACTTTCGAAAAACATCTTATTTGTTTTTTCTGCAAACGGTGAAGGATTAGTTAGCTGTACAAACGGAATAGAGCAAATTTGACAGAAGACTTGCGAATTTGTTATTATAAAAAAGGGTATCAAACTGTTGATTACATGAAAAATCGGCTTCTTGGTCATTACGTTTTATCAACAATTTCTGTTATGGAATGCATAACAAATGTTTACACATTCATAAGCTCTAATTAAATTTTTCGCTTCATTACATTACACAGAACAGCGAAACACGCAAGGTAAATATTACGAATTAATGGAATATGATTAAAACGTACTTGAAAGCCTCTTTGATGTGAAGGCATCGTCAGCAGCAACGTGTTTACGACGAGCAAATGAAGCATATCAAAGGTAAGCATATGAGTTTGAGGCTAGAGAATCAGCGCATGGATAAAAGTGTCGCAGTGCGTTGGTCGTAATTGCGTTAGAAAGTAC
Source organism: Anopheles maculipalpis (assembly GCF_943734695.1). Taxonomy (NCBI): domain Eukaryota; kingdom Metazoa; phylum Arthropoda; class Insecta; order Diptera; family Culicidae; genus Anopheles; species Anopheles maculipalpis. The sequence goes on along the minus strand of NC_064871.1, from coordinate 43,989,053 downwards.
AGCCACTGATCCGTTACGAGTGAAATTTTATTTCAATTAACGGCTTCGTTTGATGTAATCCAACAAGATTTTTGGCTATTTTCGATTCGTTAGCTTTATAATATCACTCACATGAATGGATCCCATGCCATCTTTGCGTTGTGTCGTAAGACAGTTTAAGCAAGCGATCTAGAGGTGATATACAAAAAGCTGTTCATTACAATATTAAACAGTATTTACAAAACTTCAAAAACTTCAACACACTTTAAAGCAGCAAACAGAAGTGATTGTTTAAATTTTTAATACACAATTTAACACCACCACATTCTTGGGAGGATAGGATAGGTAAGGATTCTCTCTCGGCGTACTTTACCAACTAATCACCAATTTGTTCTCGTCCGTAAGTTTAGCACACACGGATACGCTTCCGAGCTAAAAATCTTACCAAAAGTTTCAGTTTTGGCTCACCGGTAACCACTCATATTGCTGGCTGCGAGAGCACACCAATTAGCACCGAACTGTACACAAATAACATACGCCAGCGGTACAGCGCCGGATTCCTTTCGTGCAGGAGTATCCATGGTACTGTGTACGTACGTGGCAGCAAATCCCTGCCCGTCGAAAAGTCAAATTAAACTTTCAGCTAATAAGGTACTTTCCGCATCTTCACACCCGTACATCATATCCACACCTGGCTTTTCGACAGATTTCGCCTGTCCTCTCGTGCACACCCCGGTGTACTTAAATGGACCCATCCGGTGAAGTTCTCCGGCATCACCAGAAAGCCTCGCAGTACGAAATCCCTTTCGTACCGAGAGGCCGAGACAATGTATGACAAAGCACATATAAATTTTCAAACTTTTCCCTCTTTCTCAAACGCATCCATAGCTTCGGATGAGTCGTCTACTTTTTATCCGACCAAGCGTTAGCAGAGAAACTGGAAGAAATAGTACCTAACAGCAGCCTGACCGACTCCTGCAGGATTATTTAGTATTCATACGTGCAACGTGACATCCTGAGGCGACTGAAGATTTGCGCTTGACATCCTCCCGCCACCGTGTAAAATGGAGAACCTCCCGTCGGTGCTTCCCCATCCACAACACTTACGGCTTACGGATATTGAGTTCAACGGCGTATGATGATGTCGTGTTAGTTCGTCCCGGATGCTTTTGGTGCGGCAAAAGTTCTTCTGCTAGACGTCAACTTCAACATCCGCTGACAAGATGCACATCCCACGCATATTCCCTCTTATCTACGGTTTTCCCTGTTCCAAGAAGAAGTCATCAAGTTCACATTTTATTTCCTCCAACCAGCCAACAACCGTCCAAGCTATCCATTCATCGAACAGTTGGCTGGCCCCCGTGTTTTCTGATACCTACTGCGACCTTCCATTCGTTCCGTCCGCTGGTAGACGTCGGAGGTAAGAAAGTTTACCAACAAGCTCGCGTGCGGCTCACGTAACTGGAGCACAAACATATTTCAAACTGCGACCGAACCGTCATCCCTCGGCAATGTTTCCCATCGGGGGATTTTATACACCGCAAGAAAATACGTACGAGATTTCATTTGGTACCAGCACATTCTTCCAGATTGTGTGACCCTAGAAGAAATCCTAAGGACATTCCCAGTGTTTCCTAGTTTCACAAGAAACATTTTCGACGCTACGAAGTTTTGCTGAAACGCACAACTGGACCGCTTCCGCTTAAGTAAGGCGGAAGTGGGCAAAAAGTTTTAGTCACCTCCTGTCATGGAGCTACAGGCCGATCAGAACGGCTGACAGTTTATCCCGGATTCACGATATCGATTTTCTTAGTTCATTCGTAGAATCGAATACACTCATTTCATTCATTTTAATACCGCTTTCATCTAACTCTAGGGTTCTAGGGTTTTTTTTTCTTATGAGCCTGCTAAATTTTACTACTATTACTGTTATCTTTAACAATACTATTTGGTTGAGAAGTCTCGCACAAAATGGGTTTGGAAGGTAGAACAGAATTTACATCAGAAAAAAAGTAATATTAGAATGTAATAATACATTTGCTTTTCAAGTTTTTCTGAATGTTATCACACTCTGCAAAAAATTAAGTGCCACACCGAGCTACATATAGAGGTTCCGGTTCAACAAGAGACCCATACAAGAAGTGGCTACGCTTCTCGGTACACTGATTGCACGCGGTCACCCGGCAGAAAAACCAATTTCCTATTACCGATGATTTATCGTCGGTAATTCACAACTACCGCTAACTACCGGCATGGCTATCGTTGTACAAAAATGGTTCCAGAATCACACTCTTTTGCACAGGAAGAACTCTGCCAATGTCCTACAGTAGCCATAGCCTGACCGAACACCGGCCGAGATGGAGTGACAATTTATTTACGAACGATTTATCGATTTAGATCGGCCATGTACCATGTGGTACGTTTATTAAAAAAGCTGTACATACGCCGCCGGGAAGAATGTTTCCTGGTAAATACTTTAAAACATTCCTGAATTTCGGAGCTCACGGGAGATTGTTACGCATTACTGCTACTATTACTGATGAGATTCTGAGCCTTCTGGATATATTTGTACGTATATTTAGCTATCCACAACGCTAACAACGAGTTTTGTCATGAATTTGAATGACGGATCTGTTATACTACTATGCCCGAAAAATAAAGTGATTTTGCGTTTTTTTTTTCTTAAATGGTTATATTGCTAGTGGAAAACGCGAATGCTGGGATGTCCTTTAGTTCCGCCGTCGCTGCTGCTTCTATCTCATCGACAGTGTCAAAACGGTGCCCCGAAGCAGCCGTTTTAGCTTGTTGAACAGCCAGAAGTTGGCTGATCTCAAATATGGCAAATACGGCAGTTGCGGAATAATATGGGTGCTAGTTGCTCCGAAAAACTCCCTCAAAATGATGAACGCATAGGAGGAGGGCGCATTATCGTGGTGCAAAAGCCAGCTGTTGTTTTTCCACAAATCCGCTCGCTTTCGCCGGATGGAGGTTCTGAAAAGTCTCGTATAGTCCGACGCATTGACCATCAAATCCTTGATTTGGACGACGTATGTGTCGTCGGTCGAGGTGGATGGTCTCCCCGGACAGTCCTCAATTTTAACCTTCTCACGACCATTCTTGATATTACTGTACCATTTGTGTATTTTTTATTTTGTTCCATTGCGCAAACAAAATTTGATACATGCGCGCTGCTACTAAAACTTAGACATGGTCAATATGGACAAAAATACTTGGCGCAGCTCGGAAAACAAATTGTCACTCCTAGCCGGGTTAATGTTGTGACTTGAAACGTGGCAGAACTGTCAAAAACATGCATACATTGACAAACGAAAAATAAAAACAAGGGGCTTCTTTTGGGGCGCAAAATTTGATACCGAATGTCATCTTACTTTTCGGACGCTGTAGTAAACCGATGAATTCCGCATCCCTTTTTTGCTTATATTTAAAAAATCAGTTGAAAATTTATTGTAGGTTTAGGTTACATCTTGCCAGCGCGATCAGAACATTGTTGAATTACTTAAATTGCTTGTGTTAAACCGAAAGGCAAGATATCACATAAGAGGAAACTTATTATAGTAGGCAGGAACACTGACTAAACCTTAATATTCTTCCTATCTTCTTCCACATTAGCAAACAAAATCCCTATCAGCAACAAAACAGCAACTTTTGTTCCAAAACTGCTCCCTTCAAAGCACTTGTAAGGCGTAGAATCCGTGATGTAAGAATCGTTTTATAATGCACCATTCCTTCGCTCTTCCCGTTCTACCAAAACCCATTCGCAGTATTATATTCCAACCCATCCCATCCCATCGATACACTTATCTACGCAAATGCTAAGTGTTGACATGAGCTTAATCTTCATCAGGCAAAACAGACAACCGCAAGTTCTGCCATCGTCACCCACTGCGCACCCCGTTCCACGTGGGCCTGTGTAGGGGAGCGCACGCATTTGTGTCTGCCCATTATCACCTCCAAGACACCTCGGGGTTGCTATGGGGCCGTACGGTAGAATGCCATGTCTCTACGAGTAGCCCACAATAGCCGGGACGCTCGCCTGTCCCGAAAACGCCATTCAACGCGCTCCCCCCTTCCATCGCACACCGGCGGCACACACAGGCACAGCAGCATAATTATCATTTTATTCGCATAAAATGCAAAATTTATTATAATAGTTCGTTAACATGGAATCGTTAGTTTATAAATTATTTATTAAGCGACGCCGAAACAACCGGCGACGTGCGTCCATCTCTGCGTTGTAGATGTTGCTGAACACCAAAAACAATAAGAGGAAAAATCTAGCAGCACACCCGGCAAACAGAGTGAGGCTTAAGTAGGACAAACGGAATATATCACCAGTTCCTTCATTCGCTGCAAGGGGGACACCACTTTCTACGGCGAGCCGCCCAATATGTATGTCGGAACAATCTGCACTCGAACGTCGATTGTCCGGAAATGTGATAAAAGTGGTAAACTAAGTGCTACACATACACTCACACACAACTTTCTACACACCAATAAAGCGTCTACTAACAGCGACGTACTAAACGCTGGCCCTAAAGGTGATGTGCAGCAACATTCAACACATATCGTACTCGCAAAATAAAGAAGTCCCCTTGAAAGGAAGTCTTCACACCGAAAGATGCCTTGCTTTGCCATCCCATGCGCGTACCACAACACCCGGCACTGTGAGACGGTGTGGTCAAAGTACTCGGCTGTGTCTCGGACTGTTTTAGTATGCAAAGCAGTGTGCCTATTCTTGTACCGAGGGCCATTCTCCCGTACTGACACACATCAGTGAGCTGCGAGCAGTTGAAAAGCTCGGGAATTCTATTTGAAAACATTCGGGATCAGAACACCCTCCAGGGGGAATACGCTCCCTTTTTTTTCCTGTGTGAGCAATGTCTTTCACACCGGTCAGATTTCCGGTTCCACTCGGTGTGCTTTGGTAAAGTGTTGCAGTGCCCACGCAGCTGTTATAGGTTCTTTACGGCGGTTGACCACAAGAAGTGAATCTTGCGTGTACGTTTTGTTTGCCTTTTTTTGCCACCCGGGACACGAATGTTTCGGGCGAGTGTTCCTTTTCGATGCCAGCAGGCTGATGTAGATGAATGGTTAGAAAATGTTAATCATGTTCTCATCCCGTCGTTGCTTCTTAGTGGCGCAAATCCGCGTGTTTACTCCCATTTTCATTTCCCTATTTTTCCGGCCAGCTCCTTAATAATACCTTCAAGTTGTTGTGGTCGTCTTCATGTTCCACTGGGAATTCGGCACTGATGACCATTAGAATCACACACATACACTCATACAATCACCACCACCCCGAGTCCCACCGAGCGATGAGGGAAAAGAATTTTATTAATCAAATTATGCCACCAACGGGAATTCGTGGCATTTTTGGTCTATCCAGTGGCCTCCACCAACTCCCACCTAATCCTTTTGGTTCCTTTCACCCTCCCAAGCTGACAGCGTTGAAAGCCGGGCCAGCTTTTGCATGGATGTAAATACTTGTCCAAAAAGTTGTCCTTTCCTTCCGCACTTACAAACATGCACACACATACACACACACTAAAAGCACTACTGCCCGATTCCGATTCCAATTACCGTTCGGCAAACAACAAATGGCCTACCCGTGTGTACACTCTCGTGCTCCTGGCGGGGGGACCCCACAGCAAACAACAAACCTTTGGATAGAAACTTTCCATTCGCACTTCCAAAAAGGCCGTTCCAACAAAGCCACCGTAAGGTTTAGGTTTGGTTTCGATGCGGTTGTTGTTCCGCAAAACACGGCAACATTGTTAGTAAATCATTTTTTACGACTATTATGACGGGAAGGTTTTTCGGGACGCCGATGGATACGATGCGAGTTTGTGCGACGATGGTTTCGGTGGCCCGAAATCAGAACACGCGGATGGGTGCTGGTGAAGGGTTTTCGGTTTGGTGCTAAAGCCGATAGAATTATTAGAAGTATGTATGGGTAGGAACAGGGTTAAGCGGTGGTCTAATATTGGAAAAGTTTTGTTAATGTTACGTTTTCTAGTAAGCCGTAAGATATTCAAGCTATGGTAGAAATTACTTACAGCAAGTACTTCTTCACCCGCCTTTAACACAAACAAGCGTAGCAAGTTTATGATGGTGGTGCAGCTTTAACCATTAGTAAATGAAACTACATATAAACACAAGGATATATAAAAACACAAAACCAGCCCAGCTGCCTAACCGCAACACATTCCGTTGCGATTTATTCTATTTAGAAATGGTAGTATGATCTGAAACCTATCTCTTACTACGTTGGGTCCCAGCGGATAGCTTCAAACCTTCTGGGAAACAATCTAACCAAGTGGAATTCTTAAACCATCCTCAACCCATTTTACAGATAAATCCGACACAGAAAACATGCTAGCTTAAAATGTCATCGCCATAAAATAAATCGTTAACTCCTCACCTACCATCAGCCCATCTCCCTCAATGAACTAAGATGGGCCGATGGGCTGACGAGAAGAAGAAAAAGTAGACAGCAGCAAATCCTAGAAGGATGGCCTCCTTTTAAGCGTCCAAATGGTCGACAGCTAAAGGTTCTCGCTGCCAGCCATATCTTAGCTGCTCTTTCGACCTGCTCCGACAATACGTTGCAAAAGTCGTTGTGAATTACACGAACTTCTTGCAGCATTTACATGCACACCAAAGGCAAGCGACATTTTCACCATCGCAACCGCCAAGGGCACATACAATTCACGGAAAAACCGGGTGTACGCAAAAAATTACCTAATAATTTTCGCCGTCTCAGTTGCGGCTGTCAACCGGGAGCAGGGAAGCATGTGCACGCGAAAACCTACTGATGACAATTCCATGCAATTCCATTTCGCCTACCCAGTACCCAGCGGATCGACCACCAGCATCCGAGGCAGAACTCGGTCCTAGCCAACCAATGATGGTGACAATTTATACGAATTCTGTTCCGATTTCTTCCGTTGACCGGGCTACTCCTCACCAACCGGATCGTTGCTCGTTTTTTGCAGCACTTTGCGCAGCTTAAATTCCGGAACCGGGACGAGCAAAACCCTCCCCCGTCCCGGAACTCAGCTGCACCGGAAGGATGAAACGATGCCCTTCTATTTCCCGTGCTTGTTGCAGAAGAAAAGCATAGAAACCGTCCTACGCCGTTCTCGGTTGCCGGTGTTGGAAGGCGACGCGCACGCTGGCAAAACCGGTGCGAATATAAATCCAACGATACACACAGACTATGGTACACCACGGCCGGCGAGCGCTCATTTGCTCATTTCATATTCATAAGGATTTAAAAATACACCTTAAAATATCTATCAAACTGAATAAAACATGAAACAGGCGGGGTAACAACACACAGCAGATGATCATTGTAAGGGTAATGATCATGGTGGTGATGATGATGATGATGATGCTGTTAAGCATTTCCTTAACTTTTCTGTCTTCTGGATAGTTAGAAACTAGTTCCTGTCTTGAAACTTTCGCTTGCTTTTTTGTCGCATCAAGCATTGGCAAACTGGAATGGCGTTGGCGAACATATTGAAAGATTTATGCACGAGCCGCCATAAATCTATTCTCAGCACCAGGGTGGATGCGATTGAGTTTCTATCAACATTACTGGATTAAATATTTCTTATAAAGTGATAGTGTTTAGTTGCATTTAATGATTTACCTTAAATATTAATTAAACAAAAAGAAAAGTAAATTTTCCAAAATTACAAAACTATTTGACTAGATGTCAAATATTTTGAAATAATACTTCTTCTAAGGCAATTTTGATGTCTTGGCCTTCCATTTCGGGCTCCCGCGGCTATGGGCGAATATTCAGATGGGATTTGACTCAAATCCCTCTTTCTTTGGCACTGCAATTTTGAAAGAAACCAAGTTCTTCCTTCCTTCCTTTAGAAAGCCTTTAGAATGGTCTTTTTGCTTTGTAAACTTGATTTTATTTGATAGCTCATTGTTTGTTAAATCATTCCGTACATCTATTGTTTGGCTGCCAGCACATTGTGGTATTTCCGGCAATGAAAAGGCAGACCAATTGGCCAAATAGAGTGCTTCGGAAGGGTCTTTTTTCGACAGGCTTATCCTACCTCACGAGTACATGCGTGCCCCACAGTCTCTCTGCATGGCTCGGTGGCAGAGTTTATGGGACACCGATGAGCTCTGGAGGTTTCTATATTCGATCACTCCCCAAGTGTCCTTGAAGCTTTGGTTCCATTGCATCTCAGGTGATCGTGCGTTCATTCGAATGATGTCTAGAGACATCAATGACAAAGATGTCTGCGGCTTCGAATACCACGACATAGATCATCTTCTATGGTCATGTGTGGAATACAAGACTGGAGAATTTGTAATGTTTCGCTGGATATAACTTTAAACATAAATAAAAAACACAATTCAAGAATCACTAAATGTCATAACAGTGACTAAAAAAATCTTCAGGATATAATAAAAAAAGCATTTTTATCATGATTTAATAAAAAATCTTCCCCTAAATACACGGGAAAAATTGAAGTCAAATTAAAGCAATGAAACGAGAAAAACGAAAAACATAATTTTTATTAAGGCTGCTAACCCAAAAACCGATACGAAACGCAAAAAAGAAGATGTTACACAAAAATAACAAATATGACACATGTACAAAGCCCTATTTTGGTCGTTATTCTCATTGCAAAAGATTCACGATTGCACCTTGCCTACACTTATTCGACTCCAGCAGTACAACATAAAAGCCTAACGTCAACCTTTTCCTTTACTGTCACCGAAAGACCTGGCTGCCGGGACGCGCATTCAAGCAAACATATCATTCAAACAATCCTCCAACACTAGACAACCACGCGCACAGCCAACGTATAAGCATGCAAAAAAGTAAAAAAAGAGACTCCCACCCAAACTCCTCACCCCATCGGTCAAAGACCAGACAGCTGCGGAAACTGACACCGACACACGTTCGCGATTTTTTTTTTTAAGGAAGCATCTTCAATTTAAGTTGTTCCCATCAAAACGTCAACCGTCTGCTTCTGCCTGTCGGCTTCGCGAAGCGCACACTTCACTCAAGCCTGCATTGGGCTGACGGACGCCCGAATTCGCGTCGTTCTGCCAGAAAATAAAACAGCTCCCCGACTCACTAGGCTTGAATATTTGGGGATAAAATGTGCAAAAATAAACGAATCCATAGGACGCACCAGGACATGAACTCATCTTTGTCTGGGTTTTCGTACCGCCCAGAGGTGGCTAGGGAAGAGAATATAAATCAACCTCAAATCGGTAAGCCACTACTCACGCCACTACTGTTTTTCGCATTCAACGATTTGCATTCTGGTCCATTGGTTTAGGCGGTCTATCGGACGCTATCAGTAGAGGATACCGCGGGGGTAGCAGGAAATGCATAATCTATTTTCTCATAAAACTACCTTTAATGCAGCGAAAAGTTATCAAAACCTAATCAACTACTATACATTCCTCTTTCTGCAATGCGATGGGATCGAGAAGTGGAAAAAATGTTAAAAATCGAGTCGTACAACTTGTTCGATTCGTTCTACCTAATAAAGGATAGGAAAAGGAACTTCGTTTCTATTAGCATATTGTCAAGAAACTTTTTTGAATCTATAAATCGGAGGTATCTGAGACATAAGTCAATGACAATGGAAAAGAAATCGATGATAAATTCAACGGAGCAAAATAATACACTTATTCCCTTTTCTGTCTTATGAATGAATGAAAATAATTAGATATTTTTTTTACATTTGACGAGCTAAAAATAAATTAATTAAATAAAGCTTTCATAAACCTTTTACAACCATGATGTCGATTGAGAGGATTCTCCTCTAACATCTTCGGCCTTCGTGCACTTGCAATGAAGCTATAATTATACTGCTTAAGTTAAAGGAAAAACTTTGCCCTCTTACAATTTGTCCACCATTTATTTGATTCTCCCCATGTCAATAACTCCATATTACATAAAAAAGTAACATTGTTTTCAATGTTCGTCAACATATCCTCCACGAAGAAATGCTCGTAAACACCATGTCTTGCCAGTACATGAAGAAATTATTATCGTTCATCGTTCATAGAGCGTTCCGAAAACGCAAAACCATCCCTTACGGCCCAAAGACCGAAATCTCTAGGCTTTGCTAGGGAAGCAGTATCCCTCAACTGAAAGAAGCTTAAAACAGAACACTTGCCGGGCGAAAAGATCGAACTCCACTTGCCCGAAAACCTCGGAAGTGGCTTCATCACGTATTCGATATTAAACTTTTACTTTCAATTCCCGCCGCGACATACCGAAGCGTCTGTCAGTCAGACTATCCGGCAAGCGTCCACCCTTCGTGCGACCCTCTGCACTACACTACGTGCACTGTTTGCCGTATCGAAGAAGATTGGCACGGCAAAGATCCAACTGTGTAAAGGTTTAACCACACCGAAGAAACGTCGACATAGTTCGGGAAGGATTCAATGAAGCACCACCATACCCCTACGTAGGACATCCTTAAGCTAGAAGAGTAAAGAGGAAAAGCACATTTTACCCATCAGAAAGAAATGGTAAATGTCTTCGTGAATCGATTTTCTTCTCGACACCAGTTTTGTGCAATATCGATTTTTTATTATAACGTTTTTTTTGTGCCCCGTGGTAATACAACGTGAGCCTTTTCGTTGAGCTCTCGCTTTCATCGCAATGGTCGCCAAAACGGCGAAAGCTCATCACGATCACTAAAGCTTGTGTGTCGCGTTTTATGGTTGTGTTCTTCAGTTTCTTTTAGTCGGTCCCTTGGAAACAGAAAAGCAAAGACAAACATACAAGAAACGGTCACAAACCCCCATCCTACAACCATCTTTCTCGCTCTGCATAACAAGGCACACTTTTTAGCCATTTTTACGATGCCTTCAATCCTTGCTGGCCGAAGGTCGGAGGTCTGTAAGATGAAAATATGACAAAACTTTTCCCCCGAAACGTAGTTCCCCCTTGTTTTACGTTGCGTTTTCCTGGGTCGATCGATGAGACACACCAACGGCAAGGTAACTCGATTATTTCGTTGAGTGTGACAGTGTGAATTCTATCTCATTCTTGCACCCGTACACGCTCCCGATTGCCTTCTTTCAACGAAAAGCGACAGAGAGGGAGGGTCGGGAAATTTACATAATTTTCGCAACCTTTGAAACGAGCGCAAGTTTCACCGTTTCGTTTCCTACCTGCCACCCACAACACGCCCACTGCTGGATGCCGAATTTTACATCGCAACACATCCACATCCACGGTCATGGTGACCTTTTGCAGGTGTTTGGCTTCTTTCCTGAATGTCCTTCACTATCTGCACGGTTTGACACATTGGGTTTTGTTTTTTTTTTTCGGGTAAGTTAGAAGGATATGGCTGAATCCAGAGCTACCGTGATTTCGGCACTCCACAAAACGAACCACGGGATATTTTATGGCGGCTACCTATAAACTTTATGACCGCCGGGACACCCCACACCACTACCATTGCTGGTGCACGAAATGTAGGAAGATGGACGGATTTAAATTTGCAAAATTTCCACACTCATTTCGCGAAAAAGCATCGAGCACTTGGGAACGGGACGCCTTATAAATGGCGCACATGCAAAATCACTGCTGCTTCCTGTCATTTTTGTAAACCGAAAGGACAGGGTATCCTTATTAGTGGCTTGTTGTGGTTGGACGGAAAGCAAAGCGCGAGCAAAGGGGACAAAAAAAATGTCTCCTTTAACTAAAAGTATAATGGAATACGCTTTCACGAGCTAAATTAAATCCTGACATTCGTAAAACAGTTTTATTATCCTTTTTAGTTTATTTCTGTTTCTAGTTTGTGTAGCTGATGGTTCACGATGAAACTTATTCATATAATTCCATTTAATTTAACACTAGCAAAAGAATGTTTAGTAAACAGAGAAACATCACCTTCTTTTTCTTCGACATGAGCTGCTAGGTCCTGCCGGCCATCAAATGGTCTGATATTTAGACTTATTAGAATGTCATCGGAAATTTTAACGCTCAGGTCGTACGGGAGGAGGTATCTAAACCCACGATAGGAAGTTTCAGTGCCCACCAGCTGACGAACGACAACGGGCTTCGGCTTGTGAACTTCGCCTCCTCCAAGCACATGACCATTCGCAGCACCTTCTTCCAGCATGCACCTCGCTTCAGTTACACCTAAGGATCACCACAGCAGACATATTCCCAGATTGACCTCGTTCTTATCGATGGAAGGCACTTCTCGGATACTATCGACGTATGGACCTATAGAGGAGCAAACGTCGACTCAGATCATTTCCTGGTTATGGTTCAGTTACGCCAAAAACTCGGCGTCGCCAATAAGCTGCGCTTTCAGCCTACTCAAAGTCTCAACATAGATCGGCTGAGGCAAGCTGATGTTTCGCGGGACTTCGCAAACGCGCTTGGGGAAGCGCTGCCGAGGCGATGTCCCTTAATGACCATGGCGGACCAAGCCACCAGCAACACAACCGAGCGAAAAATTGGCCGCGTGACACGTAACCAGAATAAAACCAAATCTTTACTCTTCGGCAGATCCTCCAACAATGCCGGGAGCACCAGACCCCTACGCACCACCTGTTCATTGACTTCAAGGCGGCCTACGATACCATAGATCGGACCGAACTATGGAACACCATGCAGCAGTACAGATTCCCTGGGAAGCTGGTACGGCTGCAAACGGCCACTATGGACGGGGTGCAGTGCAAGTTCGAATCTCACCGGGGTCTGAGGCAAGGAGATGGACTCTCCTGTTCGTTGTTCAACATCGCTCTGGAGGGTGTCATGCGAAGCGCGGGCTTCGACATCCTGGGCACGATTTTCACCCGATCTCTTCAATTCTTTGGCTTCGCGAATGACATCGACATCATCGGACGGACAACTGCGGCGGTGTGCGAGGCGTACACCCGACTGAAACGCGAGGCCAATAGAATTGGATTGAGCATCAATGCGACGAAGACAAAATACCTGCTTGCCGGAGGCTCCGACCGTGATAGAGCCCGACTCGGAAGCAGAGTATCAGTTGACGGCGACGATCTCGAGGTGGTAGACGAGTTCTGCTACCTTGGTACGATCGTAACTTCGGACAACATCGTAAGCAGCGAAATCCGAAGAAGCAATCTTCAGGGGAATAGTGCCTACGGGACCGTTACCCCGTAGTAAGGCGTCCGGATCCAACTCCAAGGATCCAACTACATGGTATCAGCAAGTCTAGTAAGCCATTCGATGGCCGGCGCGACCTAAAAAGTATTAAAAATTCTAGGCCGTATAACATTTATTACCACATAATAAGAAAATCGATTCAAAAACTTTATGTAAAAACGAGCCATAAATAATCCTTCATGAAAAGGATTGACCATTGGCACACCTGCAAAATACGTACAAATTATTTTTGATTTCAACATCAAAATGAACATCTCTTATCACATACTTACAACTCAAAGCACTCCATTACGATACCAATCAGCCAATAAGCTCTAGCTAAGCTAGAGGATTAACCTTTCTTTGTGATAAATCTAAAATTACTCTTAAAAATCGACCTGATTCGTGCCTCAATTAAGATAACCAGCAGTGAGAGCTAAAAGCACACACAAATCTCTGTATCAATTGCTAAGGATTTTCCTTCCCCTTTTCATTCGCCCGTTTTTTTTCCAACGGTATAATCGCAGGATAATGTTCACCCGTCGGCACCTGCCACTAAAATTTCCTCTACATTTCCGAAACGCATATCAGAGGACAGTTGTTTTACATTGTATCTAAATAAACCAGTATCATTTAAAGATTTTCGGTACACCTCCTCAGCACGGTTACAGTGAGGCAGTGAGTCGCGCGGTGGTGGGCCATTTCTGTCAATTTATATAAATGGCCGCTTAATTTGCTTCATTAAATGGATCTAGCGGTACGCGTCTGGGGCAGAATGGACAGTTTAGAGATTGTCCTCCTTATCCTTATCCGCGCTGCCAAAAGGGCAGATCCATTAGCTTACAACAAGACTTTCCCACCATGATTTTTGTCTTCATTTTCCGCGTCCGATGCTGTACGCGTTTAGAGGTGTCTCTCCAGATTCTCACGGATGAGCCAACAATGAAAGGAGAGTCGTTCTGCGTGTGGATTGCTGTCCCTGTGTGTGAATTTTCTTTCTCTCCCCCAAACGGTGCGATTAAGTGGCGATTTTCTTTTCACACCCGTTGTAACCTAATCCTAATTCTACCGCGGCCAGGTGAAAATTAGCACAATACAGGAGACAATGGGTACAAAAAAAACTGCTACACGAGTCTCAAAGTCCTCCGATCGAAAGGTTCATCTTGTGGCAAAGGACAAAGGTAGTCAAAGAGGATCGCGTTACGGTTAAAATAGCACCATTTTGGTACACTTTCCAAGTCGTTCATACATTTAAGATGAAGAAGGTGTTCGAGGTGGAAAGGAGAACCATGATTTTCTTGTTGTTTCTGTAACGTCGTCTTCGCACGCACAACAGTTGACCACAGACACGATGATAACCGAAAGGTTGGTGATTGGTATCATTCTCTGCAAGAGATGGTTGGTAAGCAGGAATGCCGATTCAATTTCTATTTCTCTGCTACCGGAGACAAATATCTAGTAGAGGAATATCTAGTTTCAGAGGAAGTACTCCCTCTACAACCACCACCAGCAGCAGGAGCATATTTCCTTCAACCAGCTAAGAAAATGCTTTCTTTTGGATGAACAGTACATACTTTCAGCAGCAGCAGCAGCAGCAGCAGCAGGGCGTCTTCACTTCGTATTCGACTGAATTATTAATCGAAAGTGAGACTTTTCCTTTTCATCGGAGACCAATTCGTTTGCAGGATCGAGATTAGAGCGACCGGGTTTTATTGTACACAGACGGTAGCTTCTTCGGAACCAACAAGGGGTCAAGACAGTTTCGTCCGTTTCGTCGCTCGGTGATTTTCCCGACTAGGTTGATGCATTCTCAAGAGACCACTGAAGCGAAAACCAGTTTTTGCAACCGAATTACTAATGGACTGTCTCGGAAAATGGATGTGAACTTTGGTGGTTTTAACGAAGAATTGTTGAGTGTTTTTGTTGCACAAGATATTAATTTTCTTGCGATAAGAGCAGGCCGAATTATTAGGTACGCAAGTAAATAACGGACGTTTGAAAATCGATGGGGCCACTGCGGTCTATGGCACGATTTTGACGTTTACAAACGTCAAAAATCAAGTTCGGGAATGACATCATCAAATGACATGCGAGTAAAAGTTCTTAGTTATTGAAAATGTCTTATCAAACGCAAGAAGAGCTTGCAGCCGTGCTTGGTGTAACTCGTCAGGCCATATCATCATGACTGAACGCATTAGGCATGATACAGAAGGAGGGCAAATGGGTACATCACGAGTAGAATCCGCGGGACATTGAACGCAGGCTCTTCATGTGTGAATTGCTGGTCCGACGGCACAACTGAAAGGGGTTCCTGCACAGAATCGGGAGACAGGAGACGAGAAGTAGATTTTGTTCAACAATCAACAAGGCGCAAAAAAATCATGGGTATCTCCCGGTTACACCCCAACATCGTCAACTCGGCCGAACATCCATAGCTCGAAAGTTATGCTGAGTATTTGGTGGGACCAGCTCGGCGTCTACTACGAACTTCGGAAACCGGGAGATACAATCATTGGTGAACGCTACCGTAAACAATTGACGAGTTTAAGCCGAGCACTGCTTGAAAAACGGCCAGAATACTCATCACGCCACGACAAAGTTATTCTGTTGCATGACAATGCTCAGCCACATGTTGCGCAACCTGTGAAAAACTACCTTAATACCCTCAAAGGGGATTTTTGTTCCGCACCCGCCGTATTCACCGGATCTAGTACCATCGAATTTCCATTCTGATTGGCTGATCAGCAGTTCTCCTCCTATGAACAGATACAGAATTGGTTGGATACCTGGGTTGCTGGGATTCCGCGATTTACCCGAAAGGTGAAAGAAAATAATAAATAATAATGGCCGATACTTTGATTGACCCAATTTCTACAAATAAAAATGCCACGAGTAAAAATAAACTTATGAAAAAACGGCTGTTCTTTATTTGCGCACCTAATATTTTATTCTGTACATTATGTCAACTTATTTTCATGCGGTAAATAATTTTATCCATTTCTTTTGTATGACCATTAAAATA
Source organism: Anopheles maculipalpis (assembly GCF_943734695.1). Lineage (NCBI taxonomy): Eukaryota > Metazoa > Arthropoda > Insecta > Diptera > Culicidae > Anopheles > Anopheles maculipalpis. The sequence continues at coordinate 43,972,899 of NC_064871.1, read as the reverse complement.
TAAATAATGCATTTAGATTATAAAACAAACACAGCTTAAAACATGGCGCGTTCAAATTTACTCACTGAATCAGTAACATTACATTGTGCGCATAAATCAGACCTAAGCTGCTAAAAAACTCTGTCAACAAACTTCGTTATAATTTTAAAAAAAGCGAACGAATAGAACTTAATGTAAATGTGACTCACCATCCACCAATTGTCAGCACCTCGCTAATCAAAATCGCACATTCTCGAACAATCGAAATCCGCAAACGGCTTGGCCTAATAAGGGTATCATCTTTTGCCAACACTCGAACCTTCCCAGACCCATTAGACGACCCTCGATAATCTTGCGGATGCTGCGACAAATCAAGCAGGAATAAAGCAACAACAAAAAACCCCCTAATTGATAAGAACGACAAGGTTAAGCGTTAACGTCAGTCGGCCAGTTGACAACGGAGAAATCCCGAATGTTCAAATGTAAACATTGTGCTCGAAGTGCAGAACACACACAAAATCACACTATCACTATCAAAGCTACCGACAAGGGTTGTAAAAAAAAGTCGAACGCGTGGCCATGCTTCGATTATTTCGTTCGCAACGCAAGAGTGACATACAAAAAAGCGAACCCGATAGAAACCTCGGTGGGGAAAAAACGGCTTTGAGACTAAACGTACGTCTACTATAACCTTCCACGTCGATGAATGTCGCGTTGGATTGTTCACAGTTCTTATCGTTTGGTTGGGTAGTTTGAGAGGGCAACTAATTAATCGGTCACGAGGTTGCCGTACACAATTGTTTTCGATGCAAACCCCAATTTAGCCTTTGATACAGAATAACATTTGAACCATTCATTCCTGCATGTGCAAATAGAAAACTCGAACAAAGAGTAAGCCTCGTGGGATTTTTCTTACTGATCAATTTTAAATTGAATTCGGCAAGGTAAGCTTTTTTTGGAGCTCTTCGAAACGATCCGTCAAGAAATCGATCCTAACAAGATGATCAGTCCAGCAGCGTCCTAAGCGGACAATATTACCTATTATTCCAGCGCATCAACAGTGTCAGCTGCTTAAAATCGTCATCCATGATCATCGCTACACACGCTCGAAAGCACCGATGATTTGAACCGACGTCAGACGATGTGCTTTTTGTGGGAATGATTTGCATAACCCGTTCCCGGCGTAAATTGAACCAGCTGCAGCAGGAGCGACTTGATGTTTGGTAGTATTCGGTTTCAAGCTTCCAAACGAAAAGAGGAATCGTTTGCTGCTCGGACGCTGCTCGGTTGATTGGTTGCAGACATTCGTCGTTCCAAAGCAGAAGCGCCTATGTCCTCCAGAAACGATGTGCGCGAAAAAAAAACGAAACCTCTCAGATTGCATCGAACCAATTTGGTTCTTCTTGTTTTATCCGACCACTGTCTACCATGGCTTCACAACCATAAACAAAACCTGATGACAATTTGTTCCACTCGGCTAGCATCACGCTTAGAAAGCACACGCTGCTGATGCTCTAATGGAGATTTCCAACCAACCAAAGGTCAAGCCAGGGAGCACCGAACTGGTAACAAATGCAAGCGTCAAAAAGAAAAGCGAACGAAACACATCATCGTGCCTCCATTGAAATGGCAGACCCTGGGCGACAGCCGAGGTGTAATGCAATTTGTGTGAGCTGATTTTGTGCAATCCATCATTATTTCCTGCCGGGCCATAAATCACATCAAAAACGAGCCAGGACCCCACCCGGTGGTTGACAAAGACGGGGAAGACGGCGACATGCTGACCCTGACATGGCATGCAGGGATTTCTTCAGACGAGTGCTCCCATTCTTCACACACAGTTGTTTAGCAGTAGTACAGCTGGCTCAACTAACCAAACCACAAGTGTTGAAGTCTTGGACCTAAAATCTTGGAGTCACCCCGCAAGTGGCGCGCCAACTTTTCGCGCTCTAAACAATTTCTTAAAGAACCTGGAGCCACATTCCGGTGAAACACCCCCACAACAATGATGACGGTGTGCAATTGCAAGCCCGGGTGCATTAGACGTGAGCGGCGCGGTGTGCTTTTGCATTCGTTGCGACGGACAAACGGCTGCTAGAGACATTGGATCCAATCAACTTCTAAACGTCATTCGCTAGTCTTGCAAGCGCATGCGATGGGGCGGTACTGTACGGTTGAAGTTGATTGAACTGGGCGCTGGACTGAAGTGCAGATTGGGTACCGGGCTGATGGAGATGGTGTCGTGTGGCTGTCGAAGACTGTCGATTGTGTTGACAGCGAGACAAAACCTTATACACGAGCGATGCAGAAGAAGTGGCAAAAAAACAAAATGCTACACAAAATTCAGCCACGGCACGACAAGACGGTTGGTTGGTAACCGTTCGGAAGGAGGTAATGGACATAAACACATGCCGTCATTACGTAGTGTCACTGCGCCGCGTTGTCTTTTCGACGACGACGACGACGACGACGGCAACCAGCGAGCTTTTCGCTGGAGACGTTGCAGTGGTGCAATGGCTTATGAAGCTTATGATTATTATGATGACGACGCGCGCGATGACGAGTACTCCGGATTGTGCATCCCATACTACGGTTTTGCTTCATCATTGTGAGACACACATCGCGCTATCAGTGTTTGTCATGTTTCTGGTCGAGGTGTTATTGTGATTGCAGTCGCTCTGATACGAAGAATGCATCCCCGGTCCATGGTGATTCGATTGGCAGATGGATGATACACACCGTGACGAATGCATATAGTACTATTGCAACCCAAAGCTATGCACCAACGACTTCGTGAGGTTATTACTTTATGTCGCTTTATACATGTAGAATCCAGCTTCTGAAATCTGAAATACATCAACAAATCTCCTAACTTCAAGTTTTTAGGCTAGCCTGCTCTCCAAACATTCTCCCAGAGGTCAATAACATCTCAACACGGCGGGGCAGCTGTTCAATGCACGACAATGCAGAGAGTTAATTGAAGGGATTCGATTACTAGCATCTAGGCAGCAGCAACGACTGACAACTTCAATCATCCTCCGGAAGCAAAACGTCTGACGCGGCACTGTGCTGTGTCGACAGTGTTGGCCTCAAGTCGGTCCATCGAGTGAGCAGTCAATCTAATCTAATTTCTTTGTCTCTTGAACTGCACTGCAAAGTGAAGGCAAGAATTGTTGTATTGATGGGACGCTCAGACAATCATGACCACAGCCTAATCCAATGGTAAACTAATTTCCGGACAGAAAGTTTTACGAGACGAAAACTGAACGAGTATGGATTGACATTTTTGTGTTGAAAGTTGAGAAGAATTGAAAATAATTAATGTGGAGCTAGTGAAGAAGATACGAATTGTAAACAACTTATCCATCAAAGGAAAAGAATCAAAGAAAAGATTATATGTCTTTGGAATCAAAATTCAGTTAACGTGTCCCATTCGCAAGGTTACAATAGGATTGCAATTATTTGTACCAAAATCTTTGCTAATGAAAGGTTAACTAATCATGTTAGACAATCAGGGTGAGATGTGTGTATGTGTGTGGCTTGAATAACTCTTGGCTAAACAGTCAGTCTTGCGTAAAGGAACTCAATTGTGTTTACTGTGTTATTTACACAAAATCAAACAAGTCCCTACATGCTACTACACCATGCCTTCATGAATGGTGGCTGTAAAGTTACTTAGAAGATGATAACGTCACCTGATGACGCTCTTCCATTGCCCATCAAGACTCCAGTTGCTGCTGGTTTATAACTGGACTGCTGGTGATAACATTTTTCCACTGCAGATCACGAGAACAATGACCCACAGCGAGGGCAAGGGAGAGTGAATAAAGATTAGCCACCGGTAGATTAACTTTTACTAAAACTTCACCGACCGTACCTTGGACCAAAAAGGGTGTGGATGCAAAGATTAACTCATCTCCACATCACCACGGATCAGATCAGTCAACGGATCCACTGCAAAGGAACATATTTGGAAAGGAAATTAAATTAATTCACTAGCGGCAACTTCCAGCGGGCACTTATTACTCCAACAGACGACAGAACCTGTCTGCGTTAATTAAGATAAATTGTCCCCACCAACAAGACAAGACAGAACCACAGATCCGATTGCAATTTTGGCATGATTTACAAAATACATGTGCCCAAGAAGAAAGAAAAACAAAACACCGCACATCATTTTTGTTTGGCGCGACTCAGCATCGCCAGCAAAACAGAACTTCACAACACAAATCACCCCTTTTACGATATCTCCTCCTCGTTTCAACCCTCTTTCCCCCACGGGGATCGCACCATCGTTTGACCCCAATTTCACGGCGAATTCACAACCAATCAAACGAGTAATAACATTATACGTTTGGGACGGGAGGGGGTGTACTGTTTCAGTTTTTTTGTGTGCAATTCGTATGATGTGTGTTTGAGGGGTTTCTGAGTTTCATCCGTTCATCGGCTCGATGGCTGTCGCGGATTGAAGGTCACCGGCAAGGTGAAGGTTGTGCGCAATTTAGATACAAATAAATATATTTATGCTTTCGTCACCTTCTCACCTTCCGTACCATCCAAGCGAATCACGACGGCAAAAGGGAGAGAGAGAGAGGATCACGTTTTGATTGCGATCGCACTTGGCACGAGTGTAGTTGGATGAAATTGCAAGGCAGCGAAGAGGTTGGGAAACATCGCAACTAAAATATGTGACTGTGGGACCTTCATTGTATGGTTTTGGCGAGAGGAGTTTCGCGATCGGGCGCATGCTTTTTTGGAAAATCCATACCAAAAAACCCCAACACGGAATGTCGATTTAATCGTACGCAAGGGTATGCGCCGTCGATCGTGCCCACAAATGGTAGAAACAGATTATTATTGAGCATCTTTCACCCCAACCTAATTTGACTAATGAGGCTGATGATGATGAAGGAGACATGTGTGTGTGTGTGTGTGTGTTATTTTTGTCTCTCCTTATAATCGTCACAATAAAACGTGGGAACGTTGTAGTTGAAAAAGCTTTTCTCCTACCACGTCCGCCACGTTTAGTTCGGAGGGTAATAATAAATTTATTTGATTAAAAGGAAAGTAGTTGATAGATTTTGGAGAAATTTTGGATTCTTTTTAACCCCAAGCTGACCAGAAAAATAATAATAAGCATTCAAATCTATTTGGTGCTGCCAAATAACGCTACATTCAACGTGTTTTGGATAACTTCCCAACATCGGAATACAACAGCGCGCTGAGGACGAAGATCGACGTCAATAAAACTAGGTCAAATGCGTCCGTCATTCAGCTTAGGACAAATCCTGTCTAGAAAGAATTTTTACACCCATCACACCCCCTCAACCTCGTGATTGAATCAATTCCACCAACAGCAACTCCACCACCACATGGAAAGCAAAAAAAAAAAATCACACCAAAAACTCGATCGATCGAGACACTCGCCGAATGGCACAAACACTGCAGCTGCAACAACCACACCGTGTGTCCGCGGGGTTCATGTTTATGCAAAAGGGATCCAATGTCGGACGGATTTGTTGCCCGAGTGCCCAACTGCCCTAGCATCGTTTCTACCATCCATGGAAACAGACACGACAGGCAGGCTTAGTGCAGGAAGAAACTGAAAAGGGCAATCCACTGTCGTACCGTCTCCCTTCTGCTACTGCCAACCAGCTCCTAAGTAGCGTTTGTCGACATTCTTAGCAAAAACAGCAACCAAACCCTTAAAACTCCATCAGGGCAATGATGACGATTGGCATCCATTTTGGGCATATTAAATTAGTCGCGCAGCAAAGGTAGCCCTTCGATTCGAGCTTTGGTTCCGTTTTTGGGGATAAAAAATGAGCGGCCAAGAGTGATACCACGAAAAAAAAAGGTCTTCCACTCACTTCAGACACTCCAAAATGATGTGTTAATCTTCGGAGTGCAATACAGGTTATATATGGACGATGTGTGTTGAGGGTGATTTTCTGCTTAGCAGGGTTAACAGTTTTCGCCAGAGATTTTCTTAGAAAAAAGTACTTTGAAGTCTGCAACAAAACTGCATCGCATCGTTTCATGCAGCTATGTTTCATGCAGCAGCATAAAACAATTAACAAATCATCATTTGACACCATCTTTTACGGAAAATAGTCACCTTTATGCCGTCCCAAAACATCTGTTCATTAAAAAAGGGGTACAACGTTTCCGGTACCGTGCAGGCGAAGAAAACGTAACCTGAATGGTTGGCTCGGTTGCTGAATTGAATATTTATACGTACGTGTAATCACAACCGAAAAGATGGTCACGAACCTAAACGATTCCGGTTGATTGATGATGAATATTCAGCTTGTAGCACGGTTAGGTACGTGTCTGATGGTGGTGGCATTGGTGCTGTGTTTACCGGCTGCATTCATTTAATACAGTAACCTAAAATAACCACACGAGGCAATTATCTGAGAGGTGATTAATCAATTCGATTTTTGCGTAATATACTTCGAGTATCATTCCATCTCAGAATAATCAAAATGAAAAGCATAAGCAACGAATCAGAATACATAAAGCCCAGTTTCAAAACCGTTATTAGCCACTCCATATGAATTAAATCAACATCAAGAGACAATATCAAGCAACAAATCGATACATTAGCTGGTATACGTGGGAAGAAAAGTCTTCACTTTGCAAGAGGCCCGGCAGTCTGAAATGAACCACTTCACCTAAGGTGGTGAATTGTACCGGATTTTACAACATTAACAGATCACCATCGGTTTTGGTATTTTAACCCATCCTTTCAATCAGTGCCATCAATACAAAAGGTGCTTTTGCAGTGTTTTTTTCGATCGGCCAAAAAGGACGAAAATGAATGTAGTTGCTCGTTTGCCAGCCTCGGCGAAAGGGGATTGGGAGACGAAGCACGCAAAGAGGCCAAAATCTGAGACAATTGAAAAAAAGGTTGAACACACAGGAAAAAAAAATACCTCCACAAGCCGATATAGGACCGTTTCAGAAGCGCTTCGACTAGCCTTCCATTATCCTTTACGGTGAAGTTGGCCAAAAGGCTGGAAAGAGGTTTTTATAGACGAAAAAAGTCGAGAGTATCTTCTTATGCTTTCCATCGCTTCTCAGACTAGAATCACGATGAAGGATAATGGAGCACTTCAACCGAGAAAACCTAAAGCTATCTATTCACTAAATGAACTTCTACTTTGGACGAGGGTTTTTTTTAGAATCTTCGCGTATCGATCGCTTCTTTTTTTCTATAGTGCCTAAAGACTGCAGTCTACTACGCTAGTCTATACTCTTTCCTGTTTCCGATGGCTTTCTTTGCATTGTACGCTTATCGATTTTTTCCCCGGTTTATCCTTCCACATTCATCTACAAATTTTGATCACAAAACTGCATTTCTATTTTGCATAAACAGCAACTCGATCGGTGGTTGGTAAGCTCAAAGCGATATCATGCTCCACTATACGATAAAGTGTTGTATTTTATCAATCTATTGCAATATGATTCGAAGCATTCTTCCAGTGTCACAAACGTCCTTGAAATGACAAAAACAACATACAACCATGGACACAGTCCCACACATCAAGCACGACAGGTCACCACGTTCGTGTGTAATCTTATTATTTAAATTTAAATTTATCGATTTCTCCAACCAGCCACCACGTCGAAGCCCTCCACCACTACACCGTACGAGCAAACGGATGGGAAAGAAATCGAACGGAAAATAAAAACAAACAAAAAAAACAAAACCTTCCCCGAAGGCAATGGGTCCGGGACTCGTGACGGAAACTCACGTCAGCTTTTCCTTCTCTACCTGCCCTCTCGGACAGGACGGTGTCACACGGTGTGTAGTAAAATACGGACAAAAGAAAGCTTCCGTCCCTGCCCTTGCCTGCCGGTCTGGCCTGAGGAAAAGCTTCTCGAGAGTTGATCGTCGTTGGTGCCAGCGTAGTGTCGCAGTGTACCGTCCTGTCCATTTTGGCGAGAGCCACTATTTGTTCTAGCGTGACAGCTTTCGATACCTTTTCGACGGTTTCCGGGGATTATTTGTGTTATTTTCCAGCTCGATGATTTTTTATGGGAAATCAAATCCAAAGCAGCAAGATGGGAGAGGGATGTGCACACGCGTAACAGACACACGACGATTTCTACCGAATGGATCTTGGCCACAAAATCGATGAAGCTCGTTTGTATACATGGCGGTTTGTGATGTCTGTTGAACGACAGGTTTTTAATTTGTTTATAGTTTCAAATGCCATTCAATTTTTTTACCATCAAAGAGTTTAAAACAGCAAAAGGACAAAAACTTTTGCATAAATCTTTAATATTTTATTTTCTATCTTAATATAATCTTTTAATATTTTAACCATGAAATGCAACTGGCTTCACAAACCACTCTGAATAATCTTTCCGATTGGTCTGAAAACCTTGATATCAAGTTCTCTGCAACGAAAACTGAGATGGTAGTCTTTTCTCCTTTTAGCGACACGGAAAAAAACAGGGAGAAAAGACTATATGACCCGAAAATTTATGTCTTTCTGTGGATATCAACTACCGACAATTTTCGATACCTTGGTGTTTGGTTCAATTCTAGACTAAACTGGAGTACACATTTTACACCGAGTTTTTATTTTACAGTACCGTTGTCTTAGACTCGCAATAGGGAGCATGAAACCTACGCACAACACGTCCCTAGAAGTGATGACCGGAGTGAAACCGCTCATACTGCGTTTTGAAATGCTGTCGCTTCGCCTTCTAGTCCGTTGTTCAGTATCAAATCCCTTGATAATAGAAAATTTTGAAGCGCTTCTACAGACAGGTTCTAAGAGCAAAAGCTTAAAGATCTACGAAGATTTTGTTGCCCTACAAGTGCATCCTAGCGCTCCACAGACATTAAATCGTGCTGCCCTTCCTGAGAACTATAGTTCCATTCTAACAACAGATTCCTCGATGCGCGAGAAAAATAAGACCATACCGAATGATCTTCGCCCGAGGGTAGTTCCGGGCATTTTCAAGAACAAGTATGGTCGTATAGACCAAATAAGCCTACGCTCATGGATCATCCTCTGGGGACAGCACTCGCGAATCCACCAAAGCATTTTTGAGGCAGCCATGTAGTGTTTACACCGCAGAGCTAGCCGCAATCTTGTACGCACTATTGATTATAGCAGCGAGACCTTCGGACCAGTACTTTATCTTCACTGATAGCCTTAGTGCTGTTGAAGCTCTGAGATCTCCGAAGGCTGTTAAGAGTCAGGATTTTTTTACCAAAAAAATCATTGAAATGCTTGGCTCAATGTTCGATAAGGCGTATAGGATCTCGCTAATCTGGGTCCCTTCTCATTGTGGAATTCCCGGCAATGAAAAGGCAGACTCACTGGCCAAAACAGGCGTCCAAGAAGGCGCTTTTCACGTCCAACCAATCTCGGAGCCCAAAAGTTCCTTCGTTTCCCATAGCAACTTTTCCTGTCTCGCTGACAGTGCATGTGGGAGGCGGATGAACTCAGGCGTTTCCTTTTCTGGATCTCTCCGCAAGTGTCCCTGAGGCCTTTGTTCGATGGGCTCTCTGTAGACTGGGCGTTCATACGCATGATGTCTCGACTGATGTCGAATCATTTCGCATTCAATGCTCGTCTACAGCGTATAACTCTGGCTCAGACAAAAGTGAGGCTGCGGTGACGGATTTCACGATACTGACCACCTTCTGTGGTCCGGCGTGGAATTTGGAACCGCAAGACCCTCCTTGTTGAGCGCAGTCGAGAATATCGGCAGACGATCCGGTACTTAAATTAGAGAATTGTTGGCTACCGGTGACCTCCCCTATATGAGGATCATCTTCCTATTCGCCAGAGACAACGTTCTTGTCCTATGATTCCGAAACCCTATCATCCTTCGAATCCGACAATCCCTGTTGACGGCTCAACAGTAAAGTCCAGCTTTGACACAATGAGTTTGACAGCATTGGCGTTGGGTTCGGGGTGTTTGGCAGGTTCAGTCTCGAGTCGCTCTTGTTGCGGCGGGATGGACCTTGTCGATCACTCTTAGATTGGACGCTAACCAGAGCGAGCTTAGAATGTCACTGCTGGACTTCACTGGAGAACACTATACGCAGGCGAATCCATGTTTGTGCTGTTCAAATAACTCTGCTTGTTTTCTTACAGTTCAGACCCCAATATCGTAAGGTCACCAAAAAAAAAGCCACAACACACCAGGAAGACATCTTCCAACAACAACCAAAAAAGACTAGGACATCAACCACCCACTCAACACTCATTCACAACCGAGCATGCTCGGGATAAGGCAAAAAACAGATAATCCTGTTTGTATGAATAGTCGTCACATTTGGTGTTGACAATACGGCGCAAGCTGTCATACTTAAAATAAATAAAATAAATAAATAAATAATATTTTAACTTGAAATATAAAACGCAAAATTTGTTTCATCAGTTTTTGAAACAACGCAGTATAGATAGATTAGATTTGATGAGGCGCGGAACTAAAGGAAGTTGGTGAAGCCTCATCAAATCTTATCTATCTATACTTCTCACAACTGTTCAACGGAATAGAATTGACGCGCACTGCATCTGCAGCTACACAAATGCAGTACAACGGAACGTTCGTAATGCCGTGACGGGCTCGTCTGTTAAATGAATCGGCTCAATCGCCCGTTAAAAACTATTACACTCTATCTTAGGTTGTGACTATCGTACCGTAGTTTGCTCACAGTAGCGATAATTTGAGCACTGCAAAGTGCTGTTTATTATGTAATTTTGTAAAGAAAAACATTCAAAAACATTAGTCAAATTTCCTCAAGTTTTACTATCGTTAACCATATTTCATCTTGAACATTAACCTCATTAATATCATTTTCCCATATAGCTTAACCTCCTCACTATCCACCATCGCCCTGAAGGAAACGTAATACAAAGCATTAAAAAAAATCGAAACAAACTGGGCCACTTCCCAAACAACACAAAGACTCAACCATTTACCATCGCATAGATCCCACCATCACCTAATGATGAGCAAAATAAATGAATGATGCTGGACCGAACGGGTGCGCCTACCCGCGACCGGCCAAAAACCGAAGACGGAAGAAAAGGCCACCGGGAGTGAACATAAAACCGGTGCTGCTTACACTATTGCAGTCGAGAGATGCAATTCAACAACAACAACAGCGGTGAAACGCACGCAAAAACCCCATCTCCATCCATCTGGTTCACGACGCTCACCGAAACCGTTAGGGCAAACGAGATGAGGGAACCAGAAACGGAACAGAACAGCTGCGAAGGGAAAAACACACAAAAACAACGGCCTCCACAGTTGCACCGCTTCATCATCGATAACTTTGGCTGCTTTTCCCAGCTTTGTACGGGTTCGGGCGCGTTGCGTTGCCAGTTGCCTACGTTCCCCCCGAGCGTGCGTGGTCATCTCGGAGCGCCCAGGTGTCTGGGTTTGGAGGAAGAAATATAGCTGCCTATCTCATCGCTTTACACTCTTCTCTGGGTGTGTGTGTGCGTGTTTTCCGAGCTAGCATGAGCTTTCTTCTATTCGAACGCACCTCTTTTGCGGCCATCGCATCGCAGAAGAAAACTGCATTAATTTTTCTGCTTCGCGATGTGTTATGTTCGCGACGTTTTTCTTTTCCTGGTTGCTTGTTTCGTTTCTTGTGCTGGGCGGCTAGTTTAAGGTAAGCTTTTGCTTTCTGTTGCCTTACTTCATTTCCTCTTTTGGTGTTTTGTCATGAACGAGACGAGCTAGTTTAGTGTTTAGTTTAGTTTTATTGGTTGCTTGTTTAAAAAAGTCATTCTTATGCACTCTTTTTTTTTTCTTTCTACTGATCATTTTATGCTTCTGGTTGCTTCTGGTTTAATATTTTAGCTAATAATTTATTATCTATTTCCCATTACCTACTAAACACATATTTATTCCTGTTACCCATTTTTCCATTACTGCAATGTCACACTTTTTCATGTAACATCTCTGGTGTTTCGTTATTTTTGCTGCAAAATAGCCCCACACGCAGACTGCTGAACGGTGGTGGTGATGATAATATTGCTTGCATCTAGACGTTCCACCACTGTTTGCGTGAAAGCAAATAGAACCATGGAGGTGGTGCATTTTTGCACCATTTCACCATTGTTACCTTCCCAATGTTACGCCCCCATCCAAAAGCTAGGCCACGGTTCTCAATTTTTACGACGACTGCATCGACAAAAACACCCTTTCGGGCCGTTTGATGGAAATAGTAGTGTTGCAGTTTGTTTTGAAGTGGTTTCTTTTTATTTTTTAGTGGAGGATCGTCTTTGTGGTTCGAGTGTTTCTCGTACACCTGCATCAATTGTTAGCGTCTGTTGCCATAGAGCCAAGATTTGAAGACATTTCGTCAATCGGAAATTGAATTGCGAAAAGATATACGTACCTACTCTCTTCCTAGCTTAACGACCTGTTAGGACGACTGGTTAACGTCACTAGTCGATCGTAATACTTTCGACTAAATTGCTGATAAATTTCAAACATAAACTTTACTATCATACACAACAAACAAGCAAATCTCATTACGAAACAACCATTAAACTAACACTTGAGCGTTTCATCATTCAGATAGTAGCACGTCTCTGTAGGATGCTTTAAGGGCGTACAGTTAATAAAGAAAATGCTGAAATCCGAAACCTGTAACACCGTGAGGGAAATAGACAAACAGGTAAACTCGTAAACCAACCGTCAGCAACTAATTGCAGTGACACAACGTCTCACATTGCACACGTCTGCTTCGCCTGCTCACGTTACTCCTTTGCGTTACTCCCCGCCAAAGGGTCATAGCTTTATCGAAGAGTCAAACAAAACGATCAGAATCGTGACTTTGGCATAGGTCGGTAGAACGGTAATGTATGCACATGTAACATCCAGCTTGCATCGAACCGTTTAGCTTCTTCTGCCTAATGCATCCGTGAGTCCGTGATTACATAAATAAAAAAAAGTCACATTTACTGCACGCCGGACGCAGGAGTCAATGTTTAGCAACGCGATTAAAACAGTTATTAAAGCCTTCCATCACCAGGATACCTGTGTGGTTTTATTGTTTTTTGGTACTTCAGCACATCAGTAAGATCTATCGCTCGGTTAATGAAAAATAATTACTTATCTAAACAAATAACAGCAACTTAATTATACTTCCATTACATCTGTAATGTTACAGTCATTCTAAAATTGAAAAATTAGATAACAAATCTTGGCGCACATAACCTTCGTTAGGTGTTAACGCTAAGCCTCCCCACTGCAATACCGAACGGCAGCGAGCCCTTTAGCAGGCAGGTTAGCAAATTGCAACGACGGCGACGCAGCCCAAAGCAGCGCAAGTGGTTTTATTTTCTTTGAACACATTTGTTTCATTTTTTTTTTCGCTATTTTTTGTTTTGTTTGTACGAACTTGTACTCCGTTCGATGTGTAACGGCACGCTGCAGCAAAACAACAGCTGCACCAGCAGTTTTATTTCACGGTTGAGTGAAGGGCTCAATTGATGCAGGCGCATTGATAAGTTGCCGGAAAAGGTTCGTGTCTTTTTGGCGGTGACATTCATTCGTTCGGTTGAGCTTTAAAAGTTTCTTTATTCTCGTGGAGAAATTGTTCAAAAACGCTATGTTACAATTATATACTAAACTTTCAAATTAAAGACAAATAATAAAATATTAGTGCTCTAAAAATAAAAAAATATAACAAAAATCAATAAAAAATAGCAACACCTAAGGAGTCAAATGTAATGACACCAAAAATGACAAAATGTTTGACATATTGACAAACAAATCAACCCGTTAACCGACGTAATGATATGCAAACTTGCGCATCGATCAAAGATACTTGTCACGCGTACGTTAACGTTTGCAGGCTGGTTTATTTCCCCACCTTCGCTGTCTAAAAGAGCGGTTCTAAAGGGCGAGGCTCGCAAGGCAAGTCCTTCGAGAATGGAATGTGTGACTGGCTCGAGTCTGGGCCCGGTGAGTTGATAGCATGGTACGCAAAAGAAAGAACAAAACGCACATACACATCTATTGTTATACGGTGAAGGTAACCGCCTTTGCGAAGGTACTGCTGCTGGTGTAGGACCGATCGAAGAGCCCATCGCTCGCATACCTTCGCATTTTCGTGGCACCAAAGCCTACCGAAGGAAGGACTGCAGAAGAAGGTTTTTCTCGCCGTAGCTGTTCTTTCGTGTTAGGAATATTCTATCAAAATCCAGGAGTATGATTTAGAAGGGATAAAAAAGTGGGATAAGAGTTCTTAGCGATTGTTGGGAAGCAGAAATAGGGCACTGCAACAGAATAAAACGATGAGATTCGTTCTATTTTACAATTTACACCGTGCAGTACGTTAGCCAATGGGAATGAAAGCCACCCATTTCATACGTTCCGTACCCATTTTCTTCCCCATTCTTTCCTACATCCTGACGAACAATCGCGCCTTTACTGAAACGATTCCATCTGTAAAACAGTTTGAAACTTACATTCTTTCTCGAACCCCTCAGCCGTCGTCTTTCAGCGATTTTATGTCAATTGAGCAGATTGTTTTGGTGGGATACAGGGGGATGGAAGCTTCCCTGTTGTGTGTTTTGTTTCTCTACTCGTGCTATTTCGCACAGGAAAATCTTTAAATTGTGACACTTTGCACCACGTCGGATTTTCCGTGCACAGGACCTTTTTTCCGTTTCCACGTGCTTTTCATTTCCTGTACTCTCTTGCTCTCACACTCTCTCTATCTCTCTCTCTCTCTCTCTCTCTCTCTCTCTCTTTCTCCTTTTCTCGCTGGCACTGACAAACTCTTTTTCCTTCCTTTTTTCACACACTGCTGCTTCACTTCACCGCTGAATTTTACTACGGCCTTCCCACCCCCCAAATGAGCGACCCAATTTTACATTCCCGTTTTTCTTTTCACAATAAAACTGCTTGTGCCCTGTTGTACCGTTGCCGCGGACAATCCATATGTTTTCTCACACTGCTTCAAAGCGCACACTAAACAAACGGGCACACGTACACAAATACACACCTGCCCAGCATCTTCACCCACAGCAACACACACGCATCAAAATCAATAGACACCACGGAGGACTCTACACACACTCGCTCGCCAGGATGTGGCCCCGAACCGGCATATCCTTTTCCCGATTCAGCCGAATGCGCCACGATGCTGCTTACGCAAGCACTCACACACGCAACCACTTTGCGGGAATGGAATGATGTTGCCTTAAGTAGAGACACCTGGGCTAGCTTATTCTTTAAACCATTTTCTTTGCCTTTTTTCGACCCTCTACTCTGCGTTCGCGGGTCGGTAATTACGAGGAAAGCACCCGCGCAAAACCATAACGAAAAACTACACCAACGACAAATACATTTCCAGCCCGCAACGCAGCTGAGCGGCTGTCTCACCTAGTGAGACGCAGTGAGAAGCGGTGAATGTGAGATTCGTGCTGGTGGCGAGAGCTTTACCCGTACGCGAGAGAGCTTCACTGACATTTGCGTTGCTTCGCCTGCTTGCTGTTGCCCTTCTTCTTCTCACTCACTGTAACATTGCTCAACACACACGCACTACACACTCGCTACCACCCGCATCTACCGTACGCTTCACACACTCGCCACACACAACTCTGCACGCACTAGCACGAACCCGAAGCACGGAGCCAGAACAAGCTTTCCACTGAGTTAACACAATGCACACGGTCGCGGACAACGCGGCTTAGCCTTTTTGCTTATCAACGGATATTGCTTTCTAGCGGAACCGGAAGCACCGTGCAACAGGATCGATTGGAACGCGTTTTCGTCTGCCAGAAATTGATGCAAATTCCGATGGACCCAAAACAACGACACACAACACCGAAACGCGAACCGCGTGCGACGAAACTTCGGAAGCGAATGAAGGTGAGAGTGAGAGCAAGCTCTGCTCTTTCCCATTTGCGGGTTTTGCTCTCTCTCGCGCCCGCTAAGCAATGACAGCAAACAATCCTCTCTCGTATCATTGGTAATCGCCATACCAAGATTGTTCAGGTGCATTACACACTGATGGATTCGTGTTCAGCCATGCTGCAGTGTTTTAAATTTTGAACATTTTCATATGGCTTTAATTTTAACTTCAAACAGTTAGCTTTTTTATTCGTTTTATGCTTGCAGGAGGAAATTTCCCCCAACAAAATGAAAGGAGATTTTATCTGTACGTTAATTTTAAACATTACGGTCAGACTATAATGCACAAATTAAAACAAATCATTTTCCTGCTAGCAAGTGCTAATGAATACTGGCTAATTATATGTAAGATAAAATTATATTCATAAAAGTATGTTACAACAAGTCCATCGGAATGGAGTTGTAGAGTCGTTAATGAAAGATCCTAATGTTGTATGGTAAAAATTGTCAAATTTATTTCGTTTATTGTATACTATAAGTTTGAAAAAAATCTAGAGTCTGACTGAATTTCCAAGATTTTTGTTTCGAATTTCCTAAAGTAATTACTAGAAAAAAACCTTTATGCTGTAAAGGTTCATTCTGGTTTGAAAGAACTTCAACTACAAAAAAAACGTCCATTTGTTCAAATATCAAATCAAATAAAATGCCTATTACGAAGGATACGAGCCTTTTATCAAGTATGTTATGGCTTTAATTTACTACTGGTTGTCTTTTGTAGTCCTCAATGCATAGGCTCGTTTGAGCTATTTTCATCTGAAGCCATAAAATTGCACAATACAGCATCTCTTCTCTACTTGCTTCAACTGATGCTCCATTATACTTTGTTCGAGGGGTCTAATCGGGGTGTAATTATTACTTAAATCATGGAATTTACACCACATAAAACCAGGGGCGGCCGGTGGTAATGCGACATCGGCCGGTCTTCAAACGACAGGACCGGGTTTCAAATCCCACCCGAACCATAGTGTGAGGGCTGATTATCCAACTATGTGGTATCAGCAAGTCTAGATGGCAAGCGTGACCTATAAAATGTCATTAAATCAAGAAGAAGAAGAAGAATAAATGAGAAAACACACTACGTGACAGTACACTTAACTTTTTTTATATCACATTCAGCAAGGAACTTGAAAATCGAAATATTCAACAAGTAATTTTTTTTTAAAATTTGTTCTTAGAAATATTTTTTAACAAGGATTTTGTATCTTTTCAGGTTAAACCAAAAGTTCAACCTATTTCAATATGTTATCCCTGATTAATCTCATGTATCAGAGAAACTAGAACAGCTTTTCACTGCATTTTATTAAAGGACATAAACAGTCATTCTTTTTAAAATTTTACCCAACCACCAGACTTCAGCCACCGTGTCGTGCCAACTACCCGGACAGAACAGGGCATAAAACTGTCGTAAACAGTTACAGCACACTCTCCTTATGACCTCATAATGGCAGCGTCGCCAAGATAACGCTTTTCGTTTGTGCTGGCTATGATTCATTCTTCATGCTCCCTCAATTTAAGTAATTGAAAGAACGAACGCAAGAAACTAGCTATAAAATATTTTTTCGTTGCATTTTTTTTTTTTGAATGAATGCTTGCCAAAGAATGGAAAATGTGTAAAACGAATGCGAGCAGGATGAGAATCTATCTATTTCGTGTTATCTGCAGAGAAAAAGGATATTCTTTGCTTCTTGGCATCACGGATACGAAGAAAAAGTATGATTTATCCTATCCACATGAGTTGATTTTTGAAAAAGTGATCTTTACAGACACACAAAGGCGTGTTTGGTAATTTCCCACTTCGTAGCTGCCAAAAAGGTGATCCCTTTCTTTAGCGAAAAACGGAACATTTCCCAGAATCTTGCGAAGCGTAAGCTCGTGGGAAAACACGTGTAAAAACATTCAGCATACAAACAGCAGCAGCAGCAAACAACAGCAACAGAAAATTGTTCACTCGTAATGAGATTCATTTATCTGCGGAAAATCAAAGTAATCACCCGCGTTTCTTTTTCCATGAGCAGAAGAAAATTACGAGCAAGAAAAACGATTGCAGTGATGAAGCGTAATGACGTTGGTTATACTTTTTTTTGCTTCTTTTTTTGTTGCTCCTTTGCACAAGAAAATCTTCATCGAGACACGACAAACAAACCCCAACAGTAAACCTGCCAGACGCGACACATTACCCGTACACATTTCACAAGTCTTGCTTAACAAAAAGCCCGGGAAAACTTCCTTGCACAGCTCTTTGGTAAATGCACAGCAACACGAGTCTGAAGTGAGTGAAGGGAATAAATGAAATGGCAAATATTTAGAGCTCGTTTCGGTTGATTAATATTGGCGCTCTGCCAGTTCAGCTGGAAGGAATACTTCGGCCCAAGAATCACTCTAAGAAACGTTCCCTTTCTTCTCGCTATCCGAACGAACCGTCCATTCCGTGATCCGTTCTTTCGCTTCAGTTAACCTTTTCTTATGCTTATTGGGCCATGTCCTGTTGCCACCTCGATATGGGGCCCGGTGCGATCTGTCTTAAAAGAAAAGGCAACAAGCGATGTGTATGTTTTGCAAAACCAAAATCAGATAAGACGTTGATGAGCTTAACAAGGTACTAAAAAGAAGGTAGACACGTTGTTGTCAGGGTTGCAGGTGAGATTGCACATTTCCCACACACACACACACACATACACACATACAGATACCCAGATACACACATGATACAAAGTCAACAGATTTGGAAAGTCGTGAAAAATCTCTGTTGATACAGTGTGCCAGTAAAGCTGATTAATATTGACGCTTCAAAACATTGTTCCACAACAGAGAGATACACACAACATATGTGTATGATCCAGGTTGAAAAAATGACCATTTTATACGGCAATTAATTTGTATAAAAGTTTATCATTGCAGCTTGTGTCATAAGAAAGCTTAAAGTTAGCACGAGACTCTGTCTCGCATTAAGGAACTCAAAAAACCAACAATTGTTTCAAAGGCACATGTCGTCACTGAGGACAGCAGCTTTTCAGCATCTTCGGAGTGCACAAAGACAAACATGTACATACGGAGAGCTTTTACTCTGCTGTGCTCATTCCAACCGACTCAACACCATCATCATCCTGCTCAACATCATAGGTACGAGTAAGGACGGTTCGCTGCCCTGTGTGTAAACACGAATACCGGTAAGTAACTAAGGTACTGTCAGAAGCTTCCAAACGCTTAAAGCAAAGCTAGTCAGCCAAACATTCAAACACAGACGGTAAGGCAATAAGTCATCCTTCTCAGTGCTTAGTATGTTTTGTCAAGAAGTCCTTATTATATTGGTTTCGTGCTTATTGGATAGTGCACCATCGGCCATGGCGGCAACCAACCAAAAAGCGCAATTAGTATCTCTATTAAAAAATATATTAAATTATGAAATGTTCTCCCTTTCAAACAATTAATTCGAACCGAAGCTTTTATCACTTCCAACTTTTGTTCCATTTCCGATCCGAAACAGGTCTGTTTTAGTTATACGGGTCACGTACCACGATCGTCCGGATCGCCCATAGTGGAGGAACGTTCAATAAGCGGAATCCTTCTGTATTCCTAGTGTGACATCCTCATCGCCAATCCTCACCACAAGCGATGAGGAAGAAAAATTTTCTTCACTTCAGCCGGTTGATTCCTTTCCAAAGACAAAACCCGGGATGGGACCAGTCCAGTCTGGGGTTGAAAATTTCTTTGTAACGCAAGAACACAAAAACAGGGAAACGAACTCATTGCGACAGGACACTCCCAAGAGATGGGAATGCACCAACACTGGGCACACAAATGAGCTTGAAATTGAAAAGTAATTGTACCATAATCGATTCCATTTGCAATAGTACAGCGAGCGTAGGAGACGGTTCTGGATTTCTAGGGACAAGTTAGTAGAGCTTGCACCGAGCATTTGGAACCATCTGGCAAGTGAACAGTTTTCTCCGTTGTCCTGCACAAGTGACCATTACAAGAGTATTGAAGAATTATCCTAATTGAAAAGAGAGAGAGAGAGAGAGCGTAAAGAAATTAAAGAAAAAGTACAAACAATTACTTTCCAACTCGACTAGAAAGTGGACCGAGTATCTTGGATGGTGCGAGAAAAAAGTATATTTTGTAGACAATAACTGTAACTCTGGAAAAGCATAAAGTATAATTAAAAGTTCGCTTAGACTGATGAGGTTCTGTTTTGAGAATCCGATCCAATCGAGAAACTGAAGTGTTTAGAAATTATTAAAAAGTACACAACTCGGCTCCATCATTTAGAACTTATTTCATTATCAAGAAAGGCGTGCCCCATATACCAAGCAAATATTTTGATCCATTTTAAAAGGCAAATTAAAACCAAATTCAAATGGTCTAAATCAATTTCCAAACACCCATTACTGTATGGGGTTAACGTATTTTTATGAAAATCCACCACTTTCATCATATACTGCTGTAAAGTGCCACCACGTACAGTACTCGCCTTTGCTGCTTACTAAAAAACCACAGCAATTTCGGCACTTTGTCCACCTCGGGCGCACTGCTTGTTGAGTGAGCTGACTTCAGGCGAAAAACCTCCGCCCCAAAAATAGCGTCCATTTTCGTGCACTGTCCCACCGGACCCTCACCGGAAGGTACGTACGCTTCGGCCATTTACCATCATTCCCGAGCCCTGAGAAAATAACCCACAGCAGCACGCAGCTTCGACCATGAAACCATGATGTATCGCGCAATGCATCCCTGCTGCGCCATTTCGGTCGAAGGGGGTCGATGGACACTCACTGCAGGTGTCGACGCCACGCCTGTCATGGCCACCCGTTGCATTTCGACGCGATGGTACCCGCGTTGGTGGCTTCCATTAGTCACAATGATTTATTGAAATGTTATAGATAAATAAGCGTATGCGACCAAGCGATCGAACGGATGGGGTCAGCTGGATTCCCCCGAAGGGGTGACTGGGATCGAGTGGTATATTGCAGCAACGGAAGCAAAAAAAGAATGGAACCTGAAGGGATTGCATCCTGCAACCAAAACAGACTGACTGTTACCAACATCGTGTCGGCAGGCAAGACCGGTTGTGGCCGTCATGCAGACTGTTCCGAAAGCGTTTCCGTTGGTATAACGTGTCTGCTTGGTTTCCGGACTGGGATGGGTGCCTCACCGATGGGAATATGTGTACATATTCGTGTGTGTGTGTATGAGTATTTGCAGTAGCTACCAGTGATTCTGCATTCTAATAGACATTAGTAAACTAAACGGTCTATCGAGATGAGACACAGCTCGGTTAAGCCTGGTACATGTTTGCCGGCTGTAAAAAAAAACCGGGCTCGCCTCTCAACCATAACCTAAAACTATTCATCCTGAACAAATTTTTGCGACCCTCTCAAGCGTTCATAAATGAAAATCCATACCAAAGGAGTAGCAATACGAAAAGAAGAGGGAGATCAGAAGGAGCCACAACAACGCACTAGCTTCTTCTTGTGCGAAAACGCTAGGTGCGCTGTTATGGACAAATTAAAACCCATCCCGTTAAGCCCATGCCAATGGGGAGGACTTGCTAGAATCCACAACATGATTTAAAAGTGCATGCAAAGTGAATAAGACACAGCCTCTTTCCGGTGAGGTTTGTCCTGCTGACGACCCCAGGATACCATTTTTTGGTCGAATGCATCACAGCTTGTCTCACACGACATGGGACAGCTACCAGTGTGCTACTAGCGTTACGGTAAAATATTCCACTGTTTCTCTAGCCTTTCGTTTCATTGGAAAAATACAGCGGAAAAACCACTGGCTGATGAATATTGGTGAGCTTTATTGGAGTTGAAACCCCCCTAAAACTTCCCTGAACAAAACATGGACAGAGAAAAACACGGAACATAAATGACAGGCTCACAATTTATTACCAAGACTTCGATCGATTTTGAAAAAGTTTTTTTTTTGCCGAGGATTCGGGATGACACGAGGGTTCTAATTCATGGTGGCAGGTTTTAGAGCGAACAGAGATGCATTTAAGCATAGAAACTCAAATTAAAGACTCTAAACATCCCACCAATGATGAGCGGTTACTAACTTACAGACCATCCGCCAGTTCATACATTGATCATTGTATGATGGTACAATGCCCAATGGGCAAACATACTACAACCTCCTCTATTTTACACGTGATCCCTGCACAGTTTACACATCATCCAGCCACCAATCGCACAAAGGATATCGCTAAAATGCTATTATGTCATTCTACAACATCTGGCGATAATGAATGGTACGTTTTCGGGCGAGTTTCATTGATTTATGAGAATTGCTCTCCACACAAACTTCAGGTTAGAGTTAGAGCACAGGTACGAATCTCATGAGGCGATGAGGAAAAGTGTGGTTATGATTGTGGTACACACAGCCACAAAAAATGGTACACAGCAAACAAATTAGCCCCTCGGTGAAGCATTTAGCGCCTGGTAGTTGATCAACACAACGCTCACCTTTGGCAGGTGGTTTGGGGGTTTTCAGTCTGCCAAACTGTTGTGGTTAGTGCCCTTTTTAGGAGCTCATATGTGAGCCCCATGTAATAATGGAAAGCAGCAATCGTGGCGTAAAATTCAATTAGCTGTCGCGGGCAACAAAGTGATGTTTGTTTAGTTCGTAATTAAATTTGAAAAACCACCAACATCTGTGTTGTGTAAGGGGAGCGAATTGAATTTAATTAAATTTGAAAAAAAAGTTATAAAAAGGAAGCGAATTTATCGCAAAACTATCGCAATGTTTACCGACCTAAGAAGACCTAACCTCTTTATGTCAAACTTAAACAAATCCCATTGAATTTCAATAAAACAAATGAAGAATTCTGAAGAAGCATACTTTTCAATTGCCTTTTTTTATTTTTTTATATTTTATTTATTAAAATCTAATCTTATATCTAGCTTTGCAATTCATTAAATTAATATCCTATTTGTAGGGTAGACACTTCCCTCAATTCATGTGTACCTTATCCCGGGTGAGCTCGGTTGTGGATGTTGTAGCTGCCAGGTATGGTTCTGATAATGTTGTCATCTCTAGTTCCAGGGGGTTAGCGCCTCTTTGGAGCATCGTGCCGTGGAGACTGGCAACTGGCTCCTAAGAAAACCCGCTTTGTTGCGGATACTTTGTGATGTTCGCCACTTCATTTCGTTGCCAGCATTTGAACGTTGTGGCTGGAGGCTCCACTATTGCCAGAACGCACGAGTCCGAAAGCCACTACAACTTTGCGAAGCTACTGTAGCATCTAACTTACGCCAACAGTAAAGCCGCCAGTCATAACTTCACGTCTCCCAAACCTTATTCAATTGGTTCAGTGATCTAATGTTGTCGCTGGTCAGAGTAACCTTTTAAGGTCACAAAAACCTTTTAAGGTTACTGCAGAATCGAATCCAGGGATTCCGTCATTGGCAAGGTCGCCAGTTACGACTTTAGATCTCCTAAACCAATTTGTATCTGGTGCATGTCGATGCTACCGTCGCGACACAAAAAAAACAAAAAACAAATAAACATAACAAACTCCAATCAGCCAATAGGACGATAGTGCATAGTGAAGGGAACAAAGAACGATTCCCATCTTTTGACGAAGTCAAAAAGAATCCGCGCACATTCTTAGTCCTTCTGTCCAAGGATATCGCGCATCGGCACCGCCGGGGAACTTCCTGATGCTCGAACGCTAAGCAAAGCTAAGAGTCCGGGTCTGGCCGCATCGAACTCCACACATGACCAGAGGGTGTAGTCAATGTCGTGGTATCCGTTGCTACAGCTACAAACCTTGGAGTCGGCGCTACCTATTCGTTGAAAATGTGCATTCATCGCATAATGGTTCGACATACACATGTAAGTCTCGACATCATACGAATAAACGCACGAACTACCGGGAGTCCGTGAAACCAGGGATGCAGGGAAACCTATGGTGAGATGGAGTGCAGGAACCTCCCGAGTTCCTCCCACATGCTCCGCCAGCAGGCCATGCACAGCTGTTGTGGGGTGCGAAGAAACTTGTGAGGGCGAATCGACCTCTCAAAAATGCTACCAGCGGAAGCACCTTGGCCAAGGAGTCTGCTTTTTTCAATCCCACAATCCCACAATGAGCAGGCACCCATATAAGCGATATTCATAATGTTTTATTAAGCAAAGAGCTTACAATATTCAGTATTTTTTGTACAAAGTAATCAGTGCTCTTTAATGCCTCGACGGATTTTAGTGCTTCGACCGCTATGATTTACTGAGGCTATGATTTACTGAAATATAAAAAACTGCTTATAATTAATTTGAAGTTTTCAATCACTAGTGGGTTGGATACAATGGATCTCAGTAGAAGGCGAAGCAATAGCTGCAAAAACGTAGTTCTAGCGGCATTACTCCGGTCATCACTTCTAGGGATATTGTATGAGAAGATTTCATACTGCCCAGCGCAATCCTAAGGCAACGACATTGAATTCGTTTCAGTTTTAGTATATGCGTCTTTTTCAATTGCCCTTCGTACTAAAAAAAATAAATTCCTCCATTCCTTTCCATTATTCAATAATCAAAACTAATGATGTTATTCACCCAAGTAAAAACCACCAAAACTATCCCTCTTCAAACCACCAGTCTAAAGCATCATTTTACTAATAGATGATTAATGATGGAACTTGTTCTTGCACATCCCCCTCCCAAAAGCATCCTGCTGTCATGTGCAGAGGGAACGTGCCATATCATGCAGGCTTCCCAGCCCTTCCCATAATTTCAACCGGAATGATTTTCCAAAACAGAAACCAACGTGTAATCGATAATGGATTCGTTACGCACCGTGGACCATTGCTCACTTTTCTATTACGCAAAAGCTGGAGTTCCGTTTATTCAATAGTTCTCTGCAAACAAATTTATGCAACATCATTTGCTAAAGGGCAAAAAGGGATGCTCGCACATCGGCGGTGCAAATCCTAGCCGGTGTTTTTCGTCTTATAAAATCGCTCAACTCATCTCGCAAGGTGTTTTGGGGTGCTGTAAAATGATAAGCGAATAAAATGTTGTGTGGACCTTTTTTTCTTTCTTGGGCCTATATAATCACGGTCACAGCACGTGTTTCGTTTCGTCGTGACACTGTTCAGGCTTTCCGGTAAATAAAATGGGACAGCGTAGTTTTTATCACCTTGGCCGCTTGCTTAGCCCGTGCTGCCAATGCTAGGCATCAATACAATTTTTAACCCAACGATGGTCCACTTTTGTCCTTTATGTTATTCCCCCACTGCTAACCCGCCAAATTTATCCCTTCATTCCGAAGCCGGTGGTAGCATTTACGAAACAATTTATTTCGTTCAAGATAAAATTTCAATTTAAAAGCAATACCAATACCGTGCGCAACGGTCAGTTTGTTTCTATGGCCCACTTTCAGCTGTGCCCAAAGCTTTGCACCTAAAAAAGGGAAACTAGCGAAAGTGGTCCTCCTGCAAGCAGCGTCCCTTAACAGATGGCGAGGATCAAAGAGGAGGTGCATCCATCCCGTTCACCCGGAATTTTACGATGTTAATTGATATTGATAGCAAAAGAAAGCGGAAATTATCGTTTTCTTCCACAAATAACGTAGCAAGGAAAAAAGGCCAACCCCTTCGATTGGGGTTGCATTAACGAAATCTAAACTTATAGATATTTTACCCACTCTTTTGCTGCTTGCAGTTTGGCGAATGAAAGGCCACATAAAAAAGGGTTGCCCTAATTTCTTCTTTACCTTTAATGAAGGGCAGAGAACGGAATGGGAAGTATCAGTGAGGAAAAAAGGATGATAAAAGGTACTTTTTTCGATAAGATAAGAGGCATCGGAAACAGGAAAAAATGATAATCAATAAAACAATAAGATACCAATTCATTCAATAAGATATTTAGCCCAAATTCTGTGAAAAATAAGCTTTTCTTTGAGACTTTACTTTAAAAGAAGTTTACTCAGTCAAATATTCACAAACATAATAGAAACGTAATAAAAAGTTATGTCTAAATTTGAGAAGTAGAATCTTTTATCCCAATTTTCTCCTTTGTCCAATATATTTGAATGCTTCTTCATCCATTTCATCAACAAAAGGGAGCCATTTCGAAAAACGATTACGGATACACCCCTATCAGTGTTGTGATGGAAGGGTGGATGAGTGAATCCTTCAAAAAAAGATCCAAAAGGGTTTTGGTTTTTTTCTCTAACTACCAACACGACTATAGAACGACGGTCAGTTGTAAAGTAATGACCTACTTCAAGGAGAGCTAACGGATCAATGTTCTGTCCATTGGAAAAGGGTTGTTTATGAAACGGTTAAGTAATTCTTTTTTTTTTTTTTGCTGGATAATTGTTATTAGACGAAGCAAAAAACGGACCACCAATTTGTTTGAATAATATTGAAAATTCATTATCCTTCTGGAGTTTCTTCTTCTGAAATTAATATTAATGACACACTGGAAGAGAAATATTGCAGTTCTTGTTTGCTGCATAATCATCAATCAACGTTACAAGAAAAAATATCATTTTCGTGAAATTCACATCATGCACTATGAATAAGGCAGTTGTTTTGTTACTTTGCGTTCCTCTCACGACAACTATATTGCTGAATTATTAAGCATGATTACGCTGGAAATGTTTGCAAATCTTTCACATAAATTTTACATCACCGTGCGCCCTTCAATATTATTTCTTTTGCCTCGAAAGATGTCAGTATTCTTCGCCGCAAACCCTCCTGTCCTGTCCCGTCCAAAATTTTAACCCACTTGGAAGGGCAATAAAATTGGGAAATCAAAAGACGCTGAAAATGGACACATGGGCGCAATGATGTGCTCAAGTGTTACCCTCGCTTCTGATAGGATGATTTTTTTTTTCATGCCTGATTTCGTTCCCCAACCATCATCGTCCTATGTGCTTGCATGATAGCACTTTGTTAAATTATTCATTAACAACCAGGTATCGCGCGAGGAAGCAGTTGTTTCACCCGGGTTTCCCCCATTTTCCCGTGCACATGGACACATCTAAAAGCCTAAAGACCAAAGTGCCTAAAGTGGCCTGGCCCGACAATCACTGTTCCACGCATTTTTTCCACCTTTGAAATGGTAATAACAATCACGAGCCCGTAAAGGAAGCTGCGGGAAAGAGTTCCCCATCGTTGGTGGAAAAACTCCTACGCAGGACTAAGCTGCTCGTGGAAAAGGTAACGCCGGCAAAAAACAGGGCGAAAGAAAAGTCAACCCAACTCCCAGCGACCAAGCGCGAATCGTAAGGGAACGATGAATACGAAAGTGTGGCTCAGTTAAAAGAATCTTCCCTTGGAACATCGGTGAAACGACGATGTCCACATGGATGTACATTAACCGAACTCAAAGGACCTGCTGCTGCCGTTCCTTCTTTTCGTTTTTCCTTACCGTTTACCGTAGAATAGGATTTTATTATTTCACGCAGACATACATATACACCGGCATTTCGCTTTGTTTGTGGGTGCGGACGAAATGAGGAGAGTGAGCGAATGACATTAAATTTATGTATTTTTCATCAAGACGGATATGGAGTGATAATGATGAATACGCTCAATTATGATAAAAGCACGGTGGGCTCTAGGGCAAGGCCACCAAGCAGCAGCAGCAGCAGCATCGCTTGAACGGTTCACGCTTTAGTGTACTGCATCGCATAAATGTTTGCATTGCACAGTTTGTCTCACAAAACATCAAGGGTCACTACACTTAATTTAGTCAATAGCACTTCTCTAAGAAACTGTTGATTTTTGAATCTTTGATTTTTGATGATTTGAAAATGTATTTACATAGAAAACCCCTTATATTAATATATTCTCATTGTTAATCTGATTTCAAAAAAACTTTTTTTTTTCGTTTATCTATAGACGATTTGACTACTACACTACTACATTAACCTATAATTTTTTTTAAATGTCATCCCATTTGATTTTTATGAAAAATTAATAGCATACATATAATACAATATAACAAATAATCTAACTTACTGTGGACGTAGCACGTTGCAGAATTATCACGGCAAACATATCAACACCACGCCTGTTGTAAACAAGCGGTGTTTACACCGACCGCTGCTGTCATTGTCCGAATTTAATTCGTATTTACGAAGTTGTCGGAAGAAAGCTTCGCGGTCGGGATAACTGAGTTCCGCGGTGAGTGAAGGACCAGGACGAGAAATAGGTTGATAAAAGGGCTGAACAACGCGTGAGCGGCATTAGTACCGCTAGAAAACCAGAAAATAAATCAAACTAATTTTTTGGTTCGCTCCACTAAAATAGCGTTCCTAACTAATTATAAACTTTTTTAACTGTGTTTTCTACAACGCCAGTCCGTCACACTTGAGGCCTTTCATGCTTCCTCTCTCCATGTAGATGGCCTAAAAAGACTTTGTCCTTTTCGATGGCTTAGTCATCTGGTGCGTGCCTCATAACAGGACTTGCCATACGGAGCTATAACAGCCTCAACCAATAAAATATATAAGTATTATAATGATTGAATGCTGAGGCCCATTTTTCCTTTGGAATTCGACGTCCTCGTCATCCAAGGAACTTCGACTATTTTGAAACCTTTCGAATGATAGGCCTTATCGACCAAGCTGGTTTGTACTCTAAGCTACCTTGTTATCTTAAATTAATTAGATAATAAGAAAAGATTCTAAGGAGGCAGTACGGCCTGGCCGTCCTACATGAATAAAAAAAGGATACTAATTTTGTTGTTGACGGTACTGACTTGGTTATAGACAAAGTTTTGGATGACTCTAATTGATATAGAACTGTATGTACATCGTCACTTCATCAATAAATATTTGTTAGAAGAGCCACTGGTGATGCCAGTTTCTTTACATAATATGGGTGAACCATGTCAAGCAAGCCAACACTGGTGCCAAAAAAAAAACAAGAATACTACTTCAAATAGCATGTTTTTTCATTTATTTAAAATTTATTCATTTTGAAATATCACACAAAGTGCACACAAAACCCGCGACGCACTGTATAAATGGTAATCTTCCATAAAATATTCAATAAACACTCCTGCAGATGGAAACCTGTTGATGTGTACGTGTGTTTATGTTTAACAACCAGTGCTTATGTACTGTACCGGAAAATTGAGCAAGTGCATTAAAACTATCCACTTCCTTGACTCATTCCCCGGAATTTTGAAGCCGGCCCGTTGTTCCCATTGCCACTGCGCGATTGATATATCCCGTGGGAGAAATTTCCCAGCTCAGTTCTGTTCTTGTTTCTTGCAAACACCCTACAGAGTGGAAAAACTACCATTTTCTTACATCGATTCCGAAACACAAGAGTAAATAGGGGGAACTAACTCATCTTCTAAACATCTTCTTTGGATGGTACCCCGCTTCTGTGATTATGACTCAATTTATATCAATTTGTTTGTCATTTTCCAACACCAGTCTGAAGAAGGCACCAAGTTGGCCAGAAAATCTGCTTCAATCAAATCGTCGTCTCGCTCGGCGACGAGGGTGTTACCCCTGTTTCACAACACCCCACGAACTATCGCTCCTAAACGATGCTCAGTAGGGCCACTTACACCAAATTCGTACTGCCAGAACGAGGCCTGAAGCAGGAAGATGAATGTCCTAGGGAAAGTGTTGCCGCTTTATCTAATTTATGGTGGCGGCGGTTCAGCTTTACGGCCCAGACGCACGCCGCCCGCCGCCGAGCAAATAGCTTCCGGGCAAAAACTGAACGAGAATGCAGACTATTTGGTCCACTAACCATAGGAAAGTAAGGCGTCTGTACATCGATAATGATGCTGATCACGATAGTGTGTAGAAAGTATACCGGGAGGAAATTAGAAAATTCCTGTGGTTATGGGAAAATAGCTCTAGCCCGGAAAAGCACAACTTCGAAGCTCGTGAATATTTTAACAACCATCCAGACACTACGTTTAGTACGAGAATTTTTCGCAAATAGTATGCAACGGGAAATTTCTTAATTCACTCGGTTTAAGACTCTTTTTTGGGACGATTCTCGAACTGCTGGCTAACCGCAGACTGGCAATGTGTCTTGTGCTTCAGAAGGAAAATTTATAGACATCGGAAAAGTCGCGTTCGATTGTCGCCCGAATCGAACCACCCTTGGTGTGGATGAAAACAATCCCCTCCCTCACACATACACTACCATCGCCACCAAAACGGTTGCGTTGATTGGTTGTGGTTGGCTTACTCGCTTCGTTTCCCACTAGTTAAGATGAACGGGCATGAAAAGGCGATTTATGCCGTCCCATGGGAAGGATTTGCAATTCCCATTTTCTTCGCTAAAAATCGACTGGCCGTGTCTGCTGTTTGTTGCCGTCCGTCTTGTGATCGATGAAGAACGAATCAAATCTTGCTTGGTTCTTGGTTTCTTGCGGCAAGATTTGAACACACCGCACATTCCGGGACTTTTCGGTTTCGGTCCGGGAGGTTGCCAAAGGTTGCGCTCCCGGGTTTGATTGGGTAAATCGTTTTGCAGCGCGCAACGGTACAAACGAAACCATTTTCGTCGTTTGTTTTATGATCTATCGACGATGGAACTGTAAATGGCACTGACGGATGGCCAGCGTGTATTGCCGCGGAACGGTACACGTTTTCGCGCTATTGGCGAATGGTCGAATTCCAGCAAAGGGGCTCGGGTCGTTTATTGTTCTTCTTCTTCCGGTTCCGGATAAACGGGATCGAAGAAAATGGTATATTTTAATTGTTTATTGCAACGCCTGCAATCAATAAATCAATCGATTTGTGGTGGCCTGCCGATCGCTGTTCGATTGAGTTGGCTTTAAATGCGCTGCCTTCAATGGGCAAAATTGATTGTTTAATAATTCGAACGCAAAATTGATTCTTCCGCTGCCGTTAACGCTGCGTTTAGGTTCCTGTGGTCCATTGGTGAATATATTGTGTTTCCTTTTTTCGCGCTTGATTAATTGTAGCAATTTTGGTTCTTAAATCGTAAATCATGATTGAATGGGATCACACTTAAAGAAGTTTATAAAACATCAAAAAGCCCTTAAGTTCAGTACGATTATTTGAGATAATCTAATTTACTCATGGAGCTTTCTAATTCAAAATATTCTAAGCTATAACCGATAATTGACGGCCTGGTAGTAGTGATGATGGCGAGCCGGGTCTTCACATGGCAGAATCTTGGTTCAAATCCCATCTGCGAACCGTTCCACCGTAGGTTAGGTCTTGACTAGGTGGTATCAGCAAGTCTAGTGAGCCGTTCGATGGCTGGCATGACCTAGTAGAAGGTCGTCAAGGTACTAATCATCCCACTTCTGTACATCGTTTAACGTGTCTTCAAGGACTCAGATAATTTCCATTACCGACTGACTGGGGTAACCCACAATGCAAAAAAGTAAGCCATTAAAACACATCATCAAAACTAACTACACATTAAAGCAGTACCATTCAAACAAGCAATTAGCGATTTTCATTCGATTTTATCGTCAAAAATCGTCTTTAAACCGCTCGATTATCCACCGGAGAGTGTAATATTTACGAGCTCCTTAGATCAGCTTTTCCGCAACATTAGCAGCGTTCCAATACTTTCCAGCGATCAGAACCCGTGCTGTCGACCGGGCCACAGGTTCCTCTTAAACCCCAAACAATCAGTGGAAAATGGTCTCCCGTGTACTGTTCCGTGTACGCACCGTGTATCGTTCAAAACCATATTCATTGATTTTGGCCACCATGCGATCATTGCGAAACTATAACAAGAACAAAAAGAACAGCGAGCGAACGGACACCAACCACCATCGTCTTTACGCTCCCTGGGGCCATATAGAATTTACGCGCTTGATGGCAAAATGGGAGGCTTCTCGGAAAAGTGCGTTTAAAACAGGAGCTCCAAACGTTCCCGGTGCATGGTGAATAATCTAAAGTCTTCACCTGAAGAAGCGATGGAATGTCCTCTAGGAGTAATTTACTTCTAGCGACAAAAAAAAACAGAGTCGCTTCTTCTCTCTCTCCCCCCGCAAGCCGAACTTTGACAATCTCCACTAACACCTGGGGGTGGAATTCCCTTTTTAGTACCTTCCCGGCATTTCGAATTGAGTGTGTGCAAGAATGTTTAATATTACAAAAACTTATCACCATCACCATCAGCCTCTGTCTGACGAGGGCAAACAGGACGATAAGGACGTAGTAGCGTCTGTACGGAGTAAGCGAAAAAAATAAGTACGCAATGCGTTTTCCACCGGTTCTGTTCATCCGTACAATTCACCGGAGAGACATACATTATGCTTTATGCACAAATCGGGCTCCCTGCTTAGTTCGCGCGGTACTGAAAGTAGCTGATTGGCTTCCCCATGGAAACATCGACTACAAGCTGCCGATAACGAGAAACGGGCCATTGTTCAGTTCCCAGAAAACATCCAAACAAGCCCCATTCGGGATTGCTACTACATACCGATAAGCAAGCTTGATGGAATAAAGCAGTCGACGACGAGTGCAAAACGGGTTGACGGGTTTCCGCTTTCCACCATCCGCTACACCGCGTGTAAAAAACTTTCCGTCCTCCATCATCCTTGTGCAGTAAGAAGTGCTTTGGTAGGGAAAAGTCGTCGTCGCATTTTAATCTAGTCCAGAGTTCAGGAATCTTGAGCCGAGGACAATAATCTTGTACCTTCTGCAGGAATCTGCCCTCCCGCAACCACACCAAACCAAACGGGCACAGTATCTCCCCGGAGATACTACGAACGCAAAACGATACACACGGATCCTCCGTCCTAACGGTTTGTTTGGATACAAGCTATACCACCACCACCACCACCACCGTTCCGTGTTTCTGCGGTTACTTCCCCCGGGGCATGGCGAGGCATATTTTATACGAAGGAAATTAAATACTTCCGCACTTTCATCCCTTTTTTGTTGCGTTTCCTCGGGGAACAGCTTCCTGATGTTGCGGAAGTGTTACGAGACGCAGGTGAAGGCGGGTCTGGTGCGAATACTGTTGAGATTATGCTGTGTCAGTTTGCGTTTGTACTACGATAATGTGATATGGGTTTTTTGTGCGGGTTCTCCAGAGCCGGGGGACAAAGAAGGATCCCCGTGGAGGATTACGTGGTAACCGGTGGGACAAATTTACTCGCGTTTTACACTTTTACGCACCAATTTCTTGCAATCCGGTATTTAATCCCGACATTCCTCTGGATGTTCCCTTTTTTTGCTGGAATGGAACCGGTTTAGGGCCTCCCCGTGCCATGAAAACGACCTGTAAAAAGCGTCGGAAAATGGGTTTTATTAAAAGCTTCAGATTAACAGTTTTTTTCGACAACATTCTGTACGACTTTTTACGATGAAGAGGTGTGACATTAGTTACGGTAAAGTTATGATTTCTTATTGCAATGACAATTTTCGAAAAGATATAGTTACTAAAAGTTTAACAATATTGAATAAAAATCAAAACATTTTAAAACTTTCTGCTAAATTTTACCTCGTCAGAATGTTCCACTGGAAAATGATTACTACGAACAATTACACACCGTTTCCGGTTGCCCTACAATCTTCCTTTAACCTGCGCAGATTTGAATCCAAGCTCCGGGCTAAGTGTAAAGTTGGGTATTAAATTTTTCCACGTAATCTCATTAACTTGCAAGCGCAGGGAGGAAGTGAAATTAAAAATTACATTTTATCCTCCTTCAACAGTAACATCCCGTTTTTATCCCCAGTCCCTGCTCCAAATCGAGCTCACCGACGCGTTGCATTTCCGGCAGGGGCAAGAAAAAGCCTTGTGGTTGTCATTATCACCCTTTTTGGCTTGTTTTTTTTCTCTCTTCTGCAAAGTTACTATTATCTGTCCCTTTGACGGACACTATTAATTCGTTTGCTCTTCGTACATGGAATAGCGTCAAAAGGATAAGGATGTTATCCTATTTCCGGGTCACTGATATGGAGATTTTCGGGGTGCCAAAGCGTAGCCACCTTCGTCACGCCCGAAAAGCAACAGTTTAGAGGACGTTAGTGATAGGAAAAAAAGAACAGGATGATAGGCGCACAAACATGATGGAGGCGCATCATGTTGTGATTTAGTATTTTAATTGTTTTTTTTTTATCCCATTTGGGAAGGGAGGTTATACATGTAAGTTGGTGGTTTATGTGACTGAAAAAAATTAGAGTCAAGTTTTCGCGAGAGAAAGGAAAAACCTGTCGACTAAAAGGTTTTTATATTATTTTCAAATCATGTAACGCCGGAAAACGATAACAATGACGATTGAAATTCTTTTCGGCTTAAAAGCTGACGAGAAATTGGCCTTTTACTATTTTTTCTCTGTTTCTCTACAAGAAGGAAATGAAAAAGCTAATTAATTTCTTTCATCTTTTTAAGCTTTACATTGGGGAAGCTGATGAGGATGCACTTTTTTTAACACATTTGGATTATTTTGCTTCAGCCAGTGACAGACTTGTCCTTCTCTTGTGTTTTAGTACATTTTATTTTTCATTCAGCATTAGTAGTGTCCTGTAAAAAAAAAAAAACTCAATAATGCAATAAAGTGTTGCTTGGCCACAGACCAGTTAGTCTAACATTTACCAGCAACTTGTATGTTTATGATGAAGTATCGTAATAGCATTTGATGGGAGCTACAAAATTCTGAACCATAAAACAGACAATAGAATAACGGATTATTAACGGTTTTCCAGCTACCATCTGTGTTTGGCCTCTGCCAATACTACAACCGAAACAATCTTGAGTCTAACATTTCACCCTTTGGAGAGCCATTCTTGAACCTTCAATATTTCCTATGGGAATGATTCTTCTGTGCTGCATGAAAGGATACTGCAATAGTGTTTTATGGGCCTATCCCTATCCAAATTCGAGTTCTGCTTTTGCAATTGCTCCCCCTATTGCAGATACAGTTCAACATCTTCTCTTTCCCTCTTTCTCTCTCTTGCTCTCTTTTCTGTCGTTGTAGCCGCAATTAAGTAAAAAAATAGTTTATACTAGTTTGGCAAAAAAAAAATTAAATTAATAATTATACCAAAAACGCATACTTACAAAACGTCCGTTGGTTAGTAGTCATCGAACAAGCTCCGTGACACATTATTCTCTTCCGTCGCTGAAGATACATCGATAACGTCCTGCGAAGCTTCCAACGATTCGTCATTTCTGCTCGAATCCATCGACATATTTTGCTGCGATGCACTCACAACAACTGTGCCATTTTTCCTGCTCCTCGTATTGACCGACACGTTAGCGTTCAGCGTTAGTTTGATGGTTATTTCTTGCGGTGATTCAGAAGCAACGTTTCGTGTCCGCTTCTTGCGGGGTGTTTCGATGCGTATATTGATACCCTGTGCTGATGCACTCTGCACAACCGTAACCGTTTTCTCCTTGCGACGGGTGGAGGTTGCTCTAGCATCTTCTAAGGTTACCTTTTTATCGTGCTTCCCACGAACGGGTTCAGTTTTAGGGACACGGCTCGATTTTGAAAGGGCACGGGAGAGGTCCTCTGTCTCTTCCACTTCTTCAGGAGTGTTGGGAACCGTGTCCACCAACGCCATATTTTGGGGATTTGGTAAAAGTGGCTTTTTGATCCGCGTTGAACCAACGGTAAAGGACGCATCGGATCGATCCATCCTACGCTTTGCTCTTTGTGAGAAAACGGGAGAATCGTCCTCATCTTCCGGCGTGTTTGGTTCTGTGTCTGGTACCGTGCGTGATCTGTTAGCCGTGCGCTGTTTAGTTTGTTTCATCAACGAAGGACTCACAACAAATGTTTTCTGATTTCGCTTCGGAGTAGGACCACGGTCCTCGGTGTTTTCATTATCGTTCGGTGTATTCGGTACCGTGTCAGCAAGCCCATTCGACACGGAAGTATCCAATGTTCGTCGTTTCTTTGTTTTTGTTTTGTTCATCGGTCCCGAAGAATCGTTCACGTTGGACGCACTGGCGACGCTCAACTCGAGCACTCCTGTGTTTGTAGCGCCAAGCGTTTTCAATGCTTTTTCGAAGATTTTTGAACAAACCGTGTACTTCGGAGGCTCGTTGTACCGCAAACCGTTCACAAACTCCAGAAACGGTTGCAACACCTTCGGCACCGATACATGCTTCCGGAAGCTTTGCTTCAGCAACCCGGCCACATCGCTCATACCTTCCTCCTTCATCTGCTGCACTTTGTTGCAATCTTTCAGTAGCTTTTCTTCCTTCCACGGCAAACTTCCGCCGGCCCATTCGATCATATTGTACGCCAAAATTTCCAAATCCCCCCGCATCGTCATCACACCCTGGTGAGCGTCACGCGACGTATACTCGATTGTACCATTGTGTTTCTTCCGTGGATCCGGTTTGAACTGGTCTTCCAGCACGATCCGACTAGCCATACCAAAGTCCACCAAATACAAGCGCTCCCGGCCACGATCACCCATTCCAAACAGGATGTTGTCACCCTTTAAATCAGCGTGTACGTACTGGTTCGAGTGTATGTACTCCAGCACATCCAGCATCTGCATGGCTGCCCGGCAAACAGTGGACAGCGGTAGGCAATTTTTGTTCTGAACGTACACGGACTGTAAGCTGGCTCCAAATCGCGGTATCACCAGGAACCGGTGCTTGACATTGTTCAACGTGTGTGACCCACTCGCCAGATAGTACGGCATGCCCAGATGTTTTAGCTTTCGAAGCTTCCTGTACCGTTCGATGTCGTCCACCTTACAAAGTTTGCGATAGAAATGTGTTTCGACGAAAAGAGGCCCATTTTCATGCGGTTCCTAAAGACGAAATGCGCGCGAGTAGTCGTGATTATAGGAATATTAGCCAAAACAAAGCACACAAACGCGCTACTTACAATTTTCACCACGTTAGGATACTCGGCCACTGTTTTAGGTGCAGCATGTATGAAGCAGTACGCACAGTAGATCTCACCAAAACCACCGGAACCGATCGACGGTCCCACCTTCCATGGCACATTTAACGCATCGGTTAGAATCGTTCCGAGCGGGATCTTTTCCGGCCGGGTGTACAGATTGTTGGCACGTTTGGGACGCTTTGCACCGGTCGCGTCGGCGGCGGCTGGTTTCCTTCGAGACATTGTTTATCGAGAAACGTTTTTATCGTTGTAATTACAACACAAAATACAAGCCAAACAAAAGCGGCAATCGAACAAATAAACTATTCGTATTGTGATGCTGAATGGCCGCCAATTTGATTGAATTTCTTTGACGTTTATGGCAGTTTGAAAGCTGACGTTTGTTGTGTCAGCGCCATCGCCGTTGATGTGGATAGTAGCGAAACTATACGCTTGATCAGCTTGAAAAAGATCGTTGATGCTGTGGAATGCGTTGCGCAAATTAAGAAAATGTTGGATTTTGATTTGAATAATGCATAGCACAGCGTCACTGCGATCTGAAAAAGAAAGTTCATTTCATTAATGGTTTCAATTTTGCAAGGCTGGCGATAAAAATGCTGAAAATGCAAAATGGTTTTGTGTTGAATCTTTGTTTAAAAACATGTAGCGCTTGCAGCGATTTACTCAAACACCTAGCTAGGTAAGCAACAACTCAAGCTATGGCCATAAATCAGAACCACCCTGACCCTGACAG
This sequence comes from Anopheles maculipalpis, assembly GCF_943734695.1. NCBI lineage: Eukaryota > Metazoa > Arthropoda > Insecta > Diptera > Culicidae > Anopheles > Anopheles maculipalpis. The sequence goes on along the minus strand of NC_064871.1, from coordinate 43,935,482 downwards.
CCCGGCACACGGAACATATACTGGTTGAACTAATAATCTCGCCCCCAACGCTAACCATCCGACTAAGCTAGACACATCATACAATAAAGTGCAATTATTTCTCACTCTCCACTCAATTTTACGGCCGATGGTAAAAGAAGCTAAAGAGTGTGCTTAGCCCAGACTCGTGCCCGAATACCACACGAAGGAAAACTACCTCCATGAAAGATGACCGTTTTCCGGTCACTTTGGAGCCGTTCCAATAGAGATGAAGAAAATGGACGTTCCTGTTGGTGCAGTTTTACTGTTACCGTATGGTACCAAAGCAAGGCACCCTTTGGAAGCTCATGTCTCATTGTGAAATCCAGTGCCAGTACTGTTCCAGACTGTACGTCTTTCTCGAGAGCATCTATAAAAGAAGGTAATCCTTGAACCTATAAATGAGAAAGTACACTTCTTTAACACATGGCATGCGATAGACATCAGCGCTAGCAAATCCGTACAGTAAGGCGCCACACGCTCTGGGGCTAAAGTCCATCGTGAGAACATTTCCACAAACGCTTCAGAAGTGTCCTCGGAATGGTGAAGTGTTACCAACAGTGCACCCTACTTCATATCTCGATGTGTTCGTAATGGAAGTTGTTCGTAGCCAACCCGCAAACTCCCCGACGGTGTCGTAAAATTTAATCTTTCACCGATCGTCACCCGTCTAACTAGTTTAGGGTTCAACTAGCGATCTGATCGCTGAAGCCACCAGCTGCTCTTCGTTGGCGAATATTTTCGAACGAGAAAAGTGAAATGAAATTGGCACCGAGCAAATCTGAGTCGTTTCGTCCTAAAAGCAACGAATCTTCATCAACTCTTCACGAAGGCATTAAGTTCATAGGAGTATAAAATAAATATGTCACAAGATTTTTACAGCTGTTACAGCGTTCTCAAGACGGACTGTGTCGCAAAAGAATACAACAAAAAGTATATCATTCCTAACCCATAGCGGAATCAAACGCTTCAAAAAGCTTCGCAGAAAGCGTCATAAAAGATAAAAACGCTCTTATTAGCTGCTCTTATTAGAGTACAATTGAAGGGCATGATGGTTAATTACCGAACAACACATCTTATCATCCTTTGCAATAGAAAAAAATAATATACGACAAAACTCGCCTAATACAGCAACACTTCTGCATTTCGATAACGATATCAGTTCCGAGTGCAACGAAGAAGAAGAAAGCTCTAATTTTTTGTTCAGCAATCGTCCTTTCCAATCAACAAACAGAATCGCACAAAAAAAAGGTTTTCCCTCCCTGAAAAATAATTCTCCCATCTCATACGCTTATCGTGTACTGCACTGCTGCGTAAGTTCCGGCTTCATCATGTACCCAACGGCTCTCTCCGTTACAACACCAACGGTTTATCGTACGGTTTCCATTCCAGTGTTCCGGCCATTGCATTTTGCCGAGTTTCTGCCGCCTCCAAATCTCATTACTTCCGCCACATTAAGCCTTGTGTCATTCCATCATGTGCCATATCTTGTTTCTTTCCCGGAACGATGTCGTTTCTTTTTCTTAAGGCCACCAATACCGGGCTAACCCGCTTGGAAGCGGGAACTCCACTTTTTGTCAACTATCAACTCAACTGTCACCAACGTATCCTAGAATCATCCCTCTGCAACTGATGACTTGGCGTTTCTTCTCGATTCCCTGCAATCATCATCCCCTTTTTTTTTCTTTGCCAATGAATCCTGACACCGACGAACAGAAACGATTTCCACAAATTCCCCAAACAAAAAGAAAACCGGTGGCGGATTTCTCAACACTCGCATCGCAGTTTCACAATCCGGAAGCATTGCGTGCTGGAGGCAGATAAAGAAGCCAGATTTTCGTTCCAGAGACTTAAGGCTTTGATTTTAATCAAATGCATCAAAACAACCGAAAAGATCTCTGCCATTTATCCGACCGACTGGCGCTCGCTAGAATGATTCGATTTTATAAAGGGGCGGCGCGTAAGCGAGCCTACTTCCGGCTGGCAGATACGCGTGCTACTTGGTCAACGTTTGAAACGGATAAAAGTAGCATTTATGGATAGGGATAGGAACGCTCATTCTCATCATCATCACCATCAACAACGCCATCAACAGACGGCGTTAATGCCATCGACAAAATATCCACCATCGTTAGTATGGATATGAACTGTTGGGAGGTAGAATTGATAAAACTTTACCATACATACAGGATCCGAACCGAAACAAGTGCCGTGTGCGTTTGGTGGGTAGAAATATTGTCATTCTAGGCAAGTGTTCCAAATTCTCAGTCCCTGTTTTTGATGGTACTTTGACAGATGGTTTTCTGTGAGGTTGATCTGTAGTTGACGGCAAGTAGGATTAGTTGCTCACTGGATGAAGATTTTTTTCTTTATAAAACTTCTACATTAATGGTAAACTAAAAAGAAACATATCTTAGTGAAGGCATTCGTTACTACGTATGCTGCAGGTTAGCCTGAAGCAAACATTTACTATCCCCAACTACTCCAGCCCATTAAGTCGTCAATCAACCACGATTTTCCTGCTCCCTGCTACCAAACGATGCTTTGAGCCAGTCTGATGAGTTTTTAATTTCTTTGCATCGCTTTCCCAGCAATAGCTATGTAGCAATGCTAGTTGTCCGGCAGCAAACCTCTACAAGGATTAAGCCTATCAATCAATCATCCTCTACGCAGTATAAGTGCAGAAAAAGTAAGAGCCATCAACCGGCTGATGGACGGTTCGAAGATTAAAGGATTAGCAGTAGACCCGGCTAAAACCCAATGCCATTTTCATTTGCTTCCCAGGTTCAATCATTACTCTACCTATCGTGGAATAAAGTTGTAACAATGTGGAGGAATCACCCAAAACAACGAAAAAAAAACCTCCCACAAACTAATTGGCAATTTCTTTCGTTGCCTTTGAAGGCCAAACTACTCCTTGCACTCCTGGATGCTGATAGGAATTGATATTGAGCCCCCCCTTCACTTTTCATGGCCTGATTTCTTTGGGACGTCCACGTTTTACGAGCTCCATTAAGCCGTTGACAGGTTAATGTAAGACATTGGTGGTGGTTGCTTTTAGAAAACGGTACAGTGCGCTACATTAAGCTGTGCAGCAAGGGTTCCCGTTTTTCCATTTTTCCGGAATGAAAAGTGTCATCGCTTGTCCATTAGATTCCATCACCCGGGACCACCCATTAGGATTTCCCGTGGGTGCCTTCGTACCCAATCCGATGGAAACGTTAAAAACCGGACACCAGAATTCTAGCCAGCCCGTGGCCTTGTGTTGTGAAATCAGCACCGAACCGTGTTTTAAGTTGTCTCTCATTACTGGAAGTGTCCTATAGTGGGCGCGGTGAAGCACAAAGTACACACACCGGCAGTCGCTCGTAATGTAAAGAGCACTGTTGCACCAGCAATCCTCAAACCATCTTGAGGTCAGGAAGGCAACAAAGAGAGAGAGAGACAGGGAGAAAGAGAATGGGAACATCATTTTACCACAGAAACGAAACAAACGGCTTGCCATTCCCATGTCACACACATTTCCTGGACCAAGTCCCAGTTTCATTTCCTTCACTATTAGGGACGTTCTCGTCAGGACACGGTTGCATTATGTTAGTAGCGCGTAGAACAACTGGAACGAGGTGTAAGTGTACGCTAGTCGTCGTTACACTAATGTGGCCCATTTCCTTGGCCACCGTCTGGGCGACGTTATTTGAGGGGCGCTGAAGTGTGTCGAGAGGTTGCGTTACTCTATTTGTGCAGATTGTTGATGTACGAGCGAAGATAGGCTTGGGTGGTCTACCATATCGCCAACAAGCATCAGAGATTATGATGATGGATGTAAGAAAGTTGGGAGAGCCATCAAAGTGGTAAAGGTTTTAACAGTAAGAGTAGGATGTGGGATGTTTGTTTTTTACTTCACTATTTTTTCTCATTTTCGCGTTGCAACTTTGCTGGAACTGTAAACTGAATAGCTCATCAAGTGTGGCATGATGAGCAAAAGTATGTCCGTGCTGGTGGCTTTGATGTTGGGGCAGTACACTTTAAATCTGAATTGGTTGTTCTTTCGGGTTGAAGAGCGAACAGCATAATGAGGATTACAGTAAAACAAAACTGGAGTGATAAGAAGACATTTTTCTTAAGTGTTAGTCACAAATATAAGTAGTCTTTTAGCTCGAACGCAACGAAAAAATATAAATTCTTATTAAAATTGCAGAATTCAGCTTCTTTTGTACTATTCAACAATGCGTTTTTAGATGAATTTAGCAAGTATGACAGTTTTTTCCGAAACCTACAACCCGCATAATGTACTTACAGCACGTGAATTCGTCAAAGAATGAAACCAGTTGCGTCAGCCAAAATGCGGTCTTCCCGGCTGACTTGACACACTCATTAACTGATGATGTCGTCGGTTACCACGAACCAGTCAGAAAGGTTTTGTTTACAATCTCTCGAGGACCTTCTTCATTTCCCTCCAGATTTGAAGCAAGCCTGCGAAGAAGCTGCCGGAGGTTATGGTGCATGTTTGCTTTTACCGTATTCATCAACCGTTGCGCATTTCGGAGACTGAAGTACTGGCATATCTCGCAAACCGCGTACACAGCACCAAAGGATGGGCAAATCAAGAACAACACGGCCACGAAGCGCACGACCAATATTTACTTGCCAAAGCGAAAGCGATTTATTAATATACATTCGTCCTGCGTTTCACGGACCGGGGGAAACGGGGGCTGGAAAAAAGGAAGCATGGCGATACGATACGGTTCAAATCCCACCGTACAAGCCCTCTCGACGAGGAGGGCGATGACAAAAACGGACATTTTGAATGCAAATATTGATCCATGTCGTCAATTCTGGGCCTGGGTCTGGGATGGAGATTGTCGATTGAAAGACAGTTCTCTGGTCGAAATTTGGCCAGAGGCATGTGGCAGCTAACTATGAAACTGATGGATGTGTTGTGCGTTCGTGTGGCACTTGAGTGCTATTTTCCAGCTCATCACAATCGATCGAAGCAGTAACCACATTGATAGATCTAATGAAGAGGAAAAGGTTCACAGTGAGTGACTTAAAATATTATAACCAATTTTGTACAGTAAAAATTTGAAAATTGATGTAGGAGCAATTTAACAAAATCATTAAGATATATATTTTGTAAAGTAACAATATTTTTCTTCATTAAAAATAAATCTTTTATCGATTTCGCTTACATCGTTCTGGTCGCATAGCTAAAGCTTTCAATTCCATTCCTCTTCATTTACTCAAAAGACAGTACAGCATGTATTAATGGCAGTCAGAATCGCAACACGCAACGCCAAAAGCCAAGGGTTGGTTCGTACACACAAAATTTGGTCCATAAATTTTAAAACAAAAACTCAACCCTCTTTATCTCGGCTCCGGTTGCTGCATTTCCTTCACCGATGAAGAAGGGGAATACCTAGCAGTATTGAGCAACTAAGGGATCTCTCCGTGGCTCAATACTAGACCAAACCTCCCCACCCAGTTCTCGATAACTCCTTTGAGACATTCGATTCATCTTCTGAAATATTCTTTTGTTTTCCTACGAAATTGAAATGAAAGCAGTGGAAACCTTCTTCATCCTCAGCTCCAAGTTCGATGTTCTTTGTTTTCGTCGGTCAACTCTTATGCTCTAAAGTCAGCTATCCCAAACAAACATTTGTCCAGCAGGCAAAAAAGGTTTTGGTTGTTTTTATTCTTAAACCTACAATATCACAATTTGTGGATGCTGAAGACAAAAGCTAAAACGGAGATGAACTCTTATAACACTAAAATGACAGAAAATGGCAAGCAAACTAGTTAAAAATGTATTTATTTCTTGGCTGAAGCGCCTTTCCCAAATTAAAAGGCACGTGAAAGCCTAATAAAATATAAATATACCCATCGCAGTTACACTGAAGAACCAATATTTACCACACTTGTACCTTTGCGGGTCCCTGTCGCACTCAAACGACCACGGGGAAAACTCGATTAAAAACTCTTTAAGGAAAACTGTTTTGTACTGCCCTTCTCGTCCAACAATATTACAAGTCCTTCCGCGAACCCTTTGCTCAACTTGTGCCTGATCAGTGCCCGTGCCACGAGGGGAAAAGCTTGCGAAAGAAAACAAGCAAGCGATCCCGTCCACCCCGGTACACACACAAAAGGGAGCATTGTTTTTGGCAGTTTCCAAATGAGCAGTCATGATTTGGCTTTCGGAAAATTGATGTGAATTTTTTCCCATCCATTCAAGGGAGTCGGCAGCAGCAGGAAGGTGGAGCGATGAATTCGGGCAGAATGAATTAAACTGCCATGTTATAAAAAAAATGCTCACAAACGCCTTACATTTATCATGATGAGGGTTGTGTGTGTGTTTGTGCTTTTTTCGTGTGACTTTGTTCCCTGTTACCAATCACAAAAGCTTCCGCGGACACTAGCTTCCCCTTTGTCCCCGCATCACGTCACTTGGAGAACTATTTAACCCATCAAAGACATTTAGCTTCGCCCACTTTTTTTGGCATTTATCGTTGTCGTCTGTCGTGGGCAATTTTTTTTCCATCCATTATAACGCAACTTTTTTTTGGTTTGGTTTGGTTTTGTCGTAGTCAGACAAGCAAAGTATAAAATGGAAAGAAATAATATTTTTCCCTCTACAAAAACAACCCCAACAGCAAATCTAGCCATCACCAAACTCTTTCGTTTCCGGATGGGGGAAAAACTCTTTTTCCTGGATCCCGTATAACTACAGCGATTATTCAGCGATATTTTGGTTAGCATTTTGTTCTTTCTCTAGCTTGCTTTTACAAAGAGTTAAACCAGATCTGCATTTTCCAATTGTAGAAATGGGTTTTGGACTGCAATTGTACAAGAACAAAGTAAAAACAATAGGAAAGGAACAAAATGAAAAAGAGATTGGACAACATTTGCATTTGACCGATGGCTACAGAGAGGAACTCCTGTATAATAAAACAGAGAGAAGGGAAAATAAAAAGTTTAGCTGAAGAAGCTAAGTTACATGATGGAGAGAGGGTTTATACTATCTACGAATGGAATGCGGCACAAAGGTAAATCGTGCACAGGTGACACTGTCTGCATGGAAGGAACGCCTCCTTCAAACAGCTTCCTTGTCCAGGAAAAGAAAACTTATCCAAACTAACGTGTATTAAACTTTGCTATCAGACGTTTCAAAACAAAGGAAATAATGCATAAAAAAGAAAACTGCTAACCCAACATTAAATTATAACAAAAAGACACAAGATGTGTGCTGCTGTTCATCCTTAGTAAAACTCTGAATATTGCTAGAACTACGAGGCTTCCTGCGTTCAGCAGACGAATGTAAAAGTTTATTTTTCTAGCTTGCCTTCCATAAACTACACAGTTTTAATTTTCTTTAGCCAGTTTACAGCGAGTCCCTTTCCCGGGTGGTTGATCACTAATGCCCACATTCAAACTGGTCGACTGCATTGCGGTGGAAGAATCGGTGCAGATTTCTTTCGCAAATATTTGCAAACTTTTTTTTAAAACAGGAAAGGACTTGCGGGTCGTTATGCACCTGCGGGTGCACGTTGGTGTATGAAAGTTAATTCTTCTATACCAACCAAGGGGAAGATTGAAATTATTAAGTTGATAACCGGTACAGTTGTTTCCCGCAAAATATTCAAGTGCCGATTGAATTCAAGCAGTATACAAATATTCCTTTTAGTTTTTATGTTTATGTGCATGCACAAAATTTATGATATGAAAAAGAGAATTTTTCCGATTGAAACAAGTTTTATGACACTACAAAATCGGAACTGTGCATGCATTTGAATGTGATGTTTAATACCAGGAATGGCACAATACACGCAAGTGAACAGTTTTATATGCACTGCATCAAAGCCAAACCGCTTACACCATTCTAAATCATGCGACAGCTAATTTTACGACCATCAAGAAATCAAACTTCAGTTATTGCCATCGAGAAATTGGATTGCTCGCTTACCGGAGCGCCTGAATTTGCAAATACTCGTAAACTCGTTTAGTTCATGGCTGTCGCGCTACGGCGAGCTTTTCTTTAATTCCGAATTATTATTATTGCTCATCTGACGCTGAAATAAACGCAAAAAGAAACATTTCCTAATGAAAGTGCCACATAATAACGGCATGGCAGACTCAATGTAAATCATCTCCATTTTTATCGTCACCACCACGGGTAAATGGAAAATAATCATACAAATCCTTCTTCTTCCCACAAGTCAGTTTAAATGCTTTCCGCCATTTCCGAATGGATTTTTTTATGAAACGATTCTTTAGACAGCGATTCGTTCAGCCAACGGCAAGTGGAATGAAATTTTTATCGACACTTCGATTCCCCCCGCTAGCCTCGGAACCTTATACCACCCCGTGTATCTACACTGAACAACACTCTAAACTCTTCGCCAGGAAAAGACATTTTAAAAATGCACCACCACCAAATAAAACGCGATTTGAAGGTTTTTCGTACCAGCATAAAAGTTTATCCTTTTCCGGTTCGTCGGAACCGATCGAACTCTGCACAAGTGGCGACTAAAATCACAACGCTCAACCATACTCTCCTCACTATTACGGAATAGGTGTTAAAAGCGTTAAAGACACGCGTCCATAAAGCTGCATGCCGGCTCCCTGCATAACGGTTTTGTGGCAGGAAAGAACACACCCGAACAGACGACAGAAGAGATTGAAACCAGTCCGCCTTTTCCACCACCTAAGCAATCTTAATCGATCGGCAACTAGAAGCTCAATTGCAGTGTGCAATAATAATAGCCAAAAGCATTCCGAAATCGTTCTGATTTCCATTTCGCGGATATTAACTCAATGGGGTTGTTTCTTTTTAGACACACCACTAGCAACGGCTCCGTGCTCGTCTAGCAGCAGCACCCAGCTGGCCATGCAAGATTGTATGCAGCAAAAAGCGATTTGGCCCGGCAGCAGTATAGGGTGTCTAATTTGCCCTCGGATCAATTTCTCCGCACTCGGCGTGCCAGACTAGATGCGGCTCGATGAAATAAGCTTATCTGCTTCTGTGTCCACCGCACGTAGCGCGTATATATTTCCGCTTTATTTTCTATTATTGCACTTTATTTCCGTTTTCACCGCTCGGGGTTTCGCTTCTTTGCGGAAGGATTTTTTTTTTTTTTTGTTCAATACTTAAAGTGGAAAAGTTACCATCACCGTCCGGGCAGTAGGGAAAAGCCAAACGGTGTCTAATGGCTGTGCCAACCGGTGTCGAGAAGGTCCTCTTCGGAATAGGTGCCGGTAGGGGGGTTCGAGGAGCCTTTTATGCACGTGATCATTTTTGTTGGGCCAATGGGTGTGTTATTATTGCACGAGTGTTTTATGCATATCGTTGCACTTTCACAGCGTGCTGAAGTAGGATTCCGTTAAAATGGTACAGATCGTACAGTGTGTGCCGCAAGTACTGAAATTCTTAATTATTATCGATTTATGGTAGAGTTTAAGATATAATACAGAGCTGGTGCTTAGCAATTAATAATTGCGGAAGAATTTATTTTTAAATTTTTCATTAAAAATAGTATTTGCAATAATATGGCTCAAATCCCATCCGGACCTTCAACTACGTGGTAATAGCAAGACCAAAATGACGGTGGCACCATCAGCGGCCCTACTAAAAAAATCCGGAACTACTTGGGGGTGATGTACGGATAGGTGACCGCAAATTTGAAGTCGTCCAAAACTTCATCTATCTCGGGTCAAAAGTCAGCACCGAAAACAGCATAGAGACGGAGTTGCGCGCTAGGATCATGCTGGCGGCCAGCCGGTCATTCTACAGTCTGAGGAAACATCTCATTTCAAAAAACCTGTCGCGACGGTCGATGCTGGGACTGTATCGTACCTTTATAGTCCCTGTACTCACATACGCCTCTGAGACATGGATCCTGTCCAAAACAGACGAAGCCCTCTTAGCCGCGTTCGAGAGAAAGATGCTCAGAAGGATCGTTGGCCCCGTATCGCCCCGGACAATGGAGGAGGCGCTACAACGACGAGCTGTACGGAACTGTATGACGACCTCATCGTCTTGCAGCGAATTAGGCTCGCCAGGCTCCGATGTCCTTGACGACCCAGCTCAGAAAGTCCTTTTAGGCCGTCGACACGGACAGAGGAGGCGTGGTAGGCCCAGATTGAGGTGGAAGGATGGCGTGGAATCATCCGCCATCAAGGCCAGGATAACGACGGCGCGGGACCGTGAGCGGTTCCGGATACTGCTGCGGTAGGCCACGACCGCAAAGCGTTTAAAGCGCCAGATAAGTAAGTAAGTAAGGTATTAGCAAGCCAATCGATGGCCGGCTTGACTTAGTAGGTCACAAAGCCAAGAAGTAGAAGAATATGTCCAGGCTTGTGGATGCTGTGAATCGTTGGTAAAGGTTTATTTTAATTAAATAAATTTGAAGAATTTCCAGTCTAAGAAAGCAAGAGCTTGTCATTCTTGAACTAAGGATCTAAGGATCTAAGTCCATTAACTATAAATAGTGAAAAAAATTATTATCTTTACTTAATTCCGATTGCTACGACTCGGCGCCTTTAATATATTAAACTAATGTAAATCATTGTTGAAATTTGGAAGATAATTTATTCAATTCGCCGCGCAAGAAAGGCATTTTCTTCATGAAGCAGCCTAGCCGTATTACTTCGTAAAAATACTTAGAAGAAATAAAGCGTAAATTAGCCTAATGCATTGCGATGTCTAAACCACGATATTTTCATTTACAATACATATATTTTTAAAATGTTACTAAACCATAATTTATTCTTAACTGTCTTACAAAACTTGTCACTACTGTCACGAAGAACAACTTTCCACACTACACCATACTCAAACCCACTGCCGGGTGCTCATCTGTCGCATCTGGCGCTTTGAGCGTGTTGGATTGAGAACCTCGCACCCAGCAGCAGCGTGCCAGCAAAGTTTGCCATATCCATAAAGTTAATGTGTACCCACTCGAACCGATGTACAAGCAAGCATGTTCAGCGTTGAACGCAGGACAAAAGCACATGCACAAACGCATTCATAATATCCTTGCTGCAAGCAACCGTACCAATCGTCCATTTCCAATCTTCAAACCGGTTCGCATATAGGACGGCGAAGCAAGCACGTATGGCCAAATGTAACCGATTCTACAAAACTTTTCCTAGTGCTATGCTTGTGTTGCTTAGTATAAAAACGATTAATATAGGAAAGAAAATTGTGAATAAAGATAAACTAAAGAAAATAGCACCTACATGCATACATAGAAAAGGTAAAAAGAGGAAGAAAATACACACTGAAAGGTGAAACACAGCGTGCAATTTGAACCAATTTGCATTCACTAAGTTAAACACGAATGAGAGAAATGACATTGCCAGCTCTAACGGCAGGCGAATTATATCCTCTAGAGCAGTTTTGCGCCTCCGAATGGGACCAAACGTCCTCGCTCCAAAAAGCACTCCCATGTGGGTGCTTTTAAAAGAGGGGCGGGGGGAGAGGGGGGAATGGTTTTCAAAAGCTATTCTCAAGAAACGATCCGACCCGGATGTATCCCAAACTCGTCTACCGGAACGGCCATCAATGTGGTATTAAATTATACTTTATGAGTAGTTCTGATTTTATCTCCTCTCACCCTTAATAATACGCCTGAAAAGAGGTTTTGTCAATGCTGGCAACAGTATGCCAATGTGACCATAAAAGTGTGCTTCATGCTAACACGGATACTCGGTAATCGCGTTTGTTGCAGCATTCAGCACGTTTTTAGTAGCGGGTAGAATGTAATAAGCGGGACAAGGAACTTTGGTGCATTTTGTGGAGTTATTTTGATTTGTAATCCTAGGGCAGTCAGTGATCGAGGAGATGTGCAAAGACCAGACTTCACATGGCAGAATCGGGAATCAAATCCCATTCGGAGCATTTGGTTAGGGCTTTGCATTGGCATTGTAAACTATTGTGTTGACACAATTATTCTAATAATTTCAAAACTTTAATTCGAATGTTCCTTCCTGTATACCAACCAATTCTATTCCAATTAAATGAAACGAAATCAACACACGAAGTGCAAAGCATTAAAATGCACATCACAAAACCAGTATTTGAATGCATTCCCATATCCATACCATCCTAGGGATAGTGCTAACTTCTTGCCTTCGACGTCGATACGTTGCGAGATAGCTTCGAATGGAAAACTAATCATGCTGTCTTCGTATGCAAACAGTATTACTTCCACGCAATATCGTCTACCGTTTCAGGCATCAGGACAGGGCACAAAGACGTCCCAGAACGAAAACAACCAAACCGCACAACATAGTTGCAGTTTTCAATCGTCGTAACAATAGCAAAAGCATGTAATTGAATCGATTTTCATCGACTTGCTGATCCTGATCCTTGGACGGTATAACTTTCCCCCCATTTCGAGATCGGTACGATTAGACTGGTAAAGCGTGAAACAGCACTGTAGCAGCTTTTCCTGTTAGCTTAGCTCATCCCCAAGCCTTATTTTAAACCGTGCCGTACTTCCTTCAGGCAAAACCATTTGGCAAGTCATCAGGCTGTAATGAAGATTCCACTCGGATTGGATCTTTTGTTTCCTTTGGTCACTCGTTGCCCAACCCACGACGTTGAAGCTCCTTCCTCGTGCGTTGCATCGAAAAACCACGTTGGCCAGCTGAGCCCCATGATAAGTGATACGAGCTTCTTAAACCTCCTGTACCACCCTGTATGTTAACTGTTCACAGATACATCCCCGTAGGAAAACAAAGGTCACAAATGTTGCTTTGAGGTTTTGCTGGAAGCTTTCTCCTTTGGCAGTGGTAAATGATAGCAACTAGCCGGCTCGGTCTCGGTGGACGGTAAACTTTCCTTCCGTTGGGTTTTCTACGGTCGCTCCCGCCGGGCACATTGGGTCCGGCTGTGCAATGGTTTGTGGGTATGTTAACTGGTGGAAAATGCTATCGATTCTAGTGAAATGTTGTAGCGGTGTAGCGAGCTTTCCTGCGCGGTGCAGAAAACGAGGAAGAAAAACAATACTAACTGTAACTTCTTCCGCAGGCATTGCCTGGGCGCACTCGTTCACAATCCTTATATCAATAGTGTACAATGGTTGTGACTTGTGTACAGAGCGTTGGAGAAGCAGTGGAACGAGAAACAATCCGGGAGAACTTATTCTAGACCCACAGTGCGAGGGCAAACAGTGGCAACACGAATTATTCAATTTCTGTTATTCATGTTGTCCGGTTCGAATTTAAAAGCGAGTAGTGTACACGAGTTTACACAGTTGTCTTACGCGTTTGCAAATAAATATGATTTATGTACATATAATGAACACTAAAACGCGTTCTCCAACTCTGTTGATCTTTTCACTGTTATGTGTATCAACCGACTGCTAAACATACACAGCTAACTGTTGAGCAAAACAAAAGCAAACAACAGCAACATTATCAGCAGTGCGCCTGCAAGGAAATCAACAGCAACCAGCCGTGTTTCCTACCCGTACGCAAAGAAATCTTTCCTGACAAAAGTTTTCCGGAACACGGAGACGGATACAGAACACTCTTCCCCGTCCGGATCGGCACTAACCGCTAAGAAAAGTCGGTGCGAGTCTACTAAGTTCAAGTAAACATTTACCTACTATTCGCTTGGGAAAGGAATTGCCGATTGGATTGTTACGCTGAAACTAGCAACATTTTCCTCTTTATTTGCAAAACCATTCACCTGCGTGCTGTTTAGGGCAATAGCATGTTGTTTAAAAATGTAGAACTAACCTCTCCCTTAGCCAAATAACATTATGCCGAAGAAACAAACCTACACTAATCCTACCAGTTGCGTTTCCCAATAAAACAGATAGGCGGTCAGCTGTATGAAGGAAAAAGTTAAAAAAAAAAACAAGCTTTCTTAACATACCTTGCAAAGAAACTTAGTTACAACTTAGAGCAGCAGTAGTTATCACGTTTTATTTCCGTTTTATAAACCACAGCACTTCCTGCAACACACAGAACCGGCATTCCACCAAAATGTAAACAAGCCAACTGTCACCTGGCAGTGAGAGTTCGAAATATTACGTTCGAAAGAGCAGTTTAGAAACGACTGTTCGAAAAGTTCATATCGATTTTCATAGTAGTCACGTAGTTTTTGAAAGTAACGGTTTTAAATCACGTGCTCATTTTTATGTTGCTTTTCGTTTGAATTTTAGTTTCATTTCTTTTTTCTTGCTCTATTATTTTTCTGCCCTTTGTACTGTATGCAAACAGACCGAGAACGAATGAATCTCAAACAAAAAATACAGAATACGGCTCTAAAAAACTGATGTTTCCATTTTGTGCAACATCACCAAACACTGCACACATTGTGAAGTGCTGGAAAATATGCTCTGTAAATTTCCGGATCTGGTTGCAACCCCCGGGACCCGAGAATCCCACTTCCATATGTATGAAACCCGACATAAAAGGACGCAACGCCAGAAAGCCAGTTCATCATTCGATTGTTTACGATGTCGTCGATGGTGTGAGTAGTGTTGATGGTAGCTTTGTCGTTGCGGAAAATTTATGACAAATTTTGATCTATTGTTGGCGCATCTCGCATTCCCACCATCCCAACACTGGCCATTGGGAATTAACCGAAGGGAATTTCGACGCCTGCTATATTGAGTGTGTGTGTGTGTGTGTGTGTAGGGCAATGGACTTTTCATGCATACGACGTGTTAATCATCCCACTAACAACTCCTTCCTCCCGTTGATGCTCTCATCTCCATCCGCTCATGCTGGTCCTTTATTCACCGGAAAGGGTTCGGTTACTGTTAGATTGAGAAAGGATTTAATTTCAGCACGCACATATAGAAACGAACACACGCCCCAAAAGAACCATTGGACGATCCCTTTGCTATCCCTCCTGTGTTCCACCACCAGAAAAAGGTTCCACTGAGCAGTGTTGAGTATTCATTTAGCACATGATTCACAACCCACAGAACAGAGGCCGAACATGTTTTCCATATTTGTGAAACGACCGTACCCAACCGTAACAGATAAATTAATAAGACTTCCAGAAAAGTTCACCTTTTCTTGTGGGTTGGAGTTCACCAGCACCAGTTTGCAGCAAGATTTTGTAGCCCTCCCCCCACATTGGCTCTGATTGACCGTAGGCGGGTGAACCGACATGAAACTCTTATTCTTAACATCGAAAATGATAATTAACTCCCAGATTGTGCGTCCGTCTGGAATTGTTTGCGGGTTAGGCGTTCCGAAATCATCGTAAATTCATGGCAATTGGAAGTGTTTCTACAGCAGGGTGAATTGGAAAGGAGGAAGGCGTGTGGAAAAGTTTGCAAAAGTTTTTCAAACATTGAGTTGTCTGCGCTTGAGATGAAAACACCAAATAAGTTAAAACAAATGAGGCATATAAATTCAAACTTTTTTTTATTTCGATTGAAAAGACGACCAGACGAAATTCAATTCATCATAAATCCAATAAAACAATTTTACTCCACAACTATGAAGTGATAACAGAGAATACAGATTATAAGTCACTTCTACGAAAAAGTGCCTCCCACTCGACTGAAGATGAACGGCAAAATTTCAGCAAAACTGTTTAAAAACTCACCTACCTGTGATGCTTACTGAGCTTCGGGCACGGATACGGCAGCGTTTTACCAAAAGTAAATAAATTATTACATCAACTGGAAGAACCTTTCAGTTCAGGTAGAAAAGTGCTAGCTAAACTTTTCGGCACTGAAGCTTTCCCTCTCGGACTCCGGAGCCTAAACGGATGGTTGGGCGGATCTGCACCCAACCGAAATGTTAATTATTCTGCCAAAAACTTATTCGCACTCACCGGAAAAAGATTCTGGACCGGAAGCGGGAAGTTACCGTTTTCGTCTGCAAATGACACCTTTCGTATTTTCTCTTCTAGAATAATTGAAACGTGGCACGTGTCTGGGATCTTCACATCACAAAAACTGGACAAACTATGCAACTTTTTTTATGATTTGTTGTATAATCGTTTACTTTAGTGTCATATTAACTTGTAAAGCGTTTAGTAACCAGCTCTGTCTCGCAATATACGCCGATATCGGAATCGATCCTTACGCCCGTAAGCTTTTGCCGGTATCCAGCGTGATGGAATCGGAAGCGGTTCCAGGGGTACCTGCACACCACAGTACATGATGTTGATCAGCAAAGCATCGTACCACGACAGAGTGTTCCTCTGTCCCAGCTCCCCTTCCCAAGGCACTTTGGCACGCATCGTGTCCAGCTCAGTTGGTCGTTTCGAAAACGCATCCTTACGATAGTGCATGATGCTGCCAAGATCGTACGGTACGTTGAAGGTGGTTGTACTTCTTGGATCAACAAGATCGAAGTTACCCTGCAAAGCTAGAAAGGTAGTTATGAAAATCGTGGAATATTCAGTAATCCAATTTAGCACACATCTCACTCACATTCATCCGGTAGCATGTTGCCGTAAAGGATCGTAACGTAACGATCGCGATCGAGCCGATTATGTTCGTGATAGAAACCAAGCGTATGCATCAATTCATGTACAGGTGTTGTTAGGGAGTTGGCACATCCCGGTTGAAGATTGACAACGGTTCGTTCAACACCTCGCCCCACATCACTCCAACAGCCGGCGTCAGAGTTGTCGATTGAGACGTAAGCAACATCCAGTGCGGGATCATTCGTACGTCGTCGTCGAAACCGAACACAGGTGTAACGTTCAAATTCTCTCATAGCTCCATTGATGAACTCTAATTCAGACGAGTCTGTGGTGATGAGGAAGAAAATACTTGCTAAATAGACTTTTCAATCAACTCGCGTGTCCTATCAGAACGCACTAAAGCTTCCATCGATCGAGTAGACAACAGTCGCATTTGGCCAACGGTACGCCGCATCCGGAGGGCCCGCCAGTGCATTCTGATAGCGAGGCCTTGGAAGTCTCATATCTCCACCAACAAGATTTCCCAACTCCCAGGGCTCCAATTCCGCCATTCGATCATGATTACGAACAAGCGAATCTGTTACGAAGTTACAACAAAAATTGTTTAATAGAACAAAATAGTGTACGGCCGTTCGATCCTACCTACGGATGTATCGATCACACGGTATAGAGTGGTTCCAAAGATAGAAAGATCTATTGGTATCAACTCGCAGGTAACCAACCATGCCAGTCTCGCCGCAATCCAACACCTAAACAATGTTCTCATTCTTACGCATCAACCGAAACTGATCAAACAAAATTGTTCTGTGCGAGCTAACCCAGCGGATGTTTTGACGAATTTAACTACAAACGCAATTCATTCATTTAAACGCAGTAAAGAAACTGTATTGCTAGTACGTCATGGTCTGTTAGTCGGTCGCGTTGGCCTATCGTGTTCATACCCCAAGGATGTCTTGTTACCATGGTAGGTAACCGACCCGGTGCGACACTATACATATCCGGTGTGTAGTGCATAATACTTTCAAAGTCGTACGGCAAAGGAAATGTGAGCTCGGTCCAAGGATGAACAATTTCATAATTGTACAGGGCCACCGGATGAGCTAGTATGTTGTCGTACAAAACGCACAGATAGTGATCGCGATCGGGTCGAGTATGTTGGTGCAGGAAGCCGATCACGTGCAGTAACTCGTGCAGAATCGTACCAGACCGATGGGTGCACTGTTGCGGAAGGTTCATGTACTAAAAGAACTTAGAAAAAGGATTATGATCTTTACCACGGTTTTTTAAATATGTGATCTGACATTACCGTTGGACCGCGTGGTTGGCGACCCGTATCTGCCCAACAACCTGTTTCGAGTTTGTTCGTTATGAAAAGATAGTGATTTTCGGAGGTTCGTTCTTTAAATTGCAAACAAGTACGGGTAGTCAACAATGCCATTGCTCCTCGTATGTTTGATAATTGAATGTCCTCTAGGGGTTTATATAAAAATTTTAGTTACTGTTCCGGTTAAGCAGATTATTATTTCGTACCGAAATCTCCATCAAAAATGTACGGTATCGTCGCATTCGGCCATCGGTACTTCTTGGGCAGAACGTGTTCCACTACATTGCCATATTGTCGTCCGTGCTTTGCACAATCTTCGATAATATATTTACCCATCTCTTTGGTGAACATAAGCAACAGACCTACAACAATCAACAAACTATGCACCATCTCCATGCAAAAGCATACCAACAACTGGCGACTGATCAAAAGCTTTCTTAGTAATATCGGGAAATAAAAGCAACAAGAGTAACTGTCACGACTGTCATCACAAAGAAGACTGCAGCGGGAAAGAAACAAGCACTCAAGTAAACTGCCCCATACACAGACTCAGTACAAGCTGGTGATGACGCTTTGCAGTTTGAATTTGTCCAGTTTGGTTTTGTTCTTCATTAAATAATTTCCATACAAACAACCAGTCATATGTAAGTGTGTGTGTGTGTGTTTTGTGTTACTTTCTTTTGCAGAATACTTTTTTCTCTCTTATTTTTCCATTTCCATTTGTTTTTGTGTTGTTACATTCTCACAATAATAAACACATTTCTAGCGTTTCTCTGTTACATCGCCATGCTTTTAAGAGCAAAACAAAGTTTGATGGGCAACAAGGTATATAGGGGAGGATGGGAACCGTTCTAATTTGGTTACTTAAATTACAAACAATTGTTTATGTTCGAAGGATCGTACAACCCTTCACTAAGCGCGCAAAATATTGCCCCCAAAAAAATGACAAAAACGAGCGATGGGTATCGCTGCATTACATTATCTGTTGCATTAGGTTGCTGCTTAAATGGTAGTTTATGTTTTGCCTCGCTTTTTATTTCTTTTGTAAACCATCTACGTAAGCTAACGTTGTTTTCTATTGAATTTTCGTATTTCTTATCGGTTGAAAATTCTTTTTTTTACATCGAACATTCTCGTCCTCGGCTGATTGTGGTGTGTTTCGGTGACTGGGCGCATTTTTTTTTCTTCTACTGAAACAATAAATAAAGCGGCATCAAAGTTTGAAGTGAAAAAAAAAAGCAAACAAAATCCTAAATCTACCTCATTTGTGAATGAGGGAACAAAATTCGAAACCCTACAGAGGTATTTTACAAACAAGGTTGGTTCCCTTTCGTGGTGTCCGGTGCTGAACCGCCTAAACTTAACTACTAACGATTGTGTTGCTGTTGTAAAACCGAACCGTACCATTTGTTGTTTAAATGAGTTGGATCCGAAGTTTATAAAATGTTCAACTATGTATTTTATGTTTTATGTTTTCTGTTTTTTTTTTTTTTGCTGCTTTCAGGCCGTAGAACGTTTTATCATCAGTTTAACTTGCGATCTGTTTCTGTTGTCGAATCCGTATCCGTTTTACCCTTTTGAACCTCACCCTATTCACTTTATTGTAATGCAATGTATATTATCTGTCTTAAGTGTAATTAAATGTAAGGGGCATTTTTGTTTCCTTGTTTAAAATAGTATCATATTTTCAATACATCTCATTCATCAACATCTCATCCATTTACCAGCTAGTTATCTTAGTATTTCAAAGGGTGTTTAAGAGTACATTGATATTGTATTAGTATTATTAATATTATAATTATTATTATTTCCTTATTTAAGTTACTTGTTAGCGATTAAATATTACTAAATATGAGTTTCTGTTTGTTTTTTTTTTCTTTTCTTTTGACAGCAAATCGTTATTATCTCTGCTCATTCATCCTCTGCACTACACACTATGCTACTTCAAGCATATTATCTCATATCAGTTAAAACAAAAAAACACCCACTCACGTGAAAACCAAGTGGTGAAAATGGTGGTAGCTGTCATGAAGTCGTGAAGTAAAAGTGCCATTCCGTATGATGTACTGTTCAAAAATCCCACCATGTAATGTTTCCGTTGATTTCTATGCACATTTCTTCGCAAACGCTGTGTGTGTGTGTTTTGAATATCTCTTTGCTAGTCGGAAATCTTAAAATATGCTTTCGATGCTACCAGAATCTTTTGCCACGGAGGCCTCCCAATATCGTGAATTACCACTGGGGAGTTTTTTTTTTTTAAATCCACAAACTAGAACCCCATTCGGAGAGTTATTGTACACCCCCTCTTTCTGTGATTTGAAAATTATGCGGGGTAAGTTACTTGTCGTTCGCTTTTCGCATCGAACCTTCATGTGCATCTTCAACCCTTACCACTACTGACCGGAAAGCTAGGCATCAATTCACACACTTCTCGCCTGCATCATCACCGGATCGGGCGCTTTTATTCGCTGCTTCTCGCTAGTTTGTGAATTATTCGGTACACTAACGGTGCATTACGCACTTTGTTAAAGTTAATAAGGCAATGTCAAAAACGAAAATTGTGTTTCTCTCGTTTCCTAACTCTCATTAAACGGTTTTCTTAGATTCATTCGTTTCACATTTTGTGACAATTGTGTATATAGATATATATTTGTGTATGTTGTTTTGCTTGTGTTAAGTTTCCATCTCTCTCTATATATGTGTATATGCTTAAGTAACATTAGATTATACATGTATATATTATCAAGTGTGTGAGTTTTATATGTTTGAAAGGTATGCGCCTTTGTCATTCGTGAGCTGTGTACAGAGTTCATGTTTCATTCATTTCTTTTATTTGCATGTTTTTTTTTCCTTCTGATTTCATGTTTTGCATCACGGTTTCTTTCGCGTCGTTTTGCGCTTACTAAAAACATAAATACTTTGGAAAATAAAATGAAAATAAACAACTTTTCGATAGTTAAAGTCCAAATGCTTCTTTCCGGAGTCTTTGCATGCACGTGTTTTTCATAAGTGTATTTGTGGATGGGAGCGTCCCATTTTTTCTCCCAAATTTGATTTCGTTCCCCAATTTTGTTTGGAGTAGCCTTCCCGAGTGACTTCTTAGCGTAGTAAACAATAGCGCTTGTATAAATGTATAACTTACTCAGATACTGTGTGCCCAGCCGTTCGGCAGCTGTGTCCACTTCAATAGACGCTCAGTTCGATTCGCGAGCGACTAGGCGCGGAAAAACGCTGCACTGCAATACACGCACACCGGCACAGAGATAAAGATTTGTTTAAAAACGATCGCTTACAGCTAGAGTAACGGGGGAAAAAGTTTGTTACTAGGTAAAGGAAATGATCCTCAAAACAGCTCCACAACCCGAGCACGGAGCACGACTCCTTACGAACGTAGTAAAACGGATCTCACCAATCCAGCTCTATCTCAGCTAATGAGCCGAGGGGCCACTGCCGGCGAAAGGTCCGCACATTAGCAACTATTGACAAAGTGTATTACATGTAGCACTGGAAAAATATATCTCTCTGCTTATAACTCTATAACGCTTGCCCACTGACCACCGTCGGCCATGTCCTTAACCACTTCTAGCAACTAGCAACTAGTATGTTCAGAACGGTTCCTCCTAGCATCACTCACCACTCGCGAACCAATTGTTTTTATCGTCTTAGTACACTAAACATTCTGTTCCTGCCACGTGTGGACAGCGGAGAAAAATGTGAGACATCGGTTCGAATAGCGGAACCCGGACAAAACGCTCAACGAAATGAAACAAATGCTTACTACGCGGGACACGATCTAGTCCGGAACTAATCCACACAGCCTTGCGCACACAGATTTGTCTCTAAATTTGCCCCTAAACGAATGTGTTCTATATCACCCTGTGGCGTACTACGTTTTTTAGCATTATTATTCGAACATTATGTTCCAAAAAAAAAAAAAAGGGCATCAACAAACAACATAAAAGCAAGGGCAAGGGAGAGAGCCTATCTCCAATGCGTATTTGTTTTCTCGGGTTCTTGCTGCCAAATAAGGTACTTCAGTTAAATATTTTCACCCCAAAAACGACCTCGCACTAGTATCTTTATCTGTGTAGAGCAGCTTCAGTAATCGTAATCTTGTTTTAATTATATCAATGAGCATAACCAGTATCGGAAAGCGAAAACCTAGTGGTCCAACAACATCCCTCTCCACTCCAAAACCAAACGATCCACCCTTTGGTTTGGCTCGCGATCGAAAACTAATCGAGATAGTATTTAGTACTTCATCAGCAGTGTCACACCGCTTCTTGTGCTATCGATTTTTGTCTCTTAACAACGGGATGTAAAATTTATTTACCACTAGAGTTTTAGTATTGTTTTACCTTCGTTTCGGTGTTTTCTAACTTACATAAACATCTTTTCTTTTCTTTTGCTGGGGGAGTTTATCAGTTTTGGGGGGGAATTAATTCAACAAGTTTTACAGTTCCTTCTCGCCCTTTCGCACTTTTTCTAATGTGTTTTTTTTTTTTATGCGTGTGTAAGTGTTTGGTTGCCTTATTTAGTGTTATTGATTATTAGTTTTGTTTTGCTCGCTTTGTCTTCTTTTATTTTTGCCCTACTCTCCTTACTTATTACGGTTTGCTTAAATTCAAAATTGATATTAACCAGTCTTTTCAATTTCAACTTACATGTTTACCATTTGTCGCTTTGTGTGTGTATTTTTTGCTTTGTTTGTTTTTGCTTCTCCGTTTGTGTTACGCTTACCGCACGCTAGAATCATTTCAGTTATAGGTTTTCTTGTTTTTGTTTGGTTTGGTTTCGGCTATTTTGCTTGTTTGCTTAGTACTGTTAAATGTTACTTTTTAAGTCGTGGCGGTTTCTTACGTTGTATTATGCATTCGTGGCCTTACTCCAAACATCATTGGTCGCTACCCCAAACCCCTCGCACAAAAACACAATATTGTATCATGCAGTTATTTTCGGTGATGTTTGCTATATGAATTCCTAGTATTCTTAACCAATGTAGAGAGCGTTACAGCTTATGGTTTAGTTTGTGTAACTGCTACCGATATCGTCCATTTGCTTCAGAATTCCGGAAAGAAGCCATTGGAACAGAATTGCCATCGATTGTGAAACAAATAGCAGAGCTTGAGAAAAACACACTATATGCGCTCCACCAATACCTAAAAACAGAAGGAAAAAAGTACAAAATGAAATATATAATTATAAAATAAAATAAAAAACAACCATTACATTACGCAGGGCTACAAAAAGAATACAAAACCAAAATCTTTTGCGAATCAATTATTAAATGAATACATTTATTAAGTCCGGTTATTCAAATACAAAAAAAAATCGTAAAAGAAAAATTATAGCATGTTCCGTTAAAAGGATCAGAAGAAATAAGGTAAAAAAAGTGAAAAACGAAAACGCAAAAATATATGCCCCTCGTCAACAGTGATCAGAACAATAAGGATGCAAATTTCTCTTCGGTATTTTTCCTTGTTTAGCCATGTTTTTATGCCCCATGTTTCGTAACGCTTTAAATTAACTTGTTAAAATCAAAGATTTGTCATACCCGGTATAAGGCGACGTGTGTGTGTGTGTGTGTGGCTGTATGCCTGTGTGATTCAATTTGATTACCATTTTGATGTACAAATCGTTCATAATGTTTCGTAATAAAAGATACCCTCAAAAAAATTATGTTGAATTTTTCTCTGTTGCTTCTGGTGAATAGATCCTCTTAAGGGAGAGCTGTGTGTTCTTCCCATTTTGGCAGTTATTACGAGTGATTTGTACGACTTTTAAAAAAGCCTCGCTAATCGAAAACGTAAAAAAGGGGAAGGCCAGCAGAACACTGTATAAATTTTGTTTGGTTGGCGATTTGAAATTGTACAATTGGATTGTGTAAAGAAGCACGTAAATCAAAAACAAATCACACGCACCTCCCTATGAGTAATCTGATACTGGTAAACAAAACTAAAATAAAAAATTTAAAAAAATACAAAATGAAAATAAAATCGCACATCGTGGGCACACTGGTGCGAAATGCCATACAGTGAAATAAAAAAAAACAATAATACAAAACAAAACCATCGAGCAGCATGTATACGTGTAGAAGTAGTAGTAGTATGCTTGAATTATAAATGATGTATATTTATGCAATAATGGGACAATGAAAAGGTAGCAAATTACAAAGTAAAAGACGTGAAACTAAAGAACAAAAATAGGTAAAGAAAATATTCATAAAGCGAAACATAAAATTATCATATATACGTCAACTGTAGCGCACACTAAGAATAACGAACTCTTCTTGTTTCCTCATAGGATCTTCTTATAGGGTAGCAGACGCACGCACACACACGCACTCTTTCTTGCTTGCGGTTGTTATCTATCTTTCTTGTTTGTTTTTACCTAAAAAAAACCTCTCAGTTCAGTTGTTCACAACACTGTTACATATTTTTAAAACAACACATGAAAACAATTATGATACGAGCTATAATAAAGACTGTCCAAAAACATTACTTTAAAAAAAGTGAAACTAGTTCCACGGGCGCACAACAGCGGTTTAATTCCTTTTTTGGGGGTGAGTGTAAAGTGGGGATCGGAAGGTAGGGGGGGTTGGTACAGGAAAGGTAGCTTTTTTTTAAACAAAGAACAATACGGTTAACTTCTAAACTATTCCATTTTGTTTGCAACACTACTTAAAAGGAGGAGAAGGAGGCCTAGAGGAGAATCTATATATGTAGGTAGAGAATAACATTTTAAATAAACACACATACACGCACACCGAAAGGACACGTAAGTAAAAGAAAAGCACAGTTAAACAAATACCTAACACTCAACTTATCGCACTTCGTATGTATTATATAGAGGAAAGGAATAGTGGGATGATTTAAAGGTGCGGTATTCGATACCGATTCCATTTTTTTTTTTTTTTTTTTTTTTGATGAGGAAGGGTGGCCAACACAACAGGGAAAATTCACGTTTCTTTTCTTAGACTTTTAACGCGCGCACGGCACATACTCAAACCTTTCCACTTTTCCTATTTCCTTTAACTTTGCTACTAAATTATTGTGTTTAAAGTTACTGCTTCCTGTGGTTGCTGTTACTGTTCTTCTCTCTTCTTAACTGTTACTGGCTATTTAGCATACTAAAACAGAGCTTCCGCTTTTTTATTGTTGCTCCCCTCTCTTAAAAATTCATTGCCTTAACTCATTTCAACTTAAGCTTCTCTTGGTGCTGCTGCTGTTGCCGCTACTGCTGGTTTCATACGTTTCTACTTACAAAACAAAAAAAAACTATTTTACTTCCATTTGTTGCTCTACTATTTTAAGGCGTTTTGTAGATTTTTTGTGTCATTTTGAACAATTGCTTGTGTTTCGTTTTACGCTTTTAAGAAGTAGTATTTAACAGACACACGCTAATATCACTCTCATCATCTGATCTCATTCTCTCGTCCCTTACACACTTCTGGTACACACGCTACACCTATTAGTGGATAGTAGTAGTAACAGTTTAGCACTATTTTAGTTTGATTTTGTTTTTGCGTATCGTTCACTAAATCTGATTTTTAAAAATGATCAACTCTCGCTTACGGATATAGCCACCACAGGAAAACAAAAATAAAAAAATTAAATCACGGCGACCTACAACAAATCTTACATAAAATCTGTGCTTGTGCATAGTTGATTAATGCCAACAAGCGTAACTTACAAAGCAATAAATTCATCATACAGTTCCGATAGTTTTTTTTTTCCTACAAGTTATGTGTGTCTTGCCTACAAGTAGCGCACCACTGCTTCCTTATCAATTCTTATCGGTTCCTAGGAACGATAGCATCACGAAAGTAAACGTCCTTAACCGGTTAGCGGAGCCCTGCCCTGTCTTGGTGTGTGCGATTTTCTGCTTTGCTTTCTAGCATCATTAACACGTGCGTCTAAGTCTAATAAAATAATCGTGAACCTTCTCTCTTTCGATCGCACAGACAGTTTTTCCCTTACGAATTATTTCTACACGTCTCGCCTTCTTTCTGGTGGTTTCTGGTTGATTTTTTTTCTCTCTCTCTCTCTCTCTCTTTCTAAAAAAGTTACACAATATCAGTTCTCGTTCTTAAAACGTGTACCTTAATTCATATTAGTGTGTAATGTGCTCTCCTTTTTAAGAGTAGTCCTTTCTTCTTTAAAAAAAAGATGTTTAATTTTTGTTTGTATTTTTACGCTTCCCTTAGATGGTAGATGTAGTGTGTGTTTTTTCTCTTTTTGCTAGCTTTAAAAATTGATACACTATCACTTAATCGAAACAGGGTTGAGGAGGGTAGGGATATGATTGAAAGGAACTATATAAGTAAGGGCCGGGAAAATAGAACGTTTCACAAAATCTTTGTAAATCCGCCAACTAAGGCACTACTTAGGCGAATTTGTATTTGAAAACTCCCTTTGTAGTGATCGTTAAGGCAAATTTGTCAATAGGGAATGCTGCTCTAGAGCAATCCTGCTCACTTTCTCTGAGCACAAAGTAACTACATTACGGTTTTAGCGGAGGGCGGGACAGAATGTTAGGGGATTGGTGATGGTGGGAAATGTCCCAAATGTACAAAGTAGTAATATTAGTATGCACAAACGCAGCAGCACCTGCGCGCAAAATTTATATAAAAAAAACGAACAAGAAAACAAATTAAAACAGAAAAATACTATCTTCTTATGCATCGAGTTGTTACACCAAATAATGTTTTCATTATCATTAATAAAAAGCGGTCTACTGTTCAGTTCCTTTCCCTGATGGGCGTATGCGCGTTTATGTGTGCTTGCTCCCTCTGTTTTATCCTTTCTCTCTAGAATTAGCGCTTGAAATTAATGGCTATTACATATACTTTTCCTCAC
The DNA here is from genome assembly GCF_943734695.1 of Anopheles maculipalpis. Taxonomy (NCBI): domain Eukaryota; kingdom Metazoa; phylum Arthropoda; class Insecta; order Diptera; family Culicidae; genus Anopheles; species Anopheles maculipalpis. Next base: position 43,908,880 of record NC_064871.1, on the reverse strand, counting down.
TTATGTATTCAACTTTCCAGACGGGTGTTTTTGTTTAACCATCTCCTTAATCATTATTAAACTTTGACAATGGGTGACATTTGGCAGGGAGATATAGATAGGACAGTCCGGACAGGCTCTGGTGTTTCACAACATCACCACATCAATTTTCCAGCCTTTAAAAGTATTGTTACATGTAACTATCGATTTTACTTGCAAAGTTAGGAAGCTAGCATTTTAAAAATCTTGAACCCGAAATTAGAAGATGGTTATTCTTGCACGGCATTCTTTTCGGGCTAATCGGCCCTGATCATATCTAGCTTGTCATATAAAAACTTCACGCTCTATATATCTAATTTAATCCAGTCGTACGCTGTTCAGACAACCGTGTCCCCCTGTGCGCATTCTATCCATGCCCATGCGAAAGCATTCTACAATTATTCAATCGCGCCGATAAAGACCAACGATCGATGTCCTTTTACAAAATACAAATCTCGTGGAAGCTCTGTATAGTAATAGTACTAGTAGTAGGGCGCTACAGTGCGTGTGTGTGTTTCATTTGTTGCTTGCGTTTAGGCAAACCATGGGGAGGGATGATTAAAAAAAAAGAAACGCAGAAAAAGCTATCATTATTATAGTAGAATAATTAAAGTAAATAACCTTTTCTTTATGGTACGAATGTAAGAAAATAAAAAGTTAAAAAAAGAAAATTAAAACACTACAAACGAATGGAAAGAAAACAGGTTGCAAAACATTTCACCGTACGATTTCATATTCGTTTTGATAAACCATGATTATATAAAAAAAACAAAGCTACTACTTTCTCTCCTCTTTTTCGCTTCTTCATCCTATTACTTCTAGCTGTTTGTTGTCCAAACTAATGATACACTGTTGTTTCTTCCATAAGTGCCCCGCGTTGGGGGCGGACCCACCACCATCTTCTGTTTTTTTGTTTGACGTTCTTCCTCTGTAACTTTTCTTTTACGTTTTTCCTCGTGTTTCACAACAAGAGGATCCATTTTCTAATTCCTTTTGCTGTCTCACATACACACGAACGCACACACACACCCACACGCACGCAAACATTTTTACACATTTACCGAAAAGAAAAGCTTTCTTCCCTGCACACATTTCTTCATTTTGTGTTTCGTGGTGATAATTAGCTTTAAACAAAACAAAGAAAGGGTTTCGCAATCCAAATAATTCAACGACAAATTTGCACACATTCAATTACGCGCGTTTTGACGTTCGTCTGGTGTTTCTATTTCGAAAGAAAAAAAAATGGTAATTTAAAACTCTCCGCAACTAACTAGCTTACTGTTGGCTTACAGCTTACACACACAATCGAAAATTTAAAAGAATTAAAAGCAAAACTACTGAGTAATTTAATACATATTCCGTTACTGTTTCCACCGGAAAAATAAAGGAAACATCCTACAATGCAAACATGACTATAACAACGTTCTCCACTTTTGGCGGTTTTAGTGTGTTCTCCATTACAGTATTGCGTATCTCATACAGCTATCCCCACACACACAGACACATTACACATTACTTTTATCTAGCTTTGTTTAGTCGCCTAATCTTCTAATGCGTCGTTTATGTATGTGTGCGCGTGTATGTGTGCATGCACGTGTGTATGTTTTTTTTTCTATATCTTGTTTGTTAATATTTTACCGTTCCCTTACTCCAATCGCTTTCTTTGTAAACTACTTAAACATGAATTTGTGTTTCATTTAGCTTTGCTTCCTTATTCTCTCTCCCGGTTGCTATTTAAAGTCGGCAAAAGAAAATTAATTACTTAATAACTTTACTCTTTATACGCGTTTCTCGTTTATCCTTCCTTTTTTCACGGCATCATTTTGTGGGGAGGATATTTCTGAACATTTATAGGTATATATATAATGGATGTTTGTTTTTTTTCTCTCTCTCTCTCTATCTTCTGTATAGTACTAGGAGTTACTCTTATAATCTTTGCTAAGCATCCATATGTGTGTGTGGTTTGTGTCGTGTTATCTTATACGAATCCCTCATCATGTTTATATCTGCTGTTGTGTATTGTTTACCTTGCTTTCTTTGTTATATGTATATATATGTATATAATTATTTATAATGTAGCGTTTGCGTTTTACTCCTCCATTTTTGTGTTCATAGTATTTTCTCTTCTATTTTACTTTTCGTTTTGTTTCCTTGTTCGCTCTCATGATGTGAATGAATTACGAATACAAATACGATTTATCTCCTTGCTGGTGGTGTTGGTGGTTGATGACTGTGTGAGTAATGCGACAGTAGTAATTTGTAAAACCCAAAACCATCGGAATTCCTTCCTTTACCATTGTCAACAACTTTACTTCCGTTTAAATTCCGAAGGAGTTCCACCTGTTGCTGTTCTTAAGTTTCGTAAGTATGTGTGTGTGTGTGTGTGTGTGTTTGAGTGAGTGTACTGCTAATGTTTCATTTCCATTCGATTCGTGTAAAAATATGCAAAAAAATTATCTGTTCCTATCTCCTATAATCCAATTCAACGCCACACGCGGTTCCCATTATCCATCGTCCCCATCCGTCCGCTTTAGAACGCTTGGTAGGGCGGTTGGGAGGTAGCATCGCTACCAGCACCATACACCGAACGTGGCCGATTGTTGTACGTGTTCTGATCGTTCTGGTAATAGTTGTACCCGGTTACCGCAGCAGCGGCAGCCGCCGCAGCAGCTGCACCGCCACCGTACGCAGCCGAACCACCCCCATACTCCGAACCTGGTTTCGATGGTCCACCGCTGTTAGGGCCGGCCGATGCACCCGGTCCGGCCGTTGGGCCCGACTGTGGGCGCGAGTACATGTCCGCGGTAGAGCCCGTAGCCGAACCAGCCGTATTCGGTGGCATGTTCCACGAATTCCAGTTGCCAGAACCGTAACCACCGGCACTACCGGCGCCCGAGTTGTTGTACATGTCGTACGCACCGTATCCCTGCGTTTGCTGCGGGGTCGCACTGTAGTTACCCCACTGCTGCGGTGGTGGAGGTCCTCCCCAGCTCTGGTACGCGTTAGCAGCACCGGCCGCACCGGCCCCGTACCCAGCGTAACCCTGCTGCGGCTGAGACGTACCCCAGCTCTGGTAGCCCTGGATCATGTTGGACTGCATGTTGATCGGCGGTCCACCCATCTGCCCGTTGCCCATCGGCGGTGCCTGCGGCGAGCCCCACTGGTACGAGTCCGTGTTCATGCTGTTGCTATTGTTCTGGTTACCGTCGCGCGGTTCCGCCTTCTTCACCTCCACCTGCTTACCACTGATGTGCACGAAATGGTCCGCGGTGGCCCGTTCAACCGCACCCTCGCTCTCGAACGAAAGGAACCCGAAACCGCGCGATTTCTTCTTTTCCTGATCGTACATGATTACCACCTCCATCACGTTGCCGTAGCGGCAGAAGAACGTGCGCAGATCCGTTTCGGTGATGTTGGGCGGCAATCCACCGAGAAACACCTTCGGATACCCGCCCGTACGCTTCGGCTTGTGCTGCGAGCGCGGATTACATGGTTTCGGATCGATCGTCCGACCGTCCAGCGTATGCGGCCCGTTTTCGAGCGCCCGCTCCACGTTTTCCGGATCGGCAAAGGTCACGAACCCGAAGCCACGCGAACGGCCCGTCTCGTTGTTCTTCATCACCACGCAGTCGATGACCTCGCCGTACCGGCTGAAGTAGCGCTGCAGGTTCTCGTGGCTCGTCTCCCAGGACAGTCCGCCGACGAACAGCTTGCCCTTCTCGTGATCCTCAAGTTCGGCCGGCATCATCTTTTTCGATGGATGCATTTTCCTGCCCCCGGCGCCGCTACTGCTAACCTCACTGTTGCGATACCGCGCGCCCCGGTGCGGATGGTGGTGGTGGTGGTGGTGATACGCGTCGTTTCCTGAGGGATGCGTCGTGATGACTGCTGCGGATGTTGACGGTGCACTCTGGAGTAGGGGTTGGTGAGTGTGTGTGCGTGTGTTTCTATGGGACACTGCAATTTTCCCGCTACGAACCCGCTCACGAGAAAGATGCGGTACGATGTTTATTCACTTACTACACGGTGTCCAGGGGGTTCCGTGTTGTAATCGAAGCAGGATGATGATAATCGGCGCGTTTTCACCCGACACAGCCATAAATATGTTTTCCGTCCGGACAGCACACCAAGCAATGGATGGCAGGAAAGGAGGACGAATCGACGAATGTGTCGACACAGTAGACGAGACAGGGAAGAGAGAAAGAAGAGCAACATAAAATATCTTCACATCCAAGTATGTGTTGATGCATGCAGGAGTATGTATGTGTACGTGTGTTGATGTGTATATGTGCGAATAGATATGCGATGAAGGAAGGTGATTAACCGCATCTGAGTGAGCGGTGCGCCGGAAGAAGAGAAAGAAGACCCCACACTGAAACCCGTGTACGTATTTCGCGTCACACTTATTACCTGTGGGGAGGAAAACTCCCCGCAAATACGTAATCGCAACATAAAACCGAACATATTTATGGTTTTGTTTCGAAAAGCACACACACAGACACAAGCGCAGCGTGGCTAAAATGCGAATTATCTTTAGGTTATTTCACAAACCCCAGCACACCTATCTCTTCCACGTTGATAATCCATCTTTATTTCGTCACTAAACCTGTCACCGTGTCCGAGATCCGGCTCGAAAGCCCATACCAGATTGATGAAAAGTTTACCACGACAAGCGGAAGAGATGGTGGTGGTAGAGCGGGTTCCACTGTAGGAAGAAACTTCCTACCACACGTTCCGATACGGGGTATATTCACTTACTTCACGGTATGACAAAAAAAATAATCCAACTATCCCAATACCTCCAAAAAGGCACGAAAAACACAAAACCCTTCGACAAGCTCACTATTCATTGACGCTTCCTTACGGGTTTGCGCGGAACCATGTTCCGGATACGCCACGACGGACGACGGCAACGATGATATGGTGTGCTTGTTACACGCTGCACCGAGGAGTGTGTGTGCTGGCACTTCTTTTGCTTCCCGGGCGGCCACGGTGCGTTTTACTTACTTTCTAGTATTTCTAGCGGCTTCTTTACGTTTTAAAGATTAAAATTATGCTTAGCGTTCTGGATTTAATCTTAATAAGATGCCTTAAATACTAATTAGAAAACTAAAAAAGATTAAACTTCTTAGAAATCTAAATAACATTAAATGGTGCTGACCATCGCTTTTCCCTTTTCACCTTTTCGAGGTTAGCTGCACTGTACAAGCTGCTCGATTCGAGCACGTTTTCGGCGAGGCGAAAGCGGGTTGTCGCGAGTGAGAGGGCCCGCGCGTGCTCGACTCGCCGTGCGGCGTCATCCGAGCGAAGTATACGTGCGTTTGCGGTAGCTTTTTCATCAGGTAATAACCTCGGTACGGAAATATTATTTTAGATAATTTAGGCAGAACACACACGAGAAAGAAAGGGACACCAATTACAATTATTCGAGTCTGAAAAATTAAGATTCGTTCATATTTTAAATGCAAATTTGTTACTGTGTGTGGTAAAATTAAGCAAATTCAAATTTATTTTTTGGAACTATGTTAACTGAATTACCATGATTTTGATTAAAGTCTTTTTCATTTTATGCTGGTTGTTCTTGATTTTATTTGATCTTTTTTTAATAATTTTTACACAAAAAATGTATTTCCAAAAATGCTGCAAAACGATTCGCCCGATCATTGTTTTGACTGTTGATTGGTAAATTCTCTGTCCAGTAGGCAACCCACGGTGATAAATGGTTCGTACGCGGATGGTTTCGCGCCAAAACAAAACACAATCGTTGTTGCGTTGCAAAACAGTCCGCGGATTCGCTATCGTCGGCCTTGTAATCATCGTTCTGGCTCGTTGTTACTTTAAAAAATTGATACCGTAGACTCTAGAAGTGATCTTACTAGCGAAACAACATAAATCGTACCTTCATCCATCATATTTTTCTTTCCAAGATGTGTGATTCGCCTGGTAAGTTTTAAGAGTTTTGTCAAGGGATGATAAGAGCAGATTATGTGCCCATTTTGAACACTCTACTAACAGGATCCGAACAACGGTCGAAACGGAGGCGTATCGACAAACATGGCCGGTTTGCCGCGCTGGAACGGTTGAAGAAGCAGAAAGAAGTCGGCACCAAGAACAAGTACGAGGTAGATGAAATAGAAAATGTGTACGACGAGGTGGACGAACGGGAGTACGCCAAAATCGTCAACGAGCGTATGCACGACGATTGGGTCGAGGATGATGGTGAGTCCATCAGGTAGACATGGTATTTTCAAGGCATCTAACTAAGCAATTTGTTCTCCAGATGGTTTTGGGTACGTGGAAAACGGGCGTGAAATATTCGACGAGGATGAGCTGGAGCCGCGCACCGCAACGAACCGTTCGGCAAATGGCAAAAAAGGCAACAAAGGAAACAAACGTGTCCGTGATGAAGCGGGCAGCCAAGGTGGTGGTCCGGTCACTGGTAGGAAATCGCTTAAAAATTATTTCAACCGTGAGCAAGCACCCAAAGCGAAGCTGGAAGATGATGACGCATTGGCGGACATTTTGGGTGAAATCAATTCGGAAGGAGCAGCTGATGGAAACGGATCGACACCGTCAACGAGCACGAAGGAAATCCGTCCACTACAGCTGACGAAAACAGTTCCGGCCAAACCGAAAGAGCTTACGGCCGAGGAGGAGATGAAGCGGTACATGGCAAATTTGAGCAAAAATTTAAAACGAACGGAAAAGAAAGCTGCGGCCGAGGACGAGGACAGTGACGAGGAGATGTTGAAGAACGTAATAGCCGAATCGGAGGGTAAAGCGGTGATTAAAAAGGCTCCTGCACCGTCATCATCTCACATTACTAAGCAGGTTAATGTGGATCTGGCGCCGCAATCGGAAAGCCTGGTTTTACAAAAAGAACAAGCGGCCGTTAAGCAAGAACCGCAAACCAAACCGGAATCGTCCGTGGTGGAAGAGCGTTCCGTGAAAACATCATCCACTCAAGAACTGGCAGTCGAGAGCCATTTCCTCGATGATATGGATGACGATTTTGCGGAGATGGCGTCGGCAACACCGAAACCATCGATTGAGCCAGAGGAGGGTAAAAAGGAGGAAAAGCAGGTGGAAGCGATACCGAAAAATTTACTAAACGGATGGGACAGCATATTTTCGGACATGATTAAAGATGGCAAGAAGATCGGCAGCAGCAACATCACGACAGAGTCGGAAACAGTCGACGGTCGCGAGATGGATTCCGGCACGGAGATGAAATTTTGGTTCTGGGACGCTTGGAACGATCCGAATAAGTGTCAGGGTGAGCTGTATCTGTTCGGTCGTATTGCATCGACCAATCGCGATTTCCAATCCATATGTGTGCACGTACAGAACGTCGAACGGTGCATTTATCTACTTGCCCGTGAAACACATGCCGTAACCGGCCAACCGGTCAGTATGCTCGACGTGTATGATGAGTTCTGTACCGATGTAAGCACCAAGCTGAACATCACCAAATATCGTACCCGTAAGGTGACGAAAAGCTTTGCCTACACGAGTGCAACCAGCTCGTTGAAGGTTCCGGTGATGTGCGAATATCTGGAGGTACGGTACAGTGCGAAATTACCTCCGCCACCGCTGGACAAACGGTATCGCACGATTGCGCATATTTTCGGTTCCAACACGAACGTGGTGGAACAGTTTCTGCTCGAGCGTAAGGTGAAGGGACCGTGCTGGATGACGCTCAGCAATGCGACACCGCGGGAAACGAAATCGAGCTGGTGCAAGCTGGAGGTGACCGTACCAGACATTGATTGTGTGAAGCTAGCGAGTGACACGGCCACACCACCGCCGCTCGTGTTCTGCTCGATCAATGTACGCAGCACGCTGCGGAATAATACGAACGAGATCGTCATGATAACGATGCTGGTGAACGATCGGTTTTCGCTGAGTCAACCGGCACCGAATCCTCCCTTTAACCGACAGTTCTGTGGCGTTACACGCCCATCGAACACGGTTTGGCCACTCAATTTTAATGTGGCCGATTGCAAGGCAAAGGTAACCAAGTGTGAAAGCGAACGCACGCTGCTGAGCTGGTTCCTGTCCACGTTTCAGGTGATCGATCCGGATCTGGTGGTTACGTTCGATTCGGAAGACTTTCAGCTGGATCTCATCTGTCAGCGGCTGATGACGACCAAGATGGCGCTGTGGAGCCGCATTGGACGGTTGAAGGTGAAGAGTCCGGCAAGTCGCCGGGTGGATGATTTCTTTGTCGGACGTATGATTTGCGATGTGAAAACATCCGCGGAGGAGTTGATCCGGTCGCGTAGCTATGATTTGAATACGCTGTGTGCGGAGGTGCTGAAGATTGGGGAGGGCGAGCGGAAGGATGTGCTGCTGGATGAGATTCCGGCGATGTACGAACAGGCAGAAACGCTCGTCCAGTTGGTGGGATTAACGATGCAGGATAATTTCTACACGTTGAGGTTGATGTGCGAGCTGAATGTGTTGCCGCTGGCGCTGCAGATAACGCAGATTGCGGGTAACTTGATGAATCGGACATTGCATGGTGGTCGTGCGGAACGGAACGAGTTTTTGCTGTTGCATGCTTTCTACGACAAGGACTACATTCTGCCGGATAAGGTCACGTTTCAGCCTGGAGGTGGGAGAAAGGATGTGAAGAGTGGAGATCCGGGAGCGGATGAGACGAGAGAGAAGCGTAAACCCAAGAATAAGGCCGCCTACACCGGTGGGTTGGTGTTGGATCCGATCAAGGGCTTCTACGACAAGTTTGTGCTGCTAATGGACTTTAACTCGCTGTATCCTAGCATCATCCAGGAGTATAATATCTGCTTTACGACGGTACTGCCACCGTCGGTTGGCGGTGAAGAAGGGGAAGGCTCTGATGAGATCGAGCTCGAGCCAACTATACTGACTACCAGTGAGATTGCGATCCTACCTAGACAGATCCGGAAACTGGTCGAAAGTCGACGGGCCGTGAAGCAGCTAATGAAGGAACCGGACATTTCGCCCGAGCTGGCCATGCAGTACAACATTCGGCAGATGGCACTGAAGCTGACGGCTAACTCACTGTACGGGTGTCTCGGATATTCTCGGTCGCGGTTTTACGCTCAACATCTAGCGTCGCTGATCACGCAGAAAGGCCGTGAGATCCTAATGAACACCAAATCGATCGTGGAGCGGATGAACTATCAGGTGATTTACGGCGATACGGACAGTATCATGATCAACACAAACATTACCGACTACGAGCAGGTGTTTCGCATCGGTGCGAGCATTAAGCAGCACGTGAACAAAGCGTACCGATGTCTGGAGCTAGACGTGGACGGCATCTACAAGTATCTGTTGCTGCTGAAGAAGAAAAAGTACGCCGCAGTGTCGATCAGCAAGAAACCGGACGGTGCATTTGTGTGCACGCAGGAACTGAAAGGGTTGGACATTGTGCGGCGTGATTGGTCCCGGATTGCGGTGCTGGCTGGTAATATGGTCCTTGCACAGATCCTGTCCGACGCACCGATGGACGAACGTATCGAAAACGTTCACGTACGGTTGGAGAAGCTCAAGGATGATCTGCTAGCGGGAACGCTATCGTTACAGTTGCTGGAAATTACCAAGCAACTGACACGATCGTTGCACGAGTACGGGGATGCGGGCCAGTTGCCACACGTACAGGTAGCACTGCGTATGAATAAACAGCGGAAGCGAAACTACAAACGGGGCGATATGGTGAACTACATCATCTGCCAAGATGGTACATCTTCGCCCGCCATGAAGCGTGCCTACCACATCGACGAGGTACGCGATCCGACCAATGGCGAACTGTTAAAGGTGGATGTGGAGTACTATCTGGCACAGCAGATCCATCCGGTCGTGTTTCGTATCTGCGAGCCACTGGAGGGTACGGATGCGTGCCGACTTGCTCTATGCTTGGGGCTCGATCCGAAGAAGTACCGCACGATGGTGAGCGTTGGTGGAAGTGGTGGTGGTGTCGATGGGCACCAGTATCAAGATGGCGAAAGTCTCATCAAGACTGCAACGGAGCGGTATCGGTTGTGCCATCGGTTCGAGTTTACATGCGTTGCTTGTAAGAGCAAAAACCCGGTAGCTAGCGGATTCCGTCCGTCGGCGGGTGGTCGCCAGCGGTCGGTATTTGAACGGTGCGCTAATGAGGAGAGCGGTAGCGGTGGCTGCTCTGTACAACCCGTCCAATATCTTCCAGCGATACTTAACGAGCTAACGCTGGCCATACGGGCGGACATTCGACGGTTCTACCAGCGCTGGATGGTTTGTGACAATCCAATTTGTAATGGCAACACGCGACTCTACTCGCACGTGGCGGCAAAGAACAATCCTTACTGTTTGCTCTGCCGGAAGGGTTTGTTGGTGCTACAGTACTCCGAGACGGATCTGTACAATCAGTTGTGCTACTATCAGTATATGTTCGATTTGGATCAGTACAGTGCGAAATGTAAGAACGGCACTTTAGCTGACTTTCTCATATCCAATTTAAAACAATGTATTATTTCTTTTGAAATTTCCAGTAACGAAAGCCCTCTCACCGGATATTCGCAACATGTACAACCGATTGAAGGAAACCGTTGACCGGTTCCATAAGAGGTCCAAGTATGGTGTCGTAAATCTGTCCAACTTCTACATGGAATATGCCATCCCAGCACCGAAACACCTGGACAAGCTGGGCGAACCGGTGAAGTATCTGTACCCGGCCAAAGACATCGCTGCTAGACTGTCCAAGCGATTGGATGCGGTTGGGGAAGGAAAATCTGATGGTGTGAAAAGTGAACCGATGGACCGGAAGACGTCGCTGTTGCACGAAAAACTGATACAATGGAAACTTTATTTGAGCTAAAACAGCGTCCTGATGAAAGAGTATCGGGTGGAGCAAAACGAGGAATGGAATATTTTGCGTGGTTTCCGCAATTCGATTTTTAAATAAACATTATTTTCTTAGAATAAACTATTCCTTGCTAAGTTTAAAAAATACGTTTTGTCTCTTTATTGTGCGATTATTAGGGATGGACGACTTAGTATAGTAAAACAATGTTTTCAGCATACCAACAATCTAATGATCGCTCGTTCTCTAATGATCGCTCGTTCGGACAGTCATGGAGTACGCATCCGTAGTGTGGTGGCCTACAGCTGCTCGGTCTCTGGCACGCTAAGAGTTCATATAGCAAAGTATCTCAAATTCGCTATAACTTCCTAGCGGACTCCTGTAGATCATAACAGTCGTGATGCGTTCCGCGGGCTCGTAGGAAAATCGGATCGACTCGCCCGCTCTACTCTCTGTGGTCAGCCTTTACGTCTCGGCGAGAATACCCCGAACTAGGAGACCATTAGACAATGACGAACGCCGCTCTTGTTTCGGTTCCTCAGTCCCTTTCCTGTTATTGTTTTTTTTTTATTGGATTGCGGTCTTGGCCTGCTGCAGCAGAATCCGGAACCGCTCACGGTCCCGCGCCGTCGTCCGCCAATCCGTTATCCCGGCCTTGATGGGGGATTATTCCACACCATCCTCCCACCTCAATCTGGGCCTACCACGACCACGCTGGGTGCCATGTGTATAACATGGCCAGCCCATCGGACCCTGGCGAGCCTAATTCGCTGCATGACGGTGAGGTCGTCATATATTTCGTACAGCTCGTCGTTGTAGCGACTCCTCCATTGTCTTTCCACACATACGGTGCCAACGATCCTTCTGAGCATCTTCCTCTCGAACGCGGCTAAGAGGGCTTCGTCTGTTTTGGACAGGGTCCATGTCTCAGAGGCGTATGTGAGTACTGGGACTATAAAGGTACGATACAGTCCCAGCTTCGACCATCGGGACAGGTTTTTTGAGGTGAGATGTTTCCTCAGGCTGTAGAATGACCGGCTGGCCGCCAGCATCCTAGCGCGCAACACCGTCTCTAGGCTGTTTTCGGTGATGATTTATGACCCGAGATAGGTGAAGTTTTAATTTGGCGACCATCCAGCAAAAATTCACAAAATTTGCTCTACGTTCCTGGTGTACTCCCGTAGATTCTAGCAGTCGCTGTGAGCTCCTCGGGCTCTGGTCAGCCTTTACAATCCGGCGTGTATTTCCTGAGTTAGGAGAATACTACTTCAGACCCTTTTCTGTTAATGATCACTATGAGCCCAATGTGACACGTGTTGCATATTTTTCAATAGTATCCGTTCCGTGAGTACGTGTACTAGTTATCGTCCTTGTTTTGGCCAGTTTTTTGTATTTTGTCTTCTAAAATAAGAAAGCTTTAAATTGCTTTAGCAATACTTCAAGGTCCGTTGAATTCATGAATAAATTAACGAACTAACAAATAACGATCCAGTGAATCAAGAACCTACGAGCCATGTTGTCCGTAGATCGAGCTACGTTCCCCGAGACACCGAGACTGTCAAAAACATAGCATAATTTAATATTTTACCTAATCGACATTGTAAATACTAGTTGGCTTATTATTTATCCGTCATTTCGATTTCTTAGTCTTATTTCCTATATGCCGATACTTTCGCATCGAATCGTTAAATTTAAAACAGAACAAAAGGCAATTCAAAATTTGCCGGCCGGCTGTCAAAATAAGAAAACTCGCCGCCTGTTTGCGCGGGAAGCGAAAAAAAAATTGTTAATTTAAATTTGTTCACGTTTGCAATCTTATTATTCAAGAGTTCAATTTACTCAAAGCAAAAAATAGTATGAAACTAGCTATCAACAGAAATACTTTCCATTTTGAGGAGAATTTCCATACAAAATTGCTTTTGAAATTGTTAGACTCTGTAACCGTGCCATCTAACCGTATTCATATTAATGACCCATTGCTCGATTATCCGGACTTTTGCTGGACGCATGACCACGGATAACAGAGAGGTTTATTCCATCGTCTCCCGTCGGAAGCTGTCTTCCATGTGAAATTCTCTTCCCGTGTGTCGTTTCGCGGTCCACGCAGCAGTATCCCGTTTTCCCGGAAGCAAAGCAATCCATTGGAGGTGCGTTTAAGATATTTTATCCGCAGAAATTGATCATTGCTACCGTAATCTAGCCCAACGTCGGTAGAACTTCGTTTTCGTTTTCGTTTCGTCGCAAAAGGTTTAGTGCGTTTTACGAATACCGCGTGTGAGCGTGACACACGGCCCGGCTAATTCCGGTTCCTGTTGTGTGTGGCATTTGTTCTAGCGGTCAGTAAAGGGGGTAAGTGTGCAGGAATGCGGAACGTGAGGATAAGACGTCGTAAATCGGTTGTAGCGCTCCATGTGCGCTTACTTGGATTAAAATGTGTGCAAGATGTTCTTCGACAGTTGGGATAAATGGCGGTGGTAGGGGCGGCATTAGCACGGTCGTGAAATTTAAGTCGTCATTTTGATTGTTGCTCATTGCCTGTATTAGCATATTGAATGGAAAGATGGCATAAATCCTCCTTTTTTTTCTTTGCTATATTCTTCAGCAGATGTCAGCAAGAATTACAAAAAAAAAAACACAACTCCTTTATTCCTAACCTCTCTTTTTTGTGGATAATGTGATGGGCCGAAGCTTTTTTTTATTCTTTTGTTCGCTTGCTCATATTCTCCAATGCCTACTGACTGCCCCTGTGGCTGGATGTATGTGTGTGGTATGTAGCAGAGGGAAAAATGTAATGCGTCATAATCGGGAATGTGCATGCCTTCTCCATGCTGGTTCATGGATTTCTTCGTACGTTTGCTGTAATTGTAATTGATGTTTAAAAATAAAAACTTATCTGATTTCGTCACCTGTAACAGTAAAATGCTGCTCCAGGAGTTCTCGGGGAAATTTGTTGTTTCGATGAGTAAATTGTACCTTTATTTTCTCTCCTTACCATTTGCAGATTGCAGATACTCGGTAGTGTCCCTCGCAGGCAAATAGCAAATAGAACTTAGCAACAATGACCACCGGAGCTAAGACGGAATCGGCGGAGGTGCCCGATCTGCTAGATGCACCCGGCTATCTAGACCCATTTTCGCGTCGTTACATGATGAAGCAGTTCATCGCAGCGTTGCCGGAGGCGGCCCAACAACGAGTGAACGCCCTCAAACATCTACAGGTCGAGTACACCAAGTTGGAGGCCAAGTTCTTCGAGGAGGTGTATCAGCTTGAGTGCAAATATCAGCAACTCTACCAGCCGATTGTCGACCGGCGAAAGGAGATCGTGGCCGGCAAGGTAGAACCTACGGCTGAGGAAGCGGTCTGGGAAGAGCCACAGAGCAGTGACGAGAACGGTGCGGAGGAGGGAGAGCCAGAAGAGGATGACGAGATCAACGAGAAGTTGAAGAAGATGGCACTAAATTATCACAAGGAACTACCCTCCAACGGACAAGGCATCCCGAACTTTTGGCTGATGGTGTTTAAGAACACGGAAGCGCTAGCCGAGCTGGTACATCCGCACGACGAACCGGTGCTAGAGTATCTGCGCAATCTAAACATTGTGTACGAGAAGGATCCGATGTCGTACGTGATCGAGTTCCATTTCGACACGAACCCATACTTCAAGGACACCGTGCTGACGAAGAAATACTTCCTGCGCTGCAACATCGACAAGGACGAACCGTTCGTTTTTGAAGGGCCTGAAATTTACAAGTGTACCGGCTGTCCGATCAACTGGAACCCGGGCAAGAACGTGACGGTAAAAACGATTAAAAAGCAGCAAAAGCACAAACAGCGTAACGCGACCCGTATGGTCACGAAGACGATGTCGACCGAATCGTTCTTTAACTTCTTCTCGCCACCGCGCGTCCAGGAGGACGACACAGTGGACCCCGAAACGCAGTTCCTGATCGCGCGTGACTTTGAGGTGGGCCACTTCTTGCGGGCACGCATTATCCCGAAGGCCGTCCTGTATTACACCGGCGAGGTAATTGACGATGACGACGACGATGATGATGACGAGGAGGAAGAGGAGGAAGAGGACGAGGAGGAGGAAGAGGAGAACGCGGAAGAGGAGGAGGACGAGGATGACGAGGAGGAGGAGGAGAAGGAGAGTGCACCGAAACCACCGGCAGCCGCCAGTAATCGGGCGAAGAAGTCGAAAGGTGGTCGTGGTGGTAGTGCGGGCGGTGCGAAGAAGACCGGTGATCAGCCGGCCGAATGTAATCAGCAGTAGAGTCGCGTTACGGTCAATTCATGGGTAGGGGTGCACAAGAACTGCACACGTGTTTTAGCCTCTATCATCCTATTTAAATCTACTCCTCTACGTATCATCGCTTTTTTGTCTTTTGTTCGTCGTCCTTTAAGCATTTTTCGTCCGGTGAATCTGAGATGGCCGGATAGTTTCTATTATTGATGTTTTGTTGTAGGGGTTATATTGTGCTAGGTAACATGCCATCGGTTACAAAAAAATACAACAAAAACATCATCAAAAAAGCAGGGTATCGGAAGGCCAAGTCTTCAATAGATGTTCAGTGGTACTGGTAGGATAGGACAGCATTTTGAGGTGGAAAAGTAATAGAAGCCGCGCTTACATACTTGGTTCCCGGGGGAAAGTAACACACAGGAAGACCAAGGAACGAAACATACTTTTTTTTGTCATATATTTTCGTTTTTTAATATTGTGTCGAATTCGAAAACGAATCTTTTGTATTCCTGATATCGAAATACTCTAGCATTGCTAAGTTTGGACGGACGTTAAGTTGTCTATTATATCCATTTTGCTGCGCTATATTAGCTACGCATTCAATAACAAACATACACATGTAAACAACAAGACGAGATATACCCTTAGTTGCAAGCGTAATAATGCAAAGATATTCCGGCCGCAACATAATTTCTCAGGATCCAGGAACACAGGAGGCCGGTTAGGACGCAATGCTGACGGCAGAACTTCTTGCGAAGGCATTTAACGCCGCTCACACACCGGGTATGTCAGTAGGGAAATGTGGTTTGCATTTCATTTTCAATTCCAGTGTTCATAGTTAAAAGGAAATATATGCCTAATTCATACAGGAGGCTCCTACATAACCAGTAACTTTCGTCTTCTTTCCATTGTAATAAAACGTTAAAAAATCGACACGAAAACAAAACAACCCTACTATACTTTAATATAAACTTGTATTTATGTTATCAGGAAACAACACACGTAAACTATTTCCATAACAACACCAATGAAAACTGTGCTTTTCTTGTCTGGATTTTGTACGTACTAGGCGGAATGAGTTTTCCCTTAAATTGTTTTTTAACGGAAAACAAAGCTTTTGATAAAGACGTGTAAGAGAAAATTGTCATGGCGATGTTAAACAATACTTTCGGCATCTTTCTCTATAGTTTTTAATGAGTTTTGATCTTCAAAAAATGCAGCCACATTGAATTATTTTTTTCCCATCAGCTTTTTTTTTTTGTAAAACTGTTATGGATGAAGCTGAACATAAAAGATTCTAGCATAAAGAAAGCGTATTATGAAAATGAATAAAGTTTGTGAAGTAACAACGGTGTATACGTTAATTATTCAACGTCTTGATAAAACCCGACAAGACTACCGAGAGAAAAAGGTTATTCATAATCTGAAATGCTTGTGTAATCCATTATCAGTTAAATGATTTGCAGCTCATCATCAAGCATACATGTTTTTATTTCCTGGGTTTATTTTATTTGAGGCTTCTGATTGTAATCATCTTTATCGGAGAAGTTTTCACGGTAATTTTTTCGGTTCTAATAACCTAAGACGCCGATATTATCTAATTAATAAAATAAAATAAAATAATTTAAACTCTGAGAGTGAAAACTTTGAAACGGAACGGTAATGGAATTGTAAATGAAGTTAAAAATTAGCTAAATTTGATAAGAAACAGGAAACAAATTTTAAACCGAGTAGCTTTGTAGATGATCAGATAGTTGCAAACTATCAAAGAGGATTCCGAAACGGAAAATCTACCATTGACCAGATCTTCACCATGTGGCAAATCTTGGAGATGACTGAACAGCAGTTGAACACGTACCATCTCTTCATCGATTTCAAGGCATATGATAGCATAGCAGGGTAAAACTCTACGAGACCTGGAGCTGCTTTGCAATCCCGGCCAAACTGATCAGGCTTGTTAGAATGACCATGACCAACGTCACATGCCAGGTGAAAGTGGATGGAAAACTCTCCCGAGGGTCCTTTGCTACCCAGCTCAGAAAGTCCTTTTAGGCCGTCCAAACGGACAGAGGAGACGTGGTAGGCCCAGATTGAGGTGAGAGGATGGCGTGGGATCATCCGCCACCAAGGCCGGGATAACGGATTGGCGAACGAAGGATTGGCGCGGGGCCGTGAGCGGTTCCGGATTCTGCTGCGGCAAGCCAAGACCGCAAGGTGGTTGTAGCGCCTGATAAGTTAGTAAATAAGCTTTGTAGTGCCTCGCTCAATATCCGGTAGGTGGCGTTATTTCGTAAAAGCTCTTTCTAAAAGTGTGTAAAACGTGTCCATTCAAAAAAAAACCGTTACAACGCAAAGTAAGCTACAAACGAATAAAAATGAAACGAATGTTATTATTGCTATGAAGTAGAAAAAAGTTCGCTCGAACTATTTAACCATACATTCATTTCCATTCCACTCGCAAAGAAAAAAAAAACATCACAGAAACGATTGAAAATAATTCTCCCATAATATTATGCACGCTTTCTTCGTGCTAATGATGTACTCCTGGTACAAACAGCTGTTGCATCAATTCATCACACCCATGCCTTTCACATCTGAAGAATTGGACGGTTGAAGTGATATTTCGTTCAATTATTCATCACGCAATCTATAAGGCTGCTGTTTCACAGGTAAAGTGACTTCCCACACACATGCTCGCACGGAAGCACGGACTGATTTGCAGTTACTGCAAATTAATGATTGACAAGAAGCTCGGCACCATTGCCACTGGGTCGATGTACTGTTGGCCCAAGGGGTTGAGGATTCAATTATACTTTGCACACCGCTTTTTAGCGCACGTTCTGACGCTCTGATTGAATGGTAAATTGGTAACTTTGACAATCTTTTAAGGCGCTCGCGAGTTGTTTCTGTGTGCAAGGAGCTGAGTTAGCTTCTTTTTTTTTTCTTTCTCAACAGCGAAACTCGTTAGCGTTGTGTTTAGATCGCTAGTTTTTCAGGCCTGTGCAGCGGTTTCGGGTGCGTTTGACACAGGCACAAGTTTACCGCTGTCAAAGTGCCGGCTCTGACAAAGTTCGCAATCGAATTAACGAAATCCACGCAATCCGCCTGTCACCATCAGCTCCCGGAACCGGGGATTAGAAGGAAGCGGGTTTGTGTGCCTAACGGTGAGGGTTGTGTGCGGTTGGAGCAAACCACAAAAACCCACATAGACGAAGATGTCAGCTTATTGCGAACATTCCTTGGGTATGTTCTCCGAGATCCGGTACCACTTTATTACGCAGGATGGGCTTTTTTGGAGGGGTGGGTAGGTAGGTGAGTTCTTCCGATGGGTACCATCGTCGGCCGTTGGTCCCTGTTTCAACTTGTCCTCGGTGGAATGTAATTTAATTTATCCAAGAAACTGGTACAGCACGAATGGTAAAGCGTGTCATCGTCGTCGTTGACTTCTGCACCACGGACACGGACAGCAGTCGATTAATACCTTCAGGATTCAACAACCGTTGGAGGGCCGTTCGCATTTGCAACGCATTCGTATCGACTCGACACGAGAAGGAAGATTCAAATGTGCTTGTTTGAAATGCTTGTAACGGAAGCTCGCTTCCTGGAAAACTCCTGCCAGCTCACTGGGTGAAATGGAATGACGTTCAGAAATCCATTTTGTACTGCAATTGACGCTTCGTGTTGCCGACGATGTTCGATTTTCTTAGATGAAATAAATAACCATAACTGCAGGGCATGCAATGGGGTTGTGATGGGGTGGATGCGGTGGAAATTAGCATTTCCTTCCTGACAGGGTAACGACAGTAACGGCGCGCATACTGACAGGCAGATAGAGAGAGAATTTCAATAAATATTTTAACCGGAGCAAAAGTCGATCCGGATAGGTCGTTCAGTGTGATGAACCGCACTCGGTGTATACAGTCTGACCTATGGATAATGCGATGCTTTTATCGTTTGAATTTGCCCATTGCCCATATATGGGAGAAACGAATTAATGATGTATTTACTGGTGCAATGCGTATGCGAAAAGTGAGTGAAAATTACCGTTTTATAGTTAGGTTGCAGCAAACTGCAATTTTTATGTATACAAAAGAATGAGTTCTCTTCTTTCTGTCACTTAGTCAGGTGAATTATTTAACTATCAATCAATCAATTTTTTAACTCTGTAATAAAAATGGTATTTTAGTAAAATTATTAACAAAAAACTCCACAAATTAATAAATAAATGTTAACATGCACTTCAAAACCAATAACATGCTCATGCATTAGATACGTCATCTGACATTTAGAGCTTTTTTTAAACATTGTTAATTTAAAACATCTTAAAAAAAACTAGTTTACAAAAGAAAAATGGGGTACATGTAGGGACGACGTACAGGTGTTACAAAAAACATTTAAGGATATTTTCATCAATCACAGCATTGTTGTTTCAAACAAAGTGGATGATGTAGTTTGCAAACAAACTTAGGATGCGTATCCTCTTACTTATGCTAATGTGACTTAAACTTGGTAAGAGAAGGGAAGGGAAGTTGAGGTTGTGGTTTGGGGCGATGGCTTCCTTAGCTTGCACCAGTATGATCCAAGCATTAGATACCCTAGAGCACAGGGCAAACTTGTGCTCCAGAGTCTCTGGCTGGGAGCAGGATGAACAGACCCGAAGGAGCCCGATTCATCTTGTCGAGCAGCAGTCCTTGTGGCACCTTTGTTGTGCACCAGCGTTGGTAGGATGAAAGTTTATAGCTGGTGACGTTTTTCCAGATCCATCACCAATCCGTGGAAGGTGGCTCCATAGCCACTGTCTACCATCAGTTGCCGTCACTTCAGGAAGTGCGCTGGAATGGCCCACCTGTGTACCGACTTCAAGGCGGCCTACGACACCATAGATCGGAATGAGCTATGGAACATAATGTAGCTGCACCACTTTCCTGGAAAGCTGATCCGGCTGTTAAAGGCCACCATGAACGGTGTGCAGTGCAGAGTGAGAGTATCGAACATGTAGTCAGAATCGTTCGAAGCTCACAAGGGTCTAAGGCAAGGAGACGGACTCTCCTGTCTACAGTTCTTTATAGCCTTGGAAGGTGTCATACTCTGGCTCTCTGGCTCGGGCTCTGATCGCGATTGCGCCAGAGTAGGAAGCAGCGTGTTAGTCGACGGTGACAAGCTCGAGGTGGTAGAGGAATTCTGATATCTTAAGACTGTCGTAACTTTCGATAACGATGTCAGCAGCGGAATCCGGAGATGGATACATCTTTGGCGGTGTGTTCGAGCATGGAGTGTGGAGGAGAAGGATGAACCACGAGCTTGCTGAGCTATACGGAGAACCGGACATCCTTACGGTAACAAAGACAGGCAGGATACGATGGCGGGGGCTTGTTATGAGGATGCCCCGCCAAGAAGATATTCGTCAGCGACTCCCAGTTCGGCACGAGGCGTCGGGGAGCACAGCGAGTTCGTTGGCTGGATCAGGTGAAGGGAGACCTGTCGGTGATCGGGTGCTTACATGGATGGGAAGCTGAGGGATCGAGTTTCCTGGAGATCTATTGTTGACCGGGCCATGTCACTTGGAGGTGCTCTTTAATAGAGCAGGCCAACATGAGTGAGTGAGTGAGTGAGAGAACACGGTGCAATCTGATCAAATGGTGGAACTGTTGGATTGCGTTTTCCCAGTTATGCCCCAGAGCCTCCCGTATATTGTAAGTGAATATGCCAAACAGGCGCAAACTTTCTACTCCCCGCAGCCACGGAACATGCATTGGGGTGGTTGTTGGTGTGATGTGTCCTATGTCCAGCGCCGTGCTTTTGTTTTCCACATTCAGCTTCGCCCCAACGGTTCTCCTCGAGTTTGGGAAGAGAGGTTGCCACCACTGAGATGTCGTCAGCATGTGCGTTGATCAGGTCATCCTGATCGCAACAAATACTTTCTAAGCTTGTGATGAGCGGATAAAGGGAAAGGACCAATAGGTGTATGGATAAAAGATCGCCCTGTCTGGGAATCGACGGGGAAAGGTTTCCATTCACTATGTTACGGGAGGAGTTTGCAACAGTCGCACAAGTCCTGGATTGAAGCCCATACTTTTAAAGAGCTTGTTACATATCTTCCTAAAAGTATGCAATTTGCATTACAGCTGTTTTGAAGGTGCAGTTGCACATCGCTGCAGCATTTATTATGATTTATTTTCGTTCTATATCATCCCATGTTTGGGCAAATGAGTAATATTAGAATTATGTTGAGTTTAAGCATTTGCAAAAGAATGCTTTTAAATATGCTTTTAATAAAATATATAGACGCATACAATCTGTTAAGCATAACAGATGACGATGCACTAATAAAATGTGAAATTAATTGAAATCTTGTCTTGCTGCTACACCTTGTCTCGTACTGTTGGCCATCCGACCGATAACGGGTGGGGGAACAGTTTAATTGCATTGATCATACAATTTTTAATTGATTTAGAAATCGACATAACGACCCGCCTGGGCGCATCGTCGCACTTACCTTGATGATGATACACGGTAAACCTGCGAATGGGACAGGCAGAAAGATAATTAAAAATAAATCCATTTATTTAACCATCTAGCATTCGTGTCTGGCCGATTAAGAGCACATTTCTCGAGCCTTGTTTGGTCTCTGTGGAATTATTGAGTATCGAGTTCCGGGTTCAGTGTGTTACCTGCTTTCTTCTGGGCTAGTACGAGAGAAGGTTATTAGTTTTGCAATACGATAACATTCATCGAAAGCAAATGTCTGAATGTATCGAGATACAACGGCAGACTGCATCTTTCGTTAGCTGGATGCAAGTCAGTGACGACGAGCGCTAGACAGTTAGCAAAGACTGCTTGCTCCTGTGTGGTTATCGGTATTGCTTTGGGAACTTTATTGGAAGTCACCTTTGGAGGACAAATTCCCCAAAAAGCATCCTGGCTAGCACGAGTTCGGAGAAGCAATGCACACCGAACAATGAATGGGGACAAATTTGCGGTGCATGAATGTGGCAATGGAATCAATAATTATTGTTGATCCACCGGGCGAACATTTCACAACACCAGACAGAGAAAATTCAATCCTCTAGATCCATCTCGAGCTTGTCATTACTCATTACGCAGGGAGTTTGATAAAGGGCCACTCGGCCGAAACGCTCCAACACTGTCCGGCTCGATGTCCATAATTTCCTACACCTCCAGAAGGGACCAAGCAGAAGGAATGCTATCAGTGAGAACTGAGAAAGGGTTGGTGGTGGCGTTGATTTGCTGCCACATCGGCAAGGGCTGTACTGCAGCAGCAGCAGCAGATGTGTGGTTTTCTAGCAAAGTTTGTGGTCGAATGTGTCCGACCGTGTATACGAGATGTCAGTAGTTGCATGTGCCTATTCTTCATGCAGAGTATGGACATGGTTCGAGACGATTGCTGAATCGCCATTCCTCCACAGAAACGGCCGCTTCTACGAATCAACCTGACACATAGAAACTGGTTGCTTCTCACGCTACGCCTTGGTCCACATCGATAACCTCCAAAGCTTTCTCCGCTTACTTCTGCCCATCCCATCCTGCTTACTCTTTGTTTTGCTTGGCTAGGCCACATTATTTATGTTTATTCAATAACCAATTTATTTCCGTTGCTCGACACAATCAACACGAGGCGTAGAGTTTTGAGCAGTACGGTTACCGGAACGGCCGCCGCTAGAGTGAGCAAGGGAAAGGATTTGTGCGTCGATAAATATGGGAATCATTGCTTCTGGTCCACAGCATTTCATCCTTCCCGGAGTTACCCGGAGATTAGGGGTTGTGGGCCACAATCGAGTGGTATCCTGTACTATTGCCACGGAGCGTGTTCCGAGTATGTCAACTTCACGGTTGCGGGCTCGCTCTCTCTCTCTCTCTCTCTCTCTCTCTCTCTCTCTGTTTTACAGGAACAGGCGTTTTGCGTGGTGCTGGTGGAAAGATGAAAAGAAGAATTAGTACACGAGAATCGTGTGTCGCTCGGTTTAGCGTTGAAGGAAATGGTTGATCCATATTTTTACCTACCCCAAAACCAACCGAGAACCCTTCACTTTTAAAAGTTTACCAAGCGTGCCATTCGAAATGCTTGTGCACCGGATTGGGCATATTGGGCCCCACATTGGGGCATTTGTGATGGAACTCGTACTTTATGGTTATCATTCGAACCGACTGTCCTAACTGTCGAATAGTGTTTTCATTTAGTAAACCGATATCGGCGTACACTGAGCACACAGCCTGAGCACATGTAGAGACAACCAACCACATTGGGTTAGGTTAGTAGGTAGGTTTTTGCGTTGGCTGGAGGAACTGGTGTTTGGGACTGTCGATGCTTCTACAGGCCGCAATACATCGTCATCGAACAGAGTGAGGAGTGCAGAACCTCAAAAAAAAAACAAAACAAAAAACTAATTATTCACAAATCCTCCATAACCAAGCATGGGCCGAACCGGTTTGGATTTGGTGTTGTTCCTTCGCCCAACCCGCAAAACCGTCAGCAAAACCGTCACCATTGGAACGGTTCAGTTTATGGTTGAAAATGTGCAATAACTTCCGCAAGAGGCATTGGGCCAGCAAACGGAACGCAAACGAACTGAAGGCGAAGGTTTATGTCGTCCAAACGGGCAACATGGCCCAGCAACAGACAGCATGAGTGGTTACAGTGGGAAATGCATTTGAGTTTGGTTTAGGAAGGAAATTAGACCATTTCGTCATCCATTCTATGGAAAACGGATTCCATCGGTTAGGAATTAATCGAAAGAAGGGTTGGAGATGTATTTGCTGTGCTGTCCGGTAACGGGATAAATGGATAAACGAAGTGCTTGAAGGATGGTACAGAGCAAAGAAATAATTGATCGGGATATGGAGGTGGAAAAACAAGTACTAGCATAAACCACCTTAACCGTAGAGTTGGCAACCAAATTTACACACGTTAGTAGGCAACCGACATACCCGGGTATTCCATACGTTTTGACGTATACAATTAACGATTTTTGAAGGTAAACAATGCTTTCTATCATTTTCTATTCGTGCAAATCTTCATAAATCGGAATGTTAAATGAACATTGAACAATGATGCAAAATTATATACAAATTTTTTAAATCGCACATATTATATAAAAAAATAAATAAAAAAATGGATTGTAATACATTTTATTTTCTAGATTTTCGCTATATTCAGCATAATAATTGTCTTTTGTAGGGTAGTTTGCTGCATGGTATTAGTAGATTGAATAATTCCAACGTGAAATGACTTTTTTATACAATTTTATTTTTGTTTTTATGTAATATATTTATTTATATATTTTTATATTTATTTATTCTAGACTTTTTGTTGCTTTTGTATATCTAATATCTATTTCATTCATTCATTATTATGTTATGATAATCAATGAAAATTCATTTTTTATATTATGATAAAGCTAACGATCCATTTGAAATTTAAAATCGATTGAATTTGACTCGAAAATGAGCACAGTGCGAAAAAAAGAAGAAGAGAAACGTCATTCTCCATACAAAATGTATGGAATACCCGGGTATGCTGGTTGCCAACTTACGTAGTAAAGTTTAAAATAAATCAAAATAAAATTCTTACTGCTTTCTGAAAATTACAATTTATGCTTAAAAAAAAATCAGAAATAAAAAGTTGAGTGGCTACTGAAAATCTCAGATACATACTTGCAATGAATCAAAAGTTATTGCCGTTTGAAGTTGAAAAAAATACCCTGGTATCCAGTTGTCCACTTAAAGGTTAATGACTTGTTCGATGATTGTGGTTTTGATAAGAGTTATAAGGGTTGTCATTTATTTCAGAGGATTTGTACTATTTCTCATATCACTAGTTTATCACACATAACCGAGTATGCCCGGGATAAGGCAAAGAATAAGGAGGAAATGCCTTATCAAAATGATTATTAAATTTATTCAACACAAGCGGTGTTGACAATAACGGCACTGGACCGTCATAATTAATTATAAATAAATAAATAAAATAGTTTATCACACATTAATTCTGAATGAGGACCATTCCTTTGTATATAAATTAATTGAAAAGCACTTATCTTCTGAAGCAATTCTTAAGTAGATCTTTTTAAACTATTTAAAGATGTGTATAAAAATCCCCAAAACATATTTTCAAAATAATTTAAAAGAATTTAAAGCAGTTCTCACGTCCAAAAGTTTTTTTTTATATTCTATAAAATCTAACCACCATGGCATGATGAACGATCTTTACAGATGCGTGGTATGTCCGGTTTGAGGATTAAGGTTAGTCGATGGATTTCTGGATTTAAGACGAACAAATGATTCCTGCCATCTCATGAAAAGCTTTACCCGTAGTTACCTTGAGGTTGGCCTGTTTTGGTCATAGTCTCGCAGGCTGGTGTCGTGGTACTCTGTCAAACTCACTGTGCTCCAGGGTGAATGTTGGTTGCTCAAGCTCAAGTTCCCTTTTTGTTTGGTGTGTTGTTGATTTGTGAAATAAATTGTCAACTCATCCGATACGGTCACCATTATACCTCTTTTTTCCTCTCCTGTGTGCGATTCCCGAAGAAAAGAACGTCCCTCCCCATCGGTCACGCACTCGGTGCGAAGCCATGGTATGGAAGCAATATTCGCCTCGATCGACCGACCTAGATCAGAGTACTTGCTGTTTACCCTCTTAGTGGTTCTGACCAGCAGCCCTTTGGGGCATATTCTTCCCTGATGGATGGATGCAGCCTGTTTTGCTGTGCAGCCGACGAAACGAGCCATCCCGAACATCTAATTGTGTCCCTTTGTTCACTGTACACACTGTCTTTCGGCATGTTTCGGCATACCGTTCGACTGGTGTCTTGTAAGTAAAGAGATAGAACGATCCATATATTTCTGACGTGTGGACAACACAAACTACACGCTTTTCAACGAAGCGTATGTGTGTGTGTAACAGGGGGTGTAATGGAAGGCAAAAGCCTTGAGAAGTCTTTCAAGCAGCTCGGTGCCGAAGGAGAGGACAAAATGTTTCCTGGGCTGGAATTAATTGAGCGACAGCGTCTTGACTACGTTTGTAGTCACGTGTAGTCATTGCTCTTTCCATTGACAGCCGTGACCGGGTTTGTACGACAGACGATGTGACAAAGGCGTTCCTCTTTGATGGTACTCTTTTCTGGTGGTGGCAGATATTTGGTAAACTGGATATTTGAAGTAATTTTGGACAAATTTCATTTTCACTAAGTAAACTTACTAATACTAGTAAGTACTTTACACAAAACATATACGAATATGTCTGCAGGTAGCTCACAGCATCATTATTTCTTCCTACTTTAACTCTGCTAACCAATCCCAACCTGGACAGCTAAAAGTAGTTTGTAGACAGCTTCCAGCATCATGAGTTCGCCAACATTACCATGTACCGTTCGGCAGAATTTGCACGCCCTCTCTTAACAACTAGAAAAAGAGGTGAATCTGGCACACCCGGGGGAAGTCATTCATCTTCTTCCGAGTGTTCCATCCGTGCCAGCATTTTCCGGAACCGGTTGCTGTCTGATATGTTCCCAGCTGTTGGTTCTCCTGTTCTCCATTATCGGTGTGCATGATAAGGTATCAGGCAGCGAAATTAGGTTCGCCTCGATGCTCTGTCCTCAATTTTGGGGCAGCCCACACTGAACGTCGTTAGATCGACAAACACTGGTGCCGGTGTTACCATTTTTGGACTTCATTGGCTTCCCAAAGCGTCCCAAGAATTGTTCGCTTCGAACGTGTCTTCCCACCCCATCTACGGGAAGCGCACGCTACACGGATCCGATAAGTCATCGTTTGCGCGTCAGGTTGCCTTGGTATCGTGGAATCTTGGCTGACGATAATTTCTTCCCGTTGCGCTCGTCCCGATTTCTCACACCCTCAACACGCCTCCTTGCGATTCGGCGATGGTCGGAGAAGACTGTGCTCAAGCAAGTCGGGACAATAATCTTGGGCTCTGGCAGTTTTGGTGGAGGTGTATAAATGATGCTTTTCGCGCTTGATTTGATTTTTCTTACGTTGGTTGGCTGACGCCATTGTTGATCAGCCTTTTTTTTGTACTCTGCCTCTTCTTTTTCTGTACTCAAATGGAATGAAGATTTTGTTTGCGAGCAGTTTGATCGTGTTGTGTTTTTTTTCTCCTTCCTCTTCTTCTTCTTCTGTATGTATACACCGCTCTGCTTGCTTTCGAACAAAACTTTAGCACCATTTGTATCGTCTTCTGCCCAACGTGTCATGTTTTTCTTATATCGTGTCCTTATTTTTTGTTTGTTTATGAGAAGCTTTAAAAAGCAGGGAGACGATGATGGAAGCAGGACGAAGGGGAAGGGAGGAAGGATGAAGCCGGCACAGTGGATGACCGGCTGGAAGAAACAAACATTTTTCTCGGAATGTTCCGAAACGTGTTCCACTGGGAGCCGAATAGGTCCGGTTGATTGGCAATGGTGAGAAAATGGTTGAAATTGAATTGGAAAACTTTTACGCTCTCGGGGGCTACCGGGCTTTGGTTTCGGGGTTTTGATTGTGACGGACGGTTATTGTATGTATGTGCGATTGGTCAATTGGTAACGGTAAACTGGTGGGAGAAGTTTTGGAAGAACGTACGAACGCTCTGTCGAAAAGCCATCACCCACGGGGGATGGGAAACAGACCGCGGACGAAGGGGATGAAAATAGGATTTTCGATCTTATTGCCGTATTCTCGCATATAAGTAGTTTTGTTTCGCTAGCCAAGGCACCGGTGGGAGTATTAGTAACTCAATCTAATAGCGTTCCGTGAAGCAATGTGAGTTTAATGTACAGGGAAAGATTGAGAGACATTTAGTAGAGTGATTCATTTGGTATTTAATTTTATTCTTCTTTTTCTTCTGTGGCTACAACCTACAACCTCGACCGATCTTGGCCTGTCAATTCTGACTTATTAGACTTAATTTTACCCATAGCTGGGTAATCAATACTGCGTATTATTTGATTTTATAGCAATTTTTTTATAATTGTTTGTAATAATTTGAACTTGAATGGCAACAACGGTGCCGATCATCTCACGGCAAGACCGAGATTCAAATCCCATTCGTACTGTTCCCCGTAGTGGGATTGTTTATCCAACTACGTGATAACCTAGAAGGTCGTTAGCCAAGCAGAATAAGAAGAACAAGAATTCAAATTGTAGTTATGATTATACCTTCTTCAGATAAATATAGTCATTCCAATGGAGACGCCTGGTTGCTCACAGCTTAACAGAAGTGAATTCGTGTGAGAAAAGTGAAGAGGACAAAAAATTTATATAAAATATGGAACTGCAAATAATGCTGGTACAGTAGCAAACGATTGCGTTTTTTTAAATTGAAAAACAGTTTTATATCAACACGTAGACTGCCATATAACCCGCTCGGCGAGTGATAACGAGTACGAGTGACAGAAACCATTGTTCATCGCTATACAAATTTTGCAATGGGCAAAGCGTAATTTTTGCCCCTACTTGGATGTAAAATTTTTCTCCATATTAATTGTATGAGAAAGCTAGAGTAGACCCGACCGCGCAGACTAGAGTAGACTTTACCCCTACTTGGATGTGTAGTTTCTCCGTATTCATGATATTTAAAATGTTTCCCCGAAATCACACACAAAATATAAAAATTAGAATAATTGTGGAACGATCATTACGTTGGTTTTTATGATTAACAAAGGTTAAAAAATTTACGGTTAGCAATATTAGTGTGTTCTGTGTCACTTTCAAACGAATAAACAGCGGCGACAGTCACAAACGTGGTTACGGGTGATCAAGACTCAGTGGCCCTATCTGCGAAAACGCCCGCCGAAACAGTGATACGGCTGCGTCGCATCGGCCTGACGCGCCAACATCGTGTTGCCGGTATTATCGCTCAGGAACGCACACCAACGGTCACGGATGGTCACGATGTAGCAATAGCGACCCTATCCACACGGAAAGTGGCCAATTCGTCTCCGTTTCGAATGACCCTGTACTTCATCTTAACGCACTGTTTACACATACCGTATCCAAGGTGCCCTGTGTCGAGCAACAACGAAAAATCTGGATCGTATGATTGGGGTTATCCTGCAAAGCATGTTCGACGCACGCCATCCGCTGGCTGCCATATCGTCCATCTGCCGATGAGGTTGGTAGCATTTTTGTCAGCAACGAAAAAGGACAGTCGCATGATATTGTGCTACAGAACCGTAGCACCGGAATGATCAGCCGTGTTTACGAGTCCCATCAGTTTTACGCATCCTTACGCAGAAGTAGGATGGCGGAATGGCATCTTAAAGGCAACGCGCCGTTGACGCGCACTGACTATATCAGTACCAGGCGATGATGGAGCCGAAGCCGTGGTTCGTCTTTGCCTCATCGAAGCGAAATAATCCTCGAGAATATGCCGCCTTCAGGTTATACATACGAACTCATTGCTTCATTGCTCCGGACGACTTATGCAGCAGTATTGCGTGGATCAGAGTTGTAAAATCGAAGAGAAGCACCATAAAATTTCAACGAGATTATCAAGCGCAACTGCGTACTAATACATACGCTGGCATTGTGGACTTTGCTGGTCCAGACGACCAGTTACAAAATGGAGCACCTGAACAAGGCCAAACAATGGAGCAAGCAGGAAGGCGTGTTATTCTTGCACCTTCGTTTCCTGGCGGAGATCGTTCCATGCGAGCTTAGTACCAAGACTCAATGGCTATTGTACGTACGATTGGTAAACCAGATCTCTTCATTACAGTAACGCGCAAACTAAAGTGGCCATAGGTGATCGAATATGTATTATCACGGCAGCAAGCTTCCGATCGACCAGATCTCACTTCACGGGTTTTTTTCGATTGAAACTTAAGACAATCTTGCAGGACCATTCGGCCGGAGTGCTTGGGCTTCAGATCGCACGCATTCATGTGATTGAGTATTAAAAACGTGGTCTTCCTCTTGCTCACTGTTTGCTCATTTTCGGTGATGCGAACAAACCACGGTCGGCGGCGGATTACGACCGATTGGTTTCGGCTGATATTCCCGATTCTGCAAACGAGGAGCTTCACGAATCAATCAGTGATCAGCTATAAATTATTTATATTGTGTCACTTTTTTTTGTCACCGTATTTTCAACAATCTCAAATTATTAGCCGCTTCATTTTGAATATTTTTTTGCACTCTCGAAAAAGCATACACTCTGGTATTAAGATATATTCCGGAGTTTTGTTGCGTAGCCCTGTAATCGGGCCAATTGACTAGTACTTAACAAATAGCTTCTGTCCTTTATGGTGGTACCGAGAAGATGTATATTGTTCTGCATGAGAAGCTCCCTGCTTTATGTTAGAGAGATTTTGACATATATTGTTTATATTGTTTTATTTGTGCATAACTGAAAATTTTCCAATACGATGTATTGAATAATATTTCTGGAACCTTGTTCATAAGTGCAATCCTATTCTGCGTAAACATGTTTTATGGAAAAAGAGCAACGCTTATAGTTGTTACCTTAGTTGTTTACGAGAAGCCAACCGATACGAAACAGCACATGACTACAAGGTTGAATTGTCGTACGCAGAACCTGCGTAACATACAGGTTGAGGTTCGTGTTGCTTATTAAAAAAAAGCGCGTTGTTAAAGCAAAAGCAAGAGATACTCCCTATGAGACAGGCCAAAAGAAAGCGATAGCAGATAATTAAGTTTAGCTTCCTACAGGGGAAAACCACCCTTTCTCACTAATCCTCACGACGACGTGGTTTTAGCAGGAAAACCGGTTTTGATGATAAGTTTTTCCAAGTACCAACAAATTGGAAGATCAACTATCAGGTGGATTATGATATTTACGTCACTAGTTTCTGTTAGATTGCTAGTCAAACAATAGCTGTAGCTTAGCAATACGACGAGGCCGTATCAACAACGAAAAAAGTGATTTATTTACAAAGGTATTGCTGAAGATAAAGCTAAATATATTTAAGCATCCTTTACTGTGTCTAAGGATCTCGTAAAATATTTAACTCAATTGTACAATTCGAGTCGCTGGCACAAATTCATAAATAATATCCATACCACAAAACAGTTATTAGGTACGTTTACAGTTTTTTTTGTATTTTAAATGCTAGAAGCTTTTGTAAAGATTTTGTTGAAAAACAAAACAGCATGCTGGGTAGCCTGATACTGCTAGGTGTAGGTATGGTTACCGGTATCGAAATCTATCAGAGCAAAGCCCAACATGCACTTCACATACTCAACAAAAAGCTTTAACTTTGAGGCTAATATAGCGAGGGACAGAAAGAGAGACAGAGATAGAGAGCGAGAAAAGCTCCAACACAAAGGAAAATGTGACTCATTATTTATTTAGCAGCCGAGTGTAATGGGAAAAAATGGAGTAGACGACCCGACACAAAATCCTTGCCCAATCCGGTCGTTTTGGTTGGCGGAGTGACAAAACGTATGTGCCCTGATGTGGTTTCACTACGGCACACTGTGTTCCATTGCTGACCATCAAACCGTCGGACCGGCAGCACATCGTATGACGATGAGCATCAACAACAACATCATCATCATTCTCGTCAGCAAACACGAACCGGTCCGTAACTGGGACCCGGGGTTGTGAGCGTTGCGAACGAAGGGAGCGAGGATGAAGGCAACCCATCTTCGGAGGTGAGGAACGATGATCTGAACCGTAACCACAAAACTGACACCCGGATCCGGATGAATTCCGGCTCCGGGAGCTGAACGCTTGGCAGAAGATTGGTAAGATTTATGCACTGGACATAATACGTAACATGTGTCGTTCGTTACGTGCCGCTCTCGTTCCGGAGGGGTCGTCTGGGAGGTCCTGTCGGGTCCATTCAGGAGCAAAGCATGGATGCTTGGTGCATTCCGTGCAACGTGCACTAGCACTAGTGACGAGGAAAATATTTCAGGTTATTTCCCTGCTTTGACAGGAACCGCTCGTATTGTCAGAGGTTTTTGAAGCCAGCCTTTTTTTCCAAAACCCAGCTTCCACTTCCGGATCTTGCAAGCTCTTTGAATGTTGACCAACTTCCACGAACCAATCGAATTGGTATTGCACGATATACATGTATATGTGCTCCGAACGTTTAGGGTGCTGAGGTATGAATAAATCAACATGTGTGTATGCCCTCTGTTGCCCTATCAGCGCGAGACATTGAGCCAAAGCCCGCATGTGCCTTCGAAACTTTACAGGAACTGCTTATTTGACTATTGCATTTTTGATCTATTGAACCGTACCGGAACGTTAAATTTTCGGTAGGCGTTTTGGGTAGAAACTCTTTGCACCGAGATTTCATTTTTTAGCTTCCGCTCAGTTCCACTCACTTGACCTTGTTTGGAGTGGTTTCCTTTCGAACGACGTATTGGTTTGCGTCGATCGTACTCCTTGTCTGAGGGGTTGGGGGGGTAAACGGGGCATCATCTCAGCGGCCGGTCACAGTTGGCATCGGGAGCGGCTTTTGATTTATTTTATGTCGTGTCCTGTCGTAAGTTTCGAATTCAATTTCCCTTTGTGTGCTCCAGCGTAGTTCGGAGCAGAAGTCAAACAAATTGCTAAACTGTGTTCTGAAGGATGCAGCGGAATTGATTTGTAACACCGCTGTAAATCATGACCACCTACGTACCTTCAGCATTGGAGGAATATTTCAAAGCGACAGGACGGTACCAGTCGGGGTTGGCTTTCCTTCCGCTTCCGCCAGATGGCGGTAGTGCCCACTTTCGCTTGACGCTAGCTGTCAATTTTGGTATCGAACGAAGTAAAACTCCAAGGAAGAAGGACATCGCGCAAGATTTATTAATTTGTTATGGAAGTGAGACAAAGGGAAAGAGAAAAATGCTGCAAATTGCTTCTAGATCTCGAATCGACACAACGATGATTAATTTTCCCTTTTTTTGCGTCTGGTGATAGTGGTGGTAGTAGTGCAGTTTTCGAAACTTTTGACAGTTGGCGTGACAAGGCGATCATTAGCGAATTGTGGTGGTTTTATTGCACAAAACACAGAAGGTAAGCTTAAAGCTTTCCGTTTTTAGACAAAAATATCATTGAAGTGAAGTTACTACTGACTGCAACACGGGAATCGTATTCGTGTGAGATATTTAATATCCAATAAAGGGGGTTTTTTTTAGCATTCAATAGCTAATTAAAGAATGGTTGGAAAAGTTTAATTCATTGGTTTGTTACGTACGGGACCTGGCCTAGGTTACACGACATGAAGAAAAAAAAAAGGGAAAAAGTTAACAACATTACAAATCAAAACGAGAACATATGTACCGTACTTTTTCTGCATTATTTCGTTAGGGTATGGTGTATAAATAATTGTTTCACTTCACTGAACGGGACGCGAGAGAGGCATAATATTTTTTTTTCTTTTTCCAGAGTACCTACAGATCGATGTTTGCTGGTGCGAAAAATCGGAACACGCAGGCATTGCGAAACGGAAGTGGCGGCAGTGTGATGTTATTATTTTGCCATCTGCCGTTATCGCCATTGTTCGAATTTTTGCTTTACCGTGCCTCACACTTTCGCATGATTTTCTTGCCCACCTTTCCAGGATCATTACCGGAGATTACTGGAAAATTTGTTGACAACCAAACGGCATCCTGTCAACGGTCGGCGTATCGATGACGTTTGGAGTAGAGATGGGATACCATCTCGCTACGCTGGCGCTACTACTTTTGGAATTTTGCAGCCCAGTTCGGTTGATCGGTTTGGCGTTTCCCTCCCCCGTCTAACGAGCCTGCCCGGTATCCTGTCTGCTGGGAGGGGTTGCGTCAAAATATCTTCTTCCACATCCGTTTCGCTTAGCTACGAATTCCAGCTCGTACTCGCCCAAGCTGTTTCTCATTAAAATGATGCATCGGGTCGGAAAGATTGTGCTGCGTTGCGCCAGAAATTGTTGAAAAGTTTCATTCACCTCTTCCAGTCACTTATACCAACGCCCACCGTATCATCCTTTTCTTCCACGATGCCAATTGGCGGGAAATTCAGATTTCACAATTTTATACCGTAACCATCGTATGGGTTGGCGGTTGCTCGTTTTGATGCCTTTTGGATGTGTCCATTGAGTGGTAGAATAGTGTGCATTTACAATCCATTTAGCTTTGTGCGCCCGCTCTAAATCGGTTCTTTTGTTTCGAAGTTTTAAATTACCCACTTTTTGCCCAACAGTTACTTTATTAACTGCCCAAATCACACAAATACTTTCTGTCAGTTTTAGTGTTTCCTGGGGGAAAGAATAATTCTAAAAGCTGCTCTTCCTGGAAAAGTGCATTTCACTTTTCTGTCATTTTTTTTTTTATTGGTTGGTGCGGCCAGGAAGCACTAAATGTTTGCATATAAAGAGGAAGTAGAGAGTGGGAAGGAAAAATCCACTAAAAACGAGTTGTTGTCGAGTGAAAATCGTTGAAAACTGGTTCAACTTTCCTTCGTTATCTCGTGATTCAATTTCCCTTCGCTTCATCTAACCGCTGTCGCTGCCATTTTCTCCAGCTGTTGCATTTTCTGGACTGTTTGTTGCTGGGGCACTTTTTGCAAACTGGTGAAATGTGCGCCGAGTGCAGTGCGAATTCCTTCCCTAATTGCTGCACATTTACTATGCCCAGATTTCCGCACATTGATTGTGCCAGCATGGGCGACACGGTGGTCGGATGGACCGGGTTCGGATTCCATTTTAGTTGGAATGCTACGATTTCCATCAGTGGAAAGGGGCAGCAAATCGGTACGAGAATGTATGGTTAAATTGTTAGCATTTTAGTTTGTTGTAAAATGACGTTTAGGATGGTGTTGTAACATTTACAGCAGGGCCAATACGGCTGACTGAGAGGGTTACTAGCTCAAACGCTCACTAAGGTATTATTTAAAGAGGCTATTTAATTTTAAGTGCTTTCAAAAGTCAAGCAAAAGTTTTCATTAAAAAAATACATTGTAAAATTACTTAATAGGAACTGTAATCGTATCGTATATTCCAAATAGAATAAGAAAAATAAAATATTTTTGTACTTAAACGAATCGTTTCAAATTCTAATCGTTACAATAATCAGGCATGCTCCCACTGCTGGATGCCATTACAACCACTGACAGCTGTCATGTGCAACGTGCACTCATGTTAGTAAACAGCCATAAGAACATGTGAATTACATTGTTGTAACTTTCGTGCAGCGTACGTGCAATTTTGCAGAAAACATTGATTAATTTTTTCCCTCCTTTTTGGGCCAGATTTTCGCTCCACAACCGTAATGAGGTACGAGGTATAATGTACCTCGTACAAGCAATTCAATTGATCAAGTCTTTAGAATGAGAAAAAAAGTGAAACAAACGCATTACAAACTGCGCAAGAAATAGTACATTATATTGTAACTCTAGAAAAAGAAAAAACAGTTACAAAAAAAGTTCTCTTTTCAAACGAGCGGTCATACAAGAATGAGGAAAAAGGAAGCTTTTCAAAGTACCTCATCATAGGCAACTCCATTGAATGGTGTCCAATTTTTTTTCTGTTGCGTTGCTTTTGCAATCCTTTTGCCTGCTCTCAATTTTCTTGCTCACTGTGAACATGGAATGTGAATGTCCTGCGGTGAGACGTACCGTTTGTCGCATTGCTGGAATTCACTCGATTCAGAAGAAAAATTGTCCATCGTAGAAGAGTCCATTTTTCGTTTGCTGAAAGGAGAGAGTATAATACTAGAAAGTGTTGCAATAAATTGTAGTTTAAACTGGATAATTTTTTGAGTTAAAATGTAGCATAGATTGTGGTTGGAAGAGGCAGTTGTGCTGTAGTTAGGTTATTTTTAATTTACCCATCTACCAATTACATCTGTACATCTCCGGTCTTTTACTACTATTAAATTTAATTCCAATGAAATTGACCCACCGGCCAGTAATTCGAGATGTACAAGTGGAATTTACTGTGAATTGTTCGTGGAAGAGATTGATTGGTGTTTTCCTAATGCTCCATTTTCAGTTTGCCTCGCTGCTGTAGCTTCTCCTGCTTTTCATTCGAAGAAATCTTTTCACACAGTCATCCCAAAGTAATTCCGCAAGTAAACTTCTGACATGTAGCTCAATTCACAGAACTACGACCGACATTGAATAACGGTAGAAAAAGCGAACCGATGCTGATACAATAACGCCCTTCCCAAGGCGTCCCATTTGTGGGAAGAAAAGGGTTGTCACAAACAGTGCGGAAAAGTGTCTTGAAGCGTTCGTACAAGCATTCTGCATTATGCGCTTGATGCGCTTTTCAGCTTTCGACAACGACGTTAAGAAGTTGACTAGGGCCGGAGCGACCCCGCGGTTGGTGGATAGGTCAGCTCGGCTAAAAAGGAAGATAAACTGCTCATTCTTGCGCGTGAATAGGTGATAAATGTAATTCAATTTGTTGGTACTTTTCAATTAAGTGCGACTGCGAGTGGTGAAAAAGAAGGAAGCCCATTCATCGATTTGATACCATTCGGGAGAAGTCGCATATTTAGAGGTTCTCCGGAGGGTGTACAACATACGCTTTTGAAGTAAGTCGTTTGGGTTTGGGGACAGAAGTTTGAGAACAAAAACTTTGCTGCAAAGATTAACTTGAGTTCTGTCCATCCAAACCCCAGAAGGGGAGTACATTGGCCGATAGTTTGCCCATTGCTAGACGAGCGGAAATTGGTTTAGACACATCGCTCACACCCATCGGGTCAAAAGTTTCACCACCAGAGCTTGCGATTAGCGGATGAGACTTTTACGGGCACATCAGTGGAGCAGGATTTTTTTGTTATGGAGCGCGGATGGGATTTAAGACTCATGTTGGAGGATTAAACTATCGTTCTTTTTTTTAGTCGCATGGAAGCGTCACATACACCGCTAGGGTGTTTGCTGTAAGGAGCGAGGTTAACGATCTCGTTTCAGTTTTACACTTTGCGCAATGTCTGGTTCTATCTGTGCTTATTAAACTTTGAACGCTACTTTGGCAGACCGGGGCCAACATAGCGAAGGAGTAAATTACACGTGATGCACTGACCGGTGAACCACCTATATGGAGGGTTGGATGGACAGTCATCAGGTACCATTACTCATTTTGCTTAAGGGTAGTTGATGTTCCTCCTCGAATCTGGACCGCATCCGTAGGTGTAAGTAAAGTTTAACGACGGTTTAGTCTTGGTAGTTCCCAAATTTGGGTTCAACGTCAGCGCGTTTGATAGGGTAATGAATGCAATTTGTGCAGCAGATGAAAGAAAGCACACAGAGACGACAAGATTTTGGTGGAGCCCATCAGTGCAGTGATGCACTCCTATGGTAGATGATGGACGTGCATTCACTGTCGTTAGATTAAACAATGGTGTACTTAAGACACTTGAATAGCGCATTTATCTACTGACGATTAACATTTTAGTAATTGGGAGGATTCGGCAATGAATTTCGGGAATATTGGAAGGGAAAAGTTCTGTTCTCGGAAACGTTTACGGTATCAATTCGATTGCCTTCTTAAATTTTACTTGCTTAGTAAACCAAGTAAAACCTGTTTAAATGTCTAAAGAGGGCGTTCCGATAGCAAGACCAGGGTTCAAATTCCATCAGGACCGTCCCTTCATAAAAAGGACTGAAGTCTAGTATACCATTAGATGACCGTGGAGTTCTTCAAAGGTTGTTTAGTTATAAAGCAAAGAAAGAAGATGTTAGAAATCGAGCAGTGGTTTCTTTTGCTTTACGCAAGTTTATTTTCGTGGTTCCAGTAAACTAAATATTTGGTCCGCTACTAGTGTGAAATTTAGCATGTTACTAACTCGAGTTCGATTCGCGACTTATCGGTCGATCCCTAACTGATTCCTTAAACAGTTTTCCGATTCTAGTTCCTTGTTTTTTCCTCTCCTGTCCTCTTGCTCGCCTTCTAACTGGCAGGGCGTTGGAAACTTTATAAAATTTTCCAACAAAGAAGCAGGGTTTCTGCAGCTAAAAGCTCTGCGTTTTAGTTAGAAAAATTGGAACAAACTTTGTGATCGTTAGGCTCATTTTTATCATACAATGAAAATGGTTCAAATGTGAGAGTAAAGCAACAGTGCACAAATCTTATCTTCTTCGAATTGTGTTCATTACTAATCGGTCTGTCTGGTATTTCTGACGCGAAATATCACTGCCCTTCGTCATGTTATTTGTTGTTTTAGAAAATTATAAAATACTAATTATGCCAATCACCCGAAAGGGTAATTGAAACCACACGCCTGCATCATACCACAATTGCTAGCACATTAGCATGCCAGCATGAATGCAGCAGCTGGATCCTAGCAATAGTAAGCGATCCCATTTCCATACTGACCCAATTAGCAAATGATACGTTACGGAAAGAAGTGTTTGTGATGACGCCTTCAATCTGCAGCATCTTATTGTGCATTTTTCCAAAACAGCTCTCGAACCCATTCTTTGTTTGCCGTTACCCCTTCGTACACCAGCTGTCACCAAAATGAATTTCAATGGCACAAATTACACTACTTTGCATGCTCGGGAAAAGCTAACATTTTGACATAGTGTCTTAAGGGTAAATAAAGACACAAATGTACGCTACGTCAGCAGTGATAAGTTTACATCAGCCTAACTTTTCGCTTTGTCGAGTGGGTGTAGTGGGTTGGAAAATAACACATCTCACATTTGGTATGCACATTTGTTGAAACACCCTTTGTTGGCTGGAATTCTCAAAAACGGCATCAAAACCACAACGGCACAACAAGCAACAAAGTCCAAAAAAAAAAAGGATTTGTTACCCTACAAAACCCCTACAAAACACAAGCACACACTGACACACATGGCGATAATATATGTCTTCAATTAATAGTTTCGCTCAGTTTGAACATGCTTTTTCCTTAATGCTGGTGTTGGCTATAGTTACACTAGACAAAGCATTTGCCAGCTGAAGAACTTTCCCGACGAGTTGAGCGAGCTGGGCTTAAAAGTTTACCACTTTTTTGGGCCAGTTCTGGGTGGGTGAGGGTGCGATTAACTACATGCTCGCTTGTTCGGAAAACATTGCTGTGTTGACATGATTTTTACTCTTAATTATGCGCACGTTTGGTCGTTTGGCAACAGGCATGCTGGAAGGTTTTCCTGCTGAAAGGAGGGAAAATGTACTACGTTGTAGGGATTGAAGTGGGTCTGGCTTAAGAATCCCAAAAATCGGTGACCCATATGCACTTGGATGCATTGTGAGGGGTGTGTATGGATGTGTGCCGGAGAGAAGGTGAGAAAGTAACAACTGAAGTCAACAGTCGCGGGCTGATTCTTGCAGGGGAAGAATAATGGAAGGATCGTTCGCAGGGGTTATTCCAGCACAAAACGTCGCACAAATGAATAAATTTAATTAAAACTTTTCAAATTATTCCTCGTCTCGTGTGTCGTTTCCGAGCCGGTTCTGTGTATGTGTTGGCCGGTTGGTGTGTCCTAAGGCGCGAAGCGGTTCTTATGTTGTTGTTTTTCCCGATCGTCCCCGAATCGTTGCTTTTGGGGTGCACAGTTTTCTCGTCAATTTTTCTGTGTCTCTCTCTCTCTTTCTCTCTCTCTCTCTCTCTCTCTCTCTCTTGCTCTTGATATATATTTCTCTCTCGCTCTATCTTTAGAGGATCCCAATCTTTGGTCCGATGCAAAATGATGAAACATTTCACTCACGCATCGTTCGCACGTCAGAACGTCAAAAACTAACGACTGGAGAACCGGTGGGACTAAAGTGGCAGGTCTGTGAGAAGAAATAATTTTTCAAACAGTAATTAAAATTGATTGAAACTGTGGTTCGCATTTTGGGATGCAGTTGCGTGGTCTTGTCGCTCGAGGTGACCGATAGCGAACGGTATAGGGTTGCGTGCAGGGTGAAAAAGGGCGGACTGTGAGGGTCAATAAAGCGAGTGGTCGATGGAGATTGATTATTGAGGCATAAATTTTCACCATGTAGCACCACGGTAGTGTGTATTTCCTCTAGCACGTGTTCGATGGCTTCATCTCATTTGCGATTTTTGTTCATGAACGTTGCTTATTGTACTCATGATGCAGTTCTGATGCGCTGCACTATGCTTGGGGAATCATATATCAATCGTGTTACGCAGCAACTAGCCAAAGATATTGCAGAATGCGGTGGAAGTAAATAATTCCGTAGCGGTCTCGTGAATACCAACAGCTTAATTTATTGTTCGTAAAAGTGTGGAGTATCGTGAAGCGCATTGAAGCACTGTGCTGCACGGTGAAAGGAATATTACTCCACTGAACCCATGCCCAAAACAAAAATTTGTTGCCCAAATTTTACAATTTATTGTAGCTTTGTAGAAAGGACATGTTTTTCACACTCAAAGGCTATCACTATCATTCCATTTCTTCAAATTAATGGAAAACTGTGAGGACTTTCTTATTATTATATACGAAACTTAACCATCATTACAGTTACTAGCATTGATTAAGTTAACTTTC
The DNA here is from genome assembly GCF_943734695.1 of Anopheles maculipalpis. Taxonomy (NCBI): domain Eukaryota; kingdom Metazoa; phylum Arthropoda; class Insecta; order Diptera; family Culicidae; genus Anopheles; species Anopheles maculipalpis. The sequence continues at coordinate 43,868,389 of NC_064871.1, read as the reverse complement.
GGAGTGAATACTAAAGAGCTTTGAAAATGTAATGCCTATCTAAAGGCGGAATAGTTGTCATTACCGATTTATAAGCCATATTATTTATTTATTTATTTTTTTATTTATAATTATAAGCCACATTACCTACTCAAAATTTCTTATTTCTGCTTTTTAATGATGAATAACAAATTATTTTATTTATTTATTTATTATTACCACATATTACAAACAACTGTACTCTGACGAAGACTTGCCTACGGAAGACACCTGTATCCAAATCATTCCAGAGGATTGTGATACCAATAGTAATTGCATGGTTGAGATCACACCTGATAAAATCCTCGATGCAATAAAAAAATCTGCGTCGCAAAAGACTCCTGGACCTGATGGGATCCCTAAGAAATTTTATCTTTGTGCATACGAGATAATCCAAAAGGAAATACATCTCATTTTGAATGAGGCTCTTGAAGGAAAGTTTCCGCGAGACTTTGTTGACGGTGTCATAGTTCTAGTGAAAAAGAAAGGAGGTACGGGCTCCGTTTCTTGTTTTCGGCCCATATCCCTGCTTAACACAGATTACAAGCTACTGTCGAGAATTATTAAACTACGTCTTGATTCTATAATCAGGAAGTGGGGAATATTATCGACAGCGCAAAAATGTAGCAACAAACCTTGCAACATTTTTCAAGCGGTGCTCTCTGTTAAGGAGAGGGTGGTTGATCTCAAGAATCAGCGAAAGCGTGGTAAGCTCGTTTCCTTTGATCTGTCACAGGACTTTGACAGAGTTAATTGAAGTTTTTTTGTGGCAAACTATGTCTTCTCTGGGCTTCAATCCAGGACTTGTGCGATTTCTGCGAACAGTTGGTGAACGATCCTCCTCCCGTATCCTTGTAAATGGAAACCATTCCCCGTCGTTTCCAATACGCTGCTCTGTCAGACAGGGCGATCCTTTATCCATTAACATGTTTGTCCTTTAACCTGAATCCGCTCATCTCCAGATTAGAAAGTATTTGTTGCGATCAGGATGGCTTGATCAACGCATATGCTGACGACATCTCGGTGGTGACAACCTCCCTTCCCAAACTCGAGGAGGTTAAAACAACAATAGAAGCGTTTGGCAGAACCGCTGGGGCGAAGCTGAACGTGGAAAAAACAACGGCACTGGACATAAGACACATCACACCAACAACCACCCCCGATGCATGTTCCGTGGCTGCGGGAAGTAGAAAAATTGCGCCTGCTTGGCATATTGTTCATGAACAATACACGGAATTATGCCAAGCAGGCGCAATATTGTTCATGAACAATTTGAACACTTTCCTTCTGCCCAAGCTTTGGTTTGTTGCATCGGTGTGTGGCGCACGATCGATGGACATCAATTTGGCCTCCAAGACGATGCGATCATACCTGTGGGATGGATCTGGGGGTTTTCGAATCCCATTAACCCATTTGGCCATTCCACGCAACCGAGGTGGACTCAATCCTCACATTCCCGCCATTACCACAACAGCGTTGCGGGTGTATCGGTACGTTGCAGAGCAGGGTTGCCTGAAAATCCACAACAATTGCCACAACGTATCCATGCCTTCGGATGGTAATCCAGCAGCTCGCATACCATCCAGTACCTACAGTCACAACCAAAAGTTTGCGGCAAATGATGGTCGACAGACTTCCAGACTCCAAAGTGGCTATGGAGTCACCTTCCACGGATTGGCGATGGATTTGGAAAAACGTCACCAGCTACAGACTTTCATCCGACCAACGCTCGATACTGTATCTGCTGGTGCACAACAAGGTGCCACACGGACTGCTGCTTGACAGGATGAATCGGGCTCCTTCGGGCCTGCTCAGTCTGCTCCCAGCCTGAGACTCTGGAGCACAAGTTTGCCCTGTGCTCTAGGGTGTTTAGTGCTTGGAGCATAATGATGCAGGCAATGGAAGTCATTGTTCCAAACCACAACCTCAACTTTCCTTCCCTGCTCTTACCTGTTTTAAGTCACATTAGCATAAGTAAGAGGATTCCTATCCTACGTTTGTTTGCAAACTAAGTGTTCTTTGTAAAACCTGTACGTCGTCCCTACAGGTACCCCATTTTTCTTTTGTAAAATAGTTTTTAAGTTGCTTTAAATAAACAATGTTTTATAAAAAAAATAACGTATGACAGCACATTGCCGTATTGTCAATACCATGTGTGACTGAAACAATGAACATTAATAGTAAGACATTTACTCCTTATTCTTTGCACCCCTTTTGCTTATCCCGGGCATGCTCGGATGTAGATGTGTGGTTGTTGTCCAGGTCTGTTGGTTGTTGCGTGTTATATTCCTCAGGCAGATGTTGTTTTATTTCTGGTATTATTGGTGTACCTATTGCAACGATGGAAGTTGATTGCATCCGGGTTGGATATTGTGATTTGATCTCTAGTTTGTATCTCTTCAGGCATTGGACTGTAGCAAACGAAAACACTGTTATGACAGCACAAACAAACATTTGCCTACGTATAGTGGTCCCCGAACAGTCCAGCAGTGATAGTTCCAGTTCTACCTGACTAGAGCTCGCTTCGCTACATTCGCCGAAACAGCCGGACCAGTTGTGTCATGGCTGGACTGATTTGGAGAACACTGTTTTGTGGAAATCGCCGGCTTCCCTTTTATGGCAGTGTTTGCCCTCGAGCCCTCGAGTGCTTTTGCCTAGTCATCGGATCACCCATGGCACTACAAAATATACACTTAAGGCATAGACAACACAACATTTAACAAAAAAGGAATGGTGGAATACGAATAAGGATTGGAAGGATACTTGGGATGTGGAATCACAGGACAAGACCGTTGTTTCTGGCGAATCGGTGAATGATCCTCATGTAGGGGAGGTCACTGGTAGCCAACACTTCTCTGATTTCTGTACCCGGTCGTCTGCCAATATGCTCGACTGCGCTCAACAAGGAGGGTCTTGCGGTTTCAAATTCCACGCAGGACCACAGAAGGTGATCCACATCGTGGAATCCGTCACCGCAGCCACATACTTTTGTCTGAGCCAGAGTTATACGCTGTAGATGAGCATTCAACGCAAAATGATTCGACTACAGAGAGCCCATCGAACCTAGGCCGCAGGAACACTTGCGGAGAGATCGAGAAGAGAAAACGCCCAAGTTCATCCGCCTCCCACATGCTCTGCCAGCGAGACAGGAAAAGTTGCTGTGGGAAACGAAGGAACTTCTGGACCGTGATTGGTCGGTCGTAAAAAGCGCCTTCTTGGGCGTCTGTTTTGGCCAGTTAGTCTGCCTTCTCATTGCCGGGAATTCCAAAACGAAATTCCATGATTTCTATGGTGAGGAAATCTTGACTCTTAACAGTCTTCGGGGATCTCAGAGCTTCAACAGCACTAAGGCTTTTTTTGTGGCAATCAGTGAAGATGAAGTACTGGTCCGAATGTCTCGCTGCTATCATCAATAGTGCGTACAAAATTGCGGCTAGCTCTGCGGTGTAAACACTACATGGCTGCTTCGGTGGACTCGCGAGGATGCCAGTGCCCTCCTCAGAGGATGATCTATCAGTGTAGTACTGGCTTATTTGGTCTAAATGACCATACTTCTTCTTCTTTGGCCTGCTCAAGATTGAGCACGTCGTGTCGACATGGCCAGATCTCCAATTAGTTTCCAGGAAACTCGGTCTAGGGCTGCAGTCCTCCATCCACGACTGCATTCGATCTCCGACAGGTTCTCCGACCTTACTTGATCCAGTCAACGAGCAAGTTGTGCTCCTCTACGCCTCGTGCCAAACTGGTGGTCGTTGACGAGCACGTTCTTGGTGGGGCATGAGTCCGGCATCCGTGCACGTGCCCCAGTCAACGTATCCTTCCAGCTTTGACTACCGTCAGGATATCAGCACCGCCAAACAGCTCAGCTAGCTCGTGGTTCATTCTCCTTCACCACACGCCCTGCTCGCACACACCGCCAAAGGTAGTCCTTAGCACCCGCCGTTCGAAAATGGCGTGTGCATTGGCGTCCTCCGTCAGCATAGTCCAAGACTCGTACCCGTGAGACTAAATGACCATACTTGGTCATGAAAATGCTCGAAACTACCCTCGGATGAAGATTATTCGGTATGGTCTTAATTTCCTCGCGCAACGAGGAATCTGTTGTTAAAAGGAAACTGTAGTTCTCACGAAGGGCAGCACGATCTAATGCCTGTGGAGCGCTAGGATGCACTTGTAGGGCAACAAAATCTTCGTAGATCTTTAAGATTTTGCTCTTAGAACCTGTCTCTAGAAGCGCTTCAAAATTTTCAAATTTTCAAAGGGATTTGATACTGAACAACGGACTAGAAGGCGAAGCGACAGCATTTCAAAACGTAGTTTAAACGGCATCACTCCGGTCATCAGTTCGCCTAGTGCGAGTCTAAGACAGCGGTACTGTAGACTTTCAAGCTTGAGTATCAGAAAAATACCTTTAAATGAAACGCAAAATGTCTCATTTAAGGGAAGAAGAAATGAAAACAAAAATCCATGACAAGCATGGTCCTGCATGCTACGTGAAAAAAAAAAAACACTGTTTGATATGAGGATTTGTTAGTGTAGCTATACAGACTACGCAGCGTAAATGCCGGCAAAAATTCCGACTGGTATAATGTAGCTGCAACATTTACGCAACAGTTATACAATTATCGCTTTTTTTGTAATACCGCACACACCTTGATGCATTTAAATTGCCTTAATTATCTGCCCTCCGTGGGCTCTTCTGCATGCGCTAGGACGCTTTGTTATAAAATGGCGAACTTTATAGCTTTATTTAGCCCTTTTGCGATGAAAGGCAAAACGCTTTTTGACCCATTAATATCGTATAAAGTGAAAATTGAATTTGCATTAAATGAATATGCGAAACGAAAACAAGAGAAAAGCTTGGGTTGGAAAACCTCGTTATCGATTGTTACAGGCTCGTGTACCAACACAAAAATGGTGCCCTCGGTCAGACAGCACTAGAAGCAAATTCACGGGAACAAAAAAAATTAAATGATTAATACGCTATCCTACAACACAAGCTAACTAAATTTGATATTTCCATTAACTGGCCCCACTAATTAGGCATTTTGAGCGAGAGTTTCAAATTAGTACCACTGTTATGAGTAATATTATATTGAAGAAGCTTTTTAAATTCATTTCAAATTTTGCTTTGCTTAGTCAAATTTACATTATTAACCACTCCCGCAGCAAGTCTTGTGGAAAAACAGGTAATGTTAACATTGAAAAATAATCAGTAATTTAATAACGCTCCAAGTACGCGAACAAACAGCATGACACCGGATGAACTGCACATTCACGACGCGTATCACTGTAAGTGGTGATGAATAATGCATCAGCCGGAATGCATTTCCGAGTGCATTAGCACAAGAGAACCTATCAGCCACTCGGTGACAACGGTTTCCCGACCGGCAACAGTGCTCCGTATATTGTGAAAGCTGTTGAAAGTGTAACTATTGATTGCATCGGCACTAGTGAACCATTCCGGAAGCCACCATTTATCACCATCTCTAGCCCCAGTGTCCAGTGTAAGAAGCCCTTGAGACCACCATGCTGACACGAAGGTTGACCAAACGCGCCAACCGTTAACAATTGCAAACCGGCAAAGGCAAAAATGTTGCAAAAGAAACTGCCCTCGGTTTCGGTGCGGCATTGCAAGTAGTCGGGCGAATGGATGCTTCCTCTTTTTCTCTCTCTCTCGGTGCGGAACTAATTTGATCGGGATGCTGGATAAACACCACACGGCACACATTCTTCGCTGTAGAGTGGAGCAACTAGGAACAGTGTATTGGAGAGGGTGTTGGTGTTTTATTGTTCCCTGGAGAACACCTGGCCTTTATGTGGGTGATCGTGGTGGTGGTGCTGTCCACGGTTTGGTGAATTTGGGGACAAAAGAGGAACACAGGACAAGATCCCTATGAGAGCTGGATACTTACAGTTTATTCAAGCCCCAGCTCAGTATGGTACGGGAGCGGTAAGCCTCAGGAAGAGCGGGTCAAAACGGTACGGGAATGGGACGGTGTTTGCTGGGTACGAACATCAGCAAACTACCAAGCAGAACGTTTGCTTTAATGGCCTTCAGCAGGATAAGTTTCTAGGTCAAACCCAAGGAAGCGTCTTCTCCAGTGGACTTTGTTCAGGATAAACCAAGAACCACCCTTAGGCGTTAAACTGTCCACCACGCTCTGGCGCTTCCTCTGCATCTTACAACCCATGTCCCGGATCGTATACCACCCGGCATAGGGTGTACCTGTGGTCCATTCGTGGTGCTTGTCACCTAGTGCAGTGTTCCACGTGAGAACACCTATCTCCCACCGTGCACACCGTGAGGGCACGGTGTTAGCTTTATTTCCGAAATGCTTAGTATCAGAGCTTTGACGTATGTGCAAGCAGCAGTCCAGTGGTGCGATTTCGGAAGGCCACGAATTTGAGTGCCCACGTTCGAAACAATATTGGTACGTTTGCCCCGAACGGTCAACATTTATCTTTCATTTTCGTGTGTGTGTGTGGTTGATACAGCTGTGTGTTCACTCATCCTACCCACTTCGGTTTCGAGTTTCCAGTCGTTACAGGAAGCTTTTAATGGGCCACCGAGTGATCGGTTTGTTTGCTTCTCCGTACCTCCGTTCCGTTCTGGCAAGGATGGACGAGCGAAAACGGTAGTGACATCGTGCTGCAGCAGGTAAGAAGGATGGCTTACTAAAAGAAGTAAGACCAACCAAACCAACCACGAAGCATTGAGACCGTGTGCACATGTCCTTCCCCCGAGGGCCGAATTCTGTGAAAATATTTCAAAATGATCTCCCCACCCACAAGGGAAAATTAAGCTCCTACCAAAGTTTTGGAGCGACGGAGCTGAATTCATTATGTGGTACGTAATTGTTTAAAGAGCTCAAGTCCGCGTGGAATCAAATGTTTTGCGACCCTTTTGCATGCATTAACTACGTTCCGGTTCTATTCCCGGCGTTTTTGCCTAGGGGATGTCTGTGTGTACACGATTATGTCTGGTGGCTTGGCACGAGGAACAACATGTGTCAAACACAAACGCTGTGAGAGGTTTGAAATTGGACACCCTAACTCATTTGCAGGACGTTTGACCTTCTCGTTCTTTAGGGTGTTTTGATGTGCTAATGTAGTTTTTAAATACAAACACACAAATATTATACATATATTGAGTAAATTTTGTATAATAAAGAAACATGAAGTAGATTAACGTGGGAAATGGAAGGTTGTGTTCGTTTCCAAGGAAAATCTTAAGAATTTGAGGATCAAACGTGATAAAGATGTAATGTGTTCTTACAATACATACTTACTTACTTACTTAACAGGTTGGCTGATAAGTCCCCGGTCTAACAAAGAAAAACACATTTTTTTGTCAAAATTCGTTTTTATTATTCAACATAGTTCTCTTCAAGAGCGATACAACGATTATAACGACCTTCCAATTTTTTGATACCATTTTGCTAGTACTCCTTCGGTTTTGCCTCAAAATGGGCCTCAGTTTCGGCGACCACCTCTTCATTGCAGCCAAATTTTTTCCCTGCGAGCATCCTTTTGAGGTCTGAGAACAAGAAAAAGTCGCTGGGGGCCAGATCTGGAGAATACAGTGGGTGGGGAAGCAATTCGAGGCCCAATTCATGAATTTTTGCCATCGTTCTCAATGACTTGTGGCACGGTGCGTCGTCTTGGTGGAACAACACTTTTTCTTCTTCGTTCTTTTTTCGTTCGTCAAGCAACCAAAAGTTGCTTGACAAAAGACGCTCTGTCTCACAAACTAATTGACATAAAAACGTCAAATTTTGACACGAATCATTTGAAGGTTGGTGCTATATAAAAATAATATGCATTTAATACTAGCGGCGCCATCTATGTGTCAGACCGGGGACTTATCAGCCAACCTGTTATCAGGCGCTACAACCGCCTTGCGGTCTTGGCCTGCCGCAGCAGAATCCGGAACCGCTCACGGTCCCGCGCCGACGTCCGCCAATCCGTTATCCCGGCCTTGACGAAGGATGATTCAACGCCATCGTCCCACCTCAATCTGGGCCTACCAAGCCTCCTCTGTCCGTGTAGATGGCCTAAACGGACTTTCTGTCCGCCGAGCCTGGCGAGCCTAATTCGCTGCACGACGGAGAGGTCGTCGTACAGTTCGTACAGTTACAGTCGTTGTAACGGCTCCTCCGTTGTCCTTCCACACCTACGGGGACAACAATCCTTCTGAGCATTTTCCGCTCGAACGCGGCTAAGAGGGCTTCGTCTGTTTTGGACAGGGTCCATGTCTAAGAGGCGTATGTGAGTACTGGGACTATAAAGGTACGATAAAGTACCAGCTTCGACCGTCACGACAGTTTTGGACGACTTCAAATTGGCGGTCACCTATCCTTACATCACATGGTCTTCTTCTTCTTCTTGACTTAACGACCTCTAAGGTCATGCCGGCCATCGAAATGGCTTTCTAGACTGCCGATACCACGTAGTTGGTTTATCAATCCTCACTACGGGGGGGGGGGGGGGGGGGGGGGGGGGGGGGGGGGGGGATCCGGATGGGTGTTGAACCCCGGTCTTGCCGTATGAAGACCGGCGCCATTGTCGCCTACACCACTGGGCCGCCCCGGGGTGCTACCCCGGGGCGCTGATGGTGCCACCATCAATTTGGACTTTGCCTTGTTGATCTGCAACCCGAGGTTTTCTGCCGCCTGCTTGATTCTTTGGTAGATCTCTGCTACCTGGGAGAGCCGCAGATGTCTATAGCATCAGCGTATGCCAGGATCTGGGTTGTCTTATAAAAGATGGTTCCCGATTTCTCCCCCTCCGGGTACCGGATGGCTAGCGCCAAGTTGAATAGGAGACAGGCGAGCCCATCTCCCTGACGCAGGCTTTTGGTGGCAGAAAAGGACCCTGAGAGTTTTCCATCCACCTTCACCTGGCATTTGATGTTGGCCATGGTCATTCTAGCAAGCCAGATTAGTTTGGGCGGGATTCCAAGCGAGCTCCTGGCCTCGTAGAGTATTACCCTGGCTATGCTATGATATGCGGCCTTGAAATCTATGAAGAGATGGTACGTGTTCAACTGCTGTTCAGCCATCCAAGATTTGCCGCATGGTGAAGATCTGGTCAGTGGAAGATTTTCCGTTTCGGATTCATCTTTGATAGTTTCCAACTATCTGTTCAACAAATGGGACAAGCTTATCCTGAAGGATTAGGGCAAATATTTTGTAGGCGATATTCAAACCCGCAATATCACTGTATTTGTTGCAGTCCAACATATCTCCCTTCTTGTATATGGGAGAGAGGATGCCGAAATTCCAATCACAAGGCATCGATTCGCTATCCCATACCTCAGTAACAAGTTGATGAACCTCATTTTCTAGTGCTTTTCGGCATGCTTTTGGTGTGTCCTGGATGTCAGGTGTCGACGGTACATCGGGACCGTGTACTAGTGGAGTCTCTAGCTATTCGTTGAACTTGTAGTAGTTCATCAAAGTATTGAGCCCATCGCGAGAGGACCTCTGGCTGGTTACTGATCAGATCACTATCTTTGTTGCGACAGCAGGTCGCCTTAGGTACATACATCTTACAATACATACCAAATTTAGATGATAGTAACATTTATCTTGTATAGAATAAAATTTCATAAGCTAAAAGAGCGTTTCGTTCAAAAATAAAACCCCTTCCCCCTGTCGTTCTGCAATTATGGCGCATGAACACCTGAATTTAAAAGTTTAGGATCTGCATGATCATCTCCCGGATATAAATAAAAAGGTTTCCAACGCTCTAACACTAAGGAAAAACTCTTCCAGCACATCAAAGAGCGGAAGAGATATTTTGGCATTTTTTGTTTTGTTTTATAAAGCTTCCCAGAAAAGGTTTCCATTTCCTATGGATGGAAAAAGAAGTAGCAAACTTTCACCGCGGAAGGTGAAAAAAGCTATCAAAACTGTCGATTATGGAAGATAGAAAGTAAGGTGCTGCATCAGTGGTGGGTGTTTCTTGCTCCCCATCTGCTGTGGGCTTATCATAGAGCTAAAGCATGAAACCGAAAGCATAAAGAAAGGGGTAAAAGTCAACTTTTCGAAACCATTTATGGTACACGGGTTTGGGTTTTGTTTCCTTCTTGTATTTTTTTCCAACCCCAAAAATATTACCTTTCAAGAAGTCTTTCCTATTTCCATCGAAAGTTTGACGTAAGTGTGCGCGAGACTATTTACAGACATCGAGCGTTGCGAGCGAGAAGTTGTCGGGCAGGTTGGATAAGTGAAAAGTCGGTGCAAAGACGCAAAATGTGTATGCTTTGGCTCACGTAGGCACGCTTTGCAAAAGTTTCCTCGGGAAAAAATAATATTCTTACATGCACGAAAAACGAAAACAACAGTTTGAAAGCTTCTTCTCAATCTCGGTTAAAAACCATCCTCCGAGGTAATAGTTTGTCACGTTTAAGTAACTTGTGGATCACAGAAAAAATCACCCAAAAAAAGTACTCCGAAAGACAGAATTCTAAAGAACAGAACACAGAAACAATCTATCTGTACCGTCCAAAAAGCCATCGATTGCTGGAGGGTACACGGGAAAGGCAAACACGTGCGTGGACCCATGTTTGCCCTTCTTTGATGGTGGTTCGTCCCATCAAACGATAATGAACTTTTATTTAGTGTTTATAAGAACATCGAACGGAATTCCTGATTAAGAGGGCTGCTGCCAAGATAGGATGTATAAGCTTTTTCCTTGGGGGGCAATTTTGTAACACGGCTGTGTGTGTGTGAGTGAAAGCGTGTATGTTTGCGCTAAGATAGGAGGGAACAGAATTTCTGATCGACCGAGTAGGTGCATCTTGTCTCCGTTAGTGCAGGATTATTTCAATCAACATCACCTCATTTGCTATACTATTACACCATCTAGCGTATTTCGGAGGAAGCTTTACTGTCAGTAAACGTCAAAAAGCTGAAACCGGCAACCACATCTCGATTTTTTTCTTTTTTCTTTTTTGTGTGGGATGATTTTGTCTGCTGTTTAGTGTCGATTTTCAGCACAAGTCGACAAAGGAAATGTTGATCAATATTTGCCACATCCAGCCTCTGTAGGATTAGTTGGCCTCTATAAATTGTATGAAGAAAACAAACCGGCATGTGTGTTGTGTGTAGTGCGTTGTAGAACTGCTGGAAGCTGAGGAGATGGACATAGTGCAAGGCTCGTCTGCTGATGAAAGTATGTAATTTTTCAAGCTACCTCACAGCCATACGATTCCACAAGGCAACGAACGATGCAAACCGATGCTTCGGTACAGACGGTGCACGAATACATCCCTCAATTTATCTCATCTCAGAAGGACTGCCGACGACCTCGTGTACCGGAACATGCAAGATTGGGGATTGGGCTATCGTTGGTGATGGTGTCTTAGGCTGGATAGAAATATCTTTTTGTTTTTGCATTCATTCTGAAAGAATGAGATAAGAATCTTGGAGCATCTTGACATCTAACAATGACACACTGCAGATGAGCAGGAACCTCCACGCACCTACACGGTTTCCCTCGCCAACTGATAGGATTTTGGAAAAGTTTGCTTGCTTTAAGCTGCGGAACAATTCATCTGGTAGGAAGTCGACAACTTTTGGCCGCACCCAGTACCAGCAAGAACGACATTCATAAATCTGCCACACGTGGTTGTTGTCGTGTGTGTTTTCGTTTCCAACTTTCCAGCTCAACTTGTCCTTGCGTGCCACTCGAGCCTTATCGCCTATCGTATCGGGATTTTGGGACTCATCCCCAACCCACGTGATGTTGTCTTTTTCATCGGTACCTTGTTCGCGTCGGTCACAGCCGGTTTTGGGGTACTTTTTGCTATTCTTTTCATGCCATTTGTGTTTTCGGCATTGTAAAGCTGCGTCTTGGTAATATTCACACGTCATTGTCGACTGCCGGCATGTTTACGTCGTTGTTGTCGTACCGGCAAATAACAGTCTGACCTTGGGAATGGCAATCGTGTGCCCGGGATGGGTTCTACCGGTTTCACGATGTCACTGCCACAGTGAAACACGCATGTATATTGAATTTCAAAGCTAATATATGAATGTATTCACAACCGCCCACGGGTGCTCGGGAAATGCGTTCAGGACATTCATATTTAGAGCCGGTTTGGTTACGTTGGTGATGCTTTTTTTTGTTGCTCACATTCTTCCTACGCGCGCACGAACCGTGCCCGCACATCTATCTGCGAGAAAAATCAAATCTAAGTGCCACTTTAGGCATCGGTGCGCTATGCAATCGCGAAAATCGGAATTTGGAATGTGAATATTATTTGCTACGAACAGGGCAAAGAAAATCATTCAGAAATGGGTTTTACTCCAACGGATTGGTACCATTCGCTGGATGGGTGGAGAGCAAATTTGAATGAATGCAGTTGTTGGGTGTGGTACGAACAATTTGGTTGACAATCAATTCCTGGAAGCTAACAATGTACGAAGAAAGGGTGCGATTCCTACATCAAAGAGTCATATCGTTTCGTTTGTCTTCTCTCGATGTTCGCTTCGGGAATCATTTTTGCCAATGAGTTGTGATGATATGTTTACGTAGAAATCATCATCACAATCTTATGAAGATTCTAAAAATATAATTTTTCAACTTCTTCTGGTGTACGATTGCAATGAAATACTAGGAAATATATTATGCTTAACACATGGGAATTGTTCCTTGAATTGGATGTAAATTTAACACTTTCTGAAGAACCAAGCATTGTTAGGATATGAGATTTTACCGGAAAGTAGCGTAAAAAAGATCTATGAGTTGAAAAAACTAAAAGAAAATGTAATTATAACTGAGCAAATGCCACCACAGTTACCACGGATTGTTTCGGTGGAAACGAAAAATTCTCCAAAATATACATCACTCTGGCAGGAAGTTTCAACAGGGAATGAAACTAACCAATTTAATAAACATCAAATACGTTTTCCATTAACTACTACCAACCTGTAGTTATATTACTTTTCATCTGCACATCCATTCGTACAAACACGGTTTGGTTGTGGGTGCTTCGGACATTGAACATACCAAAACAAAGTTACATATTTGTTTTCGATGATGTATATCAACACCGATAACGCAGGAACCGTGCAAATCTATGAAATCTATGCTGTTGGTGAGATATATTTCCTGGAAAAAATCTCGTTTCCCCAATGTACAACGAAACAGTCGAGAGATGAAATGAATTTTTGCATCCAATTTACGGCGCAACACACACACACACTTCCAGCTCCTCTTGCCCGTTTTCGTTCTATTTCCAATTGCGGAACGGAACAGGGCTGTTGAGCAATCGATCTAGGGTTCCCATACGTTTGCCTTCAATTTGGAAATGCTTACACGTTACCCATGGTGATGCGCAGAATTGTAAAACCCGAACAGAATGGCACTGGAACTGGAGAGGAATCGCTTAGGGATCGCCCGGTTGGTTGTCAGTGAGGCATAATCAAATAGTTCTGTTGTCCCTGTACTGTAGCAACCTGTTGGATGGTAACAATGTTGCCACTAATTCTGCCCGCCTTGTTTCTTCGATCCACTGCTCTGTTCTGTGTGCTGTGTGTGTCTCGGTTTTACGAACAATTTCACAACGGCACGTGAAATGGCGAGTTAATAGTGGTGATTGAAGAAGAATTGTATCGATTTGTACTAAAAATAAATATTTATTGTGTCTGATCAGCGATTTGGCACGCCAATGAAACTGCAGCACGCGATTAAGGCGATAGTGCTGATGCAAACGCTAATAGCATTAGAAATCGCTTCGTGTGCCAATTGTGATTGGGAACGCTTGTGCAAGAGTCAACACGGATTGGTGATGATTTTGTCTTTCAGTTTTGCGCGTAACGAAACCCAATTATCATACATTTCGATGCACTGGTCGATGCCATGCTATTGCGCACTCTTCAGTGAACATTTAGTTGAGAGAGATAGAACGGCAACGTGGGTAATAGTATTTAGATTCGTTTCGACTCCACTTTGATTGTGCTTATCGTGTGAGGTGTGTTTGAATCTTGCAATACAAACACATGTGGAATCACATCGAGCCGAAATAGCTCAGTTGGGAGAGCGTTAGACTGAAGATCTAAAGGTCCCCGGTTCAATCCCGGGTTTCGGCAAGGGGTAGTTTTTTGTAGATTAAATTCTTGTTTGTATTCCGAATTTGGTTACCATGTATGCAAAATGGATGCGAAAAGAAGGGGGCTGTGAATAACGTATTACTGCCACGGCCCGTACTCGCTGTGCACTCATCGAACCAAAATCAAAGAGAATTCAAAATCTTCCCCTTGCTTCTTCGACGCAGGGCACGAATATTAAAGTGAGCATGACAACCTTATGATGGCGGGGTTAAAGGGAAAGAAATTCTATTTTCAGCATCTTCAGCTTTTCTAGCAGCACACCCCGAGAATCTATAAAGAATCTATCCAAACACACCAACACATACGAGCATCACATCTTGCCGGAGTTGATTAGGATCGAAAATGATTTTAAGGGCGGTTCCTGTTGTTCGATTGCTGAGCGCTGAAAGCTAAGGTTCCCATTTTCGACATATGTCCATCTTTGCTGAACTGGAAAGGTCTCGGATCGACATGTAGTGCTGTTGTTAATATACGGAAAACGAAAGCGAAGAATCCGTTTCCGACAAACAAACATAACCAAGCTCATGGGAGTTGTTACGGCTAGCTTTTTCTCTCTCTTTCTCTCTCCCTCTCCTGCCAGTAGAAAGTTGTGGATACCCCGTGTGCGTATGATTGGCAGTTATCCAAAAGTGAATTTCAACGTTCTGGCTCATCGCCCAAATGACGCACAATGGCCGTACGGATGTAGAGTGCTTGCGTAAGGAACCGATTGCCCCGGAAAGCATTCGTTCGGGTGGAGATGGACGAGCCATTGCTCGTTTGTCATAATGTGTTGTGTGTGTGTGCTTGTGCAAAGGAAATGGAAATGGATTGTTCGTTCTACGCCTCAGAGAACGTGCACACCGGAACTCGCTGGACACAGCAGCTGAGATGCGTTTGTGTTGCCGTGTTCTTACTACCGGATCAGCTAACCCAATACTACAAGCTACCCAAAAGGTTCCACCGAAAATGTTAAGAAACGTTCGACCCTTGGGTGTGGTTTATGATTTTTATCACCTGGTGGCGTTCTTGTAAGGACTTCGACAAGGATTAATTTGTAGGATAAATTGCGTTGTTTAAAATGTAAATATTCTGGTCATGCCAGCAAATGCTGCCTTTAATCGTAACCGCTATCACCCGATCAATAAAAATCAACTTTTTCGGCTGTCAAATTAAACTTTACCCCCTTAAATATAAAAAGTCTGATGTAATGCGTTTCAGGCTTTTTAAATGGGGTCCAAAATTGTGCGCATAAACTTGTACGATAACACAATCTGTACCGTCTAGCCGAGGAGAGGTGTGCATTTGTAGAAAAAAAAAAACCTGGCAAGGAATCAAACAAAACTGACTGAGCTTCAAATTTAAATGTGTGGCACTCCGGTTGCCTGTCTCTCCGGTTTCTTCCAACGAAACCCTGTTTGTTGTTTGTTGAATTCAAATTCAACGCTGCACCGCACAATTGTTGTCTGTGCTTAAAAGCTGTGCAGAACGCAACCAACGTTAACGTTGACCGGGCTCAGAGAGGCTCAGGGAAGGGTGAGGGTGGTAAACTATATTATGGCAAAAGTTTTCTGTCGCTTCGGTTGCTGCTGCTACACCCTTGGGTGTGTGTGATGCTTTTGAAATTCATTCTCCGTGCGAGCGTGGTTGGAAAAGAGCTTCAAAGCGTCGCGTTTTGGTGTTTCCTTTTTGTTGGTTCAAAGCTCAAACGGTTGACAGTGTTAGGAGTGCGTTTTCTGTGTGTAAGTGCAAATGTAATACGTATGGAAGAGAACAGTCTGTTTCTACTGTTTCAGGACTGGGTGAGCTGGGCGGTAAAATGTTGCTATTTAAGCGGAAATTCAAATACGGAACACTTACATAAGGACGGGTCACTTATCGTGCTTTGTCGTGCGTGTGTATGGGTGAGAAAAATAATGGAAAAAAAACAAATGAAGATCTTGAAAATTTTCCACCGGAACTAAATATTGGATAGAAGAACGCACAAAAACGGAGACAGCGGAGACGGTCCAGTTATAATTTTACGTTTTGTGCAAAACAAAATGTGTGCCCAAAAGTAATTCCCGGTAAAATGTATTCAAATTAAAAGTTTTTCCACAGAAAAATAAGTCTGACGTTGCGATTTTTCTTTCCTTTGGCAGCGCTCCTCCAGCTCGTAGACAAGAGCAATTCTTCCATGTTAAACAGGTTAGAAAATTTTGGTGAATAAATGTGCAACGATGAAGTATAAGCCGTATTGTACCGTTCGTTTCTACAAACCATTGAAATTAGTCGTTTCTGTTTAACAACAATCAAGATGCATCGTTGTACCGTTCTTCGGCGTACCAAACCGTTCTTCGCCATATCCACTTAACCAACCAACACCCGTTGTACACGGGTTTATCAGCGTTGGAAGATTCGTAACCGGAGCCGCGTCCTGTGTTTCAACACTCCACCTCCAAAATACACCAAGACAAACTTTCGCCGGATTCCACCATGAGTGTGTAATAAGTTAAATGACAATTAATGTGCCATAGAGTGAATTCATTTTACGGCGTGGCGTGGGAGCGTAAAATATACGTTTTACAAATTGGGGACACAAAATTGAGTCCCGTTTTTCATGCTCCTCCTAGCTGGCGGTAGGGTTTTTTTTTCTCGTACAAAAAGTCTAGAATAATTTGTAGCCAACAACAAAAAAAAAAGGGAAACAAAACTGGAAGAAGAAGACACTCGGGAGGCACTTTTAATTGAATTACTTTATGTCGTCAAAACTTTGGCCGGTGCTGATGAGCGAAAAAGTTGGGCTCATTTCTGGGGGGAAAAAGAGAAAAAAACAGAACGAGGAACGTTTGAAAGTACATTCATGAGTATAGCATATTTGGCCGTTTTTTTTTTCGTTTTCGTTTAGCGTAGACAGCTTTCGCTTGTTAGCTGTTGCTTTAATGCAGCAGCTGTCGTACTATCATTTCTGCTGTAAGTTTCATCACCAAATTTCGTGCCTGCAGTAACCGTTTCTGGCTTTTTTTGTTGTTGCCCCTCTTTTGCCGAGCGTATAGTGTAACACGATACAAAGTTAGCAACGGGACAAGTTAGATCGTTCGGTCGAATGGAAGTTTTGCTCAAAGGCGCGTATTGGTGGCCAAAGATGCAGTCGTAGGAAGGATTAGCCGGTGGGAAAATTTATGAGTTTTGCAATTCGGTTACCGAAACGATCAAGGTGTCAGAAGTGCAGAGAAGCGAAAAATATACATACATACGGGAAGGGATTCACGCATGATAGCAGGGTAACGAAAACGGGGTGGAATCGGTACCAAATTTGCTGAAAGCTACCCGGCCCTTGCTCGTTATCAACGGGGTGAGCGCGTAGTTTGCCGTTATGGGTGAATGTTTATTTTTATTATCGTTACTTTTCTTGCCGTCTTTCTTAGACGGTGCGAGTTGCATCAGGAAATTGAACCGTACGAGTATGTTAGTACGGTGAGATTCAGCTCCCGGTACGAGATGATAGTGATGTAGGTTTGTGCTATGGTTAGTTGGCAGGGAGTTTTCTACCGTGCGTGGTAGAGCTTTTGTTTTAAACAAAGCTTCATCCAGAGATATTATAGTAATGTTCTGTATTATGGAAAGTTAACCCCTAGTGATAAATGAATAGTGTGAAAATAAGAAATAATTGCGCCACTAGGCTTATTATATTAAATTTAAATAGAGAATAACCTAAAATAATATAAGCATTGAAAGAGACGATCAGTAATTCTGTCTTTGAAACTTGCCGTGCAAAAAATGATAGAAAATTGTCTTAAAAGTTCATTCTTTACCTACCTGAGGTGGGGTTTCCCATCAAGATGGGTAATTTTGAGAGAAAAGAAGTTACCAAACGCGTAGAAAATCAATCCATGTCCTAAGGAGGTTAAAACTTGTGTAGAATTTCATTTCACAGAATAAACTGTAGAAACTCCCACGTAGCTGAAAAATAAACAATGAGATGCTGTGAAAACTCCTTGCTTAAAGTTATCTTATGCATGTTGCTTTGCCATTAGAAGCAGAAAAAGTAGAAAGTTTTGCAGCAGATGAATAAAAGTAATCGATTTTTTTTCGAGTTTTTAAAATAGTTGCTTTTCAAAATACTAATGAAAATATGCAGGAACTATTGTAAATACTAGCTCATAAGAGGTTATAGAAATTTTAGCCCGTTTTCGAGAGTGTACGCTTTGCGTTTTTGAGTTTTTAAATTTTAAGATAAGTTACATATCGAAAAAATAGAAATATTCCACTATTACTGGAGACGCTATTAAGGTTAGTTTTGAAAAATACCTATTGCTCGGGAACGGTAGATATCACCCTTTGTTCAGGATATAACCCCTTACTTTAGCTCAGTTTGCTCGTGCCGTTGGGTTAAACTCTGTACGCGGCTGTTCATACTTTCCGCTGCACAGTTTTGTCTCCGATTACGCCTCAACCAAAACAACGTCCAAACCATGGTAAAAGTTGAACCTGAAAAGTGGGTGCAAAATATTTACAACGCAGCACTAACCCCGGAGTGATAAATATCCTCACGCGTACGCTTCCTTTTCTTCATCTCAGCAGTATTTTGCCACCTTTTTACCATCCAAAGAACCTTCGAAGATTTCAGTCCGTCCAGTTTCAGCGGTTGAAACGGTGAAGCAACCATTTCACCATTCGACTTTTACACCTCTTTAAGTTAGGGAAATGTTCATCAAAACAAACACAGTGTCGTGCACAGTGTTTTGTGAAGGTTGGAAAGCGTTTTGTGAAAGTTTCCCTGCAGATTCGCAGCATGAACGTCACTTCAGGTGGTTATGGGAAAGGTTCGAGAAGCCTTTTTTTTGTCGTATGGTAGAGAGTAACATAAAAATATCGACACACAGGCGACGGGCTTAGCACACTATTCAATCGCTTTTAAGAAAATTGGAGTTTGGAAAAAAATACAACTACTTTCTCGGCTCATAATGTGAGCTTAAGAATGGGTGCTAGAGTAACATAAATCCTTCGGCTGTGTTGGGATTTTGGGCATTTGTGAACGTTTTGTCACGCGCGCTTTAGTCGAAAGTAGCAGCCACTTTTGGGTTGAAATACATAAGCTAGAAGAGTGAATGTTTAATCGATGGTTATGTTGAAGCAAGTTGCACCTGCTAAACCGATTTTATTATTGAAAGTTCTGGTCTAAAGATTCCAGGAATTTGCTGTGGTTGGTTCTTACATTTTTTGTAACTAAGCTCTCCTAAACTAAAATTTTACAATAATTTCTGCCAACAAAAAATTCAGTTAGCAAATTGTTTGCTCACTGCTCACTAGCCAACGGAACAGCTTAAAGGCGGTGTTTCTTTTTGTCAGAAATTAAGCCTATCATTAGCCACTTGTTTGGCACGTTCAAAGGAGTGGAGTTGTGCGGCTTAATCTACCATCTGCTGGCGTGGTTCGCTATGGGCAACAACTTACCGCTTGACTCTTATCCTCTGCCGTAGAGCGAATGTTCATTGTTTGTGCTTAATTACGGGCTTCCCGGGAACTGAACTGTGTTGATTGCTTCCGATGAGCCATTGCCGGTGTGTTTCTACAGCTTCAGTGTACAAAACCTTGCCCAACGGTGCAGAGCTAAAGGCACTGCCCGGTAGCTGTTTTGCTGTTGGCTAATCAGTCGTCCTAATCCCGGTCAGTCAGCTTACCGGACAGCATCTTGCATTTAATTGTGCGAGATTAATCGCGCGTGTGTCGATGAGCGTGGCTTTGAGCCAGCTGATAAGAGTTAGCGGAGGTTTGCAGTACTCGCAAGTTAGTAGATGCAGTAGAAATGTTTACAAACCACCGACAGGTAATGTGTATTCGTTTGTATACAGCAGCCGAAATAGCTCAGTTGGGAGAGCGTTAGACTGAAGATCTAAAGGTCCCCGGTTCAATCCCGGGTTTCGGCAGTACCATTCAATAAAATCCATGAACAAGATAAGAGAAAATAATTTTTTTACGAGTTTCTATTTTATTCATTTTAATTTTGATCTTATTTTTATCGCCATCGATGAAAATGTCTCCTTTTCCCGGGTAAATCGGAACGAACTTTTAATACCTATCAAACAGCTCTCCGAAGCAGACGACAATCGATGTGTAAGATGGCTTAAGAGAGGCAATTAAATTGAAATTATCACCATCTAAACCTAATGACGATTTAATCATATTGAATACATCAAAAGCGGTCACCATCGAAAGTAGCGCATCATTCCGACAGTTTGTTCCGGGTGTGGCACTGTGTTAAACACCAAAAGGCCACCAGTTTTCTAGCGTCGGTTTTGTACTTCTTCCACTGTGGCTGTACGTCGCCATAGCTACACGAATGTATCGTTGGTTCCACGCAGCTCTTGAAGCTGCATCAATTTGCAGAGCAATAAATGTCCTTTTCGATTCGCCATTTGAGGTTGCCCTAGTCAATGGTAGGCACAGCCTCGCAAACGTGGCGACAGTCACGACAACACGAGACAAGTGTAGTGTAGCGGTTTGACGGATGAAAATTAAATTGTCATCAGGAACGTGTTTTCGGACTGATTGGTGTACGAGCTTTGGAGTTTGAAGCGAATGAACGAGAACCATTCGATACCGATCAGTTTACGGGTTTTGACGTTGGAAGATTTCGCCTCCGACCAAATGCGGTTCGTAAACGCAAATGGTACGGAGAGCTGTAGTGGTTAGAGATTAAGTTTTTGCAGAAAAGCTTTGCTATCTCTGCTGCCTATCGTTAGAAGCGTTTTATAGACTTATATTAGTTAGTGTTTTATTTTTATGTTATTCCGAAATTGCTTCCTTAAATATGAACGTTTATGTATAAGATGAAAACATAAACGTTGAACATCACAATTGTCGGTTCTTGGAATTGTGCCTCTTACCACTGTAAAGTGTTTTCAAATGATTATTGTGCAAATTCTCTAGCAGCATTCACTAGGCTCAAAGCCAAATACAATCGATACAATTGATCAAAATGCTACTAGCTACTCGATCGATTTAATTGGTTAAATCTTTGGCTGCATGTTTTATTCCGATGTTTTGTTCATGACCTTCATTACCTACGTTCAATATGCTTAACACGAGCCATCAAGATGCACAACGCTTGGTTCCTGGGAAAAGCTAACAAGCCTAATTTTGAGAAATTCTAATCGAACGCTTCACAGCAATGCCACAATGAGATCCCTTCTTCGGCTTTATAAATTCAGTTGAAGTCTATTGGTGTGGTGTTTAAAAATGCATTGGACAAAAACAAACTCCTCAAAATCGAAAATATCAAGTTTTTGTGAATCTTTGAAGTGGTGCTTTTGCAAAAGGTAACTTCATAACGAAGTTGCTCGTAATCAACTTCAATACATTTTCCACAGTGAATCAACGCAGCGTGTCCTGGTACAATCACGAGCAGTACCCGTTGCACGTGGCGCGTTCGTGATGAGCAGATGATTGTGGGAGTAAAATTAAATGTCTTCCGATAGAAAGGTCTCCGTACTTTACAGAACGATGATGACAATGACATCTGAAGCTGACAGGAACAAAAAAGTCTCGCTCGGAGGGTTTTTTTTGTTCTATTTTTTGTTTTGTTTTTCAATGCCGTCCCCGGTTGTAGTCTCAGAGACTCAAAGCCTGTATAAATAAACGAAAAAAATGCCTCTTTCCATGCTCTGTCGGTCAGTATGGTCAGCTAGCCGTTGTGCAGTGTAGTCGGGTTTTTTTTTCATCGCCTAGCGGTGGTGATAAAAATTTAAAAGCGCTAATCGAAATGTCGGGCACGTACATTCATCAGCATGCATATCCTTGTGTGTCATAGTTGATAGTGATGAGTTCATTTTGTGGTGTTTTTTTAGGGGTATACCCATCCTTGTGCTGGATGATTATCATCATTCTGGATAGAAAGGAAGGAAGCAATATGACAATTTACTGTAGAAATTCTTGTTAATCAAACCAAAAAAAAAATTGTTTTTCATATTCATTTTTAAGACACTTTTTAAATTCAAATATAAAATAAACTATTGCATGATCATCTGCTGACATACTTCACAAGTTAGATTGAATGTTTTTTAGTTACTTTTCACACCAGGAACAACTGTTGAGATAAAAATAATGGCGATGTTCTTTACCCAAAACATGCATCTATGAACACTGAGAAAAATTCTAATGAACATTGAGTTCTGCACACTAGTCAACAGTGGATCCTTGCTTATTTGTATTCCAAAAACTGCTACAAATGCCTGTCCTGTCCTGAGAATGGTGGTTTGATTTCGTTGCCTTACAACATCGTATCCTTTCCTTGTAAACATTTCGTAATGGTTCGAACCTTAACAGGTATCCATACAAGACTATACGAGGGTTGTATCCTGATAAAGATAGAACTATTTCATCTCCAGCGTTCTGGCTCGATGCTATCGATATGACGAAGTACACAAGCAGTGTTAGAAAATTTGATACACCACTCTGAAGCCCTTTTCCAATTCACTTGCTCCAGGGTACAAAGCGTTCCGGTTATGACTCTGTTTTGGAGTAAGCAAAAAAAAAAAGAGATTCTGCAACCCACAAGCTATAATGAATTGGCCGAAGCCAGAAATTTTGTTTTGTTCCTCAAACACAACCGAAGCGTATTGCTTTGACGCACTGTTTCAAGCAGATCGACTCGACTCGAATTTTTAAAGCAATTCCAATTGCCTGTTTCCGTTCTATACATTGTCTGATGCGATGTTTCGGACGGACGGAAAAGTGAATAAAGGTCATGCCATGCGAAGTGTGTGGAAAATCGATTAAAATGTTGCTTCCATCATCGATGCACATGGGTAACACTGTTACTACACCGATGCGTAGAGCAATGTTTGTGTAACATTGGGATATTTTTTCCCTCTCAGCATTTCTTTTTAAATGAACTTTGATCCGTTAGGAAAATTTAATTTCCTGCTCGGTTCGGTAGAGCGTGAGGTGGGAATCCTTCGATGTAGCCTCGTGCATGAATGGATTTGTATTCTGTATATCAAACAGTGATCATTACTGTGAATGGAAAAAAACACTCAGCACCAATGTAGCAAGTTATTACTTTTTCAAAGGATGGGCAAAGTTTTTCAAATTTTATATTTTAGATTTTTCGGTGAATAGATATAGCTTTATACGATGTTGTATTGAAAGTTAATATTGACTTTGGGTAGATTATTGCAAGAATTAAGATATAGAAATATTGCTTTCGGAAGAAAACCTTTTGCTGATGCCTGTCAACCTTTATTAAAAGTCTGTTTGTACAATCGTGCACGTAACTAACAGTAAAATGCCAAGAATAATTCATAGTTTAATTAAAATTCTCTGAATTGCAGCAGTATAGTTGAAAACAAACAGTATCATACGTTTCGTCATCATAGAAGTGAGACACCAGGCGTCTCCACGAAAAGCATGGTTATATCGTGAAAGCTACCATGCGTCTCCACATAGCTCAGGCTTCACAAGCAATGCTGTGAACAACATTTATTTGTAAAAATAGTCTTAAAATCCGTATATAAAGAAAGTAACAGCAAATTAACACTGTTAGTTTTATGGTTTGCACCTGAATTTAAGACTTTATTTGAAGAAAATATAAAAGCAAAACAAAGCAAGGCCGTATTGCTTTGCTTGCCGTCCTTTATGCAAAAAAAAATATTAAAAAATAAACGCAAAACAAAAATTTTCACACTACATGCGTACATGCCGTTTGCCGCTATTGGTTGCAGACGTGAAGCAAAACTAGCCTCATTGTTCGCTTTTAAGTATCCCATCTTCTAAGCTTCATACATATTCAGTATGGTGCAATCAAGGTTCTAGATGTACTTGTCTCTTTCATTTTTTGGATAATAATCGATACATGATTGAAGCCGTGAATGGGAAAGAAAGTTTCTAGTTTTATTTAGATTCATTGTTCTATTAACAATCCCCCACGATCGCATTTGGTGTGAGATATCAGAGCCAAACGCAAGAATGATATTCTAAAATTTGAATTCAAGCATTGATTTTGTTGATTTAAGCCGCACGGGTAGCCTAAAGACAAACGAATCAATCATTCACTTTGTGTGTGGTTCTTGAACCAAAGTTCTAGAAGAATAAGTTGTAGTTATGCTAAAGGGTAGAAGAAAAAAATGCGAAACAAAAATAATCAGAGAGAATAAAATGATATGCATCAAGCAGAGGAAACCACACTGAAGGGTAGCGCAAAACGCTTTGTTTAATTCCAACTTTCGTTTGGCAACTTTGGTAAGAAACAAACAAAAAGTCTGCAAACCGGTTAAATGCTGTAAAAAAACCAAACGAAAGCTAAAGAAAAGAAAAGTGGAAAGAAAACAAAAAAAAAAGGCTGCTCTAGAAAGAAATAGCATAACAGAAATGAAGGAAGGGAGTTTGTTTTTCTTTTTATCCATTTTGTTTTCTCCGGCGGTTTGCCACGAAATGCTACAAACCCTTCAGACGACAGTGCCGGGAAGCGGATCTTACGCTTCGGGGCTTGTTGAATAAGTTTTGCGGCCAGTAAATAGTGTGTGGCCTTCATCGAAACGATTACGTTCTTTCAGCGAAGCTTTGTGAAAGAGAGCGAACAGAATGGGAGGATTTAAGGCAAGCAAGTTAAATAAAGAAAGTAGAGAAAAGAAGCAGGAGAAGAAAACAACGCAAAATAGGAAAGTTTATAACCCGCCTGGACATTCTACTCGGACAATACTTCCGTTACCGGCGGCAAATGGTTGGCTAAATCGTTCCTTTTCATTCATTCTGCTGTTTTGGCAATTAAATCTCGTCACTCTTTCACCGTGCTTCGCTTCGCGCGGAGTCAGCTGCCTTTCGAGAAAATGAGAAAACTTTCCAACATTTCAACGTTCGCAAACTAGTTTTCTGCAAAAGGGCGAAAAATTATGAGTCACACGCCCGAAACCAATAACGTGTTGCCGCTGCGTTGCCCGGCTAGTAAAAGTGGTAGTATTATTTCGGGAGTGATTTTCAGTAATCGTTTCTGTATGCTATGGCCATATTTTTTAGCGTATGAAATGTGAGGTTTGTTTGCCATTTTATTATTTTTTGTTTGAGGTGCGTGTTTATTTGTGTTGTTCATTTGCTACTCCAGCTCTTTTTTACTTTAACGAAAAACTTTCCCAGCAAACGCCCTCATTAGTATTGTTTTCTATGCTGGCAAACTGTTGCAAGACAGTAATTTATGTTAAAATTGATTAGATTCTTTATGTACCTTTAGTGGTTTGATGTGAAAGTTAAGCTAGCGCTCGCAAACACGTGCGTAGCATGTTTTTTCATGTAATAAGTTATTTGAAATTTGCGAAACATTTCCTTAATGGCGTAAATTATTTCAACCATTCACGAAGGATGTAAAAATTCCATGCGTTAATTGACGCTTTTTTAAAGTGTCCTAGGTTAAATGGAGATAATTGTTTTTATACGAAACCTACTGAACGAAAAAAGCGAACAAGGTCACAATGTCATCCATAAAACTCAGTCAACCATTTTTCTTTCAACTTAGTTGACACCTTCCGCGAATAATGTAACAGCAATTAGCTAGCGAAAAGTCAATCCCAAGAGTTATTAGCTTACCCTTGTGTGTCGAAGAGTACGGCACCACACTTCACTGCCGTTTTGTTCTAGTTTGCAAATAGATAATAATAATAATAATAAAATTAAGAACGGAAAAATTCTGGTTACGGTGCTCGTGGTGGTTGAGAAACGGCGTAAAACGGCGTACTGTGGTTAATCTATCCCAAACACATAATTAGATGATCAATCAATATTGTCTGGCCTTTTGAAGGTTATAGCTTAATGGAGCCGGATAGGTCAACCATAACGCATTCAAATCGAATTATTCTGGCATTTATTAATGGAGCGTGCAACGAAAGAAAAAATACGTTTAAAGTGAACTTTTTTCATGAGATTAAAAAAATAATTACATATAACGTTATTGAGTTTACTAAACGAATTGTTACGACTGAAAATTCGATCACAAATAAAATTTTCATATCCAAAACCGATGATTCTTAAATAAGTTAAAAAAGTAATTAGTTTTGCGTAGCAATAAATGTTTATAAATTTAGACCAAATAAGCCAGTACTACACTGATGGATCATCCTCTTAGGAGGGCACTGGCTTCGGTGTTTTTAGCGAGTCCACCGAAGTATTTTTCAAATTGAGCTAGCCATGTAGTGTTTACACCGCAGAGCTAGTCGCAATCTTGTACGCACTATTGATGATAGCAGCGAGACCTTCGGACCAGTACTTCATCTTCACTGATAGCCTTAGTGCTGTTGAAGCTCTGAGATCTCCAAAGGCTGTTAAGAGTACGGAATTCCTCAGTATAAACATCATTTAACTGCTTGGCTCAATGTTCGATGAGGCGTTTAGGATCTCGCTAATTTGGGTTCATCTCATTGTGGAATTCCCGGGAATGAGAAGGCAGACTCACTGGCCAAAACAGGCATCAAAGAAGGCGCTTTTTACGACAGACCGATCTCGGACCCAGGAGTTCCGTCATTTCCCACAGCAACTTTTCGTGTTTCGCTGACAGAGCATGTGAGAAGCGGATGAACTCGGGCGTTTCCTATTCTCGATCTCTCCGCAAGTGTCCCTCCCAATTGTCGACGGCGAAAACCTCGAGGTGGTAGAGGAGTTCTGCTATCTTGGGACTGCCGTAACATCGGATAAAGATGTCAGCAGCGAAATCCGAAGACGCATTGTTCAGGGGAATCGTGGCTACTATGGACTTCACAAACCCCTGCGATCGAGTAGACTTCAACAACACACGAAATGTACGATTTACCGCACCTTGATACGTCCGGTAATCCTCTACGGGTACGAGTCTTGGACTATGCCGACGGAGGACGCCAATTCACTCGCCATTTTCGAACGGCGGGTGCTAAGGACTATCTTTGGCGGTGTGTGCGACGAGCAGGGCGTGTGGCGAAGGAGAATGAACCAAGAGCTAGTTGAGCTGTTTGACGATGCTGATATCCTGACGGTAGTAAAATCCGGAAGGATACGTTGACTGGGGCACGTGCACGGATGCCGGACTCATGCCCCACCAAGAAGATGCTCGTCAGCAACCCGTTCGGCACGAGGCGTAGAGGAGCACAGCGAGCTCGTTGGCTGGATCAAGTGGAGTCTAACCTGTCGGAGATCGGATGCAGCCGTGGATGGAGGACTGCAGCCCTAGACCGAGTTTCCTGGAAACTAATTGGAGACCTGGCTATGTCGACACAACGTGCTCAATCCTGAGCAGGCCAAGTAGAAGAAGTAAATAAAAAATAAATGTTTATAAACATGTATAGGTTGTCACAAATTTTGCCTATTATGTCACATGTAACAATGAAACGAAATGACAGCGAAATATAAACTGAATAAACATGGAATGCAATAAAATAAGTTGATTGTTGCATCCAATGATCGTCATGCCGGTATGACACACCCTAAACTACGTCGTTTATGCTTCAAACGACCGTATCGATTAAAAATCGAGCTAATGTGCAAGCGCGATCAACCGCCTCGGGTGCTAATTAAATTGCAATTAGCTCACCAACACTGTGGCCTTTGCATCGGTATCGTATGCGACGTTCATTACCGCACATACCTGGTCGTGTGAAAGAAGTTTCACCATGGAAATGTTCCCTCCATTTGCTTCCATGTTCCCTATACAAACGGGTAAGTGGAGTTGTCGGGAGTGAAAACGAGAAAATAGCACAAGACACACAGAACACAGGAACATGCGATGGAGGTTTGCTACACTTTTGGTCCATGTCTTACCTTTCGGTGGTACAACAACACTTTATTGTACTTTCTGTTTACCTCCTACACAGGACACACTACGGGACTTACAGGAAAGGCGTTTCGAAAATGATATCGCCGGAAGTTTGCCGCTTCCGAAAAGCAAACCGTGGTTATCGTACAATAAAAGGGATTCTAATGAACATTTGGGCAAAATGTTGCTCTTTCGGTTGGATTTGTTTTCCGGGGCGAGAAAAGTGGTAGCGAAATGAAAATATAATGATATACCAAAGCAATGCACGGTGGCATTCCCGCTGGGACGGTGAGAAAAACACTCCGGTCTAGGATATTGTGGTTGATCGTTAACAAAAATACAAAACAAAATAGTGCCCACTGTTGATGGGCAGAACGCAACAGCGCAAAGAAATAATGCTGCAAGACAACAACAGCAGAGAGAAGGAAAAAGGGCTCACATTTCGCCAAGATACGTTTTGCGGACAGGAAAAAAATGGCACGATTGCGGAAGAAATGGGAGCAAACTTGTTGAAAATCCGGTCCGTGCTTCCGATTTCCGTCCGGTCGTCGTCAGTTTTGTGCTATGTTGAGTGTGAGTTGCCCTGGGGACATTCCATTATGAACGGCGCGCAACACTACGGTGGAAAGTTGACGATGTGTTTGTTGCGGGTTGCCTGTCGGGTTTTGCTCGAGAACGAAGGACATCAAGTGCAAAGTTCTCGGAAACGCACCTTTTACGAAGGGAAAGGAGTGAGTGAGAGAAGGAAAGAGAGAGAGTGCGATTTCATATTTTTCCTTTAGAAAGCTCAATTTAAAGTAGCACCGTCATCGGGAAAATGATTTTCAGATCTTTCACGCTTTACCACCACCCCGAACCTGGTTGTGTGAAGCAAAGTAGAAAAATAAATACACATTTTGCCCCGTATGGAAACTTATGATCCCCGGTTTTGCGATTAACAACTGTGAGCCACACTGGTGGTATTGATCGGTGACTCTTTCGTTCTTCCAAGGACGAAGTGTTTGGAAATACTTCACCGAGTATCATTCTCTCACACTCAGTGACTCAGCCATTGTAGAAAACCACTAAAAAAGGGTCACTATTGAATAGGGAGCTTGAGCTTTGCAGACTTTTTTTCCGGTCCGTCATCGTTTGCCTATTTTGGGGAAGGTGAAATGGAAGAAATAATAATCACCAGTATTGGGTTGTGGTTTGTGAGGAGCTGAGCTTATGTGCAAGGTTATTTTGATGATATCTGATTCTTTGGAGTGTGATTGAAAGGGTGGTCCCTTGGATTAAGACACTCGGCGCAATCAATCATACAATAATTATCACAAAGGTCAAATGGAATGATTGGCTTTGTAGAAGTCGAAATAGAAAGCTAAAATTAAACAAACCAAACAGGGAAAGAAAAGTCCGAATGAAACTTCAAGCAGAAAATAAACATAATAAAAACAAGTGAAAATCACATTTTTCCGTTTGTTTGTACATCATTTTATTCGTTCAGTTTTACAAAAAAGGAAACGAACTTTCCATAACGAATTCTTTCATCCCTGCACAATGGTTTTTGTTTGGTTGTTGATCACTCCTGCTCGAACTGTTTCTACCTTCTCTTCCTTTTCTTGGCGTTTCCTTATCGCTGTTATGTAATCTTGCATCGCTTTATTCGTCCTCTTCTTGTTAGCAACACAAATTAAAATCGAAAGGATTTTCGTTCCAACAACGTCGGCACGACGTTGAACGTCGCATTGTTTGCACCGAACTTGTGTCATTTTGTTGGCATTTTTCACTGAATGTTTTATGTTTTAGTGTTTGCTTTCTCTCTTTAGCGCCACCCAGTGTCAACATGCAATAAACATCAATACATTGAATGAAGAAATGGCTGCCTTTAAATTCATTTACTCGCTTTCCGCGGCACGATTTTGACTCTAGTTTCTTTTTTTCATGTTTTGTTTTTCCCCCTTTTCTTGCTGTTTGATTTGAAGGTTTGTTTATACATTTGAATCACTCACTCATGTTTTGCAGTGTGTCGGCTTCTTCTGTATCACGTTGTCCGGCAATTAAAAATAATTTTCATAACCTACATCTTTTCCCTACCATTAGCTATTTAATTGTTTCCCTTGTGACATTCGCACCCCTTCTTTTTTGCTACCTTTTTTGCATGTTGGCTGTTTCACTTGTCTTCGTAAAGTTATGGTTTGATGCTTTTCGATGGTTTGCTTGTTTGTTCATGCTTTTTTTTTTTCGTCCTCATTTTTCTTCCCGTTCAAATTTATTCATTAGACTATTGCCAGGATATGTACAGTGTGTTATATACAGTGTCTGTTCGGTTTGCTATCTTACTTACATGGCTATCGTTATAACTCACGCGGGCGCTACGTTTTATTGTCCCTTACGCATCCACTCGCTTTGTCATTCGCATTAATTCTATCGTTTAACTACTCTTACACTCACATACTGTTTGCACCTTACGTTTTGCGATTCCCCGCCGTATGCACACCAACTACCCTCTCCCATCGTAAATAAACTCTGAACGAGGAAATGGGGTAAAAATTTAACTAAATAATACTTCTGATTTTCCACCGAGCAGCACCAACCGGGTAAGCGTTTCACTCATAACAGACACAAACAGACAAATAGCGTGATTCAACAGTTATCCCAATTATGGTTGTACGTTTTCACTAATGGATCAGGGACTAGGGGAGTTGCGCCAAGGATATCAGGGACAAATGGGGAATATTGTGGAAGCTGACGCGTTGTTGTGACGATAATCTATGTGGTGTAAATAATGAGACCGTGTTACTTCCACTGCTTACTTGGCACGGTGATACCGTCACAGTTCGGGAGAGGACCATTAGGTGAGGAATAAATTCATTTCAGATCATCTGCAACGTGTCGGATGCGTTAGGTGTAATTTTCTGCACTCGGTAGCGCATCACCAACTAGACGTATTGAACAATTGAGTGATGATGATAAACCTGACCGTCTGTTGGGGACCACGGGTGTATTTGACACTGGGCACTTTTGAACGTTGTCCGTGATACGTTGCGCTGAATGCTTGGTAGCAAGCAATTTAATCGGCTCACTTCATTAGGGTTGCATTACATTCACTAACACGTACTGCTAGTTTTCCACTGGGACGAACTTAAAAGTGAAGCTGTGTTCAATAAAATAGCAGTGCCTTTGATTTTGTTTATTTATTTATTTATAATTAATTATGACGGTCCAGTGCCGTATTGTTCACACCGCTTGTGTTGAAAAAAAAAAAAACAATTATATTGATAAGGCATTTCCTCCTTATTCTTTTGCCTTATCCCGGGCATACTCGGTTGGGCCTTTGATTTTGATTGGAGTTTTTTTTTTTATTTGTAATAGTTCAACCAAGAGGAGAAGCTTCGAAATTAGTCATATATCATCTGCTTTCAATATTTTCATTACCACGAGAGTCTAAATTTTAAGAAAGCACTCTAGAAAGATATGAAAAATTTTAAAATATTTTTGCAACAGTAACGCATTAAAATAATAAACTTTGAGAAACCCTTGAAGCATACGAATGGACTATGCTATCTTATTGAACACAGTTGTAGTATTCTGCTTGTATAGGTGGAGCATAAAAATAATCAAGATTAAACTGGTTACACTTAACTTGAATAATTATAAAGTAAAAAATTCTTAATTCTGTTATGGCAAACAAAAGAGGTTGCTTTCAGATCAAGACCATTCCTAATTGTGCTGTAAACTTTTTACTGTTAGTTGAAAAAAAGTGTATCAAACTTTATTAATCTACAAAATAAGGACTCTGGAACGGTTACATAGTGTTGACCGTTATGCTGCTGGAATAGTGGAAAAGCATCCATTAATTGAGCGTCGTTTGTAGTTTCGCTGTAGTTTAGCGCATTTATTTTGCAAAACTGCTGAGTACCCTGTTTACCAGCAAATTTGAGTTGTATCCTTTCTTCCCTTATGTCGCCTAAATCTTTCTTAAATGGCACATCATAGTTGTGTTAAATTTTCAACTTGCTGATAATTTCTCATCCCTTCTCTTCGTCAAAGTACAGCGTATAAAGGAAGCGCTTCTAGCAAAACTTAACAACAAACACAGGAATTGTACAGCCGAACTGAAACAGTATCAGTTTAGCACCGTCACAAAACATAGTCACGTCAAGTAAGATTTGCAAATGGATGCTTCGGTAGACGTTCCTCCCGGCAACCTGCACTAACTACATCGTAGCCGCTTACCTTGCCGCCACAGCACTATCAACATTTGTCCACACCGAGCCCAAGCCCTGGCCCCGTACTGTCTAGCGCGGTGTAGTTGGTCGTCAGCAGGGGCATCTTGGCGGTGTAGATCTGGGACGTCGCGTACCCACCGTTCGACGAGGACGAACAGGAGGTGGTCTGCGAGGTGCTGAGCATGCTGTCGTAGCTGTTCGGCGTAAAGTCTCGCAGTGGCAGTCTTGTATAGATGTTGGGGGAGGTGCGCGTCGGAAGCGTGGTCACTGCGGCTCCCGGAGCACCACCGCAGGACGTTAGCAGCAGGCTGGTCCCCGTTGGGGCACTCGTGGTTGTGGTGGTGGTCCCCTGGGGACCGGTCGTCGTAGAGAACAGCAGTGAACCAAGCGGCTGGCCAGGGCTTGGTTTACCGTAGCTTCGTATCGGCGAGCTGTATATCGCGTAGCCCGGATTGGTCGTGAGCGATAGTTCGCCGAACTGAAACGGGAAAGCCACGGATTCTTTAATTTAATTCTCAACTTTATCGAAGCGAGTAGAACTTAATTTCGCCTTCTCCAACGCGGAGATGGGTAACGAAAGTTTAACACGATTTAGCATATCTCTTACCTTTTTGAAGCCGTTCCCACTGGGTGACATTAAGTGATGATGGGTCGGTGAGTAAGCACCGACAGACGCCGTTGTTGTGTGGCCAGCAAACTGGAGTCCGTCCGCGTTAAGCGCTAACCGTTCGAACTGCTTTTCGTCGTCGTCTTCACTGTTTTCGTGCGGTATCACGTCCGGGTTCTTGTCGTCGATGCTCGAGTGACTGCCGATATTGCGACTGAGCGGTTCGGCGCTACCTTTATCCTGCTCGGTGTTTGCTGTTTGGTGATGCTTCTTCTAAGTACGATAAAGATAGACAAAACAAAAAAAAAAATGTAACGCCAGCCATAAATCTAGTCTTCTAATACATGTTTCCTTGTGAGCAAATGTGACCCCACCAGATAAAAACTAGTGTAATGGCGGTGGTTCAAGAGTTTTCTAGAGTTGAAGAAAAAAGATTCTTGAATACGTCTCGCAAGTTGAACTCTTCAAAAGCACCAAAGTTCCCTAAGTGTGTTTCTTGTCCTTTCTTCTTCTTGCGTTTTTTTTGTGTCGTTCCCCTGTGAGATATTCCATGGGGTTGTTTTTTTTTCTCATTCAAAAGCCCACATGACAAGCACCATGCAGGTTTGTGTGAACGTTCAAGACTGCAACATTCTGAGCGTCCAAACAAAGTGGATGTGGTCTTACTTACCTTCGTTTTGAATTTTACAAAAACGATGATGCAAAGAGCGACCAGGCAGAGTGTTACGGCAGCCCCGACGAGGGCTCCCAGCAGGGGCGTTAGCTGCACGAGCACGGCCTTCGATGGAGCTGGAACGAGCAGAAAGCAGGGAACAGGCAAGAACTTAGTACATACAGTCCATGAAAAAGATGTAAAAATAGAGCATAATTTATGAAACAAAAAGAAAGTCCCTCAGCGCCGCAATTGGAAAGCGCCCGGTAATGGTGTCGGTTTTCCAAAGACTTCTCATTTTCTTACAACTTACTGCCTGTTTCTGTTGCTATGTTAGCTTGAATACATGGAATCGCACACACACACACACAGACGGTTGGTCGTTATTGAAAATGGGCCACCGGCAACCTATAGCGCACACTTATGTTCGTTTTGATCTCCTTCCCGTTGTGCATCGTCGAGCAACGCCATCTTGGGTGGGGAGTCAAGAAGCGTGTGTTGTGCTGACGAAGATGGTGACAGTGGTAATGGTGGATGTAGAAAATGGTTGCAAAATTTGTTTGCCTCTTAGCTGATAGCTGGTTTGAATCCTGCCGACTGGTTTTACACAAGGGACAATGGCTGATTAGGACAGGATTGGGTAATAGGGCGCAGCTATTTCGCTAAACAACTGCAGCTTGATCGGACTGCTAATAGGGATCGGGAGTTTTCTTACAGTGAATATTTTGCCTTCGTGAGCCAACTTGTATTTATCGCGGCTCTCACTGATGAGTGCCCGCATCCCGTGAGATGCCGTTAGGTTCGGACTTATGACGTGATCGCCAAAGGATCACTCTCTCTCTCTTCGGCGCGCCTCAAAGTAGGATAGTAATAAAAGATTTTAATGTGTTAACTTTTAATGTGTGGAGGGCGGCCCGGTGGTCTAGGCGACAGCGGCGACTGTCTTCATACGACAGGACCGGGGTTCAAATCCCATCCAGACCGTCCCCCCGTAGTGAGAACTGATTAACCAACTACGTGGTATCGGCAAGTCTAGAAAGCCATTTCGATGGCCGGCATGACCTTTAGAGGCCGTGAAGCCAAGAAGAAGAAAAATGAGTTAATTTATTCGCATGCATTCGTCCACCTCTTTTGTCACATGACAGCAGACCTTAACAATTATGATCTATTATATATTTGTCTTAATTTGTTTCACATGTTTGTAAAGTGTAGGATATTACGTTTAAGATATATTTATTAGTTTTTCTTGGTTTACAGTTAGTTTTTTTATGGTCAAAATGTTAAATATTCTTTCCTACCACTTGCTGCTTTTTTTTGGTAATTTTATTTTTTTAAAATTTATAGGTTTTATTTTTATTTATTTTTTGATAAGTCATATCAGTATTATCCTGATATTTTTGCCAGAATTTTTTTCTAATTAAATAATGTAACATTTTTCCAGTTAAACCACTGTCTTACAATGTTCGCTTACATCTTTGAGTAGAGCACAAAAATGACTACAATAAACGGAATGCATTGTAAACCATGCTACCTGTGTTTTATAACTGGTTTTAAGGTTTGAAATATTTTCTCTGCATTTATGTTCCCTTTTTTACAAACCATAAAACATCAAATGTTTATATTCAACATAACAGTACTGCATAATGTTACTCTTACCTGTTCTCAGCAGCGGTGCCGGCAGTGTTTGTGCCTTCACTCGGTAGCTTGTCGGAGCCGTACCCTGTAGGTTGTAGGGCGTAATCTAGAAAGAGCGAAACAGCAAAACATATAAAAATGGCAAATAAAAACAGAAAACATTTTAATGAAAATGCACCAACAAAAGGGCAAATAATTGACAGCGAGAAATGGAAACGAATGTCCTCGTCACACGGTGACATTCTACCGGTGACATCTTCCGGTGATGGCAAATTACACCTCTGATCTGGGTTTGCAAAGTTGAAACATTCCGCACGCTCTTACCTTGATGATGAACTTTGTGTCACTTGGCAGCTTCTTCAGCAACATCTCTGGGCTCTGGTAACTGACGCTTTGCAGCAGCTTGCGCTTCGACTCCTCGAACACCTGAACGAGTGGGATCCGCCAGTGTCCAATGGGAGCATGCAAAAAAAAAAAAAAGAAAAACACCAACACAGAGAGAAAAAAATTAAACAACACGTTAACCATCATCATGGACGAGCATCGTCTACCAGTTGCAATGACAGTGAAATTATCTTTACTATTATTTCTATCCCAATGCACTCACGCGCGCCGCCCAGAACCATACGATTCACCGGGGCAGTAGGAAAAAATAAACAGCAGTGAACCAATGTAGCGGAATGTTTTGCAACAATGTTGGCTGAATCTGCATCGCTGCGTGATGCAATTTCTGTCATCTAGTGGCAACGTTTAGCCACCGGGATTCGTGATGAAAGAACCGGCTGTACAGATGCTGTTAGGGTTTTTGCCGTCGTTCGATTTGATGCACCTTAGGATAGTGCTAAACATTGTACTATTTGCGCGCGGAAGGAAAATCCTTTTCCTTGATTTCCCTCCCATGGGAATCGCAAGCAAAGCTTTGTTTCCCGTAGGATTGTTATTTCCGTTTTATGTTCAGTGCTTCTTACCCTAGGGGTTTTGTTCCCTTTATGCTGGTCCACCTCTTACCGGACACGCTATGATTTCCCTTTATGCTTTTGGGACGGGACGGGAGTCGAGTGTTTGTGTCTGTTTTTTTTTTTTTTTTGCTCCGTCCTGGATAGACATCTGACGGACGGTCTTCACTAACCGCTGTATCCAAAAATTTAATTTTCCCTGTTCTTTAACCTTGGTAAAAAAGGAAGCAACAAAAAAAAAAGAACACCGACCTGCAGCTCGACCTGTCCCTCGGGTACCGTTGTTCCGGGTGCGTCTTTACGCTCCCCGTTTTGGCGTAACGATGCAACTTTTTAATAAGCGCGAACACAAAGCGTGGCATCCGGGCGGTCGGTCGGAGCTTTCGCACCTTCGCACCATTGCCCACTGAGTGCTGAGACACTGGAAAGGATTACTGAATCCTACGGAGCTCCGGAAAAACTCTTCTCAACGGCGAATGAGCAGTCGGATAATGGTGTGGCGTGATGATTATGCATCTTTTTGCACGGTGGAAAGGTTTTCCTCGTTTCGGCACGATGTTTGCCCCGTTTCGTGCATTTTAAGCATGGCGTTGGGTTGGCGTTTTTTGTTTGGTGCAGTCGTTTGGTACGAGAAAACATAGTCCAGAAGGATGAAGGATGATGTTACTGCGTGGAAGTAACACACACAAGTCATACCTTTGCCATTTAGCTAAGGTTGCAAGTTTGACTTGTAGTTCTCTGTTTTTTTTCCTTTGCCGGGGATTACATTTTGCAGGGCGTTTGTAATTGGACTAGCTATTTATTTTGTTCGTTCAAGCACCAAGGCACTCCTCTAGCTAGATGGATAAAAGGATGATGCATCGTTTATGGTGCACTGTTGCGAGAATAATTGCACGGGTCCATCTGACACAGGTCTAGCTGACTAGTCGTAATTTTTGAGAGCTTTTGTTTTTTATTTTTGTAATAGAGCTTGTTGATGGCAACGATCGTAAAACATTTACTGAGGTCTAGGTATGTGCTGGTGCTCCATTAAGTTAAGAGCTAGATAACTTCGATAAACAATTTCTAGACAAAATTTGACACATTTATTTGCTCAAAATTATGAAGCATTTTGTGTAACAGTTGCGTTTTTCGTACCAATCGATCACTTTCCCCGACATCGAAATGAAAGCTTCCAATAACATCCTTAACGGTCGTCCATTAATAATGGATTCATTTTCATATCAATCCAGAATGTCCAACTTCAGCGGAAATCATTAAACATGTAAAAGCTTTTCAAAAACCCCCACTCGGTTTGCCCACTTGCAAACAGATTGCTGCCTTCTTGTTTCTCATCACGTGTCCTAATTCTTCAATAATCTCCAGTCTTTTTTTAAAGTGGCCGATCAAAAATGGCGAACACAAAGGACAGATCTAGGTCGAATGATCTGTCACGTTTTGACTTCCCGTCACGTTGATGTTTGAGCAAAAATGAAAGCGTTGTGCGATTTCAGATAAAGCACATCCATCATCCATCACGACGCAAACCGTGTGAAAGAACTGGCGAAGAGGTTTCACACCAGCTAGAGAGAAAATAATGCCAAACTGACCGTTTTTGGTCCGTTGCAAATGGGTTTGGAAGTTACAATGCGTTTTATAAACAAACGCTTGATTTAAAACTTGTTCCGTAAATTATTGTGAATTTGTTTTATTAAACTATATTAATTTAAATCAATACAGTTGTATGGCTGAATTATTTAAAAGAGAATAGTGAGTCATCTGAAGCTTTGAAAACGCTGCAGTACTTACGTCGATGTGAAACTGTTGCGGTATTCCACCGTCCTTGCCGGCCACGCAGGATATGTGGACCGTGTATGCGGTCACATTCGAAACGGTGCAGCTCTTGATGGGGTCGGGTACATCTGCAGAGAAGCCGTACAACACATACACACACAAAACTTGTTAGGATGTGCTAGAACTAGGCGTGACAAGAGTTAATTCGCTATGGATTGATTTTCCCCAGCACTGGGCAGAGGCAAACCATGGTGCAGCGTCACTATTATTACTCACCGGCAACGAGTATGTGATAAGCGCAGTGACCACTCTGGCCGTAGGAATTTGTCGCCGTGCAGGTGATCGTACCGAAGCTGTTGAACGTATCGACCCGGTACATGTACAGCTGACCGTCAACCAACGGGACCTCGTCTTTCGTCGAGTGAAGCAGGTGATGATGATGTTGCTGCTGTTGCTGCTGCTGTCGTACGGAGTGCTCTAACCGTTCCAGCTTCTTCCGCACCATCTCCTCGATGCTTGGGCCCATGTGATTCGTCTCGAGGTCAATCTCGGCCAGGGCTAGGTTGGCGGCTTCCGACTCGATGTTCGTGTACGGCGGCAGTTCAAGCATGCTTTCGAGCGAGTTGTTAAACTGCCACCGGAACAAGAGATTTGGCTGTTGAGTTGCGAAACGGACGATAGGGAAGGAAATAATTGCATTGCTAAAACAACATCCAGCGCTATTGTGAATCGCGCGTTAAGCGATACATTACCATCGGGTTAGCGTCAATATCGCACGTTATGTTGACCGTTTGTTTTACCGCGGCACGGATTATTTGCGCTTCCGATTTGCACACCGGTGGATCTGAAATGGACAATGTGTTGAGACTTTAGACGGGCCGGCAAAAATTTAACGACACGTCAATGTTTTAAATTAAGCTCTTCTTTGTACGATTTACGAGTTCACGAATCAGGAAGCTTATGAATCATAATGCTTATGATTGGCAAATAAGGATTTCAAAGGAGTTTCAATAAATATTTTATATATAATTAATTACGATGGTACAACACCGAATTTTGTCTGATTTTAATAAATGTTCTTTAAAGAATATTTCTTTTACATGCTTCAGAACGATAGTATTTAACAAAGATGTCAAGAAAGGGTAATGGAATCCAGTAAAATTGTCCCTAAATGATTAATTATTTGTAGATTAGTTGTAAGCAATATGACTGGCTATTGCATCAGATTAAAACAAATATTATAACAAGTTTTAAGTATTCAAAATTTAAAAAATACTCAATACTCACTGTACCACAATAAAAAAGCACTTTAACTAGATAAAAGAAAAATCAATTCAATAATCCCTGGGCACTTTTAAAAGTGAACTAATCCTCATCTATACTGGGCTTGTGTCAGAGGCTGTTACTAGTCGTCTACATAGCATAAACAATAGCAAATCACCACCTGGTAAAGCTGAAAATTGTCACTATGTTTAGTTTCCTGATTGTGCCGTATTGTTCTACAATTTCATTTTACATATTCTGAAGCAACCTTACACCGCACCAGGACAATGTCGAAGCTGTGGCAGCTTGGTGTGATGATATTGGAAATGTAAATTACAATTATCTCAACACTTGCTAGCCATACGTGTAACACAGTCAGGTGTGATAAACATCGCTGACACCGCCATAATGACATGCATTGCAAATACCCAAAAAACTATTCATTGGCTATTCGATAGCACGAATTCCGAGGACAGTTAAAACTAGAACGAAAGTGCAATCGAGCGTGACAGATTTTGTTGGTTTAAAATAGCCGTGAAATGTTCGTTCAAACATTCGGTCAAACGGAAAACGATTCAATGCTCCACTGAGAGTGTGCGGCTTCCTAAAACTGGTGAGCTGATCAGTTGATACCGACAGGAAGCACGAAAATGGGTCAATTTAACAGTATTATTAACGGTTCGTGACAGAGTCAGCAAAATTGTTACACGTATTTCCTGATTATTGGGGAGGTATTTATCCAGTTAAATGCTCAATTGCTGAAATGTGTATTTCTGCATAGCAATTGATCCTGTGCTAGGTGTTTTTTTTCAACAGAAGATGTGCTGAACAGTAACCATATATCTGTGGTTGGAATGCAATCGAATTTCTGGAAGGTTTAGCGACAGAATAGGGATGAAAATAATTATTTTTAGTTAGCCAATTTCAATGGCTCAGATG
The DNA here is from genome assembly GCF_943734695.1 of Anopheles maculipalpis. NCBI lineage: Eukaryota > Metazoa > Arthropoda > Insecta > Diptera > Culicidae > Anopheles > Anopheles maculipalpis. Next base: position 43,828,483 of record NC_064871.1, on the reverse strand, counting down.
AGTCGAAGAGAAAAAAAATAATTAGTTGTAATGCTGCACTGCAAACACTCTGTTCATGTTTATTTAGCTGCCAATTTCCAAATAATATCGTATAACGCAACTCTTCGAGCTATATTGTTTTCTTTCCTTTGTGCATTATTTTAAAAGCTTTTTCTCCATTGGATAAATAATGGGCTTTATTTTCCCATTCTTTACCAAGAGAATACACATTTTTCACGTATGCACGTCGCCGTAAATTTTCCCGGGGTAAATTATAAAAGCATAGATTTATGTATTGCCTGTAGGCAGATTATTTATGAACGAACAAGAAAGCCCATCCGCTTCAGAGTTTCCAAAAAATCATGTATCGGGTCGAGAATAGACGCGATACGAAACACAATCGAGCATTAATTTCCGTTGTTCATTAATACCTTCAGTGGCAAGCAAAAACAAAAAGAAGCATCCCAAAAAAAAAAAAGCTATCTCCGATAAAATGTGTTCTCTGCTGACAATGAATCAATGATGGGTTGTCATGTTTTCGTAGCGGTGCTACAAAAAAAAAACACACACACACCCTGCAACATTGCACTTTTTCCGTATGCAGATGCATCCGTGCGCATGAAGATGTTGCAAATAAAGCCGGACATGGAATATTTGGTCCGGTGTTGCCATTGGAACTGTTCGTTTCGCATTAAAACATATTGCGTTGTGGAAGACAAAAAATCCATTGAAGCAAATTAAGCAATCTTTGGTGGTAAAACGCAAAAAAAACGTAAAACAGTGTGATATCTGATGGAACAGCGTATTACGATTGCAGTGAAAAATAATTAATTACATTTGATATCCAAATAAAGCTGATTACTGTTGACGGTGCCTTCGCTGTTCGATGCACGGCACATGTATTCGCCATGGGTTGACTTCGTGATGCTCTGCAGGACGAGCGTCTGATTGGAAACGATGATACCGCGGGCAGACTGAAGAAGCTTGTTCTGTAGGTAAACAAAATGGAAAAAAAAATATGAAAATGATGGCAATATCTGGTTATGAGTAATTCATATTTTATATGAATGTAACAATATGTTTTAAGCTTTGTATTTATTGTCTTACATTGACTTTCATCGTTCGAAATTTAGTCGTTACATATTAATGAATGAAGCCACAAATGAAGACAGTAAAGTATATTTTATTGGGATTCATGTAGAATTTCTGATAATCCTTTTATTACAATTAAACTATATAAATTATTCGCCCAATCTTTTGTGAGTGCAATTATTCACAAATTTAATAATAATTTAAACTGCTTACAAAAAAATAAAAGCAAAGGCACGTTGCCGTATTGTCAAGTAGAATCATTTAATATTGCCATTTTTGAACCATGTCGGTGACATTTCAGGCGAGCAGTACTTACATTGTGAAACCATTCGATTTTCTTCACCGGTGGGTTGGCCTTGATGTCGCACTCGAGGTACACATCCGAACCCTCCATCAGGTTCTGGGAGTTTAGCGGAGCACCGAGCGCTAACGATATCACCGGAACGTCTGTAAATTCGAAGCAATAGAGCGAGAAAGTGGAAGTGTTAGAAAGAGCCAGACAAACGGTTCTTTATGAAGTGTCCGTGTGTAGCAAAGATGATCATTTGTCCGGGAGCTTTCTGACTTCTGGAAGGAACCGAGCACGGATGGCAGTGGACGCCAAATTGATGCAGGTGAATTTGACTAATTTACGCTTAGCACACTCCCAACGCCAGGCGAGATGACGCTGCAAATGTCATCCAGTGTACAAGAACGCGCACGGTATACTTACGTTTAACGTTCAGCACGTGGGTATCCTTGAGCTGTACCGTTTTCCCGTCGTCTTCGCTGTAGCTAATTGAGCATGTAATTGATTTTTCATTATCCTCCGGACCGGGCACGAACACCAGCTCCGATACGGAGACATTTCCGTCGTTGGACGTCTGGAGCGGGTGAAGAGGAGAGAAGAAATACGGGTTAATGGAGCGCACTCTACGGCACGGTATCATGGTAATCTAAACGTCGACGCGCTTGAAACAGCCGGGCCAAGATGATCTCAGTTCACGCGACCAAGGACACAGCGAAACTGGAAAACAAGTTTTTCACCTAGAACACAAACTTTCGGTCGGTGTTGGTGGGTATGTATGTTTAATCGATCTCTTCGTTTCTCGAAAGTCGGTTGGAGGAATAGGAGTGTGTGTTGTTCGAAGAGAAAATATAGCTACAGTAATTAATTTAAATTTTCCTGGAAAAGCTATGAAGCTAGATGTATATGCTTTATGGAAACTTTCTGGAATATTATAGCAACTGAGCAAGTGAGAAGTGTCGAATGAGTGGATTTTGCATCGCAACCGAACTGAGACTATTTGAAACCCAAGAGAAGTATTTCAAGAATTACTTCGCTTCGTTTGCACGTACAAAAGACCATTGTTTCTTATGTAGGGCAAAGCTTGCCCGCAGCATACAACACACAAAAGTACCAATGCCAGGAAGGACCGTTGGTTCCGAGAACGTACCGTTTGTGATGAGCCACGGATGACGGATGATCCTTTCGTCCAGACAACGCTCAGCGCCGGTCGGCTGCCGGCCGTGATGCAGGATACTTGCGTCTTGACGCCTGCCGTCAACGTTTCCCGTAGGCCCTGCATCCGCACGTACAGGGGCGGCACTGGAAAGAAAGATGGGACCCGAACGAAAGAAAGTACCGAATTAGAATGAAAGGTGAATGGCAACTCGCCCTGCTTGCGTTTGCCCGTCCGATGGGGTTGCGTAGGAAAATGAACGTTGTTTTGTAACTAATTGGATCGAAACTGACAGTGATTGAAGTGATGTTTTTTTTTTTTTTGGTGCTTTACGGCGTGGTTTTGCTACTGTTTGTTGGACGCACGGAACGAACAGCGTGTCTGAGGCGTTTGGTCGTTTTTCAAAGGCTTTATCCGGATGTTGGAAGATGCGAGAAAGTGGAGTGAAAGATAGGACTCTGCACACATTCTGGGAAATTCCCTTCAATGAGCTCGATCGATTAGATCTCTCGGAACGCTGGGATTGGTTTGACAGAGTGGGTAGATCGATAATTTTTGGTAGCATATAACAGATGGATGTTAAAATCAAAACAGAACAGGGCGAAAGAAAACATGAACCAGAACCAACAGAGGTTCAATTTATCAAGCTCCTTAATGAGGGTCACGATTTTTGGGGATCGATTTTGCGATGTTGCTGAAGAAAACGATGAAAAATGATGCCGCAGTTAATTATGCTTCATTGCCGGGCAAGTGATTCAAATCGGGTTTGATTAACATTCATTGCGAAAGTGTGTTTTGATAGTGAGAAACGTAATCGATGTTGGAAAAATTCGATGTTGCACGTTCTTATGCTGCTTTGTCTTTACAATCGTTAGAAAGAACACCATTTTACACCAAAATACCTCATTTACGTAAACAGCATCAGTTTACTGTACAAAAACAGGTTAACAATTCAAGTGGTTAAATGAGCAATAAAATGGAATGAAGAACACATATAAATACAACACCACTTCCCCAAATGAATTGCCCAAGAAAGATCATGAAAGACCCATAACGACACTGGCGTAAAATTCTCTACAGTGACAGAGTGACATTTTTAAAGCACTAAAATTCAGCGCAATTAATTAAGCTCGTTTGATTACGCTTACATTTAATTCTGCCCACGTCGAATCATTGACTGGCTGACTGGTGCGATGTAAAGACAAAAGGTATCAATCTGTCCGTTTCTCCATCTCCTCGTTAGGCTCAAGTTAAGTGCTGATATTGCCTCTTAAAAGGTTTAGCATTTTAATAGATAAATGAATTTGATTGCACATAACACCTACTCCCCCGGGGAGAATCGGAGCCGCGTATTGCTTGCGGGCGTGAAACATCTTTTTGAAGCTAATAAATATTTCATTAGTTTAACTTCTTCTGTTTGCCGAGTTTACCGGTACGAACAGCGTCAACACATCGTTTCGCCGGGGTGACTGTGTGGGACAAGAAAATCCATCTGCGTAACATCCAATGCCGGAAAAGCAGATTGCTAGGTAGAATCGGTACGCAAATTTGAACATCGATCCCTTATGAATCGCTACCATTTGCAGGAAAATGGAAACGTAAGCTATACACGCAGCCAACAAAAAAGGGCTTGTGCTAAATTGGGGTGGGCAATCGAAATAGATCAGCACCGTAGGTCCGGCTGAGGTCGGTTGGAGTCGAGATCTTAAGATGATAGTGAAGAGTGGTGAACGGTTGTGTCACTTTCTGGTAGGTTGTTTGTATGTTTGGGTTACGAATGTTTACGTTACTCTGCAAACTAGGTAACTGGCAGTGGCAGTTTGCAGCAGGCACCACACATCCACATCCAATGTTCGAGCATGAGACAAGCAAGTGGTTGCTCTTTGAAGGTTTTGACTCTAGATTAGAGCACGGGTGAGTTATGACATCCGAATCGCCATTTTCCCCTCACACCACACCTTTTCCTGTTTTGCTCCTGCAAGTTATTGCCGGAGATCACGTTGCCATAATCGAAAACTGTAGAAAGGGCACGTTTCTGGGGTTTGGTTGCCGTTGGGTGTGAAGACGGCAATCATAAATTCTTCTATCGTCAAGCCATAAAACCGCATCTAGGCTTGCTCTCTCGTGCCGCAGAGAATGCACGATTCAATTATGATGCGCCGCTTCGTGTTGCATGTATCAGAGTACATGCCGCAGGGTACAGTTTTATCACTACCAGCAGCTCGGTTCTCGGCGATCCACAACCATTAATATGGGGCGGAAAAGAGTTGGTACGAGGTAGAGCAGAGTTACCCATAAAAACCGCATTCATCCGGCACCGCTATCGTATCGCGCGGGTGCATTTTATCGAAATCCCAGTGTCACTAGGGGGTTTAAAATCGTGGATCCTCACAACGGGCGAACGGCCTGTACGGATATCGTAAAATGACATCATTATCCCAACGAACGATGGCACGAAACGTCACTCTGCTTGAAATGTGTTTCACTTTCTTCACCACAACACAGAATGAACGTTCGCTGTGTCGTGATGCAAGTTAGAGGAAGTGGAAATAGGAGATGTTCCGCAGTTGGGGTTGCAACCCGCATACCATCGTCGGGTTAGGTGAAGTTCTAGTTTTAGAAAATATTTCAGAAATTCGATTGTTTGTTTTGCTGTGCACGCGATCCACGCGACGCAAGCACGCAGATGAAAGGGTTGATTTTGTTTGTAGTATCACAGAGCATTCGGGATGTTGACAAATCGGTATTTGAATTGGGTGAAACTGTGACAATTTGGATTGTTTCATTTGATCGGTCAAAAGATACTTAGAACTTTGACATTTTCAGATCGATCTTATAGAAGTTTGATAACTCTAAACATCCAGGAAACGTGTTATTATGTTTAAAGAACTTTCTAAGGAATCCATCTAAGGAATCGTCCAAATGCTTCCAAATTCTCGACCCTTGTGAATGAACTTCCATTTCAATCGCCATATGTACAGACCACTTGACGATAGTTAACAGCTCATAAAACATTGTGAACAGTCCTTGGAAGCATTTTCTGTTTGCAGGACAAGCAGCCAGGAGCAGCAAAAATACCAAAGGAATCGTAGATGCACTTGAAACGGAATAGGAAAATCACATTTTCATTCCATTCCCACTTGACGCTGGCACACACAGATACAGCAATCAAGGAAAGCAAAACAACAATAGGCAAAAAAAAAACCGTACACCATTATCGTGTTCTCAGCTTCCAACCTTTGCGTTGCTCTGCTCGTAGCCATCCTGCGTGACGCATTTGACGAGCTGGAAAAGCTTAACAGCACGACCTTTGATGCAAGGATGTGGTGCAAGCTGTACGCCTCCGGTGGATGCAGTTCGCTTTTCTTATCCTGTTGTGCGTTGGCTCTGCTTGCACTGTTCGATAGCAGTTTTTTGTACACATTCGTATAGCACTCTTTGCAACCCATTCATAGTATCCCAATATCAAACAACGCGTTCTAACACATCCGTTAGATCCGGGTGAAACCGTACCATCGTGTGACGTGATATGTTTGCAATTTGCGCCGAATCAGTTGAACGGAGAAAACAGACGGTTTGGATTTTTACGCTTTATTTTTTTTTTTTTTGGGGGTTTCCACTCCTCTACCAATGCTGAGAATCATTTCAGATGCATCGTCGTTTCAAGCCTTATGCGTCTCAATTTCCACTGTAAAGGAACGTGCAAGTGATGGTTCGCGATAGTGTAAGGGGTCAGCAGCTATCGCTTTGCTGCTATCGTGTCAAAACAGCGGGAAGGAAACGAAACAGCGCACCTCAAAACGTCGATCGTGTTGATTTCACCTAATCCGGATGTTCGGAATGCCGCTTGGAATCACTTTTTCTTTTTTTTTGTTCTCTCGTTGCCTGCGAGATTGATTCGTTTCGTGCACGTTTCGCTGACCGGATGTGTATGAGTCTTGTGTACTGGTTGGTGCAAGATCTTGTTGATTTGCAGTGAAATTCGTAAAACAAAAAAAAACAAAAGAAATAGTCGGAAATCTATTTAACGATGGCTTGTGCTGCGAATCATGTTTGGACACGAGCAACTTCGGAGATTCATTTCGCATCCAGTAAAACGAGGGTAATTTTTGGTGCACGAATGTCATGGATTCAAGACGCGTAACCTGCTCGTATTTGTGATTAATTGGTAGGTTAGTCGGACACACTGAATCGTTAGACGTGTTTAAGAATGCTTGGTATGGGGGATCGGTACAGCAGTTCATCTATGGCTTTTTAATAGCTATCTTTTTTGTTTTTGACGCAAATAAGTATAAATCCCTGCGTGCAAAGACGTAACAAAAATTCTAAATTTGATATGAAATTAAATATGAATAAATTTTATCTTAGTTTGCGGTTAACAGTACCTACAGTCTCAACCAAAAGTTTGCGGCAAATGATGATCGACAGACTTCCAGAGTCCAAAGTGACTATGGAGTCACCACGTGTTGGCGATTGATCTGGAAAAACGTCTCGAAACGATCTGGAAAATCTGGAAAGACCAGCTACAGACTTTCATCCGACCAACGCTAGTGCACAACAAGGTGCCATACGGACTGCTGCTCGACAGGATGAATCGGGCTCCTTCAGCCTGCTCATTCTGCTCCCAGCCAGAGACTCTGGAGCACAAGTTTGCTCTGTGCGCTAGGGTATCTAGTGCTTGGAGCATTGTGATGCAGGCTATGGAAACCACAACCAGTAGTTTACGTATACACTACTAGAACTTTCTTTACCATTATCTTTCGTTTCAAATTTTAATTAGGTTGGCTGCTATATATGTATATTTCTGGCCTAGTTATTATTATTATCGTTTATTGATCATCCGCCGTTTGCGGGTTAACGAAGCCGGAGGATTACAGTTTTACAAGACTCATAAATTAAAACATATGTCATGTACAGATAATTAGTTCGTAGTAAGACGGATGCGTAACAGATTTTTAAACGTGGAAAAAGGCATATTAAAGTCAAACATGTGCGAATGCGTTTTGAATGGGAGTATCATGGATTTTAGGGGAGCATTATCTCCATACTCCGTGCGCGAGCGCGTAACAAGTAACATTAGGTAATGTCTGGCGGATAGTCTGGGGACATTAAATCTAAGTTCTCCTAATAAATAGGGATCGTCGATAGTTCCTAAAAGAAGTAATTTTATGAATGTGGCTTGATGCAAATACCGTCGATGTTCCAGAGACTCGAGGCCTAACAGTTGACAACGTTCAGTGTATGATGGGAGAGATGAGCTATCAGCCCATCCTAGCTTACGAATCGCGAAACGTGTGAACTTTCTTTGGACAGCTTCAAATCCGTTTATCCATTCGTAATGATGAAAATGCAAATATTTATCATCAATCAGTGTTTTATTATTTTTCAAAGTATTCTCCAGCACGATTAATAAACTGTTGCATGCGATCAAACCAATTGTCGAAGCACTATTTCCACTTTGATTGAGATACCTCCAAAACTTGGTTTTTGTAAGCTTCAACAGGGGACTTCTGGGGACAAAAATCGTTGACCACCATTTTTTTTTCTTGATTTGCGCGAATGAATAGAAGTTATTGGATGCCGAGTCAGGGCTATAGTGTGGATGACGCATCAATTCGACGTTTTGGCCGGCCAAATAAGCAATGGGTTGAGTCAATATGTGAGAGCTCGCATCGCGCATGGTGAAGAAAGATCCGTCTTCTGTTGTTCGTTTTCCAAATTTATCAGAAGACTTTTGGCAAACAAATTGTGGTGTACCATTTAGAATTGATCGTCCTACGTTCTTCAAGCGGAACTGTCGCCACTGGACCAGTTTTGCTGAAGAAACTGACGACCATTTGCTTCGAAGTGCTTCTTCCACGGATAACTTTCGTTGGATTTGGCTCGAGGTTGAAGACCTAAGCGGTCGATTGTTGTTTTTTTTTCGGGCTCATACGCATAGATCTATGATTCCTGTGACGATCTTTTAAACATCTTTTGAAGCAACATGATCGTATTTTTTCAAAATGTTCATGGAACAATCGACACAAGCCCAATGTTTGAGCGATTGTCAACATGCGCGGGATCCAACGACAACAATTTTTTTTACGGCCAGGTGTTTGTGCAAAATTATGTTTAAGCTGGTGGAAGATATGCCCGAAGATGCCTCTATCTCACGGATTGTCACATGACGATCTTGTACAATTAGATCTCGAAAGACATCAATATTCTCAGGCACAACGCCTGTTTTGGGTCGACGATTAAATTCATTTCACCAGTTACAACAGTGATATAGGATAGTGCTTCATGTCCATACAAAAATTTGAGTTCACCAAAGCAGTCGTGTCTTGATAGTCCACGTCGAAAGTTGTGAAAAATGATCGCACAAAAATGTTCATGGGTCAATTCCATTTTTTTTGGCGAAGCTGATTTGTTCAAGTCGATGTAAACATCACATATGATGGTCGTAAGTCAAAACGTTGTGGGTGTGATTATGCTCCAAAATGTTAAACTTTCGAATAAAAGTGGCTTAGGCCAGAAATATATGTAGCAGCCCACGTAGGCTCATTTTTAACAACAACAAAAATGCACAAGAATTTTTTGCTACCTCTAAAAAAATAAAAAATACGCACGCCGTATCACAATTGTTATAATCTATCTATGATCGTAAATCGTGGATAATATATCTTTGAATTTTCTTGATCATCTTCCTCTTGGCTTAACGACCTCTAAGGTCACGCCGACCATCGAATGGCTTACTATACTTCCCGATACCACTTAGTTGGATACCTCACTACGGGGGTACGGTCCGGATGAGATTAAAATCCCGGTCCTGCCGTTTCAAGACCGACGCCAACACCACCGGGTCACCGTTTTTCCTGATCACATGCTGCAGAAAAACTACGGGCTTCATACAAAAAAATAGATTACTAATGAACAAAATATTTAAAGAATGTCAAGATGTATTAATCGACTTAAAAACATCAAACCAGAAAAAATAACATAAAACGGAACCAACACTGTCAATGTCATTTAAAGGATGTGTATCATTTCTACATATTCAATCCGATAATAACTTCAATTATAATCAATGATGCTTTGCATTGACCGTACCGACATCTATGCTCCGTGAATGATTATTGGAAAATGTATTAATTTTAATTAACACATTCTAAGCACCCTTTCCTAGCACACCAACAGGAGGGCAGTTAGATTGCCCTCAGCAATAGCATCGCGCTTCTATTAAAACTTGCTCTACATGGAAGAATGGTGTTTCTTTTTCGTTTTCTTTTTGCTTAGTAAAGCTTTTTGCCAATGGAGAAATGGAAAACTTTCTCATCGTGTCTCTGGAGCGTTTGGTCACAGAGAAAAAACGGTAGAGAGAGAGAGAGAGAGAGAGAGAGAGAGAGAGAGATAGAAAGAGAGAGGCGCACAACAATTGCAAACAATCGGATATTTTTTGGCGGGAAGTGGAACCGGGTGTTCGGGTGGAAAATGTAGTTTAATAATTCGGAGTTAGTTTCGATGGTGTTGCGAACTGGAAAATGCCTTCCTTGCTTGCAAACGTTCTAATACGAGCGCTAATGATTGGAAAAGTTTGCCAACTGCAGACCGGTAGGGAAGTGCCAGCAACCGGACAACCCGAGAGCACTGATTCGCTGCCGCGTAACGCTCGCAGTTATTTCACATTTTACGTCATATACTTACGCTTCATGTCCAACTTGACGGCACTGGAAAGTGGTGGCACGACGTGACCGTTGCTTGTTTGGCACGTATAAACCTGCGAATGGAAAGAGAGCGAAAGAGAATGATAGGAGGGAGTTACGATAAACATTTGTTCATAATTAAAACTTTGCCGTTTTCGGAACACGTCCCCACCAACCGTGCAATTCTCGTTTTTTATCCCCGAGCAAAGGCGATGAGACGCTTCAGCGCTACTGGGAATGGTGGGTTTTTCCCCCAATGACCCCCAAAAGGGGCCATGTTTGGCGTAAAAAGATTCACATTATAGAATGCTGTACTGGTATGCTTAGTCCGTCCCTTGATTACCGATTTGGTTTGGTGTGTAATTAAACAGCGATCGCCCAACCACACTCTTGAGACGATGGAGGCGCCTGGTAACGCGTTCGCTTTTGCGATAAACAACAAACTTAAAATCTGTAATGACGGTTACGGGTGAACGAACGTCCGACACCGGAGCATTGGGTGAGTTTACTCAGTCGAAATCAACTGGAACACAAAACTTGATTGATTAGTGTCCGGCGAAAGTTCAAATCGCGTACCGTGCTTCATGATCGAGCTGGTGATTATTGATCGTTGCGAAGCGCTTTTCGCCAAAAGTTCCGTTTCCTGCTGACTCAGCCAATTATTTTTTCAGTGAAAATAAAGCCGAAGGAATCGAAAATGAAGCATGAAAGTTGTGCCAAAAATTGGAACTTCTTTGATAAGGTCGAGTGAAGGATTTGATTTAACCATTGGACGGTTCAGTAATGCAAAATTGTAAAAATGACAACAACAAAAGCAATTGTTTTGCTAACTTTTTTGATTGAACTCAATTTTGATTATTTGTCTTTTCTGAAACTTGTTATGATCAGTGAGCGTCACGTTTTACCAACACAAAACGGTGATTAATGTCCGATTGTTTGTTGCTTCCTACCTACCGCCAATTTTCCCATCGTTTCCTTAACCTTCCGGTTAGACAATACCTACGATGCATCGATAACACCAGCTGCATTTTATTCAACGATTCAATCGCAAGGATTAAGCCAAATCTTTCAATTCCATCGCTACCTTTACCGCCCGGCAAACAATGGCACACGGTGGAATGATTTATCGTTCCTTCCGGTGGTGTGGTTCCGTGTCCACAATCCAACGCCGGAATCCCCGATCGATCAGGTAGACCAGTGTTTGTGTATGCGAAGTCAGTGAGTTGGAATTTTATACTTTCCTCTTGTTTTTCGTTTTTTTTTTCGGGGAGCACCTTCTACTCTGCCATTGTTTTTCGATGCATGATAATGACAACAATGGCATTCAGGAGGACAGGATGGACAGGATTTTAGTGTCAGCATATCCGGATTTTGTGGCTCTCCAAACTACCGTTCGGAAATTCATTCTCTTTTGTCTGTGTGGTTGTATGTGTATGTGTGTGTGTGTGGGAATAGGTTTTGTTTTGTTTATAGTACTGATTGAGATTTGATGATAGCTTTTTGGTCTCTCTTTTCGACACACACTACATTCATCGATCGCCATTGGACCATTATAATCAAAATGCTTACCAACCAAAAACATCATTATGCTCGTCATCATTATCATCATCATCGTTCTGATTGTTATTATTAGTGTTACGAGGTTCATAAATCGGTTTCCTGCCCGCACCTTCCGCCACAGTGCTGTTCCAGTATATAACACGATATCCGGACACGAGGGAAGAATTTCGTGCATAATATGCAAAGGAAAAACTGAAACACAAACATACATACACAGACAGTGCGCAGTAAGCGTAAAATAAACACGATAAAGTCCCACCACCTCCTTAAGACGGTCTTCAAGACTTCCGGCAACACTATTGGGTAAAGTTCCCGGAACACGACTTCCTGGAAACAAGTCAACGAGCAAAAAAGAAACCACACCATCATTTCAAATGTGGGCACACTTGAAAAAACCCACGTCGTTAAAGGATACTCGTCCGTCTCGAAAACCGAAAAAATGCGGTTACGCTTGATTTAACCGATGCTCGATAGGTGTGCGTGTGTGTGGTTCTGTCCTCTTCGTTTTATGTTTTACATCATTCTGACGGAAGCTAATCAATCAACCATACTTAACCGAAAAAACGAAGGAGCATAGTTTACGTCACGGAGGTCAAATTTAGATTTCCCAGGACTGGTTTGCCGTAACATGCGGAAGCACTTAAACCAGTGCTTCATGATCAAACCAATCCAACTTCGATGCGAACGACTGTTAAAAACCCAACAGGGCGAACAGTTCTGTTGTTGAGCTTATTCATGGAAGAGACCTAAAAAAATGCACCACAGCCTTTGTCCGCAATGCCACAAACGGCTTAACATCTCTTCAGATTGGCTTTAATTGAAGCCACTACGGCTGCAACGAACTCTGGCAGCAACAGCTCGAACAGAAATTCGATAGTATCGAAGCCCTAGAACAATACGCCTCCAGGAAGCTGGAGGAGGCGTGGAATGGATAGCTCTCCCTGGATAATAATTGTATCCACACGGGACACGAGACGTGAACTTTAGCACAAGTAGCGTTAGCGGCAGGTGCGGCTATTACACCTCTCACCGTTATTATGTCGACAAAGTTGTTCGTTGTGTTGTGTCATTTAAACTGCCAAAGACTACAAATAGAACGCCCGGAACCATTACGCTCCCATGGACTGTTGCTCGTAATCCAATTGTAAAGGTCATTGGGTAAAGCCAGGACATCGATACTTGTACTGTTTGTGTTCTGGGGAAGTTTGAAGCCATAGGGAGGAGGAAGCAAATGGTGAATGCGGTCCGTCGAGTCAAAGGTTACTACTTGTCCATTGTCGCGACGGAATTAAGAAAATAAATTCGAGCATTGTGACGAGTCTTTAAGGTGTCTGAATTGAAGAGGATTCAAAGAAAAATTGGTCGATACAGGGAGAGGTTTTCATTCTAACTTTATCCATCACACATCGTATTATAAGCCACTTTTAGTTCACTGAAAGTTTTGTATCGGTGAGTTCTCTTTATCCTCTTATGGACTTTATTTCATCCTATTTTTATGTGAATAATTTTAGATATTTTTTTTCATTTCATATAGGTGGAAACTCGTCAAGCGCAGCAAAAGGGGCGCAAGAAACATTTTGCAAATTGATACAATTCACTTAGTGACATCCTCACCTAACTTGGCTCTCGGGTGTAGCGTAAAATATGATCAATCATTCTTGGACATGGTGAAGGACGAACCCCTCTGCAACCGAACCGATGTCGTTTGTCTGTCTTCGGTGTGTATGTGTCTTTGTGTGTGTGTGTTTTTTTAAAGTCACCGAACCTAAGAGGGTTTTCTCAGGCTCGGAGATACCTAGCAGCCACAAAAAGTACAAGACGAAAACCCAAAAAACCCTACGAGCACGATATAGCACCAGATCGTATTAGCATAATGCGGGAATAAAACCTATCCGCCCCAGAATGGTTCACAGAGCAAAAACAAGCGCACTTTCTGTTGTGTGGGTGTACACACCTCGCCCACAGTTGACGCAACTTACCGTGTGTAGATCGTGGCGTGAAAGCTTCTCCAGGTAGAGGACGTTCTTAACCGTACCGTCCGGCAGCACGAGGTACGAATCGTCCAGCAGAGCATGCTCCCGCCACCAGGTTACCTTCGGTGCCGGTTGGCCACCGCTCGAGATGCAGGTCAGATTAATGTCCGCATTCTCCCGGTACGGGCCGACCACGTTGTTCAGTACGGCCGCCCCCAGCTCGTCTAGGATGGTAAGCTTCGTCGGTGGTACTGTGGTTGAGGGAGATGGGAAGTAGTAAGCGTGGCGCGTTAGAATGGAAATTGACACAAGCTGCACAATGCTTCGGTGTCGGGGAATCGGAGCAAAGAAGATAACCTGCCGATAGCACGCCGTAACGCAACCTAGCCCCTGAATGTATGCTATGCGTGTCGGATGATGGTGACAAGATCTGTTTTTCTTTTACCATTCTTTTAAGCGCATATCAAAAGTAAAAGAAAATACAATTTCCGGCCCGTCCGTTGGTGTCGGTGATGATGGCATCAAGCCAGCGTACGGACCACTTACCGAGCACATCCAGATCGATCCGGCAGTTTTTCGTGGGCGATTTGTGGAAATCCACTCGGCATCTGCAGCGGGGTCGGTTGTGTGTTTGTTTTACCAATGACCGGCGAATGGAAGAGAAGAGAAAATACAATTTAGTGAGCAGGCAAGAAACAATTTTAAGATGTTGTCCTTTAACTAAAGTTGCGTTTAACTTTGACGAGTGTATTTAAATGTTTAAGTGTGTTTTGAAAAGATAAATTTAAATGTAAATAGTTTTTTTTTTTTGTTGTTTCCAAATTTAAGTTCGCATATTAAATTGCGAAACACAAAATCCATCAAAGCTTTGTCATGGATCGTTTCTTAAAATCCTTTTTTCAGAGCGTGTATCCCTTTTTTCCCTTCCTATAATTCAACAGGGATTAGTGTCTGTTGTATGGTCCCGGGGAGGATTTAAAAGAAAGCAACACAAAATCATCCGTTCCGCTAACTCCCATTTAGCTTGGCGATACTTTCAATATGTTCCGTTTTTACGAGGACGTAATCTGGGCCGAATGATCTTTTGCGTTTCTGTTTTATGTGTACGCGTTTTTTTACTTCGAATATTTGTAATTGATTTAAAATTTATATCACTTTCTGTTTTGTTTTTGTGCACCAAATTCTCCCATTTCGGTGCTCCTCATTGCAAACATTAACAGTAGAACGTTTTGATTTTTTGTCCCATTTCCCAGTCAATCCAGCCCCGGCTCTTCGCATTACTTTTGCAATGTGATGTAATGTGTTTCTTGTGGCAAAAAGAAAGCAAAAAAAAAAAAACAGCCCAAAAAATCCAAACACAACGTGGACGTGGTTGTGCCCGTTCCGAAGGGCAAATAAAAAGGAAAAGCATCTATCCGTTTTCGAGCGAACAGCTTTCCCGGTCTGCGAGGGATATACCCTTTTAGGATGTTAGCCTCTTTTAAAATGAGAACCCTTCGCTTGACCGAAAGGCACTGGGTCTTTGGGATCGCTTTTTCGAACGGCCCAACGAAATGCATTCCCGAATTCCCCTTCCCGTTGGCCAGCTCGCTTCTTGCTCTGGTTGGCTTGTTAGGATCAATTTAAGAGCGCTTCCTTTCGATTTCGATGCCTCGAGGTTTGATGTTTTTTTTGTTGTTTGGTTTGGTTTTTTAAGGACTATTAAACCGAATACAAGACGAGGACAGTAAAAAAGTCCTCCATTTGCCAAACGAAAAGACAAAGTTCCAGACAGCCATCCTTTCACATCTTTCTTCTTGTAGCTTACTGTTTTTGCATTTTATTGTGAAACTTTAGTCACTTTTTTTGTGTGCTGTTGTTTTGTTTCTCTATACATATTATCAAATACATTCGATTCGCAATTCTGTTTCAGCTGTTTTCATTTTTCCTCCCCAAAGAAGTACACACCCCCATCGGCCATTCAGTCACCGTTCAGGGATGACGATAAGGCTTGTGTAGCACGACGCTTCGAAATGTCAACCTGTTTCGATTCCTCTATTTTTTCCTAACTTCACAATTTTGAATCATACGCCGGTTCCGTCGGTTGTTGTCACAAACTTTCGATTTGATTCGTAGCCTTTCGCAAAGGAAATTGGATTTGACTATTTGCATCCGGGAATTGGGGTTTTCGGTAGGGTTGTCAAAAACGAGTTAGAGGAAATGTCGCACAAGGACACTCTCGTCGTAGTGGTGGATCGGTCGAAAGCGAATGTCAATCCAGTGCTCAGGCTAGCAGTTGGAGAAAAGTTGCTAAAGCTGTAGACCACCAACGAGAGAAGAAAAAAACGTGAAATTCAACTCCGAAAAACATACACTTGACAACAACAAGTGTGTTGCTGGAAGATTTGTTGGATAGCCTTTGGGTTAGGGATTCACCGTTTTTGCCGGGTTCGAACTAGAAACTCAAAAGCAGACAATGAAATGTAGAAAGCATACAGACATGCACAACACACAAACTGACCTGATAAGTGGTCAAAGTGGTTGTTGAAAGGATCCGTTCCAGATGGTTAGGGTAGTTCACAGTACAACCAGATCGGGTAAAGCAAATGATAGGGTACTTTATGATAAAAAATATTACGAGCAGGGCTAATATATGACAAAGTAGGGGTAGAAGATTGTATATTTGAAAAAACATATTTGGTCACTATTTTTTGGGGAAATTATTGCCCATGAGGGAAGTTTGCAAACGGTAAATGGAAGTAGTAAATCGTTAAATTAAGAAACAGATTTTTTTGAAGGAAATGATGTACAATTCTTCTCAAAGCAATGATCATGAACCTCAAAGCGGCATTTGACCGTTTTTTACCTCACGGCATTCTCCTTAGAAAATTGAAAAAAACTTGAACTCTCGGACGACATTCATTCGTGGCTTTATTCTTATCTATCAATTCGTGTATATCAAGTCAAACTTGACAATACTTTTTCATCATGCTTTATGTCTCACTCTGGCGTACTGCAAGGAAGTGTGTTAAGTCCATGTCTTTTTATTTAATTTATTAACGATTTACGCGAGGTCCTACCTCAAGATTTGTTTCTTTGTTATGCTCAAGATGTTAAATTGTTCTCCCGTATATTCTCTTACTTTGACTGTTTACAACTTTTACATGTAGTGTCTGTCAAACAACTTACTCCTATCTGTCCCGAAATGCACAGGGGTTAGTTTCAGTAGATCCCGCGATCCGAAATTTCACGATTACAAAGTAGTTGATTTGGCATTGATCCTTGTCCAACTTGTAAAGGATCTGGGTGTTTGGTTGGATTGCAAACTTTCATTCACTGATCACTTGAATATAATCATACCAAAAGCGAACAAGTGTGTAGGTTTGTTCCGGCGCCTAGCTTCCGAATTCTCTGATCCGGCTTACTTAAAAGTAAAGTGCTTTTAACGGTGTGTTCAACGTTCAACGGTGTGTTCAAGTGTTCAACGGTTAGGTCGATCCTAGAATATGCGTCTATCATTTGAACCCCAACGACTGCTTCGGAACTGGAAACTTAGGTCTGGAAACTCTTGAGACATGCCGATCTCGTGTCTAAGTCTCTTTCATTGCTTCCCTACTCCTTAATAATTGTGATGATTCTCTCATCTTTGTAGAAAATCGCCGTACGGTGCCCGTGATCCGTTCTTGCGTGCCATTCCTTGCTTCAACAATAATTATGCTCTGTTCGATTTTCGCCTTTCCTTTACATATTTCCGTTCACGTCTCCGTTTTCCAGCTTATTCATAAATGTTTCCAATCCGTATCTACCCCCAACCCCTACGATTAGTTTTAAGAACTTACAATATTGTTCAACCATTGGTGGACAATTCTTAATAAACAAAACATTACAACAATACAACAATAACAGAATGAAGTCTTAAAACTCACATGGCACGATTTGCATAAACGGGGGAATCATATTAATCTGGAGATACATTAACGCAGAGAAACGCAGTTTCCAATGATCTGCAACGAGCAATTTGTGTGAGCATAATGTTACTGAAATACTCAACCCAACATTACGTTCCGTACATTGTACACCACTGCTAGCGCTAGCACTTCAACTGACACGCCAATCATGTTGCCTTAACAATGAACAGAGCGTACTGTGCTTAACAAGACTGCTAAAGTGCTCGTGTCATGCGTTTACCAGCATAAACAAAATTGTCGGAAAAAGTTTACAACCATCTTCTGACAGGTAATGTACAAGATCGTACACACATTTCTACACAGAATTGTTCCTCGGTTCCTGGTTGGGGTAGACAACAAGCTTACGGGCAAGAATCAAGGGAAAATAAATATCGAAAGCATTATCACATCACACCCTGCATACTGTAGGGCTGCACCCAGACATGGTGATGAGATTTTTGCTACCTATCCGCATATTGGATTTTGGTGAAAATTTCAATATTTCACGTCGTAAAATCATCATTGCCGTGTAGTGCGGATAGCATAACATTCGGGCGTGAATGCGTAAACTCGTAAAATCTTATGAAATGCCACCATTTTTGTAGCCTTCTTGTGGAGGTTCCCAAAGATAGGTGTGTAAAAATTCTTTCCCAAAATAATCATGACACACCATACGTACGTACACCTTCCGATAGGGGTTAAAGTGGAAGCATCCACCTACTACATTATGTT
This sequence comes from Anopheles maculipalpis, assembly GCF_943734695.1. Taxonomy (NCBI): domain Eukaryota; kingdom Metazoa; phylum Arthropoda; class Insecta; order Diptera; family Culicidae; genus Anopheles; species Anopheles maculipalpis. The sequence continues at coordinate 43,810,094 of NC_064871.1, read as the reverse complement.
TGCAGTTCCCTTCCCCTTTAGAACTTGCAGCAAACCGTTAGTACCGGCATAGTTTAGTGTTATGGCACATCAAGGTTTCCTAAGGCAGGCTGGTGCGATGAGAGAAAAGCAGCAAACTCTTCAATGAAGAGCCAAAAAGCTTGGAAATGGCATTGAAATGGCAAATGAATGCTCGAGGCAAGAGGTTTAGTTTTTTTTCATTCTCACTCACCTCCCTCGCCCAAGTCACACTGGTAATCGAAAAGGAAGCAGATCAAGAGGTCAAGATGGTTTTCGTTCGATTGCAATGTTCCAGAACTTAGTGGGTTGGTTGATTGGAAGGGAGTTGCTTAACCGGGGTCCGGGTCAAATATACGCAACCGAACGGTCAAACCAAACAAAACTGGACTCAATCGTTTGCTAGTTTTTTTTTTGCCGGAAAATCTTACCAAATTTTTTATTTCGCTTCGGCAGTCAATTTTGCAGTGCCGAGTTTGCGGAATCCAGAAAAAAACTTTCATCGAGTGCCTTCCGGCAACAAAGGATTCTGGCTATTTGGTTAGCGATTGTTTGTTGCGAAAAAAAAGGCAAAGAATGTTGCACATAAAGTGAAATGCTATCATTGCGCATCGTTGTACGGAATCTTACTTTTCTTCTTGCTATTTTTGTGAGGCCGCAGTTTCTTCAAAAACCCCTTCCTTCTTGCTTTTGCATTCTTGATTTGGATGTGTAAACATTTGCTAGTATGCTGAATATTTCAGCCACCGAAATATGGTAAGTGGATTGGGTTAAGGCAACGAAATCTCCCTGCAGGGCACAAGCAATGCTGCCAGCGCTGCCAATTGCTGCGTTTGCCGACAGTTAACGGTTACGATGCGTTGAACGGAAAATAAAAAAAAACAAGGCGAGCATCAGGTAACAGCGCGCAACCATCGCCAGTTTAGAGAAACCGTACCGGAAGGATCGTTTGAAGCAATTTGAACTTAATATTAGTACAAGTTAATCCTATCCGCCGATGGTAGATTCTTGTGCTGAAGCACCCGCAAAACCGTAACCATACGAAACGAGAGATCGAGTAGAGCAAACGGCGTCAGATATGGCCACAGTAGTCATTTGGTGTAAAATAAACAGTTTACCTTTTTGGGCAATTTTGCCCAACGATAGCATTCGGTATCAGATTTTGCGCCGGCAAAAGCGGATGGCAATGTTTTGCTTTAAATAATTATTGCTGCCTTTGTTTTTTAAGGATGGAAATAGGATTTGACGATGGTCACAACTCTGTTCCATGTGAAATGATAGTTTGGTTGTTTGTTATTTTCCAAGAATCGCAGCGCTGCTGTGCTACATTTTTGGCAGTTGATGTACTGAAGTTTTATTATCTACAATTGATCGGTTTAGTTAAATTTAAGATCATCCTTACACGTCAATTAAAGAGTTCCATAGCTCGTCAGTTTATAGATTGTGGTGTTGACATCACTGTCCGCCACATCCTCACCGATTGCCATGGATACACGACACACCGAGCCCCCTGCCAACTAGAAACTAATTTAACGACAATCCTATCCCGACAAACTCCAGCAGAACCGCCTCATTAGCTTTTTACGCATCAGTTATTTATACAAAGAAATTTAAGCAATAGTCTAAACTTATCCGATACCACATGCCATAATAGTTTCCATAGTTTTATAGGCAATAGTTTTGCATAATATTTAAGCCACACATACTATAGTTTTGTATTAGATTAAAACATCCTTTTTGTATACAGTAGAGAGGCGAATGTAATCTCTGAGACTCAAAGCCTCTTTAAATAAACGAAAAAAAGTGTATAGCTTGAATTATTTGTAAAAATAATCCCATCTTCCCTTCGCAAACTTCACTCAAGGTTTGGTTGAAAATTCACCACATCTGCGTGAAGAACCAGCTCGGTTTGTTTGGAGTAAAAATTTTACCTGATGAAAATCTGCTACCTTGGCAGATTCACATGGGAGTATTCCTGTATTTTTTTGTTCTCATCATCGATTTGTACTTGATTGATATTATGGCTTATTTTATGGTTTTGATAAATTTCGTTTCGATTGCGCCAAAATGGCTACATTCCTTGCTGCAAAACGATCTCCCGGCCAGGGAATGATGATAATGCTGCTGCTGTTACCATATTCCTTTTTATGCTGAAGAAGCTGATACTCCCGGCAGGGATTGACGATGAAGCAATGTGCGGATGAACTTTTTTCGTCAGATTTTTCTTCCCAAAACCGTGTGGTCTCAAGCAAGAGGAAAAAGTACTCAATTCGCAACGCTCTCACGTGCCGAGTGTGCACTTTGTCAGGATTATGGACGTTGCGATGCTGGCTACCGAGATAGGTGTGTGCGAACCGTTTGCTTCAAGCAGCTGAGCGCTTTGTATGTTTTTTCGACACTCGCTTCCCTACACTAAAACCCATGAGAACAGCTGGAAGGAAACGGAAGGTACGGCAAAATACAGAAACTATCAGAGACATACACACATACCTGTACAGGCCGGCATCTTCCTGCTTGACGCCCTTGATCCGTAGGGCGGGTGGGCTGGTGTCGTAGTAGAAGTACGCCTTAGATTTAAGCACCGCCTCATCCGACCAGTGAATGGCTTGCTGAAGGCTCTTACCCCGTGCATCGAAGCTGAAAGTAAGAAAGGCGGAAAGAAAAATGGACACTTTGAGTGAAACGAATGAATTCCCAGCTGCGATGAAGTTCTCGGTTGCTGCTACGTTGCTACCATAGTGGTGGCAAAGACAACCCAAGCAGTAGGCCGCCCAAAAGGACGAGTTCCCCGTACGTGTACGTGCGGACGCGAGCTGACTTCGATTTGCTCCATTCGTTCACGTGTTCCGATGGCAAATAACTGGGCCGAGGAAATAAGCTGTCGAAACGTGTTGAACTGCGAACGAGCGAACAGAACCACGTACCGTGTTTGACAGCGAACGGATATTGTCGGGGTCTGCGGTTAAGAGCTGTCTGCGACGCTGCCGGTGGAAGAGCAGTGGACCGCAGTCCAATAAAATCCAAGTGTTGATCACTTACGTAAACAGCAGGAATTGATAGCGAAGGGTAATTTTCCGAGACGCTGCCAGCTAATGAAAGTGACACACTTGGCAAACCTCCTCGATGCGGAAAGTTCTAAGGGGTTCTCGAAAAACCTCGCCTCATCCCCGAAGTGTATGAAACGAATGCCGTTCGGGGATGTGGTCCATTAGGTACGGTGATGGGTTACCGAGATCCTGGTGCGTGGTGTGTGTCGTAAAAGAAATGTGCGTTTTTTGGTCTCCTCGCTGACTTCCTTATTCAGGCCTTCCCAGTACGATAAGATAAGCCATGGATAGGGAGGGTAACGAACTTGGGCATAGTTCTTGAAGGTGTACTTTGAAGATGACCGTGAATGGGGGATGACGTGGGTTTCGGAGGTTCAAGGAGCGGATCAACTACTTCATTGGTGAGATTTGTTCACCCGGAGGTCGTTCACTAGTGGTGATAGTGCTGAAGTGAGATTCACAAAATAAGTCAAGCTGGTGGTTATTTGCTTGGAAGATTTGATATGTTAGTGACTGCTGTTTCGTAACAGTTGGCTTTCTGTTGGATAACGGTGGATTTTATGTTCTCTTGGTGAATATCGTAATAAAAATTATATCTTATCCCATTCCAACCAGTTCAAATAAAGTTTCTGCAAGAGTCTACTAATAAAGGTAAAATTAGCATCGCGATCCACTACTGGAGTAGTGGATGAGATTAGATTATCGGTGAATTAAGAGAGTTTGCTTGAGTGGCCGTTACGAAGAACCTCTAGAATTGCATTTTTTTTGCTTAAATAAAGGTGGTTTAATGATACAACATTAGTTGATAGGATCGATTTAGAAAATTTCCTTAGCTCCAACATCTCAAAACATTCGATCATCACCCGACGATCTTGTTTGTTTTTCAGTCAAAATAATCTCACTTTTTTCTCTCCTTAAAGACTCTGGAATGTACTGTTTTAGTCTATAGCACGATTTTGAACCAGAAAGAAAGGTAAATCGACGATGGAAAACAATAATTTCCGGCAGTGCCGGCATTGTTCCAGTAGCGCTGTAATGACCATTGCATACACCGGGCACGTTAAACGCATGTATCAAGCCTAGTTGTTGCTACCAGACATTCGTTCCACTGCCATGTTTATGTTCGTATGCATGCCGCTCTTCATCAATTCTTTCGCCCACTGTTTGTCTTTCGGGGCTTATGTACACAGTCGCTCTGGTACACAGGATGCATGAGGCGGGCGAGCCGTGTGTAGCAAAGGGTTGCGGTGTGATCGATTGATGAGGGAAGTTTACAAATATCATTCACCTGGCAGCATAAACATTCGCAGGGTGGTTGTTGGAAGAGATACGGTGCGGACGGTGCTTTGTGGGCATGATAAGAGCGGACACAGGAGCACACGAGGCTAACGAGCTTGGCCTGGAAGGAACGACAGTACGCTGTCTAGCGCGTGGAAATACGTCAAGAATCGAGCATTGTCTGTACCTAATGCGCAAGCAGACACCGACCAATAGCTAGAAGAAGCAATTATATAATTTCCGTAATGAGATGATTTTAATTTAAGCTCTTAATGGACACTCTCACAGCCGGGAGGGTAATTTACTAATGGAAATCAATCGATAAATCGTGCCGTACTGTGCAGTTTGCCTTTGTTTGAATGAGGTGTCGGTAGTGATGGATGGACGATTTCATGGTTAGGCATAAAAGACTTAAAGTGGATAAAACCTTGTGTGTGAGGAACAGAAACGTTTACTTCTACGCTTAGCAGGAAGCGGAAGCAGCTTTTATTTTCCCATTTAATTTAAGAGACGCAAGATACCAGAAGGCTTAAAATCTCTGTAATTGTATATAGTCAGTCAGTTTCCCATGGGATGAACATTGAATTTTCAAACATTAAATGTGTCTGTGAACTATTCCATCGATCGAGAGGATTAAATATGCGGGTGTGAAATAGGACAAAGAGTCCAATCCTTTGAAGCAAAAAAGAATAAACAAATAAATAAATCCTTTCAATCAGGTTTAACGGAAGCTAGGGTTCAGGGCACAAACGAGACAAACATCCATCAAAATTGATAGATTTCATAAAAGAAAAAAACCGTCGGATCTAACTTTTCAGCATTAAAAACCATCAAAACTGGTCCGTCTGTGTGGACACGTAACATTAAACCATCAGCTTTTTCAGCTCAGCTACCAAAATGATTTTGTTTAATCGGCCGGCGGAGCGACAAATCAGTTCGGATGACATCATCACACCTGGCGGCTAGAAGCAGAGCTTTGGGAGTGCTGGGACAGAAAAATGAAGTCCAAAAAGCATTAGAAAAATGCCAAAAGCCGGTAATCCGATTAAAACAGATGTCATACAATGCCATCACAACACACGAGATGAGACCGAAACGAGGCCAACACAATACTCCCTACAGAGCAAGAGAGAGCTAGAGGTTTGGCTTCCGTTCCGATAATGTCCGGTGCTTATGCATGCATCCATATGCGCATCGTTCTAAGGGTATGTACGTCGAGGTAGCTGCATAAATGGGGGAGGTCTTTTTTAAAGAGATTTTTATTGTTCGTTTTTGTAGTCTTTCCTTTCAATCAACCTCGATCGCGACACATTTGGAGTTTGGTTACGGGTGTGGCATGATCGTATACGTGCCGGGAACTGATTTTAGATCAGTGGGTTAATCCTCTTTGGTATCGCAGGAGGAATGAAATAACCACTGTAGAAGCGTGTGAAAGGTAACGAATTCATCAAATACCACGTGTCACTAGGAGTGGTTTGGTGTTTGCCTTTTGAAAACGTCATCGATACCATTAGCTACCAAAATTTAACTCTTCGCTATAGTTGCATTAAGCTACTGGCATTAGCTAGGGAAGCTGTTTCTATATGAGACGATGGTAAATGTTAAAACGTTGTGGGAAATCATCCATTCTGCGTAGGGAGTTGATGCTTTTAACGTGAACCCGCACTAGCTGTTTACGACTTGTTCAGGGTTTGTTGTAATTAAGTTTCGTATTAAAATATCTTGCAATCTCATCGCCCAGATAATTAGAAACCATAGCCGCTGGGAAATGATTCATGCTAAGGTGTAATAAGAATTTTGCCAAAGTATGCAATTTTAGCTTCTTCTGTGTCTTCCACATCTCCAAATGCGAGGCTCTAGTAAGTTCCCGATAGTAAAAGTGGGTGTTCGATAAGACCCCTTAGGCAAACTCATATTTCTAAATATACATCACCTCATGCTTACAAAACTCTTGGGGCTTGCGAGAGTTGATAACCTACTGTGTATGCTTGTGCGGCAAGCTAAAGCATTTAGGGTTCGGAAGGTCTGTGACGAGTAGGAGTAAAAACGATGAAACGATCAAACAGAATATTCATCGGGCACGGTATTTGCTCCGCAAACAGGGGACCTTTCGTCGCCCGTACTTGTCGATTCGCTTCAAGTTTGTTTGATTTGGGACTTTTTATCACTTCCTGAGCCGGTTTTTCTTGTGTTTACGTAGAAGCAGCGGTTACAGGACGACACATAGAGCGCTCAGATCAAATTGACTTCCTCTGGTAAGATAGGCTAGAATATGACTTTTCACCTATTCGATTGACTTTTGCCATGCATGCGGGTGTTTTCTAGGATAAGAAAACCGACAACAGATACCGTTCTTCTTTGCCCAGGTGGCTTACGATGAAATATACCACAAAAAAAACTCCTCCGTGGTAAACAGCTCGGTGCAATGGAGAAAAGTCGTTGAGAAAGATTTAATAAAATCCCTACCCATAAAAATGTTACGTTCCGCGACGTGGCTCACGATCGCCAGGTATCGGACAGGGCAAGAAGATTGATTTTGATGTTGGCAGCAAACGCGCCCATCATTAGCATTTAATGTCCGCGACAGTTTTATAGCCGAATTCGATCCACCGAACCGATACGCAGGGCGCAAAACGTCGCTGATTTATGGTCAGTTAAGAAGCTTAACGACGCTTTGGATCGCTACTGCTGGTTGGGACCGAACGTGCTGTTTTACAAGATGCCATGCATGCAGGAAATAATGAGCTTTTTTCAACAGCCTATCAAACCATCCAAATCGAGAAGACAACATGTGACGTATCAAGATGCCCTGCCAATCAAGTACCGGGCACTAGGGAAACACAATCGGTTTTGGGTATTGCGCCAAAAGTGGATCAAATACTTTCTGCCTTATTTATTCGCGGTACAAGATGTACGGAGATAATTCACTCAAATGGACACAATTCGACGAGCGCGTGCATTGTGAAATGTGATGTGTAAGTGAATTATTTAAAATCAACAGTAATCTACATACTGACAAAATGTCAATAGTGGGATGATACGCATGGCAGGGTGCGCGTTCCGTTGATGTGCTCCCAGGTACGTGGACGGATTTTGTTTGTTTACGATAACGACTCACCCGGGTGACCATGATTCTCCATCTCCCGGAAGAGCTCTTTCCGGTGAGGAATCTGAATTAGCGACTCCCGTGTCAAGAAGAGGAAACAATCCGTGTTTATATAAATAATATGCTGGTTTGCTTGTACGTTCTCTTGGTGCAGCCACTCTCTTGGACTAAATTAGCATTCCGATGTTTATCGTTTTGTGATTGCTCTTTAGAGTCTTACCGAAAAGATTACAAGCGTTGGGTGAGTTTGCTCACGAACCGGACAAGTCGCCAGGATCAGGCTCCTTTATGGCGAACCAAAGCGACAGCTAACCAACGCGGTAGCTAAAAGCGCTTTAGCGAATCAAGACGCACGTCCGACTGGCGGATATGCAAACATACCCGACGTACCTCATCGTCCGGTGAGTGCAAAATCCTCTACTGATCCTATCTTATGATTTTCTTTCAATTGCATTCCTGCGCCGCGCCGTTTGTGTACAATCTTTCCGTTTTAATTTGTTTACAGTGCTCTTGACAACTGTCACCGGTGCGGTAGACTGTCTGTCAAACAGGAGCCAGGAGCTGTCCATAAATTACGTAACGCTTGAATGGTTTTCAGAGTGTGTGGGGAGTACCCTCTATCATTACGATTCGTTGCACAAGGGGAAGGGGGGTCCGCTCTGTGATATGCAAAAAGTTAAAAAAAGTTCGGCAAATGTATGTTTTATACAAGACTGTTGTTTCAAATCTAGGATATTATTTCATTATAATGCATTTTATGCATTCATCCATCACTGGTGGTGTAGGCGACAACAGTTTCAAACGGCAGGAGCCGTTCCCCCGTAGTGATGACTGATTGTCCAACTACGTGGTATTAGCAAGTCTAGTAAAAGCCATTCGATGGTCAGCGTGACCTCAGAAGGTCGTTAAACCTAGAACAAGAATCCATTTTATGACCTTTTGTCCAATGTTTCGTTTTTGTATCGTATCCATATGTTACAAACATTTTGGAATTTACAACTTCCTGCCGTGTAAAAACTGACGCCACTGTCGCTTCTACCACTGGACCAATCGCTATTGTAATTTTGCGATAAAAAGTTAAATAAATTTGACATTTTATCGAAAAATTTTACATAAATACATTTTTTATGGGATGGTTGGATTTGGACTCCCATATTAGCGTTACCTAATATGGCAGTGAAGGGATAAAAAAATCCTTATTTTATCGTTACTTAGTTTATGGACGGTCTCCTACTTTTATTTGTCATTTGCTCTTAGTATCAATTGAACCGTGTTTACTTGCTTTGCAAAAGTCTTCCATATGCGAATGCGGCGTGTCCTCGAAGTAAAAATCTGTTTCTAGGGTTAGGTTTCCGTGCAATGATGAATTTCTCCGCCAAGGACCACTCTGTGCTACAAGTGATTGTCGCAAAGGAAAGCAGTGTATAAAAGTTTGTTTACAAATCGTCTCAACTAAGTGTATTAGCTAGTGACAGCAGTGAGGAGTAACTGTACAGGTGCAGGTGAATCGCAAAAAACGAAAGATTGTGTCGCAGAAAAGACACCCGTGCATCAAGTGAATGGACAAACAGAAAATCTCCGACAACTGTGCAAAAGAATACGACGCTGGCCGGCATGAGTTCCGTAGCAAATAGCACACTCCAGTGCATAAGTTTGCTCACCAAATGAAAGTGAAAGCAGCTTATCTGAAGAGCAATATATTAGCTAGTTTATGAAGAGCGTTTCATTGGACAATTTTCACCATCGTTCATAATAGTTGGAGCGCAATGCAACGCCAATTTCCAACTCATTTGACAGTTTTGAAAAGATGATTCCACCACGATGATTGTCATGCATATCAAGATGGTTGGACAGAATGCACTTATTGCAGTAACTTGCTGCAACAAAACCACGAAGCAGTTGGACAAAAACGAGTGACGGTGGAGTGGAGAAAAAGATACTTACGAGTAAATTGGCTTCGTGTTGCCCTCCTTGTACCAGATTACCAAGTAGACCTTGTCCGTCATCATGGTCATGGTCGTTGGCAGCAAATCGCACGGCAAGGACACATCCAACCCGACGGCCGTTTGGACCTCTATCAAGGGACCTGCAAAGGACGAGAAAGGGCGAAAGAAGAAAAAGGTAAGAACAATGGCAAGATATGACAATTTGTGTTAAATTTAGCATGCTAAAACCATCGAACGGAGTACGAGCCGCACCCAGGATAATAGCCCTTTTATGCACCGTTTGAGTCATTGTTTTAGATGTGCTTATGGATTTGTAACACTGGTCATGTTGAGCACGAAGGATAAAAGCAATGGCATTTCTGCTCGAGTGGAAACTGATGTTTTTCATGTATGCAAAATAATTTCCATGATACCATATGCCTGGTGGCCAGGGTATTGAAACACTCAGCAGCAATCAATTCTACTAGTTTAGGTGGCTTCAAGAATGAACCGTATTGATATTGAAAATTCTTGAAATGCTTTTACTGATACGCTATATGCTTTTATCGATTCGGAATGTGAAAATATTCATAAAAGTCACTGACCTTTTATGACCGACAATCGCACAAATGTCAACCATCCTCAATACCTCTTTTTTATGGACGATGCGATGGGATAGGAGGATGAGGTTTTCCAACAGGAGAAAAAGAACCCTTCCTTAAGCGCACACTAACGATTGACAGATGGAGCACACAAAACAGCAATCATTAATTCTTGCGGTCGGTAGCATCTTCATCGTTGCCACCGTTCATAAGTCAGCCTGTCGGAGCTTCCATAATCCTCAGCTAATCCACACGAGACGTTTTGCCTCGAGTCCCGTTGATCCTCAACGGTTCTCGTCAGTGGAATGTCTTGTCAATTTGTGCGACCTGTGGAAAACTTCTGTGTATGTTTGTGTGTGTGTGCCTCGGGTGTGCTGTATCACTTTCCACTTCCGAGCATCAATCTGTCGCGCTGTGCTACACATTTCTTTATGAGGGTGTGTGGTGCGATGCTGACACACTTACGTCGGGTTGCAGACGAACGTGTGTTCTTGGTCGCGTTCTAAGCCGGGGTCCGATATTTCCTTCCACAAGTGACAGTTTTCAACACCAGGAAGGGGCACCAAAGCGCTAAGCACTTGCTTTTGCTGCCCGTCTTTCTGTAGCATGCTGTAAAGATGCTCGTTTGCCTGCTGATTCTACCATCCACTGACAATATGGCTGATGTTACCAGAAAAATGTCTCACAGTTGGTAATGTTGCGTTAGTGCCGCGTCGACACCTGGACGGGAACAGGTTCCACAGATGGAATGCTTTTTATCTTTTGCCGTTTAGAGGGACAATTCGACGACCATATGTGCAGAAAACCATCATGAAAATTGTTTAGCTTGTGACCTGCTTTCAGAGGAAAAGTTAGGTAGCTTAGGGCGCTAAACACTTTTTTCTATTGTTGGGTTGGGTTATACATATTCAATCTGTTTGCTACCATTCTACCATGTTAAATGTTGAAATTTTTTATTGTTTGAAATAAAATCACCAAACAACCTTTGGCAGAGAAGCCATCGGGAATATTTGTCATCGTATTTCCAACTAAAGATTTATTAGAGCTGTGCCACGTACTGTACAGCTGTGCTTACTTTGTATGCTGTGTATTTGCAGGTTCCGAAATGCTCATTTTTTACATCTTTTCCACGTAAGCGAAAAGCTCTGATATCACGCTGTAAACAATTTTAAATCGTGTCAGCAATTTGTTGAAACGATGAAACTTTAAACAACAGACTCCCTCTTCTTCTCAAACCATTTAGCAGGATGCATTTCCCAGCGTCAATTTCCGGTTTGTTGATATTTCACTTGTGCGCTCCCACCGACTGACCGACCAAAGATGCTGTCATCGTGATTTGTCGTAAAGTGTACTGTGTAACGTAACGAGAAACTTTGTTTGCGCACGTCGTCACTTGGCTCGTGTGATGAAGCGAACTGGGGAAGGAGAATTGCGTGCTGGTGTACTGAAAGAAAGTACCATAACGACAGCATAAGAAGGACATCATTTCGTTTGAGGAAGACCACGGGAACAGAAGATCACGAAGAGTTTCTCCTTTAAAGTAAGACAGTCTATTTTGTTGGCAGTCTAGGTGATTACCGCGCTCGCAGATCTGCCACCGTTCCTACCAGCTTTCGCTACCGTTGGTGAAGGAGGATTGTCAAGAAACGATACCTCAGCGCCAGTGGTTGAGATATCGAAGCTGGCCGATAGTTTGCTCTTTACTGACAGCAAATAAACCTGCCGGTTTGAGTTAGGACACAGCACTGAGCGGTTCCAGCTGGGTTTGTTCGTTTGTGGCGCGGTGTTCCGCGCTTCGAGCGGATGAACCGGTACATTGGCGCTATTTCTATTTCATCCAAATGTTTCACGTCTAAGAGGAGCGTTCCTTCCTGTAACTATTTTCTTCGTTTAATCGTGTTGCCCTTGCATTCCACCGATGGATGGTGCACGTTTTTGTACCGCAGTTGGCACGCTGTTTGTTTGCCGTGAAGGACAGCTCGGTGGTGTTATACCATGGCACGAGGCGAAGGACACACCACACAGACACATAAACATAAATTTGCTGCCTCTTTTTGTCCAGATGTCTTTAGTAAGCGTTGGGCAAAAATCGATACATTGCAGGTGTATGAAAAGGGGAGCCAAATTTAGACGCGAAGCGTACCGGTAATGCTTGCACATACAGAAACAGACAAAAAAAAGCAGTGTGGCCCGTGCCCGACATTATTCTCGACGTAACGCGTGCGGCACTAACGCCTTGCCGTGGGTTCCCGGCTGGGAAAGGGCGAACATGAACAGGCACCCTGGGAAGAATTCCCTTCCAGTTCGATGGGCACTCTTAACGGTTCGTTCATGTGTCACGGGGGTATCGTTCGGGGGCTCGGCGACCACCACCGGACGAAGTTGAAGAGTGTTTCTCGCCGGGGGAGATAAATTACGTCATATTTCATCGCCTTGCCACGTCCCGCCTGAAAGTTACCGGGGCAGTAGTCGCGATAGGAATGTTTGAGTATGTATGTATGTGTCTGAGAGAGATAGAGTCAGACGAAACGAGAGAGATAGAGTCAGACGAAACGAGCCGATGGAAAACACAAAGTCAAAGCACAAATATGGAAGATTTCCCTCGGGAAAATGAGGGTGAATTTCGGGAAAGGTTTTTTACCACGTGGCGTTAGTTGGTGAGTTTTTTTTTTTCGTTGGTTTTTGTTTTGGTTTGAGTGGTACGCGAGACGAAAATGTAAGTGGCAAACAAATGAACTGCTGCTGCTCCCGCCGGCCAAAGATATAGTACGGGTGTGTAAGGTGAGCGTAGGGCAAGGTGTTCGATGAAGAAATTTTCCGAAAGCACACTCCCCGTGGCGGAAATGGTCCATCAGAGACGTGCGGCCATGTGCGGCCAGAATATTGGAGGGAGTAGCCCAGGCGTGCCTCCTTCACGCCGGAAGTGCACGATAAACGATGAACCCAGGAACGATGGAATGAATGGTAAGAGAGAGCGAGATCGTGTGCCTCAAGCGCACGCAGGTTTATCGGGCGGTTGGGGAAAACTTTTGCCACCAAGCGTCGACGGTTGGACGTGAAGGTTTTCACGGTTAATTGAAATATTTCCTTCCCACCCGGCCAACGCTAGATGCCTCTTTTTGTTTGTTAATCACACGTATCTGAAACGTGGCGAGTAGGAAAACGACGCGTCGAGAACGACGAAGGTGAGTGTGGTTTTTACTTTACCAACGGTGATGGTGACGATTTATTGATTTAAGGCAGTTTAATGGCACAACCAAACCGGTCATTTCCTTGTGTTGCCTTTACCATCGCATACACCGAATGGCATAAGAATGGAGGGAAACCCAACGGAGCGTTTAATGTTTTTTTTTCAATGCTGATCTATTTCGGAACATTTTTTTGTAAAGACCTTTGGCTAAGAAGCGCATGACTTCAATGAATGTTGATTTCAATCAAAATCCATCAATTAATCATTGACCCTGGTTAGATGTCATTGCAATAGGGAATTGCTTCCGACTGTACAATACCAGCTTCCGGAAGCTAGACATTTCTGTTTTCCCATCTAACCACAGATCGTTAATAACGCAAAGTAGAAAGTTTTGTCTGGCTTGTCGCAAGGGAATGAAGCATCCCGATCTATTTGTCATCTTGGACAGTTTGATGAACGATTAATATTGTTGAAGGCTAGGTTTCGCCTTTTTGCGTAACAATTTAGAATAATCATTGTGGCATAGAGACGTCAGAAGTTAAAGCACTATAGACCAGGACACTGAGCGTATCAAAAACATGATTTATTAAAAACAGTTGATTATATTTCTATTTTTTGTTTTGCCCTGCACAACACTACCCAATTAGCTGTATTTAAAACAAATTAAATGAGCTTGAAACAACCACATGGCGTGAAAACTTCAGTCGTCCGCTCTCGACGCCCGAATGTAGTACGGTCTCGAGTAGTGTTTCGACGCCGCACGATAGTTATTTCGATTAATTACTCTAATTTTGATACGATTGGCGTGTTCTGGACGCAAAACGCAGGAGAAACAGTAAAACCTTTGGCTGCATTATTAATGCCACCATAGCACCAATAAAGCACACACACACACACCTGGCCGCGGGTTTAACCAACGTTTTTCCAGCCGGCTGCCTTCGGGTCGGTTGATTTGAACGTTTTATCCGCCAGCTTGATTCCGCTCTCTAGTGGCGATCGACCGGTGATGGGTCACTTAATTAAGGAAAATATGATTGTGGGACCCACTCCAATTAGGCGCGAGTGGTTCGACATACATACACACGAGGGCTGTGTGCTTTGTGCCTCCCAATTGAACATAAATAACCGGAGCCTAACCCTTCTGACAGTCGAAGCGGAAGCAGAAAGCAATTGGAAATTAAAGCTACCGACATAAAACGCACGCTTCGCACAATTATTGATCCTGGTTGACTGTTGAGAGTCCTGCATACACACACACAAACACCTGTTTGAAGAGGCTTTCATGTGATGCATTGCACTTCAAGCCGTGCGTGGGGCATCATATTGACATCAAGTGGCTACTCCAAACGGCGCTAGTCGAGGTGGTCGTGAAGTTTGTCCGTTGGTTGTTTTATGCGTTTATCTTTCGAATTGCTCAATTCTTGAACGTCCTTCTATCGCACGCATGGTTGATAAACGGATTTATAAATTTTCATCCAGCTGAATAGAATTCAAATTTGAAAATCATAAACAAAAAACTCTTGTCCTCCATTTCAACAGCGCTATAAAAATACGCCATGTTTATAGGTGTTCTGAAACGATGTGCGCTGATCGCTCCGTTTGTTTGCTTGTCACTTGCTTTCCATTAAGTTTCCATTTGAATGGTTTTGATCTAAATATTTCAAAAGCAAGGACACCACAATACGCCGAATAGTTAGCAGTTGAAAGATGGTGTTTTGGTAGAGGCAAAATGGTTCCGACCTTCTCATCCGTTCTATAGCATCCGTTAAATGAAAGGAAAAATTGAGTTCAAAATGTACCAGCAGTGCACAAACCCGCGCGATTCGTCAAAAAGAGCATCCCCATGATCATGTGTGCAACAGTTTGTGTGCAACACACACACACACAGACAGGTGTGTGGGGTGCTTGCTGTTATTTATTTTATTGATTTATTATTCTCGTTCCGGTGGCTATGCTGACCTACATAGTACATGTACGTATGCGGGAGATCGGTACTCGATACGGTGCAGCAAACATGTGCTCGATTGGACAAGATGTGCATTATTCTACCTGTCTGTCTAACCCGTCTGTGTTCACCGGTCTGACCGTTTTCCGGTGGGTTTGGCTCGGAAGTAAAAAAAACGAATCGTGATGCAATTTCGGGCGCTATTTATTGTTGGTCAGCGCGAACCGTGAAGCTCATATTGATGATGGGGTGTGTGAAATTTGGTACACCGTTCAGCTTTATATCATTTTGGCTGGTGAAATTGCATTCATGTGTAGTATGTTCAAAAATTGATTTTTATTGACATAATGCATTCGTAGCGTAGCTCGTGTATTGTGATGTAGGAAGGTTAATCGATTGGGAGAGATAAGGTTGTCGTGTTTAAGTTGATTTAATTTCCATCATAAAACTTTTTGGTTTCGGTCTTTCTAAGTATGACATTAGGGTGTGGTGAAGTTCTGAAAGGTAAATAAAATGATCCTTATTTGTTTATGGCAGGATCTGGGTTCAATTCCCATTCAGACGACCAAGAATGTCGTTATGCCAAGAAGAAGACTGATTTCGAATAAATGATATAAGATGTATGAATTAATCATGTATGGCGTTTTATGATGCTGGAGAATTATTGGATTTTGATGTATCAAAGTTCCCCCCGCCATCCCTGGACGAAGTCATCAGTTCCATCAAACAGCTGAAATGCAACAAATCAGCTGGCAGCGATTGGCTGGTTGCCGAACTGTTCAATATGGGTCCGGAGAGGTTTTCCACCATCATGCATTGGCTGATTGTTAAGATTTGGGATCAGGAAGAACTACCGGACGAGTGGAAACTGGGTGTCATACACCAAAAAGGGCGACAGGATGGACTGTGCTTACTTCCGGGCCATTACAGTCCTGAATGCTGCCTATAAGATCCTGTCCCGAATACTCTTCTGCAGACTGGAGCCCCTTGCTACAGATTTCGTCGGAAGTTACCAAGCTGGATTTGTTGGAGGCAAATTGACAACCGACCAAATCTTTACTCTACTGCAGATGCTCCAAAAATGCCGGGAGCACCAGATCCCTACGAACCACCTGTTCATTGACTTCAAGAAGGCCTAAGATAACATAGATCGGACCGAACTATGGAACACCATGCAGCAGTACGGAGTCCCTGAGAAGCTGGTCACGAATCCTGGGCACGATTTTCACCCGATCTCTTCAATTCCTTGGCTTCGCGGATGACATCGACATCATCGGACGGACAACTGTAGCGGCGTGCGAGGCGTACACCCGACTGAAACTCGAGGCCAATAGAATTGGATTGAGCATCAATGCGACGAAGACAAAATACCTGCTTGCCGGAGGCTCTGACCGTGATAGAGCCCAACTCAGAAGCAGAGTATCAGTTGACGGCGACAATCTCGAGGTGGTAGAATAGTTCTGCTACCTTGGTACGATAGTAACTTCGGACAACAACGTAAGCAGTGAAATCCGAAGGCGCATTTTTCAGGGGAATCGTGGCTACTACGGACTCCACAAACTCCTGCGATCCAGAAGACTCCAAAAACACACGAAATGCACGATTTACCGCACCTTGATAAGTCCGGTAGTCCTCTACGGGTACGAGTCTTGGACTATACTGACGGAGGACGCAAATGTACTCGCCATTTTCGAAAGGCGGGTGCTAAGGACTATTTATGGCGGTGTGTTCGAGCAGAAGAAGAATGAACCACGAGCTAGCTGAGCTGTTTGGCGGTGCTGATATCTTGACGGTAGCCAAAGCCGGAAGGATACCTTGTCTGGTGATAAGGATGCCGGACTCATGCCCGACCAAGAAGGTGCTCGTCAGCGACCCGTTCGGCACGTTCGGATCAAAAGGAGTCTAACCTGTCGGAGATCAGATGCAGCCGTGGATGGAGGACTGCAGCCCTAGACCGAGTTTCGTGGAAACTGATTGTAGAACTGGCCATGTCGACGCGAGGTGCTCATTCCTGAGCAGGCCAAGAAGAAGAAAAATGTATCAAAGTCATCATTTCGTGGGCGTTTGCGTATATTTAAGAATTTCTTTCCGTAATTTTAAGAAATTCTTGAAGAGAGATGTCTGATAAATAATTTTAATAGATAAATTTAATTTCAAAGTTAAAGTTGACAGCCATCCGCAATCCACCATGTCATTTTGTGTGTTAAATTTCAGGTTTTTGATTAAGATAAATCATGACTGAACGTTTTCTATTGTGCTAGCTGTTCAAAATATGCTCAAGAGAGGTTGGGTGTGGTTTATTTGATTTTCCTTTTCTTTTTCTACAACATTGCTGTACGTAAAATTTGTTTAATGTACGAAAAGGGACTTTATCTTAGATCAGAATTTGTAAAGTTACGTATAGCAATTCTATGTCCACTAGAGAATATGTGTACTTGAGCATAGTCAAAGTGTGAATTAACCCATGTTTAACTTCCTGGATTCTAGAAAACAAAATTCCGAACAAAACGAAACACACCCTGTTTTCACACCACACATTCCGGCATCTGGCTTGTAATGGAAAATAGATCCGGGATTTAGAAGCGGATAAGAACTCGATAAGATCTTCATGCTCAAGTGCTCTAGCTACGGCAAAAGGGTACCTGCTCCTGTGCTGCCTGTGACTAATTCTTTTCCGGTAGAGAACCTTTCCGGGCCGGCCTTTTGCTCGTGTTTTAATTATTTCAACATACATTCCAACCCATTCTATGGAAATTTCATATTTCGCTGTACTCCACTCCGGGTACAGGTGTGCTGCAGTGTATTAAAAAAAATCTACATATTGTACGATCCGTGTTTACCCAAACCTTTCGTTATCGATGATCTTGGTTCCATTTGTCTTGCTTCGTTTCATTCGGCATTGGGAATCGAATAATCGATGAATATTTTTGCCAAATTTATTCAATTGCCAAACAGCACAGAAAGACTATTATTAGCATATTACTGGCGCAATTTTGTGCGAACTACTGAAGCCGTTCGTGGGCATTGTTTCGTTCTGTTTTCTTTTCCACCCGAAAAACCCATTGCATTGCTGAAGGGAGTAAAGAAAACAAAGTTTCATGGTAAAATGATTGTTCAACGTTGTTGCAAAAAATAAGAAAAAAATGGTTGAGGAGGATGAGTTTTCCACCCACTTTGTCGGTACGTTCGATGACCCGATTTGGAGCTGTGCCTATATCAATTCGGATCGTCGTATCAATTTGGCTTTAGGGAATCGGTTAAGCTTAAAATACGGTAAAGGATAAAACAGGCAGGTACGATGGTACGAAAGTGGTTTCAATGAGGGGACGCACCAGGTGAATCAGTGGTCTCGTGGTAAGATTGGAAACGTTTTTCC
This sequence comes from Anopheles maculipalpis, assembly GCF_943734695.1. NCBI lineage: Eukaryota > Metazoa > Arthropoda > Insecta > Diptera > Culicidae > Anopheles > Anopheles maculipalpis. The sequence goes on along the minus strand of NC_064871.1, from coordinate 43,791,628 downwards.
CTTGCGTTCGTTCACCTTCTATGCGTACCTTGGCTAGCGTGGTTTGGCTGAAAGCTTCTCTTTCGCTGCTGACTGAATGTGCGTGTGTGTGTGTGTGTGTGTATGTATTAGGGTGAACATTGTTATGTGGTCGTTTTCTTCGGCTGAGCAGGGATACTGTGTCACTGTCAGAAGGAAAGGACACCGCGGAGGAGTCACAGGTATTTGAATTGGAAACGAGGTATTAATGTTTTTCTATGCTAATGCAGGGAAAACATGTGGAAAGTTATCACAACACTCGTGTGCCGTGTACGACGCACAACATCCGTACTAGGGTTTTGTGCACACTCGTGACACAAGTTTCACAAACGGGATAAGGTTTATTTTTGGATGGTTTTCCTTTGCTTTGCTTTGCGGTGGTTATGATCAAACAAGTTTAAGGATGGTTTCTTTTTCTGGTTACTCTATCGAATTGAGCTGAACAAAAATAAACTTGCTGTATGATTTAAGTGTTTCAGAGTGATCTCATCAATGTAAGATAAAAAGTAAAATAAGCAGTAAATGATGTGACATTAAGTATAAAAATAAATTACGTTTGATATAACCATTTTATACAAAAAATTATTCAAACTCAAGAAAAATATTATTTTTCTCGTTTATTCGTAAAAATATCAAAGCCTCCCTTAACCACAGCAGTCTCTAAAGATGTTTGAAAATATTAAATAATAACCATGTTGATGCTCTTGTGAGGAAAATACATTAAAAAAAAAAAAAAGGAACAAGATTAATAACGCTCCATTTTGAACTTCTTGTTTGGTTTCACCTTTGTCAGTAGACTACGAGCGCTTTGCGTACGCTTCACCATACATATATGTGATTTTCCACAACGATTGTCAAATATTGACGTCACCCATCCCTGAGTGGAGAATATGCTTCATCAGACTAATATGACAAATTGCTACCACTGAACTTCTCAGCCTGTGCAGGAAAGTATCTCATTTGTGTGCGTACGTGAAGGAGAAGCATTTGTCGTAATATATTGCTCTCTATTTATTTCTTTGTGGAAGGAGAAAGCATCCCGACTCCGACTTCTTATTACCGGTGATGGATAATGTACCGGCTCTTTTCAACCACTTTGAAGCGTTTTTACTTGTTTGTATGGAGAAAATTGCAAGGAAATCAACTGAAGAAAATCACTCAAATGGGGGGTTTGGTTTGATGTGCAAGACTTTTCCTCGGAACCTCGTCCTGAAAAACCCCGGGAAGGATGGTCCCTTTGTACGCTCTGCGAGCGAAAAGCAACCAAGGAAAGGCTATCCGGAACCGGAACAGGATACGCTTACCCTCCTGCGTAAACGAAAGATGGCGAACCCAAGAAAGTAGCAGGAAGTGGAAAGGTGAATTTTGTTATTGGTGTGTGACGCGGGTTGCGTCATACATGAGTTGTTTTGGCCCGAGGAAACCGGGAAGTATTGCCAAGTTTCGGGAGTTCCGGACGCGGTTCGGTGGTTTGGTGGTTCGAAATGAAGGCAGGATCGTCGTTTTTTTTTTTTCACTATTCATCATATTTTGGAGCTCATGGCCATTTGTGTATGTGTGGTACGCGATCGGTTTCACCTGTACGGCCGACTTGTGAATTTTTCATCTGAAAGGATGAAAGATTTATTTCTATTGTTCCTATTCCCTACGCGGAACCTCTGGCCAAAATAAAAGCACACATGAAGCTTTCCATGTACGGGATTTTGTTATGCGGAAGGCTTGCTCCTTTTCGCACAAACTTGATAAAAAAAACTGGCACAATACATAGTATAACGAACTTTACACTAATCAAAAAAGTAGACTGGAGCAAACAATGGCACGAATAAAAGCAAATAAAAAAAAAACATGAAGTGCATGAAAAAACGAACGACAAAATGTATGAAAAAAGGCAAACTCCCATGGCGTAACCTTTCGCAAATCAGCACCCAAATGAAGGTAAATAGACAAGAAGAAATTGGGATCCCGTGCACTACCTTTCACTGTTTATGTGTGTGTGTGTCGATGCTGGCAAAAACGAAAACTTAGGTTGAAGCGGTCTGTGTGGAAAAGGCAATAAATTTTCCCTCGTAACCACAGACGGTCGGTGTGTTGTATGCCTGCGTCGGGTTTGGGTGTATTTTTCGAAGAAATTGATGTGAAAAAGGATTGTAGTTTTTTGTGGGCTTTTGTCGAGCCGAGAGTTGCAAATTTTCACTCGATCGAATGGGGAAACGATGATCCTCGTAAAGCAAAGAAAACCTATGCCATTCGGGGAATACAATATTTCCATTGAGGTACAGGTTGAAAGTGAAACCGTGACTGAACTGATGTTTTTCTTTCTACAATTTAAACAGTTGTAGTATTCGTTTAAAAACTAATCAGCAATCTGGGAACTTTTTGGAACATTTTTCCTTGTTTTTGATGGGTTTGCTGAGTGTTTATTTGCGTTAATTAAATAGTCGTTTGTATAAATTTGACAGTTCCAGTGCAGGCAGTGGGAATTGAACTTTTGTTTTTTTTTGTTTTTTTTTTTTAATGAAGCAAATAAGAAAAATATGTTCTTCTTCGAAATCTAGCTTACTCAAAGTAACCAGCTTCGGCAGCAATGACCGCCTGGAGCAAGCCCGGACTACCATAGCCCTGGGATGGGCCGCAAAAACGGTCTTAATTTTTTGCACTAATCCTACTTTTGCGTTGCAGGACGTTCGGTTGGTGTACCTTTCAACCATGCCCCACACGAAACAGTCCATCGGGTTGTGGTCCGCGGAGCTTGGAGGTCAAACATTGGGGGTGGCAAAGTCGTAAAAATTGTCTTTAAGCCATTTTTGCAATTTGACGGCCGTATTACAAGGTGCCGAATCTTGTTGCCTCACGGTCTACCACTGGCCACTTTGGTGCTATCCAGGGCTTGACGATCGTGTCCAAAAGCTTCACATAGCCATCCGCGTTCAGCCTCAGGTTCTTATAGAAGAAATGTCAAAGAACTCGTCGTTTCCGTAAGCAATCCGACCGTTCGGTATGATCCTTCCGTTGTACAACAGCCTCAAAATCTCCATTGTAGGTTTCAACCTGCTTGCGAATATACTTCACCGTGTTTAATGCACGCGCCGCCGTCTTGATGTCCCATTTTCTGTGTCCAGCGCGGATGATACACGTAAATCGCTTCCATAGTTCCACTTATTAAGTTCTTACTTACTAACATATCAGGCGTCTGAGCATCTTCCTCTCGAACGCGGCTAAGAGGGCTTCGTCTGTTTTGGACAGGGTCCATGTCTGAGAGGCGTATGTGAATACAGGGTCTATAAAGGTACGATACAGTCCCAGCTTCGACCGTCGCGACAGATTTTTTGAGGTGAGATGTTTCCTCAGGCTGTAGAATAACCAGCTGGCCGCCAGCATCCTAGCGCGCAACTCTGTCTCTATGATCTTTTCGGTGCTGACTTTTGACCCGAGATAGGTAAAGTTTTGGACGACTTCAAATTTGCGATCATCTCCACGTACATACATCACCCCTAAGTAGTTCCGGATTTATTTTGGTCTTTGCCTCGTTAATCTGCAATCCGAGGTTTTCTGCCGCCTGCTCGATTCTTTGGTAAGCCTCTGCTACCTGGGAGAGCCGCAGACCAAGGATGTCTATATCATCAGTGTATCTCAGGATCTGGGTTGACTTATAGAAGATGGTTCTCGCAGTCTCCATGGACACCTCACTAGCGCCGAATATAATAAGAGACAGGCGAGCCCACCTCCCTGACGCAGGCCTTTGGTGGTAGCAAAGGACCCTTGAGAGAGTTTTCCATCCATCTTCACGTGGCATGTGGCGTTGATCATGGTCATTCTAACAAGCCTGATCAGTTTGGCCGGGATTCCAAAAGTGCTCCTGGCCTCGTAGAGTTTTACCCTGGCTATGCTATCATATACGGCCTTGAAATCTATGAAGAGATGGTACGTGTTCAACTGCTGTTCAGACATCTTCTCCAAGGTTTGCCGCATAGTGAAGATATGGTCAGTGGTACATTTTTCGTTTCGGAATCCTCTTTGAAGTGAACTTATTAAGTTCATTCGATATTTTTTTCACTGTTTCCAAACACTGGTGCATTTTGAATGACGGTTTGTTTGTTTTAATACATAAACTTAATTTACTTCGAATTTTTAACGAAATGGTCAAGTGTTAATTGTATAATGCACACAGTGTGTAAGTAGTTGTTCATTGTTTTGTTGACAGCTTTATTTTCGAATTCATTTTTTGTTATTAATGATCTATTAGCGTTCGTTCCTCAAGTGTTTAGTACAACACTTTTACAAGTGTTTAGTAAAAATAATGCTGAAAATTTCATTGTTATCGGTAGCTTGAGGATTATTATGACAAATGGCACAATGAATACGTTAGTCAATAACCCAACATACTGGAGAGTAAAACCATGTTTGTGAACCAATTATCAAATATTTGAAATTTTAACAATAGCGTGCTGGCAGCAGCTTCGTCATATTACTTCTTTAAATAATGGACTATTAAAAACAAACTTTTTTTTAATTTTTTTCCTTTTTTTGCAATCGGTTATTTGCCCCAACATCTTTATTTGGCAGCGGGTTTGGAATTAATTGACCGTTTGTTAGTGAGCCTGTAAGTGGTAGTCGTGGATGACTGCTTCCCTTACTGTTCCTGTTGCTGGCCGATCATGTAGCATCGAAAACCGCATTGCAGCAACCAACACCAACCGTTAATCGGATGCTGTTTGTGAACCGTTCGCACAAAGGCTGTCCGGCGTATTAAAAATACATATCCACACAATACGTTTCCACATACTTCTGCAGCATGCAAAATATGCTGTAAAACGAAGCAACGACTCGAGAAACGATGCCTTAACATGATTCATATCGCATTAACACCGCCATCATCATATTGCGCTGGAGCGTAATTATTTTGGGTGTTTTCTGTTTTTCAGTTCATGCGGCGCTAGTCGAAATGGTCGATGTGTTAGCACCCACCAAACCTTCACATGAGCGCGTTTTCTGTTCCCACAAAGGTTTCCTTTGTAACCGTTTACGGTATGTTTGCGAGGGATGCAATGGAACGCGAATGTAGCATTTTGATGAAATAAAAGGCGCATAACATATTCGCCCTCTGGCCCGCGCAAGTCCTAATCAAACGGACGCATTGAAATGATTGTGTGTGTGTGTGTATGTGTGGAATTTCAGGGTGCGCTTTGGTGCGCCACGCGAGCCCGTGGCTGTGCCTCATCTACACGGCTTTGGATGCAAATGGAGCTTGGTTGTGTGGTGTGGCTTACTGTGGGAGCATAAAAGCGACCGCGTTACATTGATAGAGAAATGTTTGAGGTTATGGGTTACGTTTTATTTGCCGGATGATTAAAAATCATGACTGCTATTAGGTAAAAGGGTGGTAAGAGCATTGTAAATATTGCATACGAACTAATTAAAATGGGTTATGAAATTTTTATTTCATCGTTGGATTCTGATCAAATATGGGATGGTATTGTTTCGAGCGATTGTTTCTACCAGAGTATATACATTGAGCATTTTAATGAATCTGGCTTTATAGTCAAAACAAACAGTCAAACAAAATAAAACATTCTAAATACAATTTTCAATTATAATCTTTTCCATACTCCACGTTTCTCGCTGTGAATGTCCTTATAAGCAAAGTGATCACTTCATAGTGAAACATATTTAAATTCGTTTGGAATTTTTATAAAACAGCAGGTCCTGAGCACCACAAATGAGATTTTAAATTGTTTTTATTTCGAAAAAATAGTGTCTGAAGGAGTGTAGCTGTCCGAAGAAAATAGCTACACCAAAAACAACCTTTTCTCTCGGGCGTGTTTTCTTCGTCTCGTAAACACAGAAAACCAACATGGAGAAAAACGGATGTGATGTAATGAGGAATGTTTCGTGAAATTGCTTTCCAAAGATAGAGCTCTATGTATGTTTGAACGTTTTTTATTTCGCTGCCTGAAGTATTCGAAAGGATCTGCTCGAATTGCGATTTCTTGTGATACATGTAATAAAGTATTTGTTCATGTTTGTATGTTTTTTTTGTATATTCTCGGCTAACACACACACAAACACGTCGTCAAGAATGCCTAGCCGAGGGCCAAACGCTTGTTCCTGAGGCAGTGAACGCATAATGAAACAAATTCCGGTGAATTCGTTTATTTACATGCGTCTGACGCGAATGTGTGTTCCGTAGTTTTCTCGGGGAAAGGACACAACGGTTGATACGTACAATTAAACGAACAAGAGAGGACCCTGGTTTGGAATGGTAGGAACATCTACCAACACCTTCCCAATTTCTCAACCCGTCCTGACATGATTTTGTTCAACGATAAATAACAGCAAAAGAAGTGAATACTGGCATCCAAGATTGTGTATTCCATATTTTGTTTGCAGGTTTCTGGCTTTTAACCCTTGCGTTTGAAGACAAAAGCGAACTTACATTCCAATTTGACTTACGTGTCTCGCTGTGTGGCTAGAGAAGTTTGGACTTTTCCCTGTCCATTTTTCCAAAAACCACACCTGACTTTCCTCCCTGATAAGGGAAGGAAACAATAAAAAGCGCCTGGTGCGGCGTGTTCTTTATTATTTCAGTCTGTTCCCATTTTACATTCGATAAAAAGGAAATTTCCCCTTTGGCATCCGGAATTTGAAGATTTGCTTCCCGACCGGCAAAAGGTATTTCAAAGCAATAAAATCTAGAATTAATTTAACCCTTTTTTAATCGCAATTCACTTGCTTTGGATTCCCCGGGAGCGTTCCTTTACAATCGGAGATCCTTTTGTTTCGTGGAACAGGCACGCCACCGCACCTTTGCTGACGAATGGCAACGGTAATGTTAGAAAGTCACCAAACGGTAAGGATTAAAATATTCCATTAGTCGCTTGCTTGACCTGGCAAAAAAGGTGATAAAGGCAGGAAAGAACAAAGATAATGTACAGGAATTGCATTAATAAAAAATTAATTCCTTTAACGTGCATTCATCCCCCATTCCATGTACACCCGATGCTGCGACACTGCCGTAAAGGCATGTCGTAAGGATGGTAATTGTAATGTTAGACTTGTTCGCAAGCATCATCTCCTTTCCACCGAGGCCGACACATTTATTAACTCGATCTACATTGCACCCTCGGGTTCCGTGTTGGCTAATGTTTCATTCATCTTCCTACGGATCCGTTCAACGCGGGTATCTTTACTACAAAAAGGGATGATAAAGCAATGGAAAAATGCTTGGAGAATTTTTTTTCTTTCTAACTTTCCAGGATTTCCACCTGCCCCGGAAGAAAGATCCGGTACGGTGGAAGAGCGTCCTTGCGATAAGTGCGTAAAATGAGCGCCACTCTTCTGCACGATATGAGCTGTATGGCTCACGCCGTTGGGTTGACGTAAAATTCGATCTTCTTCGCTGTGGCGGTGTTCCACCGTAACGGTGAAAAAAAAAAAGGAAAGAAAGGACCACCATCGGTGGATGATGGAATGAAAATGGAAAAGAAAATGGTTTGCGCTTGGGTGCGCTTTCGGTAACTGATTTTCGCTCGCTCACTCACGGATAGTATCGCGTAACAGGCGCAAATGGAGCGCATGGTAAGAGATCAGGAAACGAAGTTACTTTCCACTAAGCACCGGATGTGGACGTGGAAGCAAAAAATTTGAACGAAAGTACTACAAAAGCTTCCCATTTAGGGGTGTGTTTGTGTGTGCGTGGAAGTACGAAAACGGACTGGTTTATTTTATTAAGCTCTTCTTTTCGCATCCCACAAAACTTGGAGTTTCATTCGTTGAAGCAAATGAAGAAATCGACCGGCCTATCTGCACTAACGAAACCGGGCCGATCGTATTTCGGGGAAGATAAAAAAAAGTTACGCACACATCGTTTTTGGTAGTGTCCGTCGCTCAAGCCCTACCTAAATCCACACACGTGCGTTGAAGAGATCCTTTTTCCGTTAAGGGTTACTGATGAGTTATACTATAGCAGGTATGGGAATGGATCTTTTCTCTTTTTGCGTTCGTTTACAGCGCGTTTTGTCGGTATGGAAAAGGCTGGAAAGAGTCACCCGGATTGCACGAAAGGAAAAAGGTAACGGTCGATTGAAGCGCTGGAATGAAAGCCATTATCTTTATGCGCAAACAAAAAACAACTACCGGAAAATTGAATTTGCCCGGCCAGTATTTACGAGATCGATAAATAGATATGTTCGTACTCAATTCTCAATCTCTGCTTGATATGATGGAGCCAGAGATTGAACAAGTAAGCTATCAAAGCTTTACGGTTGTTGACGGTGTCTTGTTTTGTGATTTAGCTCAACTCAGCTATGAGAGTGGCGCTTTGATTCATCAGAGAATGTACTACTGTACTAATATATGTGTCCGAAGAAAAGTAAGGTGACATTAGATGTCAAATTTCGCGCGCCAAAAGAAGCCCCTGGTTTTTTATTTTTCGTTTGTTAATATTTATGATTTTGACAGTTCCGCCATGTTTCAAGTCACAACAGTCAACCGGGCTAGGAGTGACAATTTGTTTTCGGAGCTGCGCCAAGTGTTTTTGTCCATATTGACCATGTTAAAGTTTGTGGAGTAGCGCGCAAGACCCAAATTTTGTTTGCGCAATGAAATAAACGCTGCGGAGACATTGTCTATGTCGAAGAAAAATGTACACAGTACAGGTACAGTGATTGCAAGAATGGCCGTGAGAAGGTCGAAAACGAGGACCGTGCGGGGAGACCATCCACCTCGACCGACGACGCCCACGTCGTCCAAATCATGGATTTTTTTGGTCAAAAATCGTCGGTTGACGATACGAGACCTTTCGGAAAGTGTTAAGATTTCCAAAGCCTCGGTCTCTCCTGGTGCCGTCATTTTGAGAGAGTTTTTCGCAACAACTGACACCCATGTTGTTCCGCAATCGCAGTATTTGCCAAATTTGGTATCAGCCGACTTCTGGCTGTTCAACAAGCTAAAACGGCCGCTTCGGGGACATCGTTTCGACACTGTCGAGGAGGTAGAAGCTGTAGCGTCGGCGGAACTAAAGGACATTCCAGTCACTTTACCAAAGTTGCGTTGGTTGGAGGCAAATCCACCACCGACCAAAACTTCACTCTTCGGCAGATCCTCCAGAATTGCCGAGAGCACCAGATCCCTACGCACCACCTGTTCATCGACTTCAAGGAGGCCTACGATACCATAGATCGGAATGAGCTATGGAACATAATGTAGCTGCACTACTTTCCTGGAAAGCTGATCCGGCTGTTAAAGGCCACCATGAACAGGGTGCAGTGCAGAGTGAGAGCATCGAGTGATGATCAATGCGACGAAGACGAAATACCTGCTTGCAAGCAGCGTGCAATACCTTGGGAAGCAGCGTATTAGTCGACGGCGAAAACCTCGAGGTAGTAGAGGAGATCTGCTATCTTGGGACTGTCGTAAGGGGAACCGTGCCTACTACGGGCTTCACCGTCTGCTGAGATCCAGAAGACTTCGAGACCGCACAAAATGTGAGATATATCGCACATTCATTCGCCCGGTCCTATATGACCTCGAGTCTTGGACCATCCGAGCGGAGGATGCAAACGCTCTTGGCGTGTTTGAGCGTCGCATCCTCCGGACCATCCTTGGCGGTTTGTTCGAGCATGGAGTGTGGAGGAGAAGGATGAACCACGAGCTTACTGAGCTATACGGAGCTACCAGACATCCTGACGATTGCAAAGACCGGCAGGATACGATGGCTGGGGCATGTTATGAGGATGCCGAACGCATGACCCACCCAGCGATCCCCAGTTCGGTTGTGTGAGTTCCTGGAGATCTTTTATTGACCAGGCCATGTCACGACGACGTGCTCTTTAAAAGAGCAGGCCAACATGAGTGAGATGAGTTTACATTGCGTAACAAAGGATTCACTGCTATAATAGGTTCTGTACTAATTTTTTAACCAAGAAAATTTATTCATACAGTACAGTGGAGATTGAATGATGAATATTTCGGGAAATAACTTTAAATTGGAATTAAATTGCAATCGAATGAATCCCATCCCTGGCGTCTTTTCCATCCACAGAACAATTCGAAAGATAAATCCTTCTCTACGGCGTTGCTCGCTGAATGGTGTTAGTTTTCACCCGCTATTGATACGAAAGATGGTATCATAGGTTCGCAACCAGCCAGCAGGAATAAACTTTTCATTTGCGGCCCGAGTGTTCGAGGCCTGAAACGGTTTGCACGTGTGTTTCATGGAAGAGATTAAGCTTTCTTCCGGATGACTCACTCCGTCGAATTCTAAACCCATTTGCAGTGTTTCCAGGTCAGTGAGAGATATTCATGTGTTTGGCACGTTCTTACTAATTTTTATATGTTGTTGTACAATGTTACAATGTTGTTAAATATTTGATTTGACGTTTTTTTTCCATCTGCACCCAGTTATATCCACCCACAAATATCCAACCAAGTAAGGTATCAAAAATTCATAATCAAAGAAATTGGATCAAATTGTACTGTCCGTGCCCAGCTTGCGCCAACATCCAATTTGCGGTGCGGTGGAATAGAGGAAGAAAATCACTAAAGCCTATTATTGTTTGATTTTTGCACCGCTGGGCCACTAAAGCGCCCATTACTATTGAGCCAGAATCAATCGAACCTCATTTTCAGGATGCCCACACCCCACGTAGCCAGTATATCTCTCCGGAGGACAATCATAAAGACGGACCTAAATATGCAATGGTTCAGTAAATTTAGAACACTCTCTCGCCTCACATCGACTACAATGGGTCGACTAACAGTAGCGCAGCATAGCGTAGGTCGGAAGGACGAAACAATACTGCAAGAAAACTTTCTTCGGGGAGCAATAATATTCGCACGCTGCAAAAGAAAACTCGATCCTTCGCTGCCCCACCCACCCTCACCGCCATAAACCGAACGGCCACCATCACTGATGATGGTGAAAGAAAAGATTTTTATGGTTCACTGGGGGTGTTTGTGTGTTGTGGGCTACGCTTTTCGTGATTCGCTTTGGCCTTCATTTAGCTATAACTCGAAGAAAATGATTTTTCTATTACGTTGGTCCTTAAGGGGTGGATTGTAACGTTATTGGGAAGGGAAAAGATCTGTAAAGGCGTCCGGGCGGGGACGTCTGCTGCTGACGTTTGGTTTAATGAGCACCGGTTTGTATTTAGTGTCGACACTGACAGGGGAAGCATTTTTCTGATCATGTTTCGGTTTATTTTTCTTCTTAGCACACCGTTATCAAATTCAAGAGTCGATTCAAATTCATTGCGATTTTTTTGGGGAGCGCCAACAAAAAGGCATCAGTGAAAAAGTATTTCAAATTTTCTTTCGCCACGGGATGTTTTTGGGAGACGTTTTGCAGGTGATGGTTCTTGGGAGTGTCGTGTTACTTGGAATAATTTAAGTTTTAACATCAAGAAAAAGTGGGAGCTTGTTAGTTGATTGGGTCACACGGTAAGACGTGTTGCAGCGAAATAGGATGCTCTTTTACCATTTGACCTTTAGCATGGCATCCACCAGCGCCTCCAGTAAGCTTACCCAAATTGAATATCGTGCAGCCAGATTTTCGTGACGTTTACCGATCTTTCCAGGTCGGTAAGCATTTGCACGCTGCAAGCGAGTTTCTTTCGATTCGGGCAGATTGAATCCTTCGATCACGGATTGGATTAGATTTTTCGGCGGAATGGCGGGCAAGTTTCTTTCGGATCAAGATGATATGTTCACACGTGTCGCCGTCAAATATACAGTGACATCGGAGCCGAAGAGTCTCTGATTACACGGCTAACCTACGCCAGGACGTCTCTAGCGCTGGCGCTGTGGATCGTGTTACTTGACACCCGTACTGTGTGAACGTTCCACACCCAAATCCCGAGGAAGGACACATTTGCCAGCGATCTGCAGTTTGGTAAGCGCGTGTGTTGGTGAGGATGTAGCAAAGATCTTGTTTTGCTTCGTAAACCCATTGCTTTGGACGCACATCACTGCATAGAGAGGGCACGCACGATGGGTTTACACGCCGACTCCGAGATTCCTTCTTATTTTGGCTCCTCGAAAACGTAACAGAACTCGTTTCGGGCGGGTTCAAGTGCTTCTTTCCGGTACGAGAAAGGCAAGAAACGCTCGCCCACGTGATTTATGAAGGTCACGTTGGAGTGTAATTTCAACATCCTTCACTACTCCGGTGGCCTGGTAGCGAACGCTATAATCACGCCTAAATTCAGACATTTAAGGCACATAGAAGACACTCGGTAGATCCGTCATGGATTCCGGCTGGTTAACTCATTGTGAGCTCTTTGTTTGGCTTCTTTTCAAACGATTTGTTTGGATCTGTTCTCAATCAGTTCGACGACAATATGACCAATATTTCCAGCGCTGGGAATGTTATCTTCCCATGAGAATAACAAGGGATCGTATATTTATTTTTGAACTTACTGCAGACGAGAGGCTCGCCATCGAAGAGAGAATGAAACGTTTCCAAATTTGTTCAAACTATTTTAATGAGATCTTCCCCTCCAAAAAATAGTTTAACTGACGAGGGATTCGTCTCCAAATTCTATAAAAACAAAATCGAGGAATCTCTGTTATAAATTGACATTTGTTGAAAGATGCTTTATAAATAGCACCACCGGAAGAGCGTTGGAAATATTTTGATTGCATCGCGTGCATGTGATGAATAGACGGTGGTTCTCTGCGAAGCATTTCCAAATCAAACCTCTGGCATTCGATAGACTTCTCGGTCTTGTTTCCTTGTTTCCGAATGGATGAACATGCCGGAAGATATTCGCTGACCCGGAACGGTACGATGTCAATTGTCACCGGACTGATATAACCTCTCTATCAACACCATCGCTTTCGGCAGATCCGAAAGGTGCAGCCCCAAATGTATGTCGTCCCGTTGGGAAAAGCGTTTTATGTTTTTCATTTTTTGTCTAGTTGTTTTATATCTGTAAATTTCTTTTTTTTCCCTTAAATGTGTATCCCGTGTATCGTCATCTTACACCGCTGGACCGTGGATTGCGGTGCTTCTAAACCGAACGCGTAGGATGTGTTCCCGGGAGCATACGATCGGAATGTTTATTTACCGGAAACGAATTAAGCATTGTTTTCTTTCTTTTACACCCACCGTCTGGGCTGGAAAAAAGGGACACACGTGTGTATGTCACAAACATATATAGTGGCATGTGTGCGTTTGTTGCGGTGGCTCAGAGCGCGACACGAGTTCGCTGATTCCCTGGAGTGGAAAACATTCATAAAAGCGCCACCGTTCACGGGTGTGGTGTGGAAGCTGGTGAGTTTTCCCAAAGGTGGCGCCACCGTGGTATTGGTGACCATTAATACCGGACCACAGCAATCCCTTCTGTCCCCGAATACCCTCCGATAGAGCTATTTTTCCTGCGAAAGGTGAGGGGGTTTTCCCGGTGTATTCTATTGCTACGGTTGATTTATTGACTCGTTATGACGTGCGTGTTGTTTTATCCGCCTTTCCTGTGTCCTCGGGAAACCGACCGTTCCAAAATGTCTGCCCGTCGGTGGTGGATGATGATGATGACGAACCAAACCAATGGATTAGAGTATCATCGGCGAGGGTTTCGGGAAGAAAATGCACGCAGGGGAAAGGTGGAAAAATTGTTCTATTTTGTTTGAACACGAAATTTGGATGCCCGTCTGACAATTCCCCTAATGCTTCCTCAAACGCAGTATCAGCTATATACTTGCCGTGTAGTTGTATGTATACAACAATATCTGGTGGACGACGGAGGAGACAGAATATGGCTGGTTGGTTGGCTGGTTCGTGTACCCCCTGAGTATTTCATTTCGGTGGAGCAATTTGTTTTTATTATCAATTTTAATGTCCCTCATTTTCCCTTACCGGTTCCAAGCGAGGTCATAACCGGGCAGGAATGACAAAACCAGCACCACGAATGGAAATGCTGCCCGGTTGGGTTGAATTGTTTGGATTGAAATTAGAAGTTGGAGCAAAAAGTTTTCCACTTTAACGGAAACATCGGTAGGGGGATTAGAAATAGAACCACAAAGTCTTTTAGAGCGCAGTTGAGCCATGGTCTTTGTCATGGTCGATTTAAAGTCTGTATAAACCTCTTCGGTAACATGGGTTTTCGAGTTTATATATCGGTAAGTGCTGACTAGGGGTTTTCGTCCCCAGTTTTTCCTCTCAACTACACCTTCCTGAATGTTGTGGTTGTTGATTGACACAAATGGTGATGTCTTTGGATCAAGACGAAGCGCAATCTCGTTACCATCACCAATCTCGTTACCATCACCAGAGAGTGCAAAAGGGAGGAAAAAAAAAACCGAGAAGATTGTGATAAAACAAACCCTAAAGAAAAGTTACGATGCAGTCAGTATCAATAATTCTTTCTTTAAAGTTGGACGCTGGTGTGCGTACGCCGGGAAGCATTTTCGTTGAGGAGTCCAACAAAATTCTTGTCCTTTCCGCGATCGGGTCACAACGCATTTCTGGTGAGTTGTGTGATGGGCAGCTCGACGCCAGCATCCCTCGACGTTGAGGGAAAATCAGTAGCGGAACACAAATCTCCCCGTGACGTTTTGGTCTCTAAAATTAACGGTTATCATTAAAAATGATTATAAATAGCTCGAATGCTCTCATAAATTGCAGTGTTAGGTACGGGCACCAAGTGGCACTGTTCGAACGGTGGAGGTAGTGTTTTATTGTTGCACAAATAAAATGCAACTTTTATCGTTTGCTTTAAGGAAATATTTTAAAGCACCGAGGCTTGTACCGAATTATAATGAAATGTTTTTTTTTTTTTAATAATGTTATGGGTAATTTAATTTGGTTTTATATGCATTTTCATACTGAATCCATCGAAAAAATTTTCAAGATATTGCCAGTGTTGTAAACATTTTTAATTAAAGATTGTTGTTACTTGAATTACATCACATTCAAGAAAGTAAATTATTTAACTTAATAAACAACAAAATGTCTCTTCAAAAATTTCCATATAAATCCCTCGCTGCATGTAACAACCTCTACAACCAATTTATAATTTCACAAACAAGCATTTGCACAGTTATGTTAAAACTTTTGCATGAATGCAGTTTCATCTCCATTTCAATCGACCTTAACGACCTATAGCTCACCGCTCAATGGCACCACTAAAGTGCTGCAGTGAGTAAATTGCCCGTACGTCTCTTCGTTAGGCTGGAAAAGCGCACTAGCGCGAACAAACGACTAATTTTCCACTTTTCATGAGCCATCCCTGCTGCCTAGAAGGGATCAATGGCTGGCGGATGCAATGCAATGGTTGAAGGTCGATACGTTAACGAACGGGCGAACAAATGACGGCATGTTTTTGTCGTAAGCGTAAAATCCCACATCCCATCGGGCATTGCGATTCGGTGCCGCTGCGTCTTCTCGTACATACGTATCGATATAAATTGTAATTATGGGCGACATAAATTGTGCCCGAACGCGCTTCCATCGACGAGGTCGGGGAAAAAAACGTGACGTGGTTGGTCGGTGTAGCAATAGTCTAACTGCAACGCTTCACCCTCCTCCGAGCGTTGGAGGGTGCATTTTTCGAAGAATGAAAGTATCGGAAAACAATGTGTACAACAGCCTTTTCCCGTGAACGATTTGTTTCGTTTTGTGCCGAGTTCTGTTTTTGCCCGGTTCCGTTCCGGTTCACTTCCGACGCCATGGGGATAACCGTGTGCGAGTGTAGGCAAGAGCAGAAGGGTGTCCATGTTTGTGTGTTACACTCCATGACCGTGGTTGTTGCTGCAGATGCTGCAACCGGAGATGCAGCGTTGCGTTTCACGCGGCACGAGTTTACTCTTCGGTGAAGCTCTTGGGTGCCGGAGAAGGAGAAGATAATCCAACTCCCAAACGGTGGACACGTAACGCGTGCGGAAGAACATTCCACCCCTTCGCAGTGCGGCTGGATCCCAGATTGGTCAGCAGCAGTTCGGCCGAGACATAGCTGATCGTGAGAAAATGTCGAAAATTGGGTACGAAAGGATGGACGATTTTTGCGATAATTGAAAAACAAATGATTAATCACTAGCGCACGCTGGGCAGATAAATTTCATTTCCAATGCCACTGGAAGAAAGGCGTTGCTCGGGGTAAACTTGTTTAATAGTAACGTTGAGATTATAGCCCGAAGGAGAATTTTGTCATCAATTATTGTCGGGGGTAGCAGTTATGAACGACTTCTGCTGTTGGAGGCTTGTTCATGTACAAAAGAATGTTTTGTTG
Organism: Anopheles maculipalpis; assembly: GCF_943734695.1. Classification (NCBI taxonomy): domain Eukaryota; kingdom Metazoa; phylum Arthropoda; class Insecta; order Diptera; family Culicidae; genus Anopheles; species Anopheles maculipalpis. The sequence goes on along the minus strand of NC_064871.1, from coordinate 43,775,387 downwards.
TGAACTTATAAGAAGCACAAAAATGTCTTACTTGACCCCAAAAGGAGCTTATAAGGATTAACATCACACAGAATAATGCATAGATAGCTAAATATAGGTGGAATGACACTTGACATTCCAACGAACGCATCAAATAAAGTCTTGATGATTTGTTTTCCTTAGGAATTTCTGTAGAACTTTACTTTCATTGGGAATTTATTTCATTTTTAGCTCAAATCATCGTTTAGATGCCTATTAATTATGAAGTATTGTGAAAACGTTCTACAATTAAATCATAACATTTATCATATTTTACAAAAAGTTCGCATAAATTGTGCACTTACATAGATAACCTTACGTCATCCATGTTAAAATGATTTAATGCTTCTAAATAACACCTGCTTTTCTTTCATTTCAAAACTGTAAGTTGCTTCAACTGCATATTCCCTACAAATGTAATGCACACCACTGCAAGTGAAATCTGATTGTATTCAAATGAATGAATTTTCTATGCGCCCTCATTTTCTCCTTTCGTGTGTTCCAATTGTAGCCTTTGTGGGGCAATCGATTTTTCTCTTCCTCCAGTACATTTTGCATTCCGTTTCTTGTTCCAGTTTCAGCTGGCATTACAAAATAATTCATTAAAATGTCACTCGCGAAATTAATCACCATTACACGATGGCTTGGTTCGGTGGTGTTTTGCTGCACACGTTTCGCGTTCCTAACAAGCCAAGAAGGTACTGGAAGAATGTCTGCTCTCTCGCAGGGATCAATAATTTTTTAGCCGTAACTCCGGCGACTCCTGGAGCGCCATATTCCGTGATATGATTTAATGGAGCAACAGTGAGCTGGAAGCGGCATGGTAATAGCTGACAATGGAAGTCCGGGAGAAGGATGCTTTCGGTTCGATTCTCGCATTCTTCGCAAGGGCAAAATTTAATTGGCACCGGTTTGAAGAACGAACGAACCGGAAAGCAAATCCCCCCGGTGCAATTCTTCTGCTCGCAGGCGCAAGCAGCATGAGCGGTTCGGAATGTGTTTATTATTTTTAGTTTTTCGTCCGTCCATCCGTTGCTACCTCGGCGCTGGAGGCTTTTAATTAAATTGAACTGGAAAAACAGGATCAAGCATCCTTCGGGGGGCAAGTTGGCAGAAATGGCAGGGCAAGGAAAGCTTGTGTTGGTGGTTAATGGTAGCAGCGGTTTGCTAATTATGAGCGGACGTACAAATGAGATGTTTAATGCTGGTTTAAGCTCGACATTCTTGGCGGTGCCAGGCAGGTTAAGGTTCCGGTGGCAGTGAACGTCTGACATTGAATCAATTTTAATTTGCGTCGCTTTTGGGGAGGAGTGTCAATGCGAAGTGCAAATTGAAAATATTTCTCGATGGTGATTTTCGGAGTGATTAGCTGTGAAATGATGGTGGAAAGGAATTGGGAAAGTATTATTTCAGGTATAATTCGTTTCATTGGCCGTAGCAGTAATATTATTATCAGTTCAAATTGCTCGTTTAAATCATTGCATTGCTAACTAATCTCTATGTATTATTGAAGATGTTGAGATTTTGTAGATTGTTGATCTGATTGATCCTGTAATCGAAACTTTTTGTTGAATTTGTCTGCATCATAATTCCTTGCAACATAAAATTAAATCTTATGGCACAATTTTTCGTCAGTTTTACGATTGCTTCAGTTAGTTAGCTTTCAAGATCTTACGATTTATGTAACATTTTTCCAATATTTAGTTTAAAAAATTTTCAAATTCATAATTGGTACTGTCTCTGCGATAAAAAATCGCACTAATGACAAAGTCAAATGCAATAAAAAGTTTATCAACAGCTTAAGCGCTACAGACAAAAACCTTAAAAGAAAAGCCATGCAAATGACGTGGTGTGCAATTATTTTAGCCCTCTCAATCTGGTTTTTGTATGTTTCCATCAAAAGAGCAAAAGAACAAGTAACAATCTACCACGAAGAATACGGTGTAAAAGTGCCACACGCACACGCATAAAAAGGGTTGAAAATAATTAATTTCAATATGGAATAATTTTATCACTCAAGTGCCGGTGACACTTGATGACGCTCCAACGCACCAAATAGAGCCGAAATAAAGAACAAAAAAATAGGAGCGAGCAGCCTTTTTTTTACTGTAAAAGTACTCGACCAACCGAAGCAAAGCAAAAGTGAAAAGAAAATGCAATCCATTTACCAGCACCACCGTGGAATGTGCGCATTGACGCATTTTTATGCCTTTTATCGTATTCCGGGGATATTTTGTCTCCCTCAACCCACAATTGCCACATGTTTGGAATCTGGTTTCGTTGGGCGGGGGTTTTTTTTTTCTTTCATTCAAGCAAAAAGGGCTAACCACAGACTCCCGAAAACGATCATTGCCGGCTTTAATCGTCGATGGGGATAGTTGAAAATGTAAAAGGAAAATGGATCGATAAATGCAATGATGTGGCTGCAGTGCGACTCGGCTTACAAACCTGGGAGCACAAAAGCCGGGTACGATGACGCTTCTTGGGCGAGTTAATTGAGATGTCTGGTTTAAAGTTGTGTGTGTATGTGTGTGTGTGTGCATCCTGCCACGGTTTAATTGATTCGTTTTGCTGAGGCAATTTTATATGACTCGAGTCGATAATCTCAACACAAATCTGGTGCATTTGTACAGTGCGCGACTGCACTCGGAAGCACGTCCGCTGTGAAGCAAAATGCCAGCTGTGGGAGAAGTTTGACTGAAGGTCATTAAAAGTTTCCCCTCTGCTGCCGGTCGATGTTTATGTGTATGGACGATTTCTACTTCTTCTTCAAAGACGTCAAACCACTTGAAATAGTAACTGGGGCGAAATAAACCGGTTCAAATGTGTTTACCCTGTAGCCTGTGTAAACACATTTAGTTTTGGTGCTTAAATTAACAGAAGATGACAAAAATGGGACCATACGGAACGCGTGATAGCGTTATTATTAACCCATCGCTAACTTTGATTGGCAGCCGAAGCAAAAACTCTTTAACATAAAATCGAACAAGACGTGGTGATGAGAGTCTGGTGGAAGTAGTGACGTGGCCAACAACATGCCAACATAGGGCCAAAAAAACAGGAATAAAGGTAGGGAGTGATGAGACATAAAATATGAATACTAACCAGACGCAAGCACGCGATCCTGGGCCATCCACCGTCGTGGTACTCGGTGGAAAACTATCCTACGTCTCATTTGCTGTTTTTTTGCCCCGTTGTTTCGTTAGCGTCTATTTTAGTTCTTCAGCGTGTATCGCAAGTGGAACAATGTGCTTCTTCGTGGAAAGGATTAACTTTGTCCTTCGCTGAGCTGAGCGGTCGCACTAGTGACTGGCAAAATGCGGTATCGATTAGTTCGTTCGTAATTAACTGGCGAAGGATCACCGGAAACCGATAGAGGGACGAGGGTCGAACGGAAGGGAACGGAAAAATTAATTCCAGCAAAGGAAAATATTTGCCAAGCAAAAAAACAACACTCAACTCCCTTATGCACATGCTTTAGTATAGAAAGAAGAAAAATAAAGTAATGTAACCCACTGGTGCGATCGATCCTGGCCACTTGTCAGTAACCGCAAACTGGCTGGCATGTTACTGCGGAAGTTTTCGATGCGAGTGAAGTTCAAGCGAAGTTGCTTAAGTAAAGAGCGAACCTGCCGGCGAACTACGTTTATCACAATTTATGTTTCACAATTAACACGGACGGTTGGGACGATGAGAGTTTCGCGTGCGTATGATTGATGATGAATCTGTGCCGAGTTTCTCGACCAGCTTGCGTATTAATTAACACCCGCAAAGACTGGCCTTGTACATCTATGTGTATATAAACGGTGGTGTTTCAATTGTTTGTTTTCATTCATTTGCGAGATCGTTAGTTGGGGCTATAAATTGGGGCTGTGAAGCTTCATTATGATTACATTTAGTTTCATAGGTCAAGAGGAAATGTCCATTACAAGGTTTGCTTCACATCGTAAGCTTAGTGCGCCCGGACAAAAGTCACACTTAACTCCAGCTAACGTAGTCATGTTTTCTAGGTTCCCTGAAACTGCAAGCCTGTACAAGTCAAGCCCACATCCACTTGAGCATTTACCCGTGTGCAAGAGCAACGCTTTAAAATTCACTACACCGTTATGCTCACGGCACTTTACTGTACGGCCGTCAGAGCACAGAATGTCCTATGAATATGAATTTCAATGACTTCAACATAACCCTCACACCGGCCCACTCCATTCAACTTCTATTTCCGTCGACCGATATTGTCCTGCCATCAACAGCAACCAGCTGAAGATCGCACCACCGACAAGTGGCCGACCGACGGACGATGGGAAAACAATGGCAATTGCCTATGCGTCTGTCAACCCGGTCTCTTTTCCCGATTTCTTCGCACAACGCTTTCAAGTGCGAAAATGGGCGTCCGCTCACTGGAGCAGGACCGCTGCTCGGCTTTGTGCTTGTAACGGCACCTGCTGCGCCAAACGTTTCATCACTCATCCACCGTAGCCTTTCGAAGGATGGGTTTTTCACGTGCAAGCAACAAGAAGTTTAGCATCGAGTTTGTAGAGGTGAAGAAGGTCCTGTTCGAGTGAGCAATGTCAAAGGCCTGGCCGGTTTTCCTGCTGCAGGCAGAAGAGGGAACGTGTCGGGTTCTGTTTCAATCCACCCGCGCTTCTAGTACATTATTCATCTCGCTCATTGACTTTCCGATATTTGCCCCTGCATGATATCTGGAGGTGAACTCGTACGTGTGTGTGTGTATGTGCTTCTAAAAACCCTTTTTTCCACACGGTGCCATCCACAGCACACCCTTGAAGATACAAAATAATGATGCATCCTTATGCGTTCTTATCGTGTTAGAAAATCTCGCACACACAAAAATAAGAGTAGAAGTGGTCGTAAAAAAACACATGGAGAGCATGTTTTATTATGATTCGCACCAAAACACTTACCCCCAAGCATGTGCTCCAAAAGTAAGGAAAAACTGTAATACAGCTGCTACGCGTTGCAACCTTCACACCTTGCGAGGGACTAACGACGACAACGACGGCGTCGTCTGTATGGGAAAATGGGGATGGTGTTTTTTTGTCGTTTGCTTCCGGATAATGGAAGTCCCTGTGAGGAGTCCTTGCTGAAGTTGCGGGGAGCTGTGTCGCAAAAGGAGAACGCCAGGGTACGTTGTGGTAGGAAAAAGTTGCAGCTGCAAAATGCTGAATGCACAGCTAAAATATTGAAAGCGCGTGCTTAGACGACCCCTTCCCGGTGGTGGTGTGTTGGCGTGCTATATGGCTTCAATTAACTATGCGATGGAACGTGGAACAGCGCGCGTCATGCATTTTGGTGCGTCCCTTGCATAATGTATGGTTTGTCTTTATGAACTTACCCATCCCGCACGGCCGAGGAGAATGTCGAGCCGATGGAAATGTGTAACGCTGTCAGTTGTGTGTGCTTATGTGTGTGTGTGGATAGGGGAGAAAGAAACCCCCGGGAGGCAATGTAATGTTTTAAGTCATTAAATCCTTTACAGCGTACAAAGTTTCGTATGGTGGAGGAAATTCGTAAATATTTTACTTTATTCTTGCAGTTTGTATATTTCTAAAGCTTGCCAAGCAAGCAAGGTTGATGTAATTTATTTTTTGACAAGCACAAGCACATACAAGCACAACCAGAGACTCGACCGGTATCTTCTCAACAGATCACGACTAAACCATTTATTGGTCTTAATTGTGCCACTGTAATCATCTATCATATTCACTGGAATGGAGTGCATTAATCAATTGCATGATGGTTTTACTGCATAAAGAATTTACCACATGTGTAAGTGGTTGACCATTGCAATCTGACTAATGGATGGGCGATCATGGGTTTCCTTCACATCAAGAACACTTGTATGGTATGCACCATCAATTAACAACACTAATGGATGAACGGACCAACTTTTAGCCTAAGCACGTTAATTAAATTGTTGGTACGAGTAGTGTGTGTGTGATGAGGCGAGTTTCTTTCCACACTAAACTAGTTGAAAAACAAATGTCCCAATACGTAATGGTGGTGTTTAATTTTTTAAACTAATCATCCGACTGAACACGATTGTTTTGACAAGCGAGGAGTTTTCGACATATTTACTCTAAAGCTCATACATGTTGCAATAAATCACCATCTCTGTTGGTAGATACCGCTATAACAATGGAGCCTTGTAATTATAATAACTCGTCCATGTACGCTTCGGGTGCATTTACCGGGAAGAAAACACTTCTTACACACTGCCGGCTGTGCAAAGCAACCGCTCATCCGCCATACAAGGTAGGGCTTATCTTGCTCACCCATTTCAGGTTTCACCTCAGCCAAAGTGTACACGGTAATAGCGGCCCCATAGCTGAACATATCCGCTACATCGAACCCATTCGGTAGCCTATGGCAGTGAAACTGCGTCTTCTGCAAGCGCAGGTCGTAGTGCAAACCGAATGGAGAGTGTGCGGGGACGAGACACTCCGGTAACCCCGTTGCTACGCCGTCATTAAACCTTTGCCAACTCTCGGGAGCTAAAGAGGTTGCATATTTTCAAGCACCTTGGAATGTTTCAGCTTTTGCCGGTAGTTTCAGCACGAAGCACCAGAGCTCTTATCATATCAGTTCGCAGCACTCGGCTCTGCGAAAAACAATGGAACACTCGGCGGAGTTGTGTGTAGACTTGCTACTAGCGAGGAACAAATGCATTCATCTGATATGCTCGCATAGAAATCGTGGTGGATCGTTGGGATTGCGAACTGGATCCTTCCAGCCGCCCCTTTGCCAAGGCAAACAGCTACCACCAACCGCTACAAGTATACTTCATGGTTCAGGCTCCTTTCTCCCTTCCAGATTACAGCGTTTTCAAAAACCACAGCGAAGAATACGGACGTGATTTAACTTTTCTTGTTGCGCTCGCCCGGCACTCTCGACGAAACCAACAGCTCCAATACCGACCAGAAGATTGTAATTTCAAACGGCCGCAGCCCACAGCCAACCCATCCCACTCATGCCTTCGTGGTGGTTCTAATAAATAAAGAGCAACCAATTGTGCATGTGTGTGTATGAGAGGTAAAGGCGAATGAAATGGAAACCCACGACGACCGAACCCGCCGGAACTAGTTGTAAACTTCACTTTTACGTGACCGAGAGTTGAGTTTACTTCGCCATGCTCCGGACTCCGGACTCCGGACTAAGGTCACTAAGGGATCGCTGCGTGTGTGAAAGTCTTGTGTGTTTCTATGCCAGATAGGTTATCATGAATTCACGTTTGACCACGAAACCCTGGAGGGATCACCGCTAGCGATTTCTAGTGATTTCAGCCATTGTGGTGAAGAACGCGATGTTTGCCAATTCTCTAGCGTTCTATCGTCGAGCGTTAAGTTTTAGTTGCTCAATGCATTATACTATTCGCACTGCATTTTTCTAAACTGCAAGCGAACTTATGACGATGCTCTTAAATTGACTACTTCAAATGCAAATTATTTCATGTCTATCCCTCAAACTCAAACGGAAAATGTGTAATTAAAGCCAGCGTAATCTTATCGCGCTTGAAGTTAGTTCAACATTAAATACATACACACACACCCTCAACACATCCCACGCGTGGTAAGATGGTAAGACTCTCAAACTCTCGTCTAGCATCTTGCAAGCGCCAAAACATTGCCGCAGAAACACACTGCCGGAAATGGAGGTTCCATCCTTTAAGCGCGATCCATGAATCACCGTGTACGGGGGGCGTATCGCTGACGATCGTCGAAAACATACAGAGAAGCATGAAACGATGTTTTTTGGCTTGCGTGTACTTCATGTGCTCTGTGTTTGTGTGTGTGTTTAAGGGTAAGTTAAGGACCCACTTGGTACAAAGTTCGAAAACATGCACGTACACGAGGAAGGCGTATTCGAGTGTAATGATACGGGAAGGACTTACCGCGTAAACATCCTTCTATACTGCTTGCATTTTTTACAAATTTTTCACGAGGGGGGTTTCTTGAAGACTTTTTTTTTCTATTCGTACGAAGAATGTGAGAAGTGAGCTTCTTAAGGAAAGTGTTTGGTGAATAATATGCATGTAAACCAGCTTTCTCAACCGTTTGTAAAGCAAAGGAAACCCCCCAAAGTAAAGAAAAGACAGCTAGAAGATTTAGCAAGCGAAAAATCATTACCACGCCACTTTGCCAGTTCTACACGTTTAGCATATCACTCGGATTGCAGGGAAAGCTGCAAGTATTGCACCGTTCCATTCCTGTTGGAACGCTGCACAAGAGCACCAGAAAAAGCAGCAGTAGCAGTAGCAATTCAAATTAGTTACGCTCAGTCAAATAGGAACTTTTCAGCGTAGGGTTGTAAGGACTTCCCAGTGTTCCTTGCAGGGCGGTCCCTAACATATTTCCACCGCTGGAACCAAGCAAATAACGAACTTCAGGAAAGCACGAAGACGTCCAAACAACTCCAGACCCCCTCCCCCCCATCCCCCCACCTTTTGGGACGAGATTTATGGTTGAGCATTAAATTACTGCGCGCTGAAATGCTAGCTAACGGCGAATTGGCGAGCTGGATCGTTTCAATTATCCAACTCAAAGAGTCCGAAACGGGGTTTTTATGTGATTAGCGGGATGGAGTTTTGGTTTTTTTGTAGGGCAAACTTGGTAAGTTATATTATATTTTCCTGCTGGTCCGTCTTTAACGAGAGTGTGCAGATTTTCTGCGATTTGCTTCTAAAGGAAACTGTTTGTTTTGCTTACCGAGAAGAAAATTCGCGCGTATAGAGCTCACTCTTCGATTGATTTAACTTCCAGTTCGCAAACTTCCAAGAACAAAGTGTCAAAGTTTTCAATTAGTATGACACACAGACATAAACAAACATACCGATATCAGGGACAGGAAGGGATTAAACTTCACTAAGCGAGGGCTTGTGCTCAGCGAACAAGCAGCTGCCTAGAGCAATAAGTTTAGTCGCCTCTGTTCGAAAGTTTTCCCATCGATTTCGATTCCATTTGCATGCATGCGGGTTTTTTTTGTGTGGTGGGGATCGCTTCTGTGAGGACCATCTCGCACACGTGAAGGAAATAGAAGTGTGTACGCCACTCAGAACGAATTTCCGCGTCCGTTCTTCTTAGATCTGTCACAGTAGTTTCACACGACGGTTTCACGCATAAATGATTGATGAATGCAATTTGCTGTTTTTTTTTTTGTTTGCTTTCGTCTTCGCTTCATTTTCCATGAGGGAAACTTTAACGAAATTGTGTTCCACGAAATGCTCGATTCGTCCTTTTGCCAGCAGGGAAAGCTGTGTGAAAAATCCCCGAAAGGATTTTCCCAATCGCGCTGAGAGCATTTTCGGCGCGATTATATGTTTTACGTGCGAGCGAACCACCGGAGGATGTTAATGTAGGTCAGCCTATGATTTCTCATTTAGGTTTTGGCGGATATTACGAGCGTGAGCGCCAAGGAAGTGACCGTGGTTCCGTGGTACCGCTCACACACGAACCACCATCAGAAAAGATCGGTAATCAGTTTGCTGAAACGTACGGAAATTGTGGCATCCATTATGCATGTTGGAAATGACGATGGCGTACCTTTTCCTCTTGGTTTTACGGTGGTAGCTTTTGATCGCTCACTTGTTGTGGTTGTGTGCGTGTGTGTGTGTGTGCTTGAGTGAGGTTTTACGTTTGAATTTGGGATTTCTCGCATAATTAACGTACCAACGGGTAAGGGTACGGCAGATTCAGGGGCGGAACTCGCGAGGGATTTCCAATTTGCGAACGATGCGGCAAATTTTCGATGTATACCTACGGAACACCCACGGGAGCTATTTAAACGAGTCCACAACGTGTGTTGTCCAGATATTAAGATTCGGGGCGGAAAGGAAGATGGGTTAAAAAAAATCCGTTTGGACCTTTTATGGATCTTGAAAGCCACACAGAAAGATATGAAACGCTTAAGACGCCAGATTCGCTCTTCAAAGAAATGTTTTTCCCAACGGTAAAAGCCACAACATATTCCTTTCATAAAAGTGTGGAATTTCGATCGGAATAATCTCTTTTATATAAAGCTAAAGAAATGCAAAACATTATTTTATTAATCATAAATGTCTTTTTGTACGATGAATGTTATTTTCGGATCGACGTGATACATCACAAAATATCTTTGCCTAGATGTTGAAGGGTGTGACTGTAGAAATACCGCCCAAGATGGTAATTAAACGCCAGCCGGCAAGCTTTTGATTTTTATGACGGCTACGGGCTTATTCGCCGAAATTTCCAACTAAAAAACTATGAGTTATGACTTTTAGACAAAAGCTTGTGGCCATCATGGTTGCGAAATTGATCTCCTCCTTCTTTTGGGTAACAAACAAATGTTTCATCAAAGCATTGGCTGATCTATTGTAGAGATCAATTTTTTACTACAGCACACCTTCGTCTTTTTTTGCTATCAAATCAGTTGTCGATGTCTGATCCGTAAGCGACCACCTTCGAAGGTTTACAAAAACAAAAACAAAAAAAATGGCATCCATTAATAAAAAAATGGCAAATCTTTCAAGAAAGGATTCGGTACGGTGAGCCAGAATATAAATTGCCAGGGCCCATAATTTATGACATACAGCACACAACAAAACAACTGTGGCTTACGGGCGGTCTAACTTTCCCAGATTCTCTACCGGTATGTCCGGCTTGTTTTTTTTTTTTGTGGGTTGCCTGCCGGTTGCTCCATATCGATCAATATCTTTGAGTGAATAATATTGTCGTCCGTGGATGCTTCGTATGCTCAAATCAATACATCTTTTATGTGCGTGTGCTGTGAACGGAATACTTCAGTTTGATCCTTTTCTAGCACGAATTTGGCTTTTGTAAAGCCTGGGAGACCTTCTTGACGGCGGTATGCGGTTGTATGTTGATCGCTCGGCTTGATCAAGCACTTTTTTCGTCCGACTGTGTTTAGTGTTAGGCCAATAAGCAGTCGGCCGTATTAAATTCCGGTTTCCGAATTTAATGAACCGCTTTTCATCACTTTCTCACACCGACTTTTGGGGATCAATTGTTGGTCACTGTTGGAGATGGAAATTTTACGAGTGGTTAACATTTCAAACCCTTCCTGGAACTAGAATCTGGAGTGAGCTTGGCGATTGTGTTGATGAAGCATCCCAAAATGAATAGCTCAGCGAGCGTTCAAATTCTAGTTCTTGCAACGTGAGTCAGAGACGATCACACCATGTGCTTGTTGCACGTTAAAAGAAAAGAAACAAACTGTTTGAGAAATCAATAAAAAAAAATCACAAGAAAGGTTGTTGATTAAATTTTCCTCGTTCCGTTCTGATCTCCAAAGACGGCGAAGAGGCGCGGTGAAGAACGATTTGAAATGATAATAAAAGTTAAGGAATGAAGAAAGCAGGTTCGATCAATTTTGAAATCGAGCTGGACTTATAGGTCGGAGACCGTTTTGAAAAAGGCAGAAGAGGCTTGCGAACGGTAAAACGGTACAAGAAGCTGATGGAAATGTTTGAAACGCTGATGATTTGTTGACACGTTCCAGTCGGGAGGACGAAGTTCTCCGTATCCTTCCTCTCATTCGTATCTGCTTTTGCCGTTTTTTTATTTTCACTCTGTCCAAAGCCAATTCATCGATTATTTCAGATGGTCTGCCCGTGGTCCACATTGCTTTTCTCTTACCTATCAAGGGACGAAAGAAGGGTTTCCCTTTTCTTGGTTTTTATTCGTATCAAACGGTTATAAATGGTTCGATATTTCTTGCCCGTTTTTCTGTCTTTTCTCGCAGAGACACTCCGCTCGTACCGTCTTTTGATCTTGCTGTCTGCAACGACATTGGCAGGTTCACCAAAAGTTCTCACCAGCACATCATGTTTAGGAGAGAGAGAGAAAACAGAATCCAGAAGAGGAACGAGTTTGGCCTTAACGAGCTACGGGCTCTAGCGGGCTACTTTCTTTCCAATGTGTATCTTTAAGTGTAACCGTGGACGGGTGAGGGGACGGTGAACCCTTTCACCGGGAATGTCTTTGCCATGACTTTTCACCCTCCCTCCGGCACCGGGATGGCAATGTTTATGAGCGGCATCGTTTGATTCTGATCTTGCCGATGCCGCGTTGAAATGATGGGCTGCAGACTACTTTAATGCCACCCTACTTAAAGTGAAAGACCGGCACAGGTGGTGGCATCACGAGCAAAGATGCGTTTTTATGGCGATCGAATCGTTCTTCTGCTGGGGTACCGAAGAAACGAAGAAAGAAATGAACGATTTCAGCATCGATTGAGAGGAGACCTCGCCGACACGTTTTGTTCTAATCAATTAATCCGGCGTTGAGCGATCGGCTTATCGGGGCTTTATTATTAGGTTACAATATTTTAATTGGATGTCCGATTATCATTTATCTTTGTTTTTTGTTACAACGGGTAGGATTGGTAAGGTTTCCAAGGTCAGCATAATTAATGCAATAAATAATGATCGCACCGTTATAATTGTGGCATCATGTTCAATAAAGGAATAAATATTTACACCATGCGTTAATCACCAATACGTTTGTCATTAGTAACTCTTGTTTTTTTGGGCATGAAATGCAAATTAAAGATATTCAGAAGATCGGTGAAAATTCTCTATAAATCCTTGTAAACAAAAATTTTTACTTTAGGCTCTTTCGTACCACTTTAGGCACCTTTAGTAAGCGACTGGGGAAGATCCTTAATTGCACACTTCCAGACGCATCCTGACTTAACTCTCGAACCATCTGTAGGCCGGAACATGAGAAACAAAAGCGTAGAAAATCCATCAACGCAATCAAACAAAGCGATTGAGCAATCGGAGTACAGTTCAAGCATTAGAGCCACAATAATCGGAAAGATGACAGCCAGGATTTATACCTTCGTCCATCCAACCCGCACCCGCACTTTTTTGCCCACGAAGCACATTGAATCGAGATACTTTCCTCGAAAATGCAACCCTAGTTTAAGTCCATGGAGAGACACTGGGAACCAGTGGTGAATGTATCGGGAAATGGGAAAATCGTTCATTTCTATCCACGGTAAGCCTTCGGCATCGGCCTTCGCAACTCATCGCAACGATCGATTTTCGGTCCGCTTTCGTTGAAGACAGTGAACAGTTTAGTCTGGGTCATGCTGGACTGGTAAATTGTGTGTGATTGTAAGTGTTTTTTGCCAGTTTCTTTCCTCGCCTCCGTTCTGTATCGATATCAAGCACGGTAGGATTAATTTTCCCTGCTCGGAACCGAGGCACTGGCCATGTGCGCACACAAGCAAGCAAACAAACAAGCCCACAGCACGCCACTGGAGTATAAATCCAGTAAAGAGAATTATCTTTCGATTATGCTGCCATCTATCTTAATGTTTCGATGCCAGTTCCGGCCCGGTGAAAAAAAGGAAGATGTCCGCTTTCCGTCCTAGTCCTTAGCCCTCAAGGGTATAAAGTGGTGAGTGTGTGTGTTTGTGTGTGAGTGTTGAGGAAGGCATTCGATCGGAAAAATCGAACTTCATTTTCTTCATTTCTGTTGTTTCCACTGCGCGCACAACAGAATGGACCTCTTACGTTCGCGTGCCATTGCTTTTCGCTAAGGGCAAAACAAAAGTACAAATGTGCGGCGCTGGTAAGAACACTCTTTGGAATTCATTCCATGAAAGAAGCTAGCGATTTGGTTCGGTTTCTTTGCAGAACGCTCCCCGCAAAAGACGTCCTTCAAAAGCGAATATTGCGTTTTTCGCTTTATTCTTCACGTTTGATAGGTTAGTTTCTGTGTTTGTGTCGCGTTAGGATGGCTTCCTCGGACGTCGGTACCCCGATGGCTTCAAACCATTTCGCTCTTGGCTGGGGGTCAATGAAAATGAAATTATGCTTTTGATATTATGATTTTGATTGTTTTAGTCATCCTTTTATTACATAGAAGCCTGGCTCAACATGAATTGATCTGATGAGATAAAGCAATTTCAAGGTAATTTCATCCTTCAAAACTTTTCCTTAAGTATTTTGACTTTCTTCTAAGTATTTTTGCTTTAGATTTTCCAAAAATCGATTTAATAATCCCTTTGCCTTTATTTCGAAAAACTTATAATAAACATTCACCATCCCTTAATGCATATACCTTCCTTTTCAGCCTTCAAACCATGACCTGCACTGTTATTGATTTCCGTCCAACACGCTTGCGGTTGCGGATTATCGTCCGTGCTTTACAACGGTCGGCGGACGTATGATTTTCTGTAATTGCATATTAGCATGCCTGACACTAATAATCGGACCTTGTTTTGATTGTGTGGTGGGTAAGAAAGCTTCAAACGCATACACACACACACACACACATCGATACACAATCATTCGGGATGATGGATTAGCGTTTGATATTGGGGATAGAGCGAATTTTTTCGGTCCTTTCGACTAACGCTACCACCAATCTGGTCATTTGCCGGGTTGCGTGTGAGTTTGTAATTAAAATGTAGAAGTAATAAAACTGGCACACCATCATATGCAAAGAAGGTTGGATATCAAACTCTCTCCATGTTTCTTTTCAGCGCCTTGGGGTTGTCGCCTTGGAGGTTCAAAGCGATAAAAAGTTATCGTAACAAAAGGTCCTCAATCCAACCAGGTGGCTAATGTATGGAAGATATCGGAATCACTTACCATTTTCGTCACCAATGATAGAGCTGGCTGTGGTTAGATTTATCCTTCCGGTGGCCACAATCGATAGCAACAGCAACGGTCTCACGAAACACCTCCAAAGTACTGCAACTGCCGGGTGCACTTTTGTCACGTACCTGGCCACCATGTTTCCCCCTTTGCGTCACACTTACTTCTTTCACATCCACCAAACACTTTCACTGCATTGCTTTGGCAGGACGTAGCACCAAAGCTGCCCGGCTATTTGAACGCAATTTTTTTCTTCCTTCCCCAACGTGGGGGAATAAAATGCAAACAAAAGAAACTCAAAAGTAAACACTCGCAAACACTGCACTGTTACGATAAAGGGGTGGGGTGGTAGAATTTTCTTTTTTGCATCGCACACTTCAAGAAACTTTCCCGGAGAACTTGGAGATGGTCGTGTTTTACTTTGATTTCGGTTTTAATATTTATTTTTTCTAAGCTAATAAATTTTAAACCATCTTTCGTATAACTACACAAAAACACACTTTTTCACCTCACATCACTTTGCTTTTGCATTGAAGCTGTAGGAAAAAAATAAATAAAGAAAAGAGTAGGTTAAGACACTGAATAGCAATAAAACCAAATACACTGAAGAAACCACAAACTATCATTATCTGCCGAGCGGTGACCGGAACCGGATAAGGAAACACCTGGTTCTATTTGTAACCAGCCTAACCTTGTCTTGTTATCCAATGCACATTGCCACGAAGTTGGTAACACTTGTACACTTGTAACCTTCGTTAACCTTGCTATCGGTACAGTACACATCGATAGGAAGCGAACGTCAAAAACTTAAACTTGCGACAGACAGGAATGGCGTCGACACCGTAGAAACATCCTTAATAATTTTTCACCTTCAATCTCTTTCACGTTTGGAAGCTTATTGTCTGCTTTCTTTCTATTTTATTCCCATTTTTTACTTTTTATTTCACCGTTTTGATTAACTCCCACCAGCAGAAGCGTTTCATAGTATTCAACAAACTTATTTCTAAACTTTTTCTTTTACTTTATTTTGTGACGCAAGAAAAAACTCATGGAATATTTTTCTTCAGCACCACTTCGGCATTCCAAGTGCTTTATCCCAGGTTTTGAATATTCCCGTTACCTAGCTAACTGACCTATTCACTAAGTATAGTGCAGGAATTTATATTCATCCGCTCAAATTCTGGAACCCAGCGGTTCGAAATATTTGCCCGACCTTTGTAGGCCAAAGCCGTTCCGAAACGGAATCACCGTGAAAGAATGGAATGGAACGAACAAAAAAAACATTGTTGAAGTTAAACTTTTCATCTTTTCGTTCTCGGTTTTCACAACAAAGCATTTGTTCGCTCGGAGGTGATAAAAGTGTCCCGGCGCCTTTGGTTGGGGCTAGAGATCGCTTGAAAATTTATTAACTCCCTCTCTGTAGATTATTAAAATAATCTGCCGTTCGTGTCGTGCCTGCAAGATAATACCTTCCTTACAAAAATAAAACAAAGTTTAGTAACTTATTGGAAAGAAAATGGAGCTTTACAAAATAGCATAAGTTTGGAAAACTGATAGAGATGAAAAGAATCTTATTGTGCAATTTTGATATCGAACTATGTATTGAAGAAACTTTTCCCACGTTGGTTTAGGTGGTCCGTTGGGGAAATTGCTTCGCCGGATACACCTTTTACGGGGGCCGAGGGAAGCCGATAATTGATTAGTTAATTATAATTGATCCGCTGTGACGTAAGTGAATGTATGAGCGAGCCTTCCGTGTTCTTGTACGTGGAAAATAATAACTTATACCGTTCGACCAATGCCATGTAATGAGCTATCGGTCTTGGGGCAAAGTTTGCCAGATTCCCATTTCACGCATGCTATTTTCCTTCATTTGTATTCAGAGTGGAATGGAGCAAAGTTTCGGGCTGGATTAGCGAGAGGAAACTTTGTTTTTAGTTGCTTATTAATGAATCATGTTATGCGACGGAACAAACGTCGGTTTAGCTGGAAGTTTTGTACTTCAATTGTTATAGAATAAACATTAGGCACATTAATAGCAATTTATTAGTTTGGCAGGCCAACATTATGAAAATGATTTATTTCAAATTTTTAATCCAAAATAATAAAAAAAAACTATGATCTTAAAAAACAAAATCATTTTTAGCACCCTTAGAATACCAATAAAACAGGGCAAAAATCCGCCAAGGCAAAAATATGTTAATTCATCCACACAAAAAATGCAAACAGCTCCCCTTATTTTTAAGCTGTGTAACTGTGCGTCGCCGCAGTCTTTCCGTGCTAGTCTGGAAATGGAAACAAAAACCACTGTAAGCTCATCTTGGATTAACCATTTTGCCGCTTTTTAGTCCACGAGACGCTGTGCCGTACACCACAGTTCCTAAGGAAGAATATTAGATTAAAAAATGCCCAACATCCTGTCCCCGGGAATCGGTGTATCATGATGTTCCGCGGTTTATTTTATTCTCTTCAAATATAAATTCCCATACCAAAGCCAGCGCAAGGACATTCCTTTGGTTAGGTGTTTTTTTTTTGTTTTTGTTTTCCATTTCCTCGCCTGTGTACGAGTGGCTGGTGGCTGGGTGGGCTTTCTTCCAATAGAAAATGACCGCAGAAGTAACCACAGCAACACCGCCACGCTGGTTGGTCGGTAGCACCTATCGCATTTTAAGGGTTTCGTCCAGTCTTGTTGCGGCTCACCGTTCTAGCCGAAGTGATAGCACAGAGAAGGATTAAGTCAGCTTACGGAATCTCGCCATTTTTATCCGTGGCGTAAACGGTCGGTGCAGATTTGGGGCAGCTTTGGGGTTAATTTTTTATTCGTCTCGCCCGGGAAGCTCTTCCAGCAACTTGACTCGATTCGTGTCGAGTTTTGTCGCTGTGTTTACCTTACTTTGGTAAAGCGTTGTTCACTGCTACCAGCAGACACCGAAACTGGAGGATTAAGTATAAATACTTGCGCTGTGTTGTTTCGATTGTGAGTGGATTAGTGCTGCAACTGCAATCGCCACCACTACCGCCATTCGTGGATTGGGGAACTTCGAATGGAAATAAGTACATTGAGTTTGATCGGATCGCTTAGTCGTGTGGGGCAAGGTCAGACGACTGTTGGAATTTAATCCGAGTGATATGTTTTTAATTTGCCTAAGTGATTGTAAATACAAAGGAAGCAACGTATGAAAAAGGAAAAACAGGCATTCGTTTACCATCAACCGTTTGAATTTGAAATCCGTATACGACAACTGAGATAAAATTGTGCGCTTTCGCACAAGGCGGAAAACTTTTTTAATTTATAATCCACCTTTTGGAGCTTTGTTTTTTCGCCTTGGAGCTTTGGTATGGTAGGAACTGAATGAAAATAAAATAAAAACTGCCTTGTGCAGAAAACAAGGGTTTGGATTTTTGTGGGAACGGAAACTAACGGCAATGGCTTAGAACGAGCAAGAAAAGTTCCCTTCAGTTTCTGGTCGAGGAGGTGGTAGGAGGGGGTTCTAACGTATTAAATTTGTTGCAACTTTTGAGTTCATTGTTTGGTTTTTTTTTTTTTTGGCTTGCTTTTGACTCTGGTTTGATCCGGGCTTTAAAGCCCGCGCAAGGTGTACATCAACAGAGATAAAGGTGAATTATTCTGTCTGTTGTTCTGTTTTTACACACCTTAAGGCTCATTTCGGTTGTGCCTAAGAATACCTTACCGTCTGTGATGATTTAGTTCTTGTTGCCGTTTGCTACTCTGCCATCGCGCCAGCACTTTAAAGCTTGCAAATTTTTGTTTCCTTGTTTTTGGGACACGTGCAGCTGTTTAGGCGTTTTTTTTTTGTGTTTCATTTGTTTGTTTTTATTTTGAGTTTACTCGCTGGAAGTTGCCCTACACAAAACGCGGTCGTATTTTGCTGTAATATCCCTCTCGGAGCTTTGTTTTGCCTTTTTTGTTCCTCCTTTAACCAGAAGGAAATCATAAAACGGGTCCACCGGTGGTACAAAGTGCCGGTAAGGAAAAAAGTAAATCATCTCATAAATGCGACCACGTGCACAGGGTACCAAACGTAAAGCAAAACAGAAAAAAGGATAAAGCTATTTTTTCTACCAGCACGTTACGCACGAACGAGGAAAAATTGTAGCATTCGGGGGGACAAGGGATCCTGTGCTGGATGCAGTTAAAACGTCTATAATTCAAACCTGGTATCGTGGTGTGCGTGTGGCTATATGTGCCTTTATTTTTCCAGTCGAAATGAAATGGATCTGAAAGATTCTTTGCCGATTTGGGAAGGACTTTTAAAGACGTTTCCATGTCTACAAATGTCTAATGAAATTCTTCCCTTTGGCACATCTGTGGCTGCTGCTGCTGCTGCTGCTGCTCTTATACTTTGAATGTGTTAGAAGTTTTTACGATCACCTTTTTTTACCTCCTAGCCTGCCGACAATGCCTCGACAAGGTATGACTTGGCCTTTCGACCAGACGGAGAAAACTCTTTCAAAAAGAGGATCGTCTATGCGATGTTTCGTTCGCGGTTTTCACCTTTCGGTACACCGGATCGACCAATAACCAATTTTGGTGCAAGGTTTTTCTTCGTATTTAAAGTGCTATCGTGAGCAGTGGCGGACAAGGACACGATAGGTCCCACCCGGAGGACCTTCATTTGTGGCAACAAGGTTCAACGTTTACCTGCTTCGAAAGCGCAAAGAAAAGGCCCCTTACCCCTCAGTGCGGGGAAAACTTGTAAAATGAGTCCGGTTCGTCCGTGGTTTATGGGTTTTGCGGTAGAGGAAGTTGTTACCGCAAATTTAACAATTTCCCCCACCGGTTGGACGAATGGCGAAAACTCGTAGCTGACGAGATGCGTAGCGGGAGGAAGGTTTACGTTGTGCGGAAGCAATGGAAAATACGCCGAAAGTTGTACACTATTCGGCAGTCGGGTGAATGATTGGAAATGCTTAAAGGAGGCGCATGGTTGCGAAGGACTTTTGTTCCGTTGCCTTTTTGATCAAGGAAAAGGGTCAATCGGGTTTGAATCGTTCCATTTTTGCTTTCTTTGGGCTTGAACTGGAAAAGTTTACCAAAAAAAAAAAGCGCCTCCATTCGTTGCGCAGAAAGGATAGGCTTTAAGTTAGAGCACGTTGTTCAGTGGTTTTTCTTCTGTACGAAGGGGAGCGAAATAGAATTGCGTTGCGTGAAAAGTTGGTGCGACAAAAACTCGTAGAAAAGTTTCTACTGCTTTCATCGTTTCAGTTTTATTTGTGTTTTCAACTTAGCTTCGACGTTGTTCTTGAGTTGATAAAAAATTAGTTAAGTTTCTAAAGTTTAGGTGCAATA
This sequence comes from Anopheles maculipalpis, assembly GCF_943734695.1. Classification (NCBI taxonomy): domain Eukaryota; kingdom Metazoa; phylum Arthropoda; class Insecta; order Diptera; family Culicidae; genus Anopheles; species Anopheles maculipalpis. The sequence continues at coordinate 43,755,435 of NC_064871.1, read as the reverse complement.
AATTGTGTTTAGTTCTGAAAAATAATTTCAAAAGATGCAAGTTTATTGTTTTCACAAAGAAGCAAACCAAATTTCTTACTCATTTTTCTTTCATCATAATTCAACTTAATTCTTAAGCCAATCAAATACACAGTCCTAACATCAACAAATATCACAAATTTAGTTGGGAATTTCTACGGAAAAAGGAAATAACATGGTCGTAATCACCACCAGCCTTGCCTGACAGTGCGTAAAATTGTTTCGACGCAGAAAAGCGTCCGCAAAACTTATCATAATCGCGTTGAAAGCTTTTCCACGCTATTTTCTTCCTTCAAATGGAATGCAAGCCATGGCCTAGTTACGAAAGTTGCACTTCATGCTTGCAGTATGAAAAACTAAGAGAGAGCTGAACAAGACAGAGAAAGACAAGACAAGACAGAAAGAAAGAGTAAAGTCATTGTTGATATTTGAAGCTAAATCAAGGATGGGAAAAGATTGTGCGCTTTTACTTTTAATGCTGTTTAAATTTCTACCAACTCAACTAGCACATTCCTTACAAGCAACGCACGCTATCTCGTACGCGGCATTCAGGTAAAAGGGTGTACCAAAGTACCACGATAAAACGTTTATTCCTAGAGTGGTATGTGCCTCATGCAAACAAATCGTCAAACATGTAATGTCACGAAGGACTGGTGGGGTGGCCTGATGTTAGGGTACTGCTAATCTTGAACATTCAAAGCCGGAGTTAAAGCTTTCCGCGTCCAGTCGTGTTGCGGTTAGAAATTCCAGGAGCACACAGGAAGCACACAATTTATGTATTCCGCGAACGGCGAGCGTACGAATCAGCGATTGCCAGGAAACTTGCCCCCTACGGTAGGCTTGTGTGTTTAATGTTGAGGTGAGTTTTAGAAGGCTCCTTGCCTGCTTGTTTTCTAGCTTTGCGAAAATTTGCATGCAACTTGTAAGAAGCAGCGGGGCGCTTAAGTACCAGAATGTGGGCGTTCTTGTTCTCGCATAAAGGTTGTGAACGCGCCACCCTTGAATCTTTGCTACCCATTTCTTACTAATTCTTCTTTTCTTTTTCCACCAATAAGTTTGCTCAACTTGCTTGATTTACACACCGAAGGAGAGACCCTTTTTTGCGCCTACCGGCAGTACCAATCGCCCAATCTGATCTGAGGGACGATTTTTCCGAAAGGTTCTGATTAAGACATTTTTCGAGAAGTGTTTCGAGACATTTCGGGGATCTACAATGAACGGTGATTTACGGGATTTGGTTGCGTTTTAAGGTGCTTAGATCCGGAACGATTTGATGCTTTAAGGAACGTTGAGAGCATCGGCAAATGGAAATGAAATCGGGATAATTTAACGATCACTTTAATGGAGCAGGAAATGGTGGAAAAATTGTAGAAAACGGCGTACCGAATGGAATTGCTCAGGTATAATGTATTCCAGTGTGCGTTGGTTAACTAACGTTAGCTGACCTCGTTGTATTGCAGATTATTCCAATACGGTTACTTTCGGCTGACTTACGTAGTGATAATTATGGAAATTATCCCCAGAATTGATGACTACCACCAGTTCCCATGGGTCCTGTTTCATTCCATTTCCGGAGCCTGTACGGGAGGACCGTGGTGAAACAAATCAATCTCTACAGTGGCACATTTTTCCATCACTTAATCCTCCTGTGGTGTGCTTATTTCGCCATATTTCGCTACAACCTACTGCCGGCACATAATCGGTTTGAGTTTGTGCCCAACCGGGTACGTTAATCCTTGCGATTTATCATCATATATCCTCGGTGCGCTATTTTTCAAACTTCTCGCTGCTCACTGTACTGCTTATCAGCCACACATATGTACACAAATAGGACACATTAAATTATGCGTCTAGAGCTTTACACTGATGACTCGCTGGTGATGATGATGCATAACTAATTTATCATTTAACGGCTGAACTGATAAATTCCACGTGTGAAGTAGGGAAACCATCGAGCACTGGCACAAATACAAAAAAAAAAACAATCCGACAATGAATTTCCGGTTGAAATCCGGTTGAACACGACGTGATTTATGCTTTTTAATCAATTTTTCACTCACACAAACGAAGAACAATCTCACATAAGCCCCTGGTTAGCTTCCAGTAGGTAATTGAATGATTAGAATAGCACGCTGGGTAGTTGATGATCGGCTTTTACAATTCATCTTCGTACTTAAACACTTGTAGTAAAATAAAAACACTGTTGTTTGTGAATTATATTTTTCATCACGTTACGCTTCAGCAGTGTATATTGATACACGTTTAATACAACTCATACTTGATCAATCACGCGATTTAATCCATCAGCAGAGCCTACAAATTTTGTGACACAGCTTAGAAATGACGCAAGCACGCACGTTGTTTGATTTTGTTTTAGTTGCGTGCGTGGTCTTCGCATTTCGATTGATGAATTGGTGTTCTTCGTCTGTTTGATTTTTACTACCTTTTGTCCACGTGGTTTTATGTTAGTAGACCCATAACCGAACAGGAGTAATCCATCGATTTTGCACAGGATAATGCAAGCTCCGTGTAGCATAATATCAACACAAATCTTCGTACGGTGGCTGAGTGTAACAGGTAAATTGAAAATCATCATTATTTCACATGATAAAATCAGAACACAGGAGAGAAACTTTTTTCTTGCTCATTTTGGGGTACAAGACAAACTTTCCACATTGCTTTAGAAGCATTTCACCATGCTGTTTCACATCAGCTGCTAATTCTTTCCACTTAACCTGTGAGTGAGCCCGCATGCCGGTTGGAAAGCTCCAAACGACGACTCAACAAAAATGCTTTTGCCACAAAACTCACCCTATTCGGTTTTGTCGGGTAAGGGTTGCGATACCCTTGAGCTTCAGGATTTCAGCATTTCAGCCTCAATTGCCAAAAACCCTTTTCCTTGCACTGGGCAAAACACACACATACACACAATCACTCACACATATGCACGAATTTAACAATATTTCCCGTCACACGAAATTGTTGTTCACAGGTCGCGCGATCAAAAATAGCGCAATAAGAAACCACTGCGAAAGGTACATACGCACGCACACGCACACGCACGCACCACTGGTATGGTGGTACCGATACGCGTATGAAACTTGCCACCCGTGTCTATACTGGCAGGAAACGCACGCCGAACCGAGGCCCCGAACCGAAGCGTGTCAGCATTTAAACAGCACTGTGTGTGGCTGCGGCGCTGTACACCAATGCTGCTGCGGTTCCGAAATCGCGCGCGTTCTCGCGTTTAAACTCTCCCGCGGACGGCTATGTTGCGGGAGGATTGGATTCTCTCGCACGCACGTTATGCTGCTGCTGCTGCTGCTGTCACGAGCTCTCGTGCTCGTGTTCGGGTTCGGTTTTAGTACAACTGCACCACCACCCTTTCGCCGTTGGTTGACAGGCTGTTGTACTAAAAAGCAGCATTCTATAAAAATTATAGTGGAGCATTCGAGAGAGGGAGAGAGAGAGATCGAGTTATGCTCTCGGATATGCATTTTTATGCTGGGATAATTTATGAAGCACACGTACAATAAGGAAAACAAAAGCAGCCTGAATGAACTGAACTTGGCATTGGAAACATGATGGTTCATTGATGAGAAAGGCTTGATGGAGCTTTTGCCGTATTTTCCTTGTATATGGTAGTGATTTATCGTAGATATTTTGTTTTCCTTTGGTACCTATTTTTTAAGCATAATAAACAAACATTTAAGCATTGTTGATTTCTTGATATTATTTGCTGTTCCTTTTTTGTTAAATTTAAATTGCTTAGAATGAAATGATTTAATTTAATTCACAGTTTTCTGTTTATCTCACCCCGCTAATGTAAATAAACGCACATCTTCAGCTCACGATTTATGTTATCAATTAAGCGCTTTTAGTAAATCTGTTTAAATCTGCCAAAAATCAATTTGGTACTTATCCGCCTGTTAATAAATCGTCCAATATAAGAGTGGATTAGCGTGCTACATAAACCTTCGCTTAATGATGCCGCTTCAATTATAATCCCAATTAAAGCTGTGATGGACACTGCTGCTAGGCCAAACCATTTAGCACGTGGAATTTTATCTCCTGTCATACTAATTCAGCACCAGCAGTGTGCTCCATATTCAACAGTGCTGATTTGGTGATTGCATTTCGGAGTGTTTTGATTTTATTTTACACCAAAGAAAAAAGAGGCATCCCAAAGCAAAGCGCACCCTAATCGAAGGCGAATGCGAAGGCGGCACGCTTTGTTTGCTCTCCTTCGCACGGGGTGTTGCTTCCTAATGTGGTTTGCTTTACATCCGTAATAAAATCACGCTTTTTATGCTGATGAACACTCCGTGAAGTCGCACATTCTTGCTACCACCAGCACCAGAAGGGAAGAACTTTTTGAGCTTTGCCGGCCATACTGGTGAACTATCAATTCTTGGTCGATACATTTTGTTTTGTGTGGTTAGTTTTCTGTGTGCGAGAGTTGAAGTAGGGGATGGAAGCGATGGCAAGGGAAAACAAACAGAACCTCGAACAGGCTTTCAGTAATGGGTGGTTTGGTCTGTTCGGGGCTTATCGCTTGAAACACATCTCTCTTATCTGGTGACAAGTAATTTGGTTGTGAAGTTGATCCAGGTCCGGGAAACCCGAACAAGGTCGCATTCGGTCAATCCGCTCCGCTATTGATAGGGTCATTTAGGCGAGAGCAACACATCTTTCCCTGTGACAACCGTTTTGGGCATGGGATAGAAAGACTTTATCAAACTCTACGCCACTCAACACACGAGCTAAGGGCTTGCGGCTCTCCAAACCGTACGGGTATGGAAGCGACTTCTAATTAATTAAATCGAAACTAATCGCCTATCGAATGCTGCCGTATTTTTATGGTTTTTTTTTTTTTTTGTTTGTTTGTTGTGTTTCTGTCTCGAGAAGATACGTTTTCATAGGTTAACGAATTCCTCCTCCAACCGAGAAGGGGGGGTCCAGCTGGATTGTGTTGTTGGATCGTGGTTAACTGGTTGTTTTAGTATGAACATTTCAACCCATTAAAACTGCCGCCATTTCACGATGCTGGGGCATCTTAATGGAGCGATTTGAAGTTGGTCGGTGGACAAAAAGTCGGTATGGCAAGCTTTTGGTATTTGGATTGGTATAGGGACTGCGGAGAAACTTTGAGGCTTTTGCTAGTTTTTTTTTCTCTCTTTAGATCTTCACTCCTATTTCAGTGAAATATGATGCGATCGCTAGAAAAATGGAGCGACCGATTGTGGATGTCGCGAGCCCACGGATGTAAAAATGCGCTGCCTTGTTCGAAAAACGGTGGACCAAAATTTTGTTGTTGTAGGAAGGGCGCCTGTTTTGGGTAGTATTTAATTACGAAATTTTGGGTTCATCATTTGCATCAAAGGGGCGCATAGGTTTAGAAAGTGCTACAAAAATAAATGAATCGTTTTGTAAATCGAAATCGAAGAGTCTCAGTGAAAGAGTAACTCAATTTTCGTGCTTTTAAGTTAAGGGTCATATGTCTCAATTATAAGATGAATTAAATATCACTGACTTTCAGAAAGATTCCGATAAATTGTGACAGTTTGTTTGACCAGTTTGTGCAGACTTTTAACATGGCATGGGGTAGATTTTTCTTTACCAAAAAGGCTTATAAAAACAAATAACTACAAGTTGTAAATTTTTTACAAGTGTGTCCTGCCCAACTCAAAATTTTGCAAGTACATGCAGCCACAAACAACGAAGACAATGAAACACAATGGAAAACTTTTCTACCCGGTAAATACTTATACAAAACCGAAGGCGCAGAGAAAATTGAGATGACACTTTGCCAGCCCCAAAACACGGCGGACAAACGCAACACTGCTTTGAAAGAGCTGTTAACGTCATGCATAAAGATCGGACAGCATTATGTTCCGCACAACGAGTGTCACATGGTCACAGTTTATGGCGCCTTTGGAGGAAACAAGCGGAAAAGTTCTTCGGTCGCGAGTATAAAATTTATGAGCTCATTGTTGTCCAGACGCCGTGGCCGGTCAGCCTTAACGCAAGGGACGAAGAAGCCTTTTGCATGCTCTCGCCCACAAGATTACCGATCTTGTGGTCATCGATTTCTTTTGTAATCTAACCCAGGCGAAAGGGGGAAAACCCAGTTGCACGTATGTGTGAAGCGTAAAATCTGCTAAAACCACGTGATAAAATCTGTTGACCAATTTTTGGTTTTTTGCTGACCCAACACACAAATCCCACTGATCGGGCTTCAAACAAACGCCCGACCAACTCATGCTTCTGCTCCTAGTGTGCGTCATTAAGCAAATATTTGCTAATCTTAATCATGGCTTTGCACTTTCGGTGTTCATTAAATTAATAAGTGCCTTTTTGGTGAAGGTTGTTTCCTGTTTTGGAACATTTGCACCGCAAAGCGAACATCGAAAATTATCAAAAACGGGCCCTGCACCGCGACATCGGGCAGTTCCTCGTGCTGGAGACGATCGTTCTTCTGCCCTTGCTTATCTTCCTTTTTCTACATTATTGATTTTTAGATAATTTTTTGTGCCCTATTTATCTTTTCCCTCTCGCCACGTTATCCTGTTCCTTCCTGTGCGATCAGACGATCCTCATTATGAAATTCCTTGTAAACAAATCACCAGCTATTTAAGACCGTTTTCTCCAAAAAGTTATCCACATTTAATCTGCCACGAAAAAGGGCTTTCGTGTTGTGGCTGTTGTACAGTTTGAGTTGTGAAGTGGCTTGGCCATGTTTTTTCACACCTTTCTCACCTTTTCGTAGGTCCGCAGCTATCGGAACGTTTCTTGCTGTGCCTGTGCGTGCTTCTTACGCTTTTCTACGTTCTTTTCGTTGAATGCGCTTGTTTCCCATCCTGTAGAGTAATGTTTTCTTCTCCTTCTAGCGCTTTTGTTAAAAGGATTCTTGTAAAGAAAAATTGTGTTGGCGCTTCGGTCCTGTGTCCCGGTGCTGGTCACATTCGCGTGTGTGTGGAATTTATGAATTCGCGTACCAAGAATGGTTGAGGTTTGATCTTTCAGATAAATATGCACACGGCATAATATGCATGCAAGAATGAAACATTTCCTTACTGGATTTCTTGTTCTTGTTGAAAATACACCTTTTTATGTTCTGTTTTTGTTTGGCCTTTTTTTTTTTGTTTTTTCTGCCTTCGATTTCTCGTTCTTTATTGTTGCCTTGCAGCGCATCTCATACGTCAAAGCTCGTTATCCTGTGCGGTGTTTATAATTCTCTTTTGAATTGGTTTTCTTTCTTGCTCTTGCAATGATCCTCGGTTTCGGTTCGATTCAGGTGTACAACACAGTAACACACAGCCTAGCATATAATTCGGTCAATTTAACGTACCTTAAAAAAAGGTTTAATAAAAGGGAACAGCAGAGAAGGGTAAAAATTGGCGTCAAAAATAAGGCACCGATGGGAAGGTAGTTATCAACACGTAATTTTTGATTGTCGTAATTTCTGACAAGTCTCCAATCGTCTTTGCGTGCTCTTCAAGCTGCCACTGTTGGCATGTTTTTCAAGGAGGTTTTTTTTATAAAAAAACGTTAGACCACAAATCCTGGTCCTGTTAAGCAAAGAAGGTAAAGCTTGAATCAAGCCCAAATCAACGTATCCCTAAGGTGATTTTTGTGATTGAGAGTGCTTCTGAAGAATAATTTGTTTATAAAAAAGTGTGCAAACGTTACCAAGGTAGAAAATGCGAATCGTATAGGAGAATCAAAACATTATTATTCTTGTTGGACGGTGAAATATGTTTGTTTATTTGTTGTATTCGATCTTGACGCTTTACTAGACTGACAGCTTTGACAGATCTCGATCGGTCTGTTTCAATCTTGCTGTGCTAGACTGCAGACACGATACGCATCAAGCTGTGGAGTGGCTCATTTGATTTAATATTTCTCGTAAAAAAAAAACAAACATCTTAAGGTGGAATGAAAAAGAGCTGCTACGCTATTTTCGAACTTAACCCGTGAGTAACTCGAGCTGCTTAGAGTTGTGATTTTTCCCCCATTTTTAAATGCCTTCATCACGAACATCATTCGTGTTTAGGGTAAAAAAGAATGAACAAACGCCCTTAGAACGCTGCTCTGGATACGATGGAAGAACATCACGGAAGGGTAGACGGCTCGTTGACAGACGGCAGAAACATTATTGGTGTATTTATTACGCGCCCGGTTCGATTCGATCGTCACACGGAAGGACTGCCTACCCTGTCGGGAGTAACCGGCTGCTTTTGCCTGTTTGCTCTTACATTAACGGCAGGTCTTTAAACCGTAACGATATAATTTGAGAAACATCCCAAACCAAAAACCCACGCCGCATGTCGCATCGTAAACGACGCAGCCTCTGCATCGTGGTTCGCCTTCGCTACAGGGAACGAAAGGAATCATCTTTCAGCCTCTCGAGCGACCGATCGCAACACCATGGGATTTGATCGTAAAGCGAAATAACAAAATATAAATGATGGTCGCGCTTTATCGTGGTGAACCTGCTACGGGTAATAACAATAATAATCGCTCATGATAATCGTCCTTTTTCTCTTAAGGACTTCTGGTGGTGATCAAGGCAAGGTTTCGGGGTTTCTCCGTTTTTTTTTAATTTCCCAAACTGAATCTCAAATTTCATCGCAATATTCAACGCCGGTAAAGCGATAAAACGTATTGTGGCATTACAAGAAAATGAAGATATGACGGTGTTGTGAAGGGAATATCGAAACCATGCACGCTATCTAAAATAGTGAGCGCTGTGAAATCGATCTTGACTCGTTCGTCGATCTTTCGATAAGCTTCCTATTTTCTTCACCTGATGCTGGCTTCCGGAACGATTGGCATCGAATCGATGGTTTGCTGCTTGCGCCCGGCAGCCACGATTAAGTCACATAAATCAGGCGGCCCCGGTTTGGTGAATTGGTTGTTCCGTTTTTTGCCATTAACCTCCCGGCGGGATGAGCCGATGCGACGATGGATGTGCTGCGTAAGGTTGTTATTAGCGCCACAGACTGCACGAGATGGTTGTCCGATTGCGTGGCGTTCAACGGTGGCACCCAGTTGAGAAGATCGTTTATCAACATGCTTTATTGATCTGTACCTGTGAGGATCCATGCACCGTGCTGGATTACTATGCCCAAAGCATAACCGGATGACATGCAGAATTAATTTTAATTTATTTGTTGCGTGACAAACCTAGAAAATCGTGATGATGGATCGGGTTTTTGGTTGTTTTGTTCATATGCGTTTTTTTTATCGGGCTGCTGTTTCGAATTGTTGTCCAGTAAGGGGGGAAAAATTGCACCGGCGGATAGGGTTGACATTTTTAGACAGTTTTGATTTATGTTGACCGAGGAAACCGTTTACCGTTGTGATATGTTTTCTCAGTGAACGACAATTTATGGTACAACATGGTGCCGTGAACTATAATTAATCCAAGTCGAAGTGAACTGAGTAAACTTGTTTGATTGTTTGAGATGAAGTGGGCTGGTAAAAAGATTAAATTGATAAACGTATAAAAGGTTAACAAAAACGTTAAATTATAATTGTAAAACCAAGCGAGCTCCTTTATTGGTATTTTTGTACGGGTTTTAAAAATGAGAATAATTTAATTTATCACTTAAACAATAGTCGCTTCGACAAAACAAATATCGTAAACCATAGGAAGCTAAAAAGCCAATAGTTATCCTTCCTTTCACGAACATCGGTACTGTTTTAATACACAATTCCAAATCGTGTACTTCAATGTTACATTTTACAACATCTCTCGCTGCATCATCAACCGAGCGCGAACATAATTCATGAAACTGGCACACCAAGCAATAACACAATGAGCATGTCCTTCTGCCTGATTGCTCACCATCGTTCAAATAATGTACTCGCATACGTACAAAATAACCAACAACCTTCCAGTGAACATTTTTCATACACCACGCAACAAATGTTCGATCGAAGCCCCCCCCCCCTCATCGTACGACAAACGCATCCTCGCGATATTAGTTTTGTAGCTGCTCGTAGTACGTTAAGAAACAGAACATACGGCACCACATCACCAGACCATTGTGTGCTACAGCAGCATGTTGACATGCCGCTTTCGGATAAGAAATATCAATAAACTCATCGTTTTTCGCGCACAAACACCCGTGCACAAGAATACATCGCAATTGGAGTTGGAGGCGCGGAACGGACCTGGTTCAATCCTTCCGAAGCCGGTTCGTAAACATCAACTGAGTGGAAATGGATCGAACTCACTCCCCATGTGCTCTATTTACCTGCACCACAACCACCATTCTGGTTGTGCGAACATGTTTTTCTCTCGATATTGCACGATTCGATATCATCACGATATCATCACGGTGGTTTGGTGCGGTTTTCCCCATCGAGCAAGGGAGAGACGGATCAGGGGAGATAAAGGATACGACTCGAGATATTCTCTAGCTTTTCGGAACATAATCTGCTTGGATTGGGCGCTTCATTTTTTAGGGTTTGCTTCCGTCGATGTGTTTTAAGCGGAATGGATTCGATCCCCACGGGGAAGAATCAGGATGATCTGCACCCGTAAAACCGTTGAATAAAAGATATAAAATATGAGCATGGAATAAAACACACCTCAATCGCGCACATACGCACGGAAATACGCACAAGCTGAGAACAATGGGCGGAAAAACGGTTTTGACTGATGGAAAACAATCCTTCACAAAAAACCCCGTTCACTTCATCGCTTTGTGCGCGTGACTGTGACTGTGGTTTTGACTCGCAAACGGTCGTTCGTATCCTAGGAATGGGTCGGTGAATTGAAAAATGTTTAAAACTTCATTCAATGTGTTGAACGAAAGGATTATCATACGTTGTGGATGAATTGAGTTTTAATGTTTCGAGTTTTAAAAGTGTTATTCATTGCAGTATAAAACCTTTGATAAATTGAGATTTCCAGACGAAATGAAATAAAACAATTGATATATTGCATTCAAACAAAAACCGACATTTTCGTTCGTTAACCTCAGGTGTAGAATGGAAAGAACCAATTATTCAGTTATTTCAGAGATTCTGACAATTCAATGACAACCTGATCAGATGAGGTTTCCTTTTTGAAATATAAGGCGCTACAACCATTTCATTGTTCATCTACTGTCGATATTAGTGATCTACGGATCTGATATAATCAATTTTCAACAAGACAACCTTAAAACCCCTTACACGATTAATCTATCGGAGCTATTCTCATGATATAATCGGAGCCTAATTCCCTGTAAAATACGGTCGTAAAGGATCATAAATCCTTCTGAGCATCTTCAACTTTAACTCCCCAGACTTGGGCAGAATCCATTCCTCGGAAGCGTATGTAATTATTGATAACTATAAACGACTATTCTTCAAAGTTTCAGCAATTGCAACTGGTTTCTTGAAGTAGGAAAGCAAGAGTGCTCTTATGTCAGTATGTATCTTCCGTGGGTGCTGGTTTTGACAGAATAAATGCGAAGTTTTGAACTATTTAAAATCACTCCATCACTCCCATTTTAAATACAATGTCTTAGTTTTTGCAGTGATGTCAAAATAATAATAGGATTGATTTTGGGGTTAAAACATACACCAAAAATGTACGATCGTTTTTAAGAAAATCAAACAAAAGTATTGCGATTTTTTTCTGGAAGTTAAAAGCAAGCAGATAAAAATAATAACAAATGTTGCGGAAATGAACATGTATCTCGTCCACCGCACTTACGGAACGATCCTCGTCACAGGAGTTCGAGGACTTTTCTTTTTCATCCAGTCTCCGAAAAAGCTTATCTTCAGTATGATGACGTGTACGTGTGCGTGCATGATTTGTACGTTCGTCTTCCAATGCGTGGTTAGATCAGTTTGGAAAATTGACTATCGCATGAAAAATAAATCCACTTCCCCACTTCGGGCTGATGATTGCATACTCACGCCGTGGGCCTGTTTTTCCAACCATCGTTTGTCGTCAGCGAATTTTGCAGCGCTCTAGCTAAAATCTCGACCGGAGTGCATCGTATGTACTCGAAGGAAATGTCATACTGTTCCAGCGCGTATGGGCGAACGAACGAATCGTGGAGTGTCGATTTTTGCTGTTGTGGAAGAATTTTCCGCACATCGGGCAGGCACGATTGCTGCGTTGCAAAGTTCGTCGCATGCAGGTTGCATTCCGGACCGTTACGCCCGAGTGGTGACACCGATGTCGAAACGTACCAGTGTAAATATGGTGACGGGTCGCACACCGAGCTCTGAATGTTGCTTTTTATCTAGAGTGCTAGAGAAATAGAGATGCGGCGTTGGAAAATTGTATCGTTCGCTTCACACAGCGAACGTTCGTTCTCGCCAGTATCTCTTGTTGCAGTTGTTTTGAAGTGTGATTTAAGTGCGTTGAATCGGTAACAAGAGTAGTTAAAGTTAAATAAAGTTTGTTCGAGTGTAATTTTAAATTGAAAACTCGGCAACCGAGCTAGTAGCGTGATGGCATGGCTTTGACGAATGATATGGGAACAGTCCTTTGCTTATTCTAAACTAGCAAAAATTTAAAGGACCATACACATGCTAAACAATTTCACAATCAACTATGTGTGCGTCTAAACTCCAGTTGAGCATTACTGGGAGTGCTGTCATAATGAACTTTGAGAGATGCTCGTTAAAACAATTCTAAAAAACATTTTCTACCAATAATATTGGTTCTCTTGAGCCGTACGAATCTGAATCTAATTATTATAAAAAATATTTTACAATAAAACCTTCATTTTATATACAATGTATGCTAAATTTTCTCATCGATTCTTTGTCAAAAATCCGTTAATATTTTTCCTGCTATTCTGGAATTCTTTTTGAAGCACATTTAATAGACAAATGTGTAACCTTTTGACTGCGGAACGCAAGCCGCTTGGGAATTAGAACCGCCGAAAAGAAAACTAATTTCATCCAGTTAGGCTTCAATCCATCAAAGGTGAAAACCATTTCTTAAAGAGATCATCATTCTTCAAGCATTCTGTGCGTGTACGCGCCCAGTCACCTTCCCGTAAGGTGTCAAATACTCGTTTACAATTTTCACCGCTCTATCTGCTCTACGCTCCCAATATTAATCTCCTTCAGCCTTTCCACACAGGCCATCACCTCCAGCTTTGTTCGTGCTCGCTAAAGGTACGCGAGGGTTGCCTACATCCGAAATATTTCGATATTGTTTGGCTTTTCCAGCGTACCATATCGTCGTATCAGCCGAAGCGAAATATATGTGAACACATTTATTACTAGGTCTACTAGGGCATGCCGTTCGGCCGGAACGCAATTCGGTGCTTCGAGCCGGGGAGAATGTGCCGGTGGAGAAAGATTTTTCAGCCATTAGCAGGCTTCGATCGTTCAGTACGCGCGCGGGGGCTCTCTGGGAAACTGATTAATGATTTTGACGCATTCGATAGGTTCGCGTTAAAGCGCAGAGCAGGCGAAGGTGAGAAATGTCAACACATCAACACCCGGACTGGCTTATTATCGCGGCCGAGCGGTTATCCTATTTTGTAGGATCAAGTGCTGGTCGCTTCGTGGAAACATGGTTGTTCTGCATCTGTCTTTTGAAGGTGCGTGAGAATGTGTCACTTTTTCCTGCAAAGACATAGTTATTAGCTCTGTGCATCTCAATAAGACTGTTCTTTATTTCCAAACAAGGATGTCAAAAATTTGTCAATTTGTTGCATACCACGTACAGCGGAAGCTAAAACATGATGAATCTAGTTGAACGTTTTTGGTAGATCTTCTTTTTCTGACACGTCGATCAAGCCTCCCATTACTACGACACTATAAAAAAGAGGCGGCAATATCATTTAATCTTTTTTTATATGTATCCCACCCCGATTAGAAGTTTGCCTCCATCGATGTAGCCACAGCATCCCTGAACGCTTCCCTCAGCGGATGATCACTACCCAAGCCGCGTGGATTTGTAAGCGCAAACGGCAAGCGGCAAAAAAGATAAAGCGAATATCAACAGCCACACTAATAGGCGATAAATAAAATGAAACCAACCAACTCGCTGGAACCCCGTGCCGAACGGCGGGTGGTCCGAGTGGTACTCCAGGCACCTTCACAGCCCGCACCCAAACCTGGAACGAAATTTATGACCTAGGCCGCGAGAAACAAAATGCAAACCCCGGGGAGAGACTTCGGGATGACGGTTCCCTTGCACGTTGCTAATATCTGGTGCGCCACTCTTTGTCCCGGCACCTTGAAACGGTGTTCATGTGCGTCGGCAACACCATCAACTCACCCACGCCACGCCAGAACGGTTTGGCTGCGGGCCTAGGGGTCGTAAAAAGCTGGCGTCGCCGTGTCTAAATGACTAATAACTTGGAAATTATTAAAAGCGACGCCGCGTGAGGTGTGCACACATTCGCTCAATTTTTGTGCGACCACGGGTCCGGGAGCAGTAAGCCCTTAACCGAAGCGCCATCTGGTGAGATTGGGAATCGGGGCGACTATAATTATTGTGCAACGTTTGGGGGCTTTTGTTGCGGTAGTTGCACGAGAGTTGGGCTAGTTTACGGATGCGAATTGGATGTTCTCCTGCATTCTGGGTATGCCGGGTCCGGGAATCTGTTGGTGGTCGAGAGCGGATAAACGTGTCATTCATTGCCTGGTGCGTTTTCGGGTCGGTTTTAGGCTATTAATCCCCCATGGAAGGTGGTCTGGGAGTTAGTAATTACACTTAGCTCACCGTGACCTGATTTAATGCGGAAAAGGTTACAGGAAAGTCTGAGCTGTGGTTCCAAGAATAAGAACACAAAGCGTCCTGATATTACTTTCTAGGCTTCTCTTCACTTTTTCAGTTCCGTTTCATAATGAGTCACCGTTTTCTTTTGTGATATTGAAACACCTTCGTTTTTATGCCTTTGTCTGTCAACCCACGACTTGTTTGGAAAGTTGTAAAGCATTGCTTATTTTATTAAAAGACAAGCTTAACTCGGTAAAACTTTATTGTCCAGCTAACTCTTTACATTTGATGGAGTAACATCTACTTGTTGACAACTGCAAGTTTGTACCGAAGGTCAAAATGCGTACTGTACAATTCACAACCTACTTAAAAAGCAAGAAATATGATACGAAGTTATAAGTCGAAGTATGTCATCGCACTATATACAGTGGTCTACGCGCAATACCGGACACATTAAAATCATTGATGTTTATGAGCAGACATATAGAAGATAGTTTCAAAAATATGTTTTATCTAAGACAAACCAGATCGGACAACTTCTATTGACATGATATTCTTGAAATTCTTCATATATTAGTTTAAAGCTATAAATAAGGTCATCTTCTCCTAGCACGACCCATCAATAGAATCGAATAGATTAAATCATTGGACTAGATTTTGTATAGAGTAGTTATAGTTTGTTGTAGAATAAGTGAAGAAATATTTTGTACATTGGAATACTTAGCTAGTTAGCTAAATTCTTGCGTCTTCGAATACATGTTTTAAATTTCTTTGATACTGGTTTCTTATCTTATCCTTAACACAATATTAATTAGCTTAATTTTTCGTTGACATTATTTGAGCTCTTTCTAAAGCGAATGAATACAGTAAATCTCAGAGAAAAACTGACAAAATACCCAAGAATTATTTTTGTGTAAATTGTTTAATTCTTATTCCTTTCTAATGCCTACCCCATCCCTTTTTATCCTATTTTTTCTTTGCTATCATATTCTGATCCTGATATAAGTTTAACGAGTTATTTATTTTATTTATTTATAATTAATTACGACGGTCCAGTGCCGTATTGTCAACACCGCTCGTGTTGAATAAATTTTATAATCATATTGATAAGTTTAACGAGTTCTTGTATGTATTTATATACATTGTGTTGTATACATAGTCATTTAACCATATATACTGGACTCCTAACACATTTTTCTTTGTTTTTTTTCATGTTTGATAGAGTTAGTACAATTTTTGGTACCTTTTTTATTTCGTTTTTCCCATTTTTGATGTGTCATGGAGGCAATTTCTGAAATTTGTTGATGTATTTATTTTATAATACCTGTACTTTCTTAACATGACTTGCCGCTCAGTTCGCCCAGATTGGTTAGACATATGAAATAATTAGTCCAATAATTGATTTTATATAATGATAGCTTGTTATTTAAATTTAATTGCGATCTACTATTTACGAAGCAGTGTAATGATTTGTTCTCTTTTTCCTGCCTCCTAAAAATAAATCGTTTGTCTCGTATGATTCCTCGGTATTTGACATATTTTCTCCAATCAATATCCGTGCTATTTATTTATAGGATCCTTTTGGGATTTTCTTGGCAGTAGTGCATCTAATGAAGTAAATAGCCTCTGTTTTACAGTTATTAACTTTAAGTTTCCATTCCATTGTTAAGATTGCTTGTGATGGGCGGCGCGCCTAGCATAGAAACTGATAGCAACTGATCGATCTGTTAGAACTGACAGATCACCAGCACAAGCATACCGTAAAGCAGATTACATTTTGGGGACATCAGCTGTATAGATAATAAATACTTCTGTGTCCGAAAAGTTATGTGACATTGGACGGCAAATTTTGCGCGCCAAAAGAAGCCCCTTGTTTTAATGTTTTGTTTGTTAATATGTATGATTTTGTTAGCTTGCATCAAATTTTGTTTGCGCAATGAAATAAGCGCTACGGAATTATTGTCTATGTCGAAGTAAAATATGTACACATGGTACAGAGATTTCAAGAATGGCTGTGAGATGGTCGAAGACGAGGACCGTCCGGGTAGACCATCCACCTCGACCGAAGACCCACCAGTCGACTTCTGGCTGTGCAGCAAGCTTAAATGGCCGCTAGGGGGACAAGCGTTTTGCCACTATCGAGGAGATAGAAGCCGCAACGACAGCGGAACTAAAGGACATCCCAGCATCTGCGTTTTCCATCTGCTTGGAGGAGTGGGAGAAGAGGTGGAAGAGGTGCATTGCATCGGAAGGGGATTACCTCGAAGGTGATGACCTTAATTTGGCCTGATGAAGAAAAAAAACGCTAAGTCACTTTATTTTTCGGTCACAGAAGTAGTATTGGAGATAGCACACCATCTTGTGGCACTCCTGATCCTCCTAATGGGACGAAGGTATTCGAACTAGATGATTTTAACTGACCTGAACATTGACGATTTGCTTAGAATGCATGGATTATCAGAATATATTAGGTTGGGGAAAAAGAAATCCATTATTTTTTCGGCAGATGGCTGTAGTGATCGATATCTCGTAAATTATCGATCAAACAATTTCAAATTTATGCTCTTTGTGAAGGGAACAAACAGTTCGCACTAAAAGAATTCGTTTACAGTTTTTTGTTTTGTCCATTCAGTTCTGAGTTACACGGCGTTAAAGATGGAAGTCAATAAAGAGAAAATTCGGTACATTTTACAGTTTTTCTTTGATAAGGGCAAAAATGCAAGTCAGGCGGCTGAAAATGTGAATAGTGTTTATGGTCCCGATACTGTAACAGCTAAATCCGCGCAATTTTGGTTTCGTCGATTCCGTTCGGGTATTTTTGACGTTAAGGATGCCCCTCGCACAGGCCCGAAGGCCCGTCGTCGAAAATGTCGACAAAGTCACTGAAATCATCGAAGTGGACCGGCATGTTAGTAGTCGTAGCATCGCCCAGGAATTAAAGATCGACCACAAAACAGTTTTAAACCATTTGCACAAAGCTGGGTTTAAAAAAAAGCTTGGTGTTTGGGTGCCACACAAATTAACACCAAAAAACATGATGGATCGAATTTCCATCTGCGAAGCCTTGGCCAAACGTAATGAAATCGACCCATTTCTTAAACGGATGGTGACTGGGGATAAGAAATGGGTCACATACGACAACATTATGCGAAAGCGATCGTGGTCAAAGCGCGGTAAAGCAGCTCAGACGGTGGCCAAACCGGGACTAACGGCCAGGAAGGTTCTGCTTTGCGTTTGGTGGGATTGGAAAGGAATCATTTATTTCGAGTTGCTTCCATATGGCCAAACATTAAATTCAGACTGAAGCGTGCAATTGACCAGAAACGGCCAGAATTGGCCAACAGAAGAGGTGTCGTGTTCCATCAGGACAACACCAGGCCGCACACTTCTATAGTGACTCGTCAGAAACTCCGGAAGCTTGGTTGGGAAGTTTTGATGCATCCACCATACAGTCCGGACCTCGCACCAAGCGATTACCATCTTTTTCTTGCATTGCAAAACTTTTTTAGTGATAAGAAATTGGCATCAAGGGAAGAGTGTGAAAATCTATTGCTGGAGTTTTTCGCTAATAAGGACCAAGACTTTTATGAGAGAGGCATAATGAAGCTACCATTAAAATGGCAACAAATTATAGAACATAATGGTGCATATTTGACCTAAATCGGACAATGCAAAACATGTTAAATAAAATCTTGAAGTTCACGTAAAAATAATGGATTTCTTTTTCCCCAACCTAATATTTGGGAGGAAAATTTAAACTGATCAGTTTGTATATTGGAATTCTAAAACACGATGTAATTTTTTAATCAACTTAACTCTGGTAAAACAACAAAGTAATCAACTCTAGTCTGCGTATTGTAAGAAGATCTATCTTATTTGTAATTTTTTGATTTCTTCTCATTTTTCTGTATTTCAATAACCTCAATTTGGTTTTGCTTACGGATTCAAGTTTTTCAGGCTCAATTTAAAAGACTAAAAATACTTTCGAATATACTTCGCTAACATCGCTTCTGCTTGTGTCAGGGATCAACTGTGTTCTCGAAAGAGGTTGATTTTTAAATTTTAGATAAGATAGCAGCACCATATCAAAACACTGTATCGTATGGATTATCAAGCTTAAAACTGTTGCGTTACACTGCAACCCCGTACAGGTTTGGGGCGACACAAAATTAGCCGATACGTAAACTCAAACCTTCTTCGGATACAAACCACCGTTCTAAATGAGCTTATAATCACATTAACTATCATTTTAGATTCATCAGACCCCACCTCCAAAACGTTTCGTGATATCCGGTTAAGCTCGAGACAACCAGTTCATGCCCTTATCTTGACCAAATCCTATTTCGCTGGGTAATGTAGAGGATTTTCCTAATTGCCCTTGCGATATGGGGATGTTTGTTGGTCACATCCAGTTCTTTCAGCCTGCCAGAACTAAAGCTGTCAGTCGGTTCTGTTAACACCCCACCGTACATAAGGTATAGTTGATTGCATTGCAACGCCATTGATCCACCCTAATCTGGTATGGTTAATTTAATCCATGCCGTACTCTGTCGTACATTTTTATCGTATTAAAAAAGAAAACGTTTTTAAACACACACGCATACGCTTACATTTTTTCTGCACTATTTATCTCATCCAAAGCATGGGTACGGAATGTGTGTGAGCGCATGGAGCAAGCGTGACATTTTGTTGATTTAATTTGTTGAAACACAGTTTGTCAACAGATGAGCTGCCGGAATGGGTTCGTTTCCGCACACGTTAGCCAGCACGGCCTGTTAGTTGTTTGTTTTTCTTTTCACTATTATCGGTTCTGTTTGTATATGTTGTTAGCAACTTTTCCCTTTCTCCCTAACCCACTCCACGTGTTTCCGATTTGATCCAATAATTTAGCAAAACACGAATAAGAAGAGAGAAAAAAATCGTGCCCACGGGGGGATGCGTTGTTTGTCGTCAAAATTATCCAAACCACAGCTAAAATGACACGTTCCAGATCGGTGCTGCCGGACGGTCAGGGACAGCCCGAAGCGTGTCATGAAACGGGTCAGCCCTCGCTACTACATGCACAGGAACCGAAGCTTCACCGCATCAAGTGCATGTTAAATCACGCGTATCATCAACAGGTTGGTTGAATTGTAAAACACGACCAAACCGGCCAACTCCTGGACGCTCCACCACGGAAGCACGAGTCCTTCCTGCTGCCTGTCCTAGCGCTTCTGGCTAGCGCGGTTGAACTGTGATAGCGTCCATCGCCGATAGGATGGTCCACGATTTTCCGTCTGTTGAGCTCGCCCAGTCTTCCGGAGGGGCCCGTTTGTAGCCGCAACTCCAGACAGGATAATGGCATAAATGGTGGAATAATCGTAAACAAACAAATGTCACGCTGCTCGGCCCGATAGAGCTCTCGGGCCTTCCGGGCCTTGTTGATTCCATTGCGTGTGTGTGTGTGTGTTCCGGCCTTTGTTGTAAGGATTTTTGTTGTGTTTTTTTTTTTCAATTTTTGCGGTCATTTTACCGCACTAAAGCCTTCCTCACATGCTAGGGCATGCTAAATTCCCCAAATGACAGAAACACCCTCTACGATGGAGGGACACCGATTGGCATGTTTGCGTGTGTGGCACTGTGAGGCGCAAGATAACGTGCGTTTGTGGTTGGTTTGAGATTTTTGTTTTTTTGGTGTTTGTATAGCTGGTCCTACATTACGCAAGAGCACAGAAAGGATAGGGGAGGATATTGGGTTTTCCTATCAGCTGTCAATAATTTGCACGATTAGTGTCGCTCTAGGCCGTTAATGCTAAAATGTTACTCTTCCATGAAAAACGCCAATTCAGCATTATACGATTTGATATCGCAGCGCTATTTTACAGTTATGCTTATCCTGAATGATTTGTAAAATAGAAAAAAGAGAACATTTAGTGCAAGAAATAGGAGTTATCTGCTAATGAATCATTAGTTTTTAATAGGAATTTAACACATTCCAGTTTGAAATTATTGTTTAGAAAACCATGCTTTGATGCATGATCTCATCACTATCTAACTAAGCCCCAATCACACAATGACTTAGTGTATTATCCATCTTGGTGTATTATTTTTTTTCAAATTTTTATTGGAGCAATACCAAACGAACGCTGCAAAAGGTTATCCTGCAAACAACTCCGCTTGTGACAAATGGTTTGCGATAGAATGGCGATTATCGCATACCATGCAACTATTTTTCAATTTGCATAAACTGTGAACAGTTCCCATACCACAATCAATGAAGTCCAAATTGACTCTTTATTCTCCGTCCGTCCTATCGATTGCCAAAGCTACACTACGGAAACACTCCAGATCCTTTCGCCTCCGCTGTGTGCTTAATCATGTGCAAAATGGCACTCCAGTATGCAACCCAACCGCACAACTAGTTTTCGTTTGTTTACTTTTAAAACCAACGATCAACGAAACAAAAACAAAGGACATCGCTTAGCGAAATCGATTACGCGCTACAGCTTTACATCGATACCCATTTGTTACGACCCATTTGTCGCCCATGCGGGCCCAGTCATGCCGAACCAAAACGAGACAAACGGGGTACGGAGACAAACTTTTTAATTAGCGACATATTGGGATTCGAACGACATTGTGCATAGCGGAGGCGAGTTCCGCGTGCGTGCCTGGGAGTGGTCGGTAATTGAACGCACGTGTCCACAGGATCGTTCACGCCGGACGCCCGGAACGAGACGTTCCGTCCTCGGCGGCTAGTTCGCAGACACTTTTCTACTCTCTTGTCCAGTTCATTTATTGTTTTGGGACTGGTGTGTTTTGTGTTGTTTCTTCTACGGTAACATTTGCCTTGCTATGCCGAGCTTCTGTCGCAAGCAACTTGGTTGATGGTTGGCGTGTCGACATGCAGGCCACCATCGGCATGCTACATGCTAACGGTGACAACAGGGAAGTGAAATACAAGAATTCGCTTTGCTACGTGACTAGAATGGGTTCGTAGTGTTTTCAGCTGTGTCGTGTTTGTTTTTTTGTTTTGATCACGATAGTATTTTTTTCTTCTCTGCCTAGCGACGTTTCGTTTCAATCGATATTGATCTAAATGTTTGTCTTTTCTCGCCTCAAGCGGATGGACATCGTAAAATTTGTACACTTGCTTTTTGGGGGATTCCTATTTCTACTACATGCTGTGTTCGTACAGTCGAGTTTGCAGTATCGTGATGTTTGTGGGTGGCGTATAAATGAAAAAAAAAAACCACTTCTAGGTCATATTCAGTATTTCATGTGAAAGAATTGTCTTAAGATTTAATTCATGCCAGTACTCTATTATTCTTCATGAAGTCTAGCACGTTGTCCTGTTAAAACCTCGTAATTTTAATTTTCTTTTGCTTAATGTATCCTTTTCACAAGCTCGTCATCAGTCGATTTCACATAATTTTCTCCTCTCCATCTGATTCGTAATTTTGGTAAGATTGTCTCGTTTTTTCACACTATCAAAGAAAGCTGTCCTGCGTATCATCACTTGACAGAATGTCATTAACATTGGATTCGCTCCACAGCCCTGCCATTTCACTCCACTTCGGAACCATTTCTCGCTAATTGGACAACAAACAAGAAATTGCATTTACACATGATGTCGAAGAGTTTGGCAAGAACTGCACGCGTACAGCGTAAATAATTTCGGCGCACTTCAAATGGAATGTCACTGCAAAGCTTACCGAATGCATCAACGATCGATGGATCGCCCTTCTCTTTCGTAAAATGGTAGGATGAGCACAGAAGCCGCGCTAATGGAGATAAAATGTCTTCATCGTAAAACTCGATACATTCGTCCAACAACCAGCAGTTGATGGTAACAAAGTCATTGTAAAGGTCTAAAAGCTATTTTTCAACTCTTTTTGATGCCTGCCTCTTGTGCCACTGTTTTGTTGGATCATTTCAAAACGAGTACCATGGCGAAGGATTCGTAACCTTCATTTCATTTTCAACATTCAACCAAGGGGACCGCTTTAATGCCGCAGTTGTTAGTGATGGTTTCGATGCGTTGTTTGAGGTTTTGGAATTTGTAATACTTACCCCACAAACAAGCGAAAAGTTTGTTGTTGATTCCCTCGAGAGAAGAAAGGCATTAAAAAGGCGTTTCTCCTTTACCTGATGGTTGTTTTAGCCTGTTGGTTTACCATAATTTGAACCAAGAGCATGTACCTTTAATCGGTGAGGTAGCGTCCGTAATTAATATGATAAAATAATTTACCAATTTTATTTGATTTGACCAATCACTACATAAATCAAAACATTGCGTATCATTAAATAGTTGGATAAGAATTACAGAACTCTAAAATGAAACACTTATTTATGAGAAAAATTTCATCCGTTTAACTAGGAAGGTTGAACCATTATTTGGGTTCTTTTTTCACCTCTCGCAAACTAGACTTGTTGAACCCGATGCGAAATGGTGAAATGGCAAAGCGAAAAACTAACATTCCTAGTTGTTACTACTCCATGCTTCCGAAAAAATAATTTATTTTTCATTCATTTCACCAACTTCCAACACCATGTGTGGGAATTTTAGCCATCACAAAAGTCCTACAACAGTAATCTTTTGTTATCATTTCGACTCCATCGTGTTCAAGTCCCAAATGAACAGACGGTTCACAGACAGTGAGCAAAAATGCTATTTTTGGAGCTCGTTTTGCGGAAAGTTAGTTTGAACCAAACACAAAAAATACATGTGATGGTGAATATACGAGAGAAATACACTACGTTTGTTGTAACTTTTGGCAACTTTAAGAAGCATGAGGAAAAAAATTAGTTGTTTATAATGATACTTTGCGACAAAGCGAGAATATTATTTCAATTAGAATTTGGATTTTGTGATTGGATATATTTACTTAGATTATAAAACAAATATACTTACTTACTTGTCAGGCGCTACAACCGTTTTGTGGTCTTGGAACGCTCACGGTCCCGCGCCGTCGTCCACCAATCCCTTATCCCGGCCTTGATGGCGGATGATTCTGCGCTATCCTCCCACCTTAATCTGGGCCTACCAAGCCTCCTCTGTCCGTGTCGACGGTCTAAAAGGACTTTCTGAGCTGGGTAGTCAAGGACATCGGAGCCTGGCGAGCCTAATTCGCTGCACGACGGAGAGGTCGTCATACAGTTCGTACAGCTCGTCGTTGTGGCGGCTCCTCCATTGTCCTTCCACATATACGGGACCAACAATCCTTCTGAGCATCTTCCTCTCGAAGGCGCCTAAGAGGGCTTCGTCTGTTTTGGACAAGGGTTCATGTCTCAGAGGCGTATGTGACTGGGACTATAAAAGTACGATAAAGTACCAGCTTCGACCGTCGCGACAGCTTTTTTTTTGAGCTATGATGTTACCTCAGGCTGTAGAATGACCGGCTGGCCGCCAGCATCCTAGCGCGCAACTCCGTCTTTATGCTGTTTTCGTTGCTGACTTTTGACCCGAGATAGGTAATGTTTTGGACGACTTCATATTTGCGATCACCTATCCGTACATCATCCCTACGTAGTTCCGGATTTCATAGCAGGGCTCGCTGATGGTGCCTCCATTAATTTGGTCTTTGCCTCGTTAATCTGCAACCCGAGGTGTTTGCCGCCTGCTCGATCTTTTGGTAGGTCTCTGCTACCTGGGAGTATGCCAGGATCTGGGATGACTTAAAGAAGATGGTTCCCGATGTCTCCACCTCCGAGTCACGGATGGGCCTCTTTAGCGCCAAATTTAATAGGAGACAGGTGAGCCCATCTCCCTGACGCAGACCTTTGGTGGTAGCAAAGTACCCTGAGAGTTTTCCATCTACCTTCACGTGGCATGTGACGTTGGTCATGGTCATTCTAACAAGATTCCAAATGAGCTCATGGCCTCGTAAAGTTTTACCCTGGCTATGCTATTCATATGTGGCCTTGAAATCTATGAAGAGATGGAACGTGTTCAACTGCTGTTCAGACATCTTCTCCAAGATTTGCCGCATGTTGAAAACAAATCATTTAACACATCCTTAAATTACTTCATAAAGCATTTTACACCCACACGATTGTTAGCAAGAACAGCGGACTCTTTTATTCATGTGAACTTTACGAGAAATAAAATTATTAACAAAGATTCTCTTCCTTCTGTTCCACCGCTACCAAAAGCACTCGCTCTAGAGCATGTAAAATGGGGTTTAAACTTTAATATAATGTACCTTTTCATGTCAGGCTACCTTCGTGCTTTCAAATCCACTAGGATGTAATCATCCAAACCAACCACGCCGTAACGCAATTATTCCTCATCCTTACACACATTTCAACGGTAATACTTTTCCCGTTTGATCGTCCGCGCATTTTCTCTGTTTTGCTCTCGGGCCAAACGCATATCCAGCCATTCCGCTCGCTTCGGAAAGGAAAAGTTGGACTGTCTAAAGCAAGTAGAATAGAAGCGGTCTACTGCATCAACACACTTTCTACCTCTGTCTCAACGAAATCCCGAAAACAAAACTAGAAACGTAGATTTATTGCACGTGAAAAAGTTTTTTCCCCGTTCGGCATTGTTTGTATTCATAATTCGGTCCAGATGTACTTCTTTTCCGTTGCTCCGAGTGTAGTGTATCTTGGCGTGTAGCTGTGTAGCTTGTTCCGGCACCGATTCTAGCAAAAAAACAAAAAAAAACTGGATGCTTTCCGGGTGTAGAGACAGGTCGTGGCTGCAGTGTCTGAAAGAAACCAAGGAAAAAGTAAAATTTTGGTTGGAAACACAATTCTCTTTTGTGAGTGTATTTTATTCATTTTCCACCACAAAAACGAGCAGAAAACTGGTGGGATTGATGGCACAAGAACAATATTTGGTTTCTGATGGGGCAAACCATGATAGTGTGTGTGTATAAGGTGAACATTTTCGGCATCGTTTTCGCGTTCTAAAGGGGATTCGACACATTTCATCATTGCTGCACTGGGGCCAGAAAAGAGCGACTAATGAGGCTAGCATTTCCGGCATATGTTGCAATCGAATGCAAACAGCTTGGCACCGATGATTCGCTGTGTGGGTTCACGCTCGACCACCGTTTGCTTGTGTTAAGTATTCGATCTTTTGAAGTAATTATGCTACACAAACGGAGTGTGCGATAAACAACGTGATGAGTATAACGATCACATGTAGCACACGCCGGTTAGGATAAATATTTGTACAAGCAGAACGATCCGCAGCACAAGATCATGGTTTGTTGCAGTCGTTTCCTTAGGTTCGATTGATTCTTCACATCAAACGAAATCACTTCAAATTCGTTGTTATGAGCCGATTTGTCATAGCAAGGTGGCAAAGAAGGTTCACAAATGTGTTAAGAAATGTTGATACCTGTTCAAACGAAGCGAAACAAAACAAAGTCTTGAAAGTGTGTCATAAAGTTCGGCATGTTACCCAGCCGTAGCTGAAGTATATTTTATAGCTTCAAAATTATTCTGAAGTGTAATCCTCTTATGTCCGAAAGACCACTCCATCTCGATCAGTTTGAGTGTCATGATCCATTTTATAGCATCTCGTGCCAGACAATCGCTTTGCAAACTGTCCAAGGAAAACTCATAATCCATAAAATTGATCGCTTTATGACGCATTTTTTTTAGTATTATTTCAAAACGAAGTACACACACGCACGGAATGGCTAGGTACGAACGTCTTAATCTTAAAAAGTTTAAAGCTGCTGCCAAACCGACACGGACCGGGCTATATAATCGTGTTGCACATTCCGGTGCAACATCGGTCGAGCCATAAATTTCCGCTCCAGATCCGCATATTATCTGCGCTTCGAAAAGTTAATTTATTGCCGCACCATTAAGCGCTTGAGTTGTGCTCGTATGTGCCAGTCAACTCTTCTTTTTTTATCTTCTCTCCATGATGATTTGAGACTTAGATAGATGGGAAAGTATTCTTCCACGAGAACCAGCGAGTTTGCCAAAACACATCCAGCTGCCGAATTATTGATCTCGAGGCAATCGATGTTTTGAGGAACGTGTTTCGCGGTGTTATGAGAGCAATCTTCACCGATCATTTTTGCATCTCGTCGTCTTTATGGTTAACATTATTCGTTGCTTAATTTTTGCACCACTCAGTGCGCTTTCCTTCAGGCTATCCTAACGATGAAGCGAGGGCTTACATTTAAAATTCCATTCGTGTTTCGGCATAAGTCGTCGCGCCAGACGGTCTGGTAGACATTAATGCGTGCCCGAGAGTAGGGTAGACGCCGGCGTGTAGAAAAGCGCGAATGATCATGGCAATCAAACGTTCACAAAAAAGACAGACTGCCCTCGGAAAACAATGGGAAAAAATGTACGCACGTAACTCCCGAAAACCATGTGCATAGATTGTTCGTCTGATGGCGCACGTTTCTGTCATAAGAGCAAGCGTTTGTAAAATATGATTTTAATCTTGTCATATTTTATGATGCTTAAATGATGGTGTCGTTCCTTGTGCATTTATATTGACAGGGATTTTTTTTTTTGTTTTGTATTAGTGCAATAGGTTCAACGAATATAAGAAATTTTAAAGTCTTGATGCCTGCAAATTTATTTTGGGAGACATCCTTCACCTCTACGTCAACTCACTCATTAAAGTCAGTGTTGTAAAAAGATTACTCCATGGTGCCTTTCTGGCAAAAAAGATCCATAAAAAAATTCTTCTCGCGTCCCCAGAATGAGCCTTACTTCAGCTAAAGCTTCTAGTCACGGAAAACAAGTGTTTCCCCGCGAGTGTTGTTGTCGGGTTGTAAATCATACCACCACTAGCAGCAGTAAAAGCTGACCCTACTTGCAATACAACTTTATCGTCCGTATTAAGCATGGTAAAACACGATTTTTACATGCGCTTACCGGTTTTGTTTCCCAATCCTGTTTCTATCCAGGTCTCCGCACAGGATCGTACTTGGACATCTGTTACAATGTCCGGTGGATTTATTGGACCAATGCACGATGCGAACCACACCTGTCCCAATGGGAACTCCCAGCCTAATTCCCACCGGGAGCCTTAAGGGGGAAGCTTTACATATTTCTACTATCGTGACAGGGAGGATAGAAGAAAATGGAAATTCGTAGCACCAGCCACTTTCATCAGCTAACGAATGTTTATCGAAAAGTGCGCCTAATATACGTTTGCTGTTTTCAAGCTCGGGAACCCCTCTTACCGAAGGGACTAATGAATTAGTTATGATTTATGGCACTGTGAGGAATAACTTCCCTAACCGGTGAAGTATTTGCCTCGTAGGTATTCATGGGATTTCGTCGAATTCATCAAAGCGCCCAAACATCGATGACAAATGTCGTCAGCCTGATGTATCGAGTGCGTTAAAAGGCACGGTAATGTCCACCGGCAAAATGGTCGGATAAAGTTAGCTTCCCTTGCAGGCGGCCTGATTCGCGAAGCTGCCGACCACACTCACACTGGAAGTCTAGTAGTGGATAATTAATGGATTTGTGTGCGATGTGCAGGCATGGCGCGGAATGCCTCCAGATGCCTGCCTACCAAACATTCCGGATACTCCGTTAGCTGGAGGAAGCGATCCTCGGCCCACCCCCCCTGGCTAAGATTGGACGAAAGGTGCTCGATGCGATGCAGGTCACAGGCACGTCTAGATTGCTATCGATTTTGTGTGTATGTTGACAAGCTGTCAGGTCACTGGCTTCTGGTGGGCTTAGTAACGTACCCTTGGCAAGCAGGTCCATCGCTTTACTACAAGGTGTTTATTATTTTCTTCGTGTCAATCCTAATCGGATTTACATCGCAACAATGGCGTTTCTTTGTGTCTTTACCTTACTTCCGATTCGCTCGCCCGATAACGTTGCAAGGGGCCAGGGTAGCAGCTACCCGTACACCGATGACCCATGAAGATGTCAGCGCCTGAGCCAGTGTCAATGAGTTCTATTTGTAGGGGTTATGACATCGATGTTACGAAGCCATTTGTAGGCTTCTCTTCATTGCGACAGGTTTAAGAAATACTTCGGCACGAGTGCATTCCCTGCAAACGGAAATTTCAAACGAAAATAAATCATTATGAGGTAAGGAAAGCTATGAAAGGGACGAACGGTGCTTTTGTCTATTTTCTCTGAAGCAATTCTTGAATTGCAATTGGGGCAGTTGATCAAAAGAGTCTATAATATAAACTTCTATCCAGATTCTATTTTAATTAAACGCTTTGAAGTTTCTACACCGTTCGCTCATTTGCTCTTAACAATATGGATAACCTTTGAAACAAACCAAATGCGTTAACAACGAGCCATAAGTGCTAGTAAGCTTCATTTTCACAAACCACCACCACAAGCACACGTTTTAATCGCCCCGGGTGATTAATTGACGGTGTTGGTGGTTGCACGTTGAGAGATTATTTCCCATCCCTGGAATATTTCACCGGGACGGATTATGCAAAATCGGTGTGAATTTTCCCTATCATTTCCAGGCTCGGTCGGTGGTCTAACATCCATCAAAGTGCGCTGTAATCGATGCATGCAAAACAAGGAGAAATAAGTCTTATTTTATTCACATTAAAAGAGAAACGAATCAACCACACACGATACTTGGAATTCAACTCACTGCGCCTGTCACTTGGTACGAGCTGTAAATTGTGGTGCTTCTGATGGGCAGTGCGTTCGCTTTCCGTCTGCCAGCCGGGAACAGTTTGCTCAAGCTGTACGTGGGGTCATAATATTCAACATGAGATAAGATCCCTTCACACGATCTTTAGGTGAATGTTTACTGTGGAGAACATTTTTTTAATGTTTTTACTTTATGTTTTGGTTGTACGACAGGCATTTGCATGCACAACAAACATAAAATTTAACATGCAAGCTCGTACTTTGTATGCGTAGTATCGTAACTGTTTAATACGCTACCGCGATGCAAAAACAAGAAATTCGCAAAACTGGCATAGAATTAATTTATTGTAAGTTCTCGTGTCTACATGCACAACATTGCAAGTTTTTTAGTAAAATGATGAGAGAAATTGGAAAATATACCCAACTACTGTAGAGCTACAGAAATCAAAAAGTAACTTAATTGTAATTAAGGCTCTCTCCTGATCTTTGTGTAAAAGGGTAGAGCAAAAAACTCTTCCCTAATCCCTTTTGCGTCAAACCTCAACGAACAGGAACACTAGCACTCTCATCAAAAGCAGTAATTTGGTTTTTCTATTCCTGCAGACAATAAACTCTTATCGTACCGTACCGAAAGTCAGCATTCAATCGATTTGCCAGTGATTTCAATTGCTTTCATTTTCACTATTCCAATTTCTTGTCAATAGTCCCGGTGTCAACCATTATTTGTTCCGTTCTTATCAATTTTGCTGCAAGGTTGCATTTGCAAATTGGAAATTGATTTTCTCTTTACAAAATCAGACGCTGCTAATTTGAATGTGCACTGAAGCTTATCAACTGAATCATTTGAACTCTGGACCGATTCTTTCAGGGATTCTTGCAGCTAGTTATCCGTTTTACCTTTCAAATAAAGATCCATTTCAGCTGACTTACTCCATCCATTTTAACCCTCTTATTTTATTTCTCTGCCACTGATTTCAGATTAGAAATATTAAGTCACTTATTTGCAATCACTCTCATGGGCGTTAATTAACACAAGCAATCATTGACATAAGAGCAGTCCTATCGTTTGTCGTCCTTTCTCATGGGTCCGTTTGTAGCGATAATCCGGTCAGTAAATTAAAACTTTTACGTTAGCTTGCACTGGTTTTCAGGGTGCAATTTAACCAACCTTTGTACTTGTTATCTGTGTTCATTTTTCAATAGTTAATGCTGATCTAAAGGTGTGGGTAAAATGTCAGCTCTAGTTTGGTTAAGGGGACAGTGAAGTGCTTATCTAAGGCGTTCAAGCTCCGTCGATTATTCATTGGTTTGAGTGGGTATAATCTGAAGCAATGAAGGTGAGAATTATCTTTTCCTTACCGGTTGACGAAAATACAATTGGGTAGTGTTATTTTCAAAACAGGGATTGCAACAATTGGGATATGCAAATTAAAACAGGTGCGCAAAGGGCTATTTTGGAACTGTTTAATTTTTTGTCGAATGTTTTGGGCAATGAACGAAATTTAGAAATGGGTTTTAAAAATATAGATATAAAAAAAAATATGGTATTAAACATAATAGATCACGATGAAATTCATATAGCAAATGTATCTATAAACAGTGGAAAGTTAAAACAGTAGAAATATTTTCCGGAAATATAAGAGTTTCCAAGAAACTTGCAAAATTTGTTTTGCAAAAAATGGCAAAAACACACAAAATCATAACAAAAGTCGTTAAACATGTGTCCATGATCCAAAAAATATGAAAACGAATTTCATCCGGCAACATGTTGACCGTAGTGAGCTATTGAAACAAAACTAAAGGCGGAAAACTCTCCATCAAATCTCCCTAAAACCTAATCGAATCGACTATCGCAAAATGTCCAACGTTAGCCGCATTTGTGCCCCTGTTCTTACCATCCCGTATCAAGCCATTCGCCGAAACGACTCGCAAACCACCGGGACCGGGAACCGAAACCAGCTCCTGTGGCTACTAATGGCCCTTTATTGCATACCGACCACCCAGAGGGCCCTGTGCCTGCATTGCCTGCACCCATATTCCCCAAAGCGCTCCCAGACCAGGATTAGGGCATGGCGAGAACCGGGCGGGAATTGAAAATAAAATAAAAAGCGAGCGAGCTCCAAATAGAACCCGACCGTTGATCGACTTTCCGGGCTAGTATGGCGTGCCCGTACCGTCGGTGTCGGTTAGTGGTATCGTAAAAATTAATTTAATTATCTGCCCAGCTTACGAACCAGTGCGCGTCAGTCCGCTTCATCCTTTCCACCCTTGCTGATTGCTTCTGGACCGGCTGGTTCGCGGTGTCCCGTCCCGGCGAACACACAGCTTTCAGTGCCGCTAGTTAATCGAACACCCAACCAAACGCCACTACGCGCTCGAACCGAACGCCCCGCTCTCTCTCCTGGGGTGACATTAAACCGTATTACCGTGTCGGGCGGCATCGTGTCAGAACCCGGTGTTTCCTTTCTCGAACCCGGGAAAAAACGACTCACTTTAATGGCTGTGTGCCGTTCGATGAATGTTTACTGCTTTCTAATAAATGAGTTGAAATGAGCATTCTCCAAAGGGAGGCGGCTGACACGAGCAGGCGGTACCAGATTGTCTTCGAGTTTTTGTATTTTTCTACCACCTCCATATAATTGAAGATTTTTGGTCAGGCGCGAAGTAATAATGCGAAGGCTTCCTCGTTGAGGAATGTGGTTTTATGAGTCTTTCTCCTCTCTGCTCATGGCCGGGAAATTGCCAAACTTTAAGGAAAGCACCAGCATCTTTAAACTTTTTGCGAACGAAAAACAGTGTTAAAAGCTGTTCTTTTGTGTGGTAAGCCTCATTAAGATAATTGCAGCCAGTGCATCGATAAGAAGTATGCAAAGCAGTAAAACGCTTTGGTGTCGGTAAACGGAGCACGGACGAAGAATCCGAACCGTATCCGGTTAAAAGTGGCGTCTCAAGAAGCATCCTGGGGCATGTGTTAACTGGCCAGTGTTGTGTACGTTTTGTTCGTAACTTTTTTTTTTTGTCAGGAGAACTTCAAGCACATGAACGGGATATGGTTCTTAAGGGTTCGTGCAATTATGTTAATAAATACGGTAGCGGTAATCAGCGTCGAAACTGCTGGATTCTTGTACAGCTTTTGAAGTTACCGTGGAACGAAGCGATCGTGAATATTCTCAACTAAAGATATAATTTTCGCACCTTCACACGTCCAAATTTCATGTCCAGTTGTTGCCGGAGGCTCTCTTACAGGTAAAGGTGTTTAAAAAAAGGTTAAACCACCGTTTTACGCCTCGTTTTTGGTAGCATGTTGCTTGATTATTATTAATACATAAAATATTTTAAACGTTTTTAGTGTAACGAGAAACCCTTGTGTGTCATACAAACTATAGAATCTGAGCTAAGCCATCCTACTTCAATTTTAAAACATTGACATGTACTCTCAACTTGAATCCAGGGACCAATCGATTCTAATCTCATCCCAGAAAAAAGTGGAAAATGATGATCAACATGTAATTTCAAATTAATTCAATAGTGGCACGGTAAGGCGGAGATGGCATTTTTGGACAATTAAGGTGCACTAAATGCATGTCGTATTCCGGCGAAGAGTAAAGAAAAGCAAATTTAAACGAATCTGTTGTTTGACTGCCGGAAATGGGAAAAAAAGGAAACAGTTGCCCATGAGCAAAACTATTTACGGAGGTGAGTAATTAATTAAGTGAGCTGTTTGTGTTGCCCCAGGTTTGTCTATTTGTGCACTGTTTCGTCTGTTTGACCTTTGTAATTTTTTGGTTCACTGATTGATTGTACTACTGATTTTTTTTATACATATATTTTTTTGAAATCAAACAGCGCCGATAGAATAGGAAAGATCTTTCGTAATTGACTTTGAAATATTTGATCCTATTCGGAGCTTTATTTTATTTTCATAACATCCGAACGAATGAGATTTGTTTGTAATTTTGTTTAATTATAATATTTTCTTTTATCATTTCCGTCGCATCAAAGCATTGGATAAAACGGTTTTGTTGTTAGTAGTAGATTTGTTTCCTGTAACATGTTTTTTATAAGTTTATTGTACCATCTGTCAGTAGTTAGCAAACAGTCATAAGATCGGTCACGCATGATATTTGGTAGAAAATATAATACCAACAAGAGCACACAAAAAACACACTCTGCCACAACAATTCTGATGTAACAAATTTGTTCGGAAGCTGACGGTTACCATGTGGTGCGAAGCATGGTCGAAAAAATACGATCATTTCGTGCTGACACCATGCCCGGTCGGCCTGCGGAAGCTCGGTCTACCTCATCCATTCTATTTCACCCAAAAGTCGCTCTCATCGATTTCGAAACACGTCGCTTTTGGTTGTTGGTTCCGTTTGTTGTGCTTTCTCGCCCTGCTTCGTAGTTGGTGCGATACGTTGCACGACTATTTTGGTCGACTAGCCTCAAACGACAGTGAAAGGTGCTTAGTGTCATGGTTCATATTTACGGTTCCCATTCGGTTCTGGCGGTGGAAAATGAGAGTCCTGAGCCCTTCTGGTAGCAACCAAGTAGCATTAATATTTCACACGACGAATCGATACCACGCTAGCTAGGACACGAGAAATGGTAGCTTTGTGGTAGGACACGGTGGAACATCTAAATGAACGAACTAGGGAAAAGGACGATGTTAGAAGATGTATTCATTCTTTTGTTTTCAAGAAATAAATAGGACAACAGGCTAATTCAACTGATCAAAGTTATGGAACACTTTCATACAAGAAGTGGATATTTTGTGGATCACCTTTTTCAACAACAAAAACTAAAGCACCTGCTTCAGAACCACCTAATAACTCCATTACCCTTCGCTTTCCCAGAATTAGGAAAGTATAGTTTATAAATAACATAGCAAGTGATTGATAAGACGGAGACGGATGACATTTAAATTACTAGCGTTAGAGTTATCAATGTTTAGCCAAGACTAGGAATTTTTTTTAAATTTGACAGAAATTATGTCATTCTTGTTGTTGGCTTAACGACCTCTAAAGCCATGCCGGCCATCGAAATGGCTTTCTAGACTGTCGATACCACATAGTTGGTTAGTCAGTCCTCACTACTGGAGGACGGCCCGGATGGGATTTGAACCCCGTACCTGTCGTTTGAAGACCGGCGCCCTATCGCCTATACCACCAGGCCGCCCCTTGTGTCATAAGCAGGGCTGACTATCCATGTTCGAAAAGAATTAAATCGAGAAGGTCAGTAATGGCTGACCTTAGCCTTTCGAGATTAGCTGCTAAATTCGCTGACAATTATTTATCGCTCTGTATACAAGAATTCATACGTTCGTAAAGTTATTCCAAATCAAAGTTGAACTAGTTTCAATCTATTCTTCAATATTATTTCCAGGCTGGAAGTGACCATAAATCCGCCGTCAGAACTAAAATATAATCATAATGACATATTGATCGCAGTTGAAAGCATCCAGCTCGGATAAACATTTTGATAGATTGACATGAAAGCAGCCTGTCTGGAGGTGAGAATGATTTGTTAATACACGTTCCACAACTGGACCATTCACTTTCGAATGGCCACAGTAGACACGCGGCACCCGGTTCAAGTGGCCGCTGTCTCTCTCTCTCTCTTTTTATGATTTGGATAGAACGGTTGAATTCTAACCTTTTTTCCGAAGGTGTGCATCCGTGAGTGAGTGAAGTGGGAAGTGATGCTGCAGTTATTATAAATGCGACCGCGTCCGTGCATTACGTTGGACAGCGGATCCCTACCACTGCGGCATCTCTTTACACTATCTATCTAAGATGTGTTATCTTTACCTTCATCTCTTCAGCAGGGCAAGGGCACAGGCGGACGAGAAAATGCTTCTCTTTAAGAAGAGAAAATCCTTGTCAGAGGATTGAAGAGCAAAAAAAAGCAGATAATAATCGTCAATCACAGTCTCGTAAAGCGAGAGCACTACGTGCGCGGGTGTTGAAAACATCTCGCTTTTGTGCAGTGTGGCTTCAGCTTGATTTGAGGCAATTGTTCCATTTTCTGGCCCTCCTCCTCCAGATACCGAACCAAAACCCTGGCTGAGTTAACTCCCACCGTAAGGAGTCCCCTGCGGTTTCATTCTAGACGGTGCGTTTAATGCTTCGTTCGTTCGCATAGTCCAGGCATAGGGAATGCTGAAATGATTATGCTGTGATTAATGCATTTGTTGTGGGTCGCACCAACGTTCGAAGCTTCCTGCGGCATTTTCTCGCCCTGTTGGGAGAAAGTTACCAGAACTTCTAACCGTCACTCAAGCGATCTCAATATCGGGGCTATGCAGACATCTCGTCGATCGCCTCTCCTCGCTCTTAGAGAAGTGAAGAAGCTAGCATGGAAGGTATCATTCAGCGAGAATACGAGAATATTTCTGGCTTCCGCAAATGAAGAATGATGATGCACTCGTTCGCTTGAAGAAAAGGCACTTGAAATTATATTTTCTTTCCTCTTCTTGCCAAAGGGTTTTGGGATGGGTATAAATTATAATCGTTATTCGACGCCTTCACTTTTAGTAGGTGAGCGCTTTAGGGCTCTGGAACTTATCTGGACTGAAATCGGAAAAAAATGTTGACCCCTTTTTCCTTGCGGGAGTCCGGCGTACTGTTCATCCTTCTTGTTGTGAACTTTCGGGATGATTTTGCGGTGAAATTTGACCATTAATTAATCATCCTACTTTTACACTCCCAGATTTCCAGGGTCTTTGTGCTCCATCCTTTACCCACTGAAATAGTTTAATGCGAACCATGGGTTAAGTGTTCTAGATCAATGATTGTAGATATTGGATTGCGTTCTTATCTCGTCCGAAACACACAGAAGCAACATTGCAGCTTTCTTACTTACTTTTCAAACGCTGCTTTTCCTATGTCTGGTCATCACTAGCAGTCCTGCTGTCCGCAATACGTTGCATCGAAAATGGTAGTCCCAGACAAGAATAAAATCCCTTCCATTGCTAGACTCTACTTGACTCATCGCGTGGGTCATGTTTTCGTTTGCTCGGTAATTTATTACCTCATACCTGTTTGGGGTTGTTGGGTTCGAATAGAACTCCCCGATTTAGCTGACGGTATGACGTCGCCGTGCATACGTACAGCCTTCAATATGGGGTAGCACATTGTGCACTAGAAACAGTGGTCCAGGACGCTTCTGGAGTGTGTCTGGGTGCTTTTGAGTTTTCAACCATTCCTGTGGCCCTATTCGGAAGAGCCACATTTTTCGCACCGGGTGGTCTCCCAGCATCGATTGAGCATCGTTAGCAGGATGTGTAAGGGTTG
The DNA here is from genome assembly GCF_943734695.1 of Anopheles maculipalpis. Lineage (NCBI taxonomy): Eukaryota > Metazoa > Arthropoda > Insecta > Diptera > Culicidae > Anopheles > Anopheles maculipalpis. The sequence goes on along the minus strand of NC_064871.1, from coordinate 43,718,871 downwards.
GAAAGTGTAGAGGGAAACAAACAAAAAAAAAAAACTGAAACGAAAGGAATGTCATTTGTGTCGCTCCGCGTGGTGTTCGTCAGCGGGGCTTCAGAAGTGACTAATAACACAGAATTAATGATTAATTTTGACACCGCACGATACATTCGTTTGACATCGAGCTAAAAGGCTTCCTACACTTCAAAAAAAAAAGGAGGTTGACGTTATATCGTTTCCCCTTACCCAGTCGACCGGCCGGCGAAGCTTTTCGGAAGGAACGAAGGAACGATGGTTGGTTTGTGCGATGAAAATGAGTGCCAAGGGACCTTTGTTACAATGCACCGTGTTGCTGTTCCTGCCGCTGCTTAACTGGACGTTCGCGGAAAGCTTTAAAACAAAAATGTAATTACATTTATTATACTTTTTTATGATACCGTTAAGGATATGCCATGCGAAGCAGAGGCGTTAACCACAGTCGCTTTACCACGTGGAGCGCTACATTAATCACACCGCAGTGGAAATTAAGAGTGCAAAAGAAATAAATGAGCGCGAAAGCAGTGTTAATGGCGATGGTAACTACCTTAGCGCTTGCACGGGACGAGCACCGTTGTCAGGTTTTTAGTTGTAGTACAATTATGCGTAAAGAGTGTACAAATCGTGTTGTTAAATCTGACTAGGCATCTGTTTAATTGAACGTAGGCTACTCTATGATTTCTCTAAGCAGAACCATAATAGTTTACTGTGCAATGCATTGAACTCCTTTCAAGCTTCTATATCATTATTTCAAGTGGATGACCATTGAAAGGAAAATTCTTCTGTAATTTTCTTTCTCCTTCAATCCAAAACACTTGTCCTATTGAGGACAAGGTCATGACAAAGCTTTCGGTCCCTGGGCTTTGCTCGGTACGCCCTAGCCCTCCCATGGTGCAATGATTTGTTTGTTTAGGAGTAAAGCATTCCTTTGACATCTGTGATTTATAGAAAACAATGGTAAGGTATGAAAATGGTTTGGGTAGGAATTGGAGCATGCTCACTGTTGCTTTTTAAAGTCCATATACAAACACATATGTGCTTATGTAGGCGTGGTTTTTCTGGGTAGGTTTATTCAAACAACACTCACCTAATGTCAACATCAGGTTTAATTACATCTGCATGCATGCACTTGTAGCCTACTGTCATGTGATGTTGGTGGCATGTTTGGCATGAAAAATAATTCAATTTTATATCCGAAGGATTCCATCGTTGCCTCAACAAGTACCGCAGTATACAGTAGCTGGAAATTGAGTTAATCATCGATCTATCAGTTAACTGACACGTTTCACATTGGTTGGGTTGAGTTGTTACTTTGAGGTTCTCCCATTGGTCACTAATTGTAATTTTGAACAATGACTAAGGTTACCGTGTCCAAGGACTGGAATGACCTGACCACTCCTCTCCAATTGTACATATAATTCACGCCCTTTGCCCAATTCCACCAATCCATCAATTAAGATGCATGTATTGTGGCAAATATCTCGAGCAAGGGGCAAACGAATGGCCGTCGTTGCATAATTGATACACATTTTGGCATAATATCAACCGACGTGTGCGTATGCCGGTGTTCCCCGTGCGAAATGGACCACATTTCGGTGGATATGTCAACAGCAGAAACAACCACACACTCAATGTACGCAGCGTGGACTGTTCCCGTTTTTACCACCACTCACGTCCAGTAAGCCAGTGATGGTTTTTCCCTTAAGCGGTGGCTTCTGGCCACTCTCAGGTACAGCTGACAGGAATTAACTACCACAAAGCCAAACCCCGTTTGTACCTTTACAAGGATCAAATTCCAAATAATCAAACCAACCCTTCAAAATGGGCTTACGGGCGATTGTTGTTGCAGTGCGGTTGGGGCCTATCGAGCGCAGCATGGTTAGAATTTGGGTACGAAAATTCATGCCTTACTATGGTTACGGAGGAGGGTTTCTACGAAACCTCGAGCGCTACGAAGAGTATCGTGTCCTTGCGGTGTTGGTAAGTATTGTCCGCTTAACGTTAGCACCCACACTCTAGGTGGCCTTGTAGCAGTGAGGTCGATTGAGGTTCGATTGAACCGTTGAACCGGAGGTCTTCGACAGGAATCGACGATGGGCCGTAGTGGCAATCGATGGAAATGACATAATGAGTTGAACGTGAGGCAGCTGGGTAATGATTTATCCAAGCATCCTGTCGATCGATAGGAGTATGGGTACGTAGCCAACACTGGCACAAGAGGACATACATGGGAAGGAAAACGTGATATTGAGGTGATTGATTGGTTTCAGATCTCGTTTGGAAGAATATTGTTTTACCTAGTGTAAAGAGAGATTTTAAAAAATGTTATAAAATGCATGAATTGAGTACTTTTTTATTAAGCCATTTAAAAAAAACTTTATTGACAAATCAGTTTAATTACCCCACACTACTAATCAAAACTGGGTTTGTAGCACACAATTCTTCATTTTGAAAAAAATCTCAAATTGTCTTGTGTCATGCACTTTACGAAGCGTGTTCCCATCGTAAAAGTAATTTATTTCTCACAAACCTCGATCTGCAACTGTCTCCCTGCAGCTGTCATAGAACAGACGTCATACGAGATGATGGTCCACAAGGGATGGACGTTAGGATGATGGACGATAAACATGTTCTCTTAAAAGCCGACCCCATAGAGGACCAAGCGCTATCAAATCATCACGCAACTCATTCTCATTAATGAGCAATTGACGTTTAAGTGTCGGTACGGGTACGAAAAAGGGCCACGACTGTACAAGATAGGGGGGGCCAGTTTGGGAAGCGCGATCGATGACGTGCAACTCATGCAACTCGTCACACTTCCAATGTAATTGGACGCTTTTGTATGGACAGACTTTCGCTCCTATCTGGACCGACCGGTCAGCGCTTTCATTCATCATTCCCGAAGGGCACTGTGCGGCTAGTAAAATTACGCTCATGCAGAATTACATTCAACATACGGTGGATGGTACGAGGCGGCACACACATACACACATCCACATAAAACCGCGAGAATTCTTTTATGGCAGAGCGTAGGATACCAGCGCGGTACATCGTTCCATTTTATAACCTTTCTAGATTGTGTTTGAGTGATCGCTCCAGGGAAAAGCTTGTCAGAGTTGTGGTAGGATAGCCATCATTTGCAAGCAATAGAATCAGTAATGAATTTACGACGCAAACACAACTCTCTCGGAGGATGATTGTCACGTACCTGGTGCGGTTCACGTTCTGTGTCTGGTGCGATCGTAACCTCGTCAGGATACCGAGACAAAGATTTCCATAAAACACAAAAAAACGAACCACAGCAAAATGGACCACAGCTCTGTGGGTCGTTGAACTTATGTTACTCATGCTGGGTTCGTATGAGAATGCAGAGCAAACAATAGGCATTACGAATGTGGAGCATACACACACAAAAAAGCGACGAATATGTACGTCGTTCTGATAACTTATCCTAGTAATGACGCGAGACGTGACTTCCCGTAAACAACATAATGTTGTTCAACGCGATCTTCTCATCGTCTTCCCCTTAGGGTACCGTTCCCACTTGGTAAAGCTATGTCCCCAATTGCGTTTTGTTTGTTCGCCCTACGAATACTTGCGGTGAGGGTGGAAAAGCTAAGAACAAAAGCAGTTCGCTGTAGACAAACGAACAGCCAACAATGCTCATTGTGTGAAAACATATCCTATCGACCGCACTGCATCCCCGGCACTGTCGTTTTCCCTTTTGTCCCGGTCACGGACGGTTCAACGGTGGAACTTACACGGTAGCTTCTGTTTCGGACAAATAACCTCCGGTAAGGAACCGGTCAGCAGGGAGATGGATGAATCGGAACGGTAGGATTTTAAGGTATTGTGCACCCATGTCCACCACAACCGCGGTTCACCATTACAAGCCCGCTTTGAGTCCTTCGTCCGGAATGGTAACGGAACACTATTGAAAAGCTGAAATACATGATAAAATGGCTGTCGCTAATAATGGCAGGATGTTTCCGCGAAAAAGAGAGGGCCAAGTGAGAACAATAGAACGGCTGCCGGCCATTTCGAAATCACTACCGTTTCCGCTCCATCTGGCAATGCACCCGATGACGTTTGGCACGTTTGTCGGAGAAAATGTTAACTAGCTTTTTGGTTTCTTGAAGAGCTTTCCAGGACTGGTACAAAATATTGTTGGTGTACAATACTACCGCAAACAAAAGATTGTTTGATGTCATCCTGCACGATGTAGATAATGCATTTAACAGTGGGAGAGCTTTGAACCCGCTCGTAGGAAACAAAACCATTCTAAAAGAGCCAACAAACAACGCTGCCAAAACAATAGCCAATGTAGGTGTATCACCCTCAAGATTGCATCACCTTTCGGTAATTAGAAAACAACTTGAAAGGTTTTCTATTTGTGTACTTCTTTCTAGCCCATCCCGGGCTGCAGCATATCTGAGGACTGTTGTTCTCTCTGTGACGAAACAATAATAAGTCCTCAGGCACAAATGCTACACACATCTGCGAACCCGTAACCAACATAGCAGAAAGCTCGCGAAAAAAAGTCACCAGATTTCATGGGTATACATCCCAGTCCTGTGCTGGAGGATAGCTGCTGGGCAGCAGCTGAACAACTATCTAGGTACCTACTCCATTTTTGCTGCATAGAGATGCATTCGAGCATCTAACACGAGCGATGACCTCGCCGATGTGTGGTGTGATCCTTGCGTTTCCTCAGGACATACAATGAAGAGAGAGAGAGAACGAGGGAGACCTCGTACTAGAGTTCATCATTACAATGGTTCTAATTTGAAAACGGAGTCGATTGTTTCTGCACATGGTTGCAAGCATCTCGCTGCTATACCCTTCACTGTTCAACTTGCAGAGTATTTTTTTTCTGACTGCTGGGTTTGGCCGAACCGAGAATCCTTCACATCTGGAGCAATATTTACTTTAACCTCCCCACATGGTAAGCAAATATGTTTGCTTGATATCAAAAGTTTGGCTTTGAAATGAAAGCTTACAGCAAATTCGAGAACTGTTGAACTCGTGAGATTTCTTTTCACAAGATGGTTCCATGTAAAACACAAACTTTAGAACGAAAATACTCTAAAGTTAGGTCGATTACAATTCGTTTCTCTCCTTTTTTAGCTTACTCTAAACTTATACAATTTCTGATGATGGAATGACTCTGTTGCTGTTGAATTTGTTTTATGTTTTATTTCTTGCATAAAACAACAGTCTGGTCAAACGGATGCAATGTCTTACGAATAGTTTAAAATTATTTTCTAATGCTTGCAACCTTTACAATACGATGACTAGTCGTTGTACTAATATATAAATAAATCTTAATTTCCTAGAATTTAAAATATCCTAATTTTATGTCAACATGTTTAGCAGCACTTCTAGACAGTGCTCTGAACGAAGCCCTTTTCTTACTTGCGAATTCGATGTTCTGCCGCACTTGCCCATGAAAAAGCTACAAGTCTTTGAAAATGAACCTAATTAACGGTAATCCCAAATAACTCCACTCGTTAGTGGCCATCGTTATCCTCGACAACGTCAATTCCTATCCGTCAGTGTGTCACTTTTCCATACACTTCCGCTGAATCTTATTCTTTTTTTTATGACTAGCGCCATTTCCTAGCCATTTCCGTAGAAGAAGCTTAGTTTGGACGTTCATTCTCCTTCGGTTTGATTCAAGTTAGCAAACGTTGGGACAAAGCCAGTTAATTGATTCTGTGAGAAAAGCGCTCATATACTAATTGCTAGTTTCTTATTAAATTCGTGTTAATTGAATCCAAAACTGAACGAAGCTTTGCGCAGTTGTGGAATGAACTGTTTTCTTGTGACATTGTGTGACATGAACGTTGTTGCATCCTGCTAAAATAGGCAACACTTTCGAAGATTCCATTTATGCGACGCCATGCCATATGAAGCTTTGGATTGAAAGTATAAAAATTGTTTTTTTTTCCTCATTCTCCACCGTGTGGTGGCATAATGTTTGACCATTCGCGATCATATGCTCTTTGTGCTGGTGAATAAATTGTCACTCATTAGCACAAGTTGGCGTACTCTGCCATGCAACATTATTTTCTCGTTCTGTGTTCGCGCATTCAAGATTTCATTCGTTCGTAGATATCCGTAATGCGCCACCGAGATCGAGACGAACAATCACAACCAACAATCCGTGGCCATTTCGAGGGAATGAATCAGTGTCGCAGGTATAGAACGCTGCGACGGTTGAGAAAATCTGTTGATCTATCTACGAGCGAAGGATTAGAGAACCGAAAATCAAAGACCGCACTCTCGAAAGGTCTAATTGATTTCTTCCCCGAAGCCACTCGTCGTAAATCAACGAACGCGCCAGTTTTGTATGCGCGTGTAGAGCTGGCAACTTGATGGCAAACGGCCAAATGCTCGCTGCCCAACGGTGCTGCTGCGTGAGCCTAAAGGCTAGCGATTAACATGTCGTCGGATCGTTTGTCGTTTCACTAGAATCGGGTTGCTTGTGCCGAGGGGCTCAGCAAATCAGCTTTAATTATGTTTCATCGCATACACAACGCACAACAACACATTTATGATTTGATAGTAGGTTTCGTCAAGTGGGTCCCGCGCGATTCGCACGTCTCGTTCTGGATGTTTTCGACAGTGTTTCAGCAGTTGGGTGAGCTTCAGGATGGCAAGCCGTCCCCAACCTAGCAAGTGGGTTAATTGGAGTCCTAAGGTGCCGCTTTTATGATAGTCGTTTTCGCAGCTCGTCGTTGCCGTGGCGTCCTTCTTGGCGCTTCCTTTTCCTTTTCCGTGCTCGGAACTCGGAAGATTTGCGATGCCTTCCGGCAATTGATGGTGAACACACATTACAAACCCCGGAGCACGCTAGAGGTTCTCTTGCATGCGTTTACAATGGGTCGAGCTACTCGCTTATACCTGTACCTAGTGATGGGCACAGATCGAGACGACTATCATGATGATGATGATGACGAAGACGCACCTTATGACAGGCTGCCACGACAACGGTTCCCGTGTCCCACTGCGCGCACCACTATGGAAAGTGACACAAGCTTCTGTCATACCGAGGGCAGGTTGACAATCGAATAAAACAATGGCATCGAGTGTGGAATTTGTTGTGTGAAGCCATCCTCACAAGTGTGCATAGTGCGCATACATCCAATATAGAACAAAGGCCACCAGGACCAACAGGACGAACGAGTGGTAGAAAAATTGGATACCGTTGTCTCTGGCACTGACAGGTGATGGATGTTTGTAAAATAATACAGATTTTGCCCGATTCGTGCAAAATGGGAATATTACACACACACACACACAGGGAAAGGTGTGAGAGTGAAGACGGTGGTACGTCAGTCAAAAATTTTCATAAAAACTGAAGGAATGTGGGTTAGCGGGAACACGATGGTGCCTTACGCTGGCAGCACGTTAGTCTTTTATTTGTGCTCTAAAGTGATGAGGCGCTTTGACAAATTTACGTTGTCTGCTGAAGAGATCAAATTACAATCCACTCAACATCGCATATTAAATGCACTCTGCAGGTGGTAGTTTAAAATGCTGTAGTTCTTGTGATAGTACTGTAGTGAAGCAAGTGTCGCTTTAGGGCATATTTTACTTCTATGCTCTCGTACTTTGATTTCTCGATCATTTGGAGATTTTAAAAGAAAATTCAATCAAAGATTTTTGAACCAGAGAATGATTTGCTAGATGCTAGACGAGACCTAATGGATGTCCGGGTTTTATGCTAGATGAAGTCCATATCCTAGTCCTTAAAGCTCATGAACAGACAAATTTCTTAGAGGATATTTTTTATCTTTAATTTTATGATAAATACGATACCTTATCGATTGAAAGTTGAATGACAAAATAATTATTTTTCTGGAAAATTAAACCTATGGAACGTGAAGAAATGCTTCAATATGTGTAGTTCGTCGATTTACCAATTTGTAAGCCTGTCTGTCTTTTGTATCACTTTCAAACTAAAGCACCACATTTACCAACTGTTCAATCAACTGCACCGGGGATGCTTTCTCTTACAATTGAATATTTAATACTTACTACTTCACAATACCAATTATTCGGCTCCATCGTTCCATTCATTTCTCCTCTCTATCGTTGCGACGATCGAATGAATGATATCTCTTTACCCAGCTCAGAAAAGTTTATGAAAAACAATCCAACAAAACCATAAACAACACTGTGCCCCATTCAGAATGAACCGGAACTACATTGAAGCATGGTTTGAAATCGGTGTTTATTTGTATGGTGCCAGTTCCGGTATCGAAAGTGTCGGTAGGGTAGATCTACAATTTTAATGCAATTATTCAAGTTTGACGTTACAGCACCGTTCGATCCTCCTGCCTGCGAGACACATTGTTGTACTGCAGGGTTTGGAGCAAATTAAACTTCCCATTGCAAAGACCCACACGGCCGATTGTTGATCTGTGCTGGTGCATGTTTGCGGTTGGTTTTGCTTACAGATTCATTTGACCACACCGGATCCGACTGTACTATCAGCTTACCAATCTTGCAAAATCTATTGAGCTTTTCAGAATGGGACATTTAACGTATCATTTTGCTTTGGACTGTTTCTTTTTTTATATGCAACGTTGATTCACATGAAATGCTGAAGCTGAAACTGTGAATGAAAATTCGTAAAACCACACCTGACGTTTTGCGGTTTTTGGCTGTGTTTTGTTCGAGCCGGTGTTCCGGAAATCGTTTGGTGTGGCCACCGAAAAGTGAGCGAACCTCGCCCCATTGATGAAACCAACGGAGAGATAAAGAGAGAGAGAGAGAGAGAAAGAGAGAGAGAGACCATGCGGTTTGGTCATTTCAAATTCAAGGTGGCCATGGTCAATTTGCTACCTTCAGTGGGTGAGACGGAATACGATGATAAAGGTTTATTGAGCATTGCTTTTCGATGGAACAGTGGGGTTTTTTGAGCCTAATTTATTAAATGAGCATTTATGATAACATTTACTAAATAGATATTGTCCATGTACCAACCTACTGTTACAATGTTTAGATCAAAAGTCACAAAAAAGCTCAAAAAATAATTTATAGTTAATGCTTCAGTTAATATTTCTTGATATAATTCCCAAACTTATCCAATCTATAAAATGGCATTAAAATGCTGTGAAATTAAATCAGTTGCATTCGTCTAGTTCTTTCACTATGCTTGGACGCTAGTAGTGTATAGCGTCTTATAAAAAAAATCCCATTATCAATAAAGTTATTGCAGCGGACGAAAAAGATATCCAAAAACCGAAAGGAAAGCAAGGCTGAAATGGTTCAATTTTTAATAAATGCATTCATTATGCAGCCGGGTAGCACCACTAACCAACAGTGCTAATTACCGTTGGTGGTATTCTGCAGAGAAAGCAAAGAAGGAGGCAGACAAATAAAAATAAAAAGACTGAATTTATGAATTCCACTCAGCGCAAAGAGATTGATCCTTAATGAGAAAAGTTTCATCGGCATCGACCAGTATTAGTGGCGACCCGAAAAATCTGTAAAAATGTTAATTATCAAATTTTCAACTACTTTATGCATTTTGTGATTTATGTTAGTCAATCAGATTAGAATTTAATTTTGAACCTCAGTGGGTATACAAAGTCGTCGTTAAATCTTAACGACTAAATTAAATATATAATTACAATTTATTTATTAACTAAATTGTTTTACATCTAAACTAACCTAAACCTAACCTAAAAGAAACCTAATTAATGCAAAATATTCCTCACGAAGTGTACCGCACGAGAGTTGAGAGCAAAGAGAGCGAGCTCGCCCGTTCTGTCGACCTCGAAGGCTGTGAAAGATTCTGGCCGTGTTGCCAGAATCGCTGCTGTAGTGTTTTATAATAATTATTATTATTAGTTATCGTTCACAACGTAATTCCTCCCGGGGGTAAAGGAAGGTCGTCCCCGGCCGTATGATTGTTTTCGAGTTTGTCTATACAGTTTACGAAATTCTCCTTCTGTTGATCTTATCTTTGTGACGTTTGACTTTTCGTGTGTTTTCGAATGTTCTGTCTTTTATGTTATGAGCAGTTGTTCTGATAGCACGTGGGTCCAACTTCTTTCGAATATTGGGTTTAACGTAAACCTCTTCCCCATCATTTATTATTGGAGGATCCTCTTTCTTATGATTACTTCTGGTCTGTGCTTGAAGTGATCTGTTCAGATTTACTTTGACGTTGTTGAAAATGTCCTGTGCTTGCCTATTTATCTCTTCCGGATTCGTTATATTGCATTGGTTAAACACGATCTCATTTGGCGTATAGCCTGTCGAGGAATGTACCGTATTGTTGTATAACGCGATGCATATTGGTATCATATTAACCGTGTTCGTATCGGGAAATTTGTGCTTATTCGTGTTATACATTTCTATTACAGTAGAATGTGTCTTTTCCACTTGTCCGTTGCTCTCGGAAGACGATGCGTATTTAAGCGACGTGCCTAAGTTGCTTAGGAATTGTTTCAGTTGAATAGATCGGAACGTAGTTTCATGATCGGTAATTATTTCTGTCGGTGTTCCGAAATTACTAAAATATTTCGCTAACGCATTTTTGACGTCAATGAGGCTTTTGGATTCTATTGGGACCATTTGTGCGAATTTTGAAAATGCATCCACTAATGACAGAAAACTATTCGAGTTTATGGAGAAAATATCCATGTGGACGCGTTCCATTGGTCGATCTGTTACAGGTCTAGGAGATATTTTGATATTGTAGGGTTTGCGATCGTACTTGTGAGTGTTGCAAATTGTGCAAGTTCTAACTGCTGCTGCGATCTTGTTGTACATTTTCGGGAAGAAATATGCCCTTTTTAGTTGATTTTCTACTTCGGCCACGCCTCTATGAGCTCTTTCGTGTTCTTTCGTAATCAATGAGTCTTGCTGTTCCTCGCTCGGTACATCTTTTACTTGTAAGTGTGTAATTATGAAATATCCGCTACTAGTGAAATACTTTCTGTAAGATTCTTGTATCAAACCTAATATTTCTTCTGGGGCTAAAATAGCTGTCTGTTTTCCATTGTGATATTTTCTGATTGTATGTTCTATTATTTTTTCGTTATAATATTGCCTAGTGACTACTGTTCTTTTATAGTTTTTAAACGGCAATTCTTCGATATCGTTTTCTGATTGTGACACTCGGAAAATAATTTGGTTTTTATAATAATTTATAGGTCTTTCGGTTGATTTGATATAGAAGCTATCTGAAGTGTCTGCTGAGTGTGTTGTTTCTAAGTTTGTGGTGTCGTGGATGTTAATGTCAGCCGTATCATTAGTTTTTCGACTTAGCGCATCTGCTACTACATTTGCCTTGCCTTGTTTGTAATCTACTGTGTATTGAAAGTTTTCGAGTTCTAATCTCCAATGTAATATTCTATTATTTTTGAGAGATGTTTTAATAAACGTGAGAGGTTTATGATCAGTATAAAGCTTAAATTCTCTACCAAATAAATATGGCTTGTATTTTCTGATAGCCCAAATGATTGCTAGTGCCTCCTTTTCAATGGTAGAATAATTTTCCTCTGCTTTGTTGAGTGTTCTGCTTCCAAACGCAATAGGACGCTCTACATTATTTTGGATTTGCGAGAGAACCGCTCCGATTGCATAGTCGCTAGCATCGGTTGTTAATATGAAGGGGATAGTAAAGTCAGGGTAAGCTAATACTTGATCAGATGCTATAATCTGTTTCAATTTAGAAAATGCTTCAACGTACTCTGCGTCGTTTGGGTTTACTTTTTGTCCTTTTTTCAGATATTTTGTGAAAGGTTTAGTGATTCTTGAATAATCTCTAATGAAACGACGGTAATAGCCAGATAGTCCTAGGAATTGTCTTATTTGTTTTTCGTTTTCTGGTAATTTCCAATCCAAAATCTTTTTAACTTTGTCTGGATTTGGTTTTATACCTTCAGGAGAAATTACGTGTCCTAAAAATTCCGTTTCGCGTTTTAGAAATTCACATTTATCTACTTGTATTTTCAGGTTAAAGTCAGAAAGTCGTTTCAGTATTTTGGAAAGATTATCTAAATGATTTTCGAGATTATTCCCAACAATTATGATATCATCAAGATAAACGTAACAGATATTGCCGATGTATTCTGATAAGATATTGTTCATAGCCCGTTGGAAAGTGGCCGGTGCATTTTTGAGCCCGAATGGCATTCTTGTGAATTCAAAGTGGCCTTGATTAGTTGAAAATGCAGTTTTTTCCTGATCTTCCGGATGCATTTCGATCTGGTGGAATCCAGATTTCAGATCCAACGTAGTGAAATAACTTGATTTTCCGAGGCTATCCAAAATGTCTTCAATTTCTGGTATGGGATATTTATCACCTACCGTTTTCTCGTTCAATTTACGGAAATCAATAACTACTCTAACCTTTTGTAAGCCAGATGCATCTTTTCGTTTTGGCACTACCCAAATTGGAGAAGCGTAAGGGCTTTTTGATGGTTTTATAATATTTGCTTCCAGCATTTCTTTTATTTGATCTTCGACGTCTTGTTTGAAGATGTGTGGATATCTATAGCTCTTAGTAAATACTGGCTCATTATCTTTTGTGTTAATTCTGTGTTTTATAATTGTTGTGCTAGTAAGTTTTTCGTTGTTCTTCAGTAGTACGTTATGATGGTCAATAAGAGTTTCAATTAATTTTTCCTTTTCATTAGCTGATAAATGCTCAGTTCGTATAAGTTGTTGAATTAATTCTTTGTTTGGCACAGTATTAGAATCAGCTGGAATTGGTGCCAGAATTTCAAAATTATTGACAATTATATTTAATTTGGGGATTTCAGGAGTAATTTTACTTGTTGTTAATACGTTTATAGTTGATCTATTATTTTGTGATGAGTAAACACCTGGTTCAATTAGCGTATCATTACTTAGGCGCTGGTAGGTTGGGACAAACCAATCTCCACAACGATCAGTTATAACTGTGACAGTATGACAAAAATATTTTCCAGTGTAGTATTTGTGGAATTGTGTTTCAACACCCTGAATAGTGATAGTATTAGCAGCATAATTTATAATGGTGTTCCGTTCGTTTCAGCCATAAATTTTGATCCTATAAGGCCGTCGAAAAAGTTATGGAAATCAAAAATGTAATAAACTTGCTCCTTAAATGTAGGTCCTAATAGGTTACATTTAATTTTTTTATTAGTTGTTTGTTTACCAAAAATATTTTCAATGTTCGCATTACAACACATTTCGTTATTTGAAATAATGCCTGGCTTAAGTATGTTTTTATTTGCTCCACTGTCAATCAACAAACGTATTGATTTGTCTTTGGAGCTATCATACACGATTAAGTATGGCAAGAAGTCTAACGAATTGATCATGTCGGGTTTTCGGTTGAATTGCCCAGACGAAAATTTGTATTGTTCTCTTTACATGCAGTGATTTCGGTGTTATTGATAGTTCTGTTATTTGAAGTGAATTTACTTCTTTGTGAAGAATCAACTTCCATCGGCGTAGGATATTGTTTATCAGATTTATCCACATTCGTATAACGTATTCGTGAGGAGTTTCCAAAATTTGTTTTACTCTGTTCATTTTTACTATAAGATGGGTTATGATTAATAGGTGGTTGACCATTCATTTTATGTGAATTAAACTCTTGTGCTTTAATTTTGCATAGGAAATTATAAGCATCCTCAATATCTTTTGGCCGTGCTGCTTGCACATAACCGAAATATGGTTTTTTCAAACCAGCTATAAAAGCGGCTAATCCATCCTCATCTATAAACTTACTGATTGCTGTCCAACTATCCCTGTAATCCTGATCTTGTTTTGCAATAGATTTTATATTTTGAATTATTTCCTTAGATTTTTGATAATATTTATGTATGGTCATACCTTCCGTCATTGTATTTTGCCACAATTGGCATTTAAAGGTGGAAAGTTCTCTTCTATCGCCTATGGCGTCGATCAAAATTTCCTTTACTTCATCAAAAGTTTTTGGATTGCCAGCAACACAAAGAACGTCCTTGGCCTTTCCTTCTATTTTGTTTAAAACTGCGGTTACGTATACATCGTAAAGTTCTCTGTCTACTCTCCCTTTAAATAGGTTCAAAGTACTATCAGCTGTTTCAAGCCACGCTGATAATTGTTTTTTATTACCATCGTATTTTGGTAGCGATTTTATCGGGTCGGGTATCTTAAATAAATCTTCTACCTTGATACCCGTCTTAGATTCCACGTGTTCTTTGATGTCACTTTGAACAATTATTTGTTCTTGTGTAAACTTAATTGCTTGTTCTTGCACATTTAATCTTTCGTTTATGGCCAACAAACCAGTGCTTAACTGTTTGAGTTGATCCAAAATTTGCGATTCCATTGTATCTGCGTTTACTAAACTCTCCGAAGCCAAATCTGTATGAAAAAGTTGTATTCGAACGCTAGGTGCTGCGTTGATCCAAATTCTCTTTCTCTTTTACACTCTCGCTTGGCAGTAACTCTCAAATTTGATAACAGTATCAACGTCCTATCAACCTATCTGGTAGTGTTGATTGGATGTATGTGTGATGCGTGACTCGATACAAGGTCTCACACCACGTGCTCTCAGTGAAAGTAAAAACACTGCTACGCACTTTTGCTAAAATCGGCCTATCTGGTAGTGTCAATTTAGCGAACGTAAAACTTAATATAAAAAAAGTTTTACTTACGTGTGGTAATAGTTTAAGGTTGTGCCGGGGGGTCCTCGAACCAAACAACGGATGTAATCCTTTAGCTGCCGGTGCAAAATGCGGGAACCACTTAAGAATGGATTATTAATCCAAATCTTTTCCACTGTATTTAAGCACTTCCTCAACTGTCTACAGCGCCAATTACAATTTATTTATTAACTAAATTGTTTTACATCTAAACTAACCTAAACCTAACCTAAAAGAAACCTAATTAATGCAAAATATTCCTCACGAAGTGTACCGCACGAGAGTTGAGAGCAAAGAGAGCGAGCTCGCCCGTTCTGTCGACCTCGAAGGCTGTGAAAGATTCTGGCCGTGTTGCCAGAATCGCTGCTGTAGTGTTTTATAATAATTATTATTATTAGTTATCGTTCACAACGTAATTATATGTTGCATTAACTGGTATTATTTCGAAAATGATAATTATCCATCTCTGATAACTTGTTTTTTCATCATATTTCGTTTGCTTCAAACTCACTCAAAATACTAAAAGTCACAAAGGTACGGTACAAAGGTTATCATCAAATATTTTGTGAAGTTAACATTTTCACTCCACTCTCGTCAATGCACCAGCAGTGCTAGGTTTGTGTGTAGTAAATCCTTCGTTTAATTTGCCACCACCACTGATACTTTACCAACTCACACTCACACCTCATGTACGATGAAATAAAATTATGCTATTTATCGCTCGCTCTCGTGCTTCACACGACACGTGACAGCTGGTCATGAGGTGCACCATATTTTACCACCGGCTGTTAAATAAACCGACGTCTAGAACGAACCGACACCGTTCTGGACCGCACTCATGGACGAAGAACTATTGCCAATCGAACGTACGTGAAGTTATGGTCTACTGGTGGTAGGACACGAAACGGTAATGCTACTTCCACCATGGGTGCGGTGTGATAAGCTAAAATAATGTGTCTATTTGCAGAACAAATAGTCCGACGGTTTCATGGGGGGGGGGGGGTACCGTACACGGGCAGGCGCTTGCCAGGCTTCTTCCGTTTCACTCCAACTGTGTAACGATTCAACCCTGTGTGGCAATGTGTGGTAGTTTAGCTTTTCGCCTTCGCGGTTCGGTATGAAGGTTTCCCTTCCGATGAAGACGCTGTCCTCGTTAAGCTCAAGCCGTTGATCGTGTGCGTAAACATAAAAAGTTGATTGCACAACACTTCACTCCCGGCTTGGGGAGTTGGATTTTGTAGTTACAATTAGAAAGGCGAGGGAGCTGACGATTGAAATGGCGCAAGATATTGTGCTTACAGACAATTTAATAGAAAGGCTTTGGTTCGTACATTTCAAGCCTAGCGGTGCAATAGGCTAGCAGTAGTGCACAGAACGACGGCGCACGTCTTCATCAATAAATCAAACACTTTCCTTTCCATAAATACCAAAATCGATTAAAACGAGTCTTGGTACGAGCGTTTGAGCACAAGCTAACGATCAGTTCCAATATTCTAACCGGGTCCGAAAGATTCAATTCTCTGTGCCTTCTCAGCACCACCGGGAGCAACGTAATGAAACAATTCCATTAAGATCGAAGCACATGCAATTACATGAACGAAGACGTAAGGAACCGCTTGACAGCTGACATCCACCGGCCGATCGAATGCCGGCGCAGCCCACGGTCACACCGTAAAACGATGTGTCGGTGTAAGTTTCATATCGCTCAATTAAAGTCCGGTTTTATGCAATTGCTTCCCACCGTTTCGATCCCGCCTGCAGTTTGCTTTGCAGGTGTTGGAAATCAATAGACTAATTATGATCGCAATTGGATTGATGAAAATTAAATTATTAACAGTCCCCCGTTGGGTGCTTCTCTCCCTTCGCACTCATGTCTTTGCCCGAAATCGAACATCAATGGAGCTGTTGAGGTTTTTCGGGAAGGTGTGTGTTGTGTGTTGGTAGTTTTTAGTGTTTGGTGTGTGCCTTGTTGATGTGTGTTTCGTGCAATCGTTTCCGAGAGTTCCAAGGAAACGCCACGAACGAAACTGACGACCTGACTAATGAATATCGTGTAGTAGTATCGATTTTACGCACCGCAAAAGCAGGTCAAGCCAAGCGGGATCGATTATGAACGTGAGGTACGATACGGCTCACGTTGAAAGTTTTAGTGTGGTTTTTTTTGAAGGTCCTATGTATTGGATAACAAGTGCTGTCATGTTAGAAGTTAATTAATACGTGAATTTACAGCTTGTCAAGTAATTGTCTCTTATTTATTCGGTTTACAAATGGAAGCTTCTTTTTTACATGGCATGACTCAACGCGATGAAAATCTAAATACATTTTCTGCAGAATTTCGTGTCCTAAACTCTCCCAAACTGATATGATTTTAAACTGGAGCTTTCATGTTGGATTTTAAGTAATTTCCGAAAATGAGGCTTTCAGCATTTCAAATAGATTTTCTAAGCATTCAATCAACATAAAACAAATAATGTTACTGAAGTGGTTGGCAAGGTTTCACGAGAATCCTGTGCTTCGTGTGTGTTATGAACGGAAGGATTTCAACTCGTACAGAATATTATTCTCTTTTTTATGAAACATTGTTTATTTAAAACAAGTTAAAAATTAGTTTACAAAAGAAAAGTGGGGTACATGTAGGGACGACGTAAAGGTTTTACAAAAAACATTTAAGGATATTTTCAATCAATCGCAGCATGGTTATTTCGAACAAAGTGGATGATGTAGTTTTCAAACAAACGTAGGAGTATCGAGCGTTGGTCGGATGAAAGTCTGTAGCTGGTGAGGTTTTTCCATATCCATCACCAATCCGTGGAAGGTGACTCCTTAGCCACTTTGGAGTCTAGAAGTCTCTCGACCATCATTTGCCGCAAACTTTTAGTTGAGACAGTAGGTACCGAATGGTATGCAAGCTGCTGTATTACCGCCCTAAGGCGGTAATGTGGCTCCATAGTGTGGCAATGGAGCCTATATTCGGAGGATTCCCAGCACAATCTATGTGCTGAGCCCTGATTTTCAGGCAACCCTGCTCTGCAACGCACCGATTCACCAGCAACGCTGTTGTGTTAATGGCGGGAATGTGAAGATTGTGTCCTTAAAGTACTTTATATGTCTGTAAAAAAGCTATAATATAAAAAATAACCTTTTTTAACGCATGTCCACCATTTCGATCCGAAAATGTGTACAAAACCGAAAATGTTTATTCAATTATTCGGCAATGTTTAGCTTGTTTTTGGGTTAAATATAAAAGCTAGGTCACTTGGAAACGACTGAGTGTGAAAGAACAGCAAAGTGTTCGTTTCAGCAATTGAACCACTCCCAAATTCACCGAAGTTAACGCAAACATTAACAGGATCCGAAGCATCGACTATTTGAATGTTATTTAACAGCACATTCCTTCAAATAATTTTCATCAAGTTTTCTCTTTCTAGTTCTGACCGACATTCTGAACCAGAGCAAGGAATATTTACGAAAAAAAAATTTAATCTTTTAAACACTTCGCTCATATCACCGTGGCAGCAAATTTTGCTGCTCAACGCTGAGTGTGGTCTGGTGTTCCAGCTATTTACACCATACTTTGAAGCGATGAATTGAAAACTCGTACTCTGTAACAAAAGAATGTTCACTTTAACGATGTAAAAAGTTCCAATCGCTTAAAAGCCATGCAGCACTGGTCACGAGCGCTGCCATATCGAACGCTAACAGGCGTAAAAAGCAGATATTTTGTCAGAAAAGAAGAAACAAAAAGAACAAATGAAAATAATTTTCCTCTGGATGCTCGGTCTCTATTGCGCAGCACTCGATTGCAAAATGGCCACATTTTGCCAACCGAATTAAGGTTTCTTTTTGATAACGGTGAGCCTTTCCCACTGCCCGCCACCGTGTGATGCAAACGGTAATTTGGTGGAACCTATTTAAATCAATGAACCGATAAGGTACAGATGCAAGAATCGTCCAATATTGGCACCAAGGCATAAGAAAAGTGTGAAAGAGGGCGTGTGCAAGGCGGTGATTGCTTGTCGAGTATTGAAATGTACCGTTCCGACTCGATGGTGACGCTGGAAAATTAATGAGAATATTTATTACCATCTCATCCAAGAGTTTGGATGTGGCTGGAAGGTGGAAATTTTTTCGCCACGAACCTAATAAGCATTAACTGCTGCAAAAGTCTTTTACAAAGCATGCACTTCAAGTGCACTTGGCAATTGCAGTGCAGATTACTGATGCTGGTGATTATGAAGCTCATTTTCAGGTAATATCAGTTAAGCGATTTCGTACCACCGTCAAATTGAGTGCTTTCCGTTTTATGATTAGTTTGCCATAATCGATTGAAACCAGCATAAAACTTTCGAATGATTTTAAAACGTGTTAAAAAATATTTTTAGGTTTTTTGTAGCGCTGGCGAGCACAAATGCATTTAACAAAGTAAACACATTTCTGCAATCGAATACGTTTATTGGTGTGTGAAAAGAAGCGGGCAAAGCAACCATGCAACCGTCACCAATCTACCCTGTTATTAGTTTGATTGCAGATATGGCTTCTCGGTGCAGTTGCAGCAGCAATCGATTATTATTATGCTTCCCAGCCCGCTACGCCTGTCCTCCTGTTTTCCGCTTTCCGGGGGTCATTGGAATCGACGAGTCGTATTAGCTTTCTTTCGGTGTTGCGTTTCTGTACATTTTCATTTCTCATCCTGCTATCTAATAACCCTTCTCGTAGCCATCGGCGTGAGATTGATGGTTTCGGAAATTGGTTCTGAAATGCAACGCAGTGTACGGTGGGAAAGCTAGCTTATTTTATTGGATTCAACAGTTCTGATCGGTTTTTGTTACCTGCAATGTGTGACCACTTATTAAACTGTACAATCCATGGGGTGTTGGGCAAAGATATTGATTTTGAAAGGGTAGCAATATCGAATAATTATCTTTAATTAAAATATCACGATAGCCGGATATTTAGTATGTTTTTATACCACTGTCTATGCAACATTGGTAGCCGAGCAATTTTAAATCAGAGCCATTTTATTTAAAGCGGTAAGCTTGTTCCACTATAAAAAATGTCCAGTAGGTCCTTCATGTGTCTCATCTTATTTGACGTTTGAAATCTTAGTATATCAGCTTGACAGGTACTTCTGACACGTTCCGCATACGTCAACCATTGGAAGGATGAATCTTAGTTTAATGTCAGCGAAAAAATCGTGATTGCATTAAGAGGATTGCAATTTCTCAGTATTCATTTAGTCCTCCCCATAAATACCAGAATCAATTTCAATCATTCAATCATTTGACGTTCCCATCGATGACCTTCTGTACAAACCTCCATACAGCTCAATAGTTTCTAATGACTACTGGAACACCATCACTATAGATCCCGTACGAGAAGTGTAACGAAGCGAACGAAACTTGTCCAGCGTCCAGTGTCCATCGTACACTTAACCACAAATGCAAACAATACCCTACAAACGCTACATCTAACCGATTGGAACATCATCAGTGAATGACATTGCATGCTCGTTTGGTTCTTCCACATGAACAATTCGTCATACGCCACAGTGAAGCAGAAAGAACCGGGAGCCTGGGTTGGGCTACCTCTGTTGGAAGGTTACTTAGGTAGAATGCACTTTCCTGGCAAGATCTGTCAATCGGTCTCGTTGCTTCAAGATTAACAGCTTCCGACAGGCTGCACTTAGATCACGTATCGGTGAATCAGCAGTTCGGTAAGAAATGCATATTGTATGGCTCATTGAAATGTGTGACAATGTATCTTGCTGGTTGGAAAATAGTTTTATGTTTAATGTAACTCTTTTCTTTCTCTATTTTTTTAAATAAAACTTCTAATTTTTCTCAGCAAGCAATTTTACCACAAGCCGGTCAAATCAGTATCTTAAGAAGCACATTTTATGTGACGCTTGCGTACTTAGCCCAAGAATGGTGACGATAAACGGTGTGTTAAATGGCAAAATTCGCGCTATCAGGAACAAGCAAACTTTCCGGTTACATGGCAACACACTCGTCATCACCCGTTTTGCTCTGCATCGGATAAGGATTTTTCGAAAAAAGTCAACCATTTACGTCCCGATGTATAGATATGAACCAAAATGGAAAACCATGCGCTGGCGTTCAACGTCCATACCTGGAGGCCAGTTCGTGGCGATTCTGGTCCTGGGACGCCGAGTTACGGGTTTTATTTTGCGTTTTCATTTTTTACAGTGAACTTTATTCTCAAAGGTTTAGTCTTAACTTGTGGTCGGGGTGTGTGTTTGTGTGGTGAAACAATGCTCGTTACTGTAGCCGGATAACAGTGCCGCCGGAGCTAAATGCGGGTATGGACAGTGGGCAATTTGTTTGTTCCAGTTTTAATTGGCTTGGAGCATTATTTTACCTTTGCAGCGAGGTAAGTTTCTTTGAGGTTACGTTAATTAATCGGCTGACCATCGAAACAGAATTGCGGCTGGATCTATTGATCATGCTTAATGCTTGGTGTGGAAATATGTACTGAAAAGTTGCTTAATCGCTTATGAAACAGTGCTTCTTACTTACGAAACACTCTTATGAGTCATTCTAGATGCAAAGATATATTCTAACGCCAACATAAGAAACAAAACAATTCTCAAACACTTACAAACGGATGCTATTCTCATTCAGTAGTAAATGTTTAAAACTGCAAACAGTGTAATGCCTGCAACCAAAGGACGCATTCGTCCATGGGCAAATACCTTCGACGTTTTGGACCACCCCATTCCCTGCCAATGCCGACATTCTGAAGCTCGGTTATGCAACCACCGTAACGGCCTACGCAACGTTGGAGAATGTAAAATTTTACGACACTCAAAAACGGCTGCCAAGCGAACGGGAAAAAAAACAAAATATGTGCAAAACAACATCCCCTTTTTTTACTTTCTTCCTTTCTTCAGGTTGTTGTTATTGTTGCTCCTGCTGCTACTGTTTTACCTCCTTGCGCATGTTGTTTTGTTTCTGCTGCTGCTGTTTTTTTTATTATTTCTCGGCACTTTACATTCTTTTTTACTGCTTTTAGTCGCCTTTTGAATATTTCTTATCCGATAAACTCGCCAACAAAAACGGGAATGAGAGGCGAACCTACTACTGTGGGGCTGTTTTATCTTTCACTAGCGTTCCTTATGCGTTGCTGCTGCGTCGCCGTTTCACACCGCGCGATATAGCCCTGGCCCCGGTGGGGTGGAACCGTTTCGCGACCGCTACAAATTCTAATGTTGTTGTTTATCGTATAAGGAAAAAGAAGTGTGCTTAGTGCTGTGATTTCTATGGATTTTTTGTTTCGTTTTGCACATTTCTCTTTTCATCCGTATCATTTCTATGGATTGTTTGTGCGTTTTTCGAAGGAAGCTTTTCTTTATCCTTCTATTCTGTTTTTTTTTTTTTTGTTGCTTGCTTCTATTCACTGTTGCGGTAAGCTGCACGTAAGCATATTCATTTTTTAAATCTTGTGTTGTATTTTGCGCCACAATCACAAAAAAACACACACACAAAATCTGAGGTGTAAAAAAAATCAATCCAATCTTTTTTATTTGGTTGTGCTCACTTCTAGTGGCATTCCAACAGGCGTGTTAGTTTCGTACCTAAATTTACACCACCTGGTGAGGAAGGAAAAGGCTTTAAGAAATTCATGAAGCGAATTTACACATCGTTCGAAGCTGTGTAGGTAACTGTGATAAGCACATGGTGGCAAACAGTTATTTTCGAAGGCTTACGGCTCGCGTGTTTGCGGAAAGACAGCGAAGAAAATTCAAGCAACTTCCGGATTGCAATAAGATTCTTTTAAATTTTCAAGATTTTTTTGAGAAAATACGAAATACGAAAACAGTAAATCATCGTATGCGAGGTCTTAACAGATTCAAATTGTTGTATGTTTCTCTCGTTTCTGTTTTGTTTGGACCTTTTTGTTATTTGTTAATTTTTTATTTATTTATTTACAGTTGATGACGGTCCAGTGCTGTTATTTGTTAATATGTGGACTATTATTTTATTTATTTAATTACAATTGATTATGACGGCACAGTTCCGTATTGTCAACACCGCTTGTGTTGAATAAATTTTATGAATTTATTGATAATGCTTTTCCTCCTTATTCTTTGCCTCATCCCGGGCATACTCGGTTGTATGTTGACTATTAAAGTCATTAAAAAATAAAATAAAAACAAACAAAAACTAAATAAAAAATTATTTTAGAATTTTGTTAATAAAAAGAGAAAGTGAACGTGTTAAACAATTCTTCTCTTCTTCTTGGCGTAACGACCTCTAAGATCATGCCGGCCATCGAAATGGCTTACTAGACTGCCGATACCACGTTGTTGGATAGTCAGTCCTCACTACGGGGGGACATTCTGGATTAGATTTGAATCCCGGTCCTGCCGTTTAAAGAACGCCACAGCTGTCGCCTACACCACTTTATCTTATCTTTTATCTTTCGAATGTTGTAATAAATAAAAAAAAAACAAATGAATTCATAAGTTAACAAATATCTTAATCATTCGTCTTGGCTTAACTACTGCTAGGTCAAACCGGCCATCGCATGGCTTACTAAAATTATTGATACCAAGTGGTTGCATGGTCGATCCCTCACTAAAGCTCTAAGGGTCCGGATAGAATGTGAGCCCCGGTCCTCTCGTTTAAATTTCAGTGCTATTGTCGTCTTCGAATAAATGTTATAGTATAGTCGTTGGAATCGAAGTTTTAATAAAAGTGAAAATGAATAAAAACTATGTAAAAAAATCAACAAATTTCACAAATGTTGTATAATAAATACATCAATCAATACTTGCGCACTTTAAGTCGCATTTGAATCATTAAATGAATAATAAACTTTTAATATGTAGAAAACCTTTGTCGTGCAAGATCAAACCACACCTCCCTTGAGCATGCATTAAGAACATTATAAAGTGTTAAGTGTTAGCTCGCATTGATCCGTGAAGTGCAATAGTTTTTTTCACTCTGCTTTTTACTCTGCATTCTTGTTTCTTTGTCACCAGGCGGCGATCTCAAGCGTATTAAAGGGTTATTCACGCTTTCTACATTAAAAACGATTGTTCCTTCCCTTACAGATGGTCTTACACGTATTTATTTTATTTGCACTCAGCTCAGCAGCTGCCGAAACCCGCTCGTTGATTTGCCTTACCGATGTAAGGCGATGCAATCCATACACCACCATCATTGTTGATACGACCACTGTGCAGTCCTTGCCACACACTGCAAACACTTACCGAAGCGACTACATGTACCGGTCCCATGTCTTCTGGTGAAACTAAACGTTCTTGAAGCACGTTCAAAATGAAATTGCATACAGAAGCAAACGGTGCACAGCAAATGTGTTGCCGCACTTCAGGAAAGTGTCGGAATGCGATGAAATTCTATACACGTGAATTGTTCAACAAGTTTTGTTCCTCACACTCAACCACCAGCCGAATCCGTAAACTTCGAAGATTCGTGCGGCAGTGTTTAGAGCTAAAAGTTGAGAAGAATCAATCACGAAGGAATAGTTTGTGTTTGTGAAACTATTTCCCTGGGAAATTGTGTTTTAAAACAGTTGTTTTATAGCCAAAATCTATAAGAACACTTATAATTATATAAACAACCCAAAAACGATTTAAAAGATCTAGCGAAAAACGCCTTTAAAATAACTGAACTTCAGTTTTCTCTAGTAGCAAGTGATTGATTTTTTTGAAAATATTCTCTTTATGTATAGCTTGTACCAAAAACAGCACGTAGGTGAAAATGTTTCAAAGAAATCACTTTCGTTTCCACTCAATCAGGCTTTTAATGAAAATAACAAACGTGAATGAAATTAAATTAGGAATATTATTAATTTACACAATGACCACGAGAGCACACAAAACCTTCATATATTTTCCACTGAGTAGAAAAATACATCAAACACAACAATGAGCACGTTGAAGAACAAAACCTGCGTACGCTGCAAGATCTATTTATGTCGTTACCGATGGCAATGGCATCACCAACATAGCGCGGGCAGCGTACACCGTCAGCGCCAAGTGGCGTTGAATGTTAATTCAATATTTTAAATGGAGAAAAACGAGCCACACACAGCCACCTACTTATGATTTTTTCCTTTGATGATTTTTAATTCCCCGTCGGGCGTGCTGGGAACAACGGTCCTTGCAATGGTTCCCCAGCTTCCCAGCTGGGTGAGCGGAAGCTTGAAAAGGGACCAGCCGCAGTGCGCACGCGGGCGCCTTCTCAAATTACTTAATTATGATCGCGACTCCCCAGCCGCACTACGTCTTCACAGCTGTATCTTCCAACCACTTTTCGATCAGCTTGAACGAGCGAATACTTCAGAGGGATACTTATGGGAAATAAAAAGAAAATGAAAAGCCTAGCGATGCTCAGCCCGGGACGTGTCACTCGTTAGTTCGTGGAATGAAATTCGATTAAGTGCGCAAAATGAAGTTCACAAAAAAATCGATGCCAAATTGTACCTATTAGCATTTCTTTTCTTCAGGAAATGGTGTTGGTTTCCCGGGTAAAAGGTCAAATTATAGATGGATTGATATAGCAATACGGCCTGGCCGTCCCTGATGAATAAAAAAAAAAAAGATGGATTGATAGGCTTAATCAAAGTTTCGGGGTTTTAGTCCAACTGACCGCTTAATGGACGGAACAATTTTTTTTTGTGATTAATTTCGAATTGGTGACAATGTTTTGAGATAACATTTGTGCTGGAAAAAGCAACTATTTAAAAACTGCTCAACAGCATCATCTGTCACGCATACGGTCGTTGGGTACGATGTCCAATAACAATTGGGCGTTGATAGTAGGGATGGAATTATTGTTAATTATGCCATCAAACGGTACCAATGCGTGTAGGAATTTTAGGCACTAAGGATAGGATAGCAAACAGCCAAAAACTCGAATGAATACCAAAATTTGGGTCGAAATCTTCATTTCTGGGCGTTTATGGGTCCAAATTTTTGTATTTGATGGTAATAATTCATCGTGACAAATTTATTGCAAGAATGGATCCTGTAAACACGAAACTGGGAGATTTTCATTTTCTCCTCACCTTTAAATATGTGAGGAAGCACTCGATCGTTTATTGAGTTATCCAGACGCAGGATTTTTCTAGAGGTTCGCTTATCCACTCTCGGAACTATTCTCCTTCACTTTAACACAACAAACCCAACCATCTTATCCTCGTGGAAGGGAAAAGAAAACTTTAATTACATCCATTTACTACTACCATCAACGCCGGCGATTCCATGTGAGCTTCAGTGCCAATGTCACGAATATTGATTTTCCATTATCGTACACCACCCTGTAACAGATCCCAAGTGTGTTCGCCACCCCACGGGGATCGCCTGACGGCGATGGTGATGTTCCGCGTGGTAGTAATTAAAATTTATTGCTGCCATTTATGACGGGTATCGGATTTAATGTGTGCTCATTAGAGCAATTCTTGGTCAAAAGGAGAAGGGGAAGGGCCAAAAGAAGGAGACGAAACAATGTATGCGTCTTACATTCGCGCCACTAGGTCTGTGGAGAATTGTTTGAGCCGGAAATAAATGGAAATTAGTTTCTCAATGCTATGCAATTTCTGTACCTAATATGTTTCATTAAACCGCACCATCATGTGTCCCTATGGGCTTCTAATTTGTATCAATTGATTATAGTTTTAATACTATTGACACGTTGCATGCTTTAAGCAAGCTAAGTAGAAGATTCATCATCAAACGCAATATTATATGCATCTCTACAAGCTAAAAACAAAATCATCTTGCATAAGCAGCTTGTTTTCAACTCATTTCCACCGGCGACGAATGGCGTTGTTGGCGGTCGCGATCCTTCATCACAATAATAATGTTCAATCGCTTTGAGTTTCTGTCAACGCATCCATGAAAATTCTTAATTTTCGACTGCTTTTCGATGACTTTTTTTCCTGTACAAAATAGCCCCAGAAGCAGCTTCATAACCATAACCTCGAATAGATGGAACACCCAATAGCCGAATGACTTTGCGAAAAATGAACCAACTTTTGATAGAGCGGTAAACCAGAAAGCAGAAAAGGCAAAGCCATAGGGCCACCAGCAATAAACAGTCTATGGAAATGAGTGCCCATTCAAGCTTCCCCTTCGTTTCTTCCCCAAGCCCGTGCAACAAACCGAGTTTAGTCCGTTTGCGGGTGGTCGTCATCCACCATCAAAAGGCAAAACCCCATCTCAAGTAGCATAAACGTTACCACTTTGAAATGTTGGCCAACGTTTCTAGCAGGAATGCAGAAAGGATTCATGCTAACCAGTGCCGGTGATAACGATGGTGATAAGCTAGATTTAAGACTGAATACCACCACCAAAAGCGTTCAAGACCAACAACAGTTTGATGAAAGAGATAGCGCAGCCTAACCCACTCCTGTTGATGTTGTGGTGTTGGGAGGGTGAGGGTTAGGTTCCCATTTTTCGTCCTTAATTTCACGAAAAAAAAATGATATAAAAAAACAAAAGGCTCCAACGAATAATTACTTCATTTCTTCAACGTCGGGTAATGGGCGCTCTGTAAGCATTATAAATTTGAGTTTGTCGTTCGGCGATTGCGGGCCTTCTCGCTTATCACGGGCCTCCCCGGTTTCTTCAAGTCCGGTGCGATTTTGTTGCGATCCTTTGTTGTAATGGACCACGACCATTTAAGTGTGTTTTTTGTTAACTGTTACGCGAATAATTTTGATGCGTAGGAGAGAGCGAGCTGCTAATGGTTTCCGCGTGACAGGTATAGGAATGTATTTTTGTACGGACGTAAAGTAGCTGCCTTATTTTTGGCGCCCGGGTTCGCTACTGTGCCGTTTGTGCATTGCCAAACACGTCCGCGAAATATATTTCATTTCACGCATCTTCCTGCGGCGCCCCCGTTGGACTTCCATACACAGCAGCACATTAATCAGAGCCCTCGCGTACACCAAGTAGCGTATTCGGGCGACCCTGCGAAGAGTTCATTAGGAGCAGTTATGGGAGAATGAATGTCAGGTTACCAGTATGTGGGTGGGTTGTTGGTACGTACGATCGTTAATCGATGTGCTTCATCAATTCGCTATTTGGCGAAAACTTGAGATTTATGACACACACATCCACACACACACAACACAGCGATAGGGTGATCCCGAAAGTCAGGCTCCACATGGGAGAGAAGTTTTTGGAGCGTGCATTCCGATCTACGACTCGGTAGACAGGTGGCCAGGTCAGGTGTTGGGAAGGATTTCGTACACAAATCTGAAAACAATAACTATATATTATGGGTCCGGTTACGTGATTCACGAGAGTGGCATGGTAGCGCCATGACGGTTGGCAACAAGATTTGTGGTCAATAATTCAACCGATTGCACGTGAACGTGGGAGTGCCGTAAATAGATTGGAAGAGAGTGTTTGAAAGCGCTTCGAGTAACCTTTTTGCCCCAAAACAGTGTTGCCCAAAGTAGAGTTGAATGGTTGGAATAAATGTTACACTCCAATGCCATTGATATCTGCACTCGAGAAACTGCGAAAACGAATTTACCTTCGCGAAAGGTGTAGAAGCTTCTTTCCTTGACCTTTGATTTGATCCCATCATTGTAGGACGGCAAAATTTGCGAATGTAATGGAGTAAACAAATTCCGTCGCAGGATATTGCCACTCCGGAGCTGATAGTAATTTGCGTATGCTAATACTGTTTCAATAATCGAAATCAAGGTCAACGTTTTACTCCCACGCAACGAAGTTTTGAATTTACTTTCTTCTATTTTCAAGCTATTGTTCATGTTGATCGTCAGTTTGTAATCGACTTTAGTAGGAGCTTGTTCGCATCGGCAATAGGAGCAATACTCACGACTACTCCTCAGCAAAACCTATCATAAAACGTCACGGCAATGTCATGTGCAGTAATACCTCCAAACTGTGATAAAAAAAAAACGTTCGCCTGTTTTTGGAATGGAATTGTGGCAAGACAAGGAAAAAATTGCAAACGTTACCGTGTGACATTTTTACCCACAGTCTCTTGAAATGCCTTTATTTTTTGCAACCCCCTTGAAAAGTCACATGTGAATGTTGCTTGCAGGAGGCGCATAAGAAACCATGCAGCAGCAGCAGCAGCGATGGTGGCGTGGTTGTGTCACAACCATTGCTAATAAATGCTAACAACGGCACGTAATCATTCTTTGCGATAACGATCTCATATTTCTTCGCCCATTTGCGTGTCTCCTGGCTTGAAGCACTCGGCGCTGCTGTTCGCTACCATTACCGCCGCGCTCTGGCAGAACCTGTCCTTCCAAGCTTTACCAGTTCCGGTTCCTGTCGACAGTCTAGCGGCGCCACCTTGTGGGGGTGGTGACGCTCTCGCCTGTCATTTATATGCTGGAGGCAAATTGAGAAAAATAACACTCACTTAAAACCCCACCACACTTCCGGGTCGCGAATGTGCCACCTACAACCACCGCCGGAGAAAAGTATAAACTCAGGATTCAACCGTAAATTCACCACCACCAGAACGTTGTGTTGTGTGCATATAGTTGGTGGATGATGGCTGATGCTTGATCCCGAAGGTATTGCATGATGAGACACAGCCAGGGTTTGCCATGGGTGGCGGGTGGTGTGGTTCGTTGTGCAGGTGAGCTGTCATCAGGAATGAAAGGAATAAAGCAAGAAACAACGAATCAAACATAAATTCCGCAAGGTGGGAACAAAAAAGTCTGTCCCTCTAGTGGAGGTGTATTTATCGCATATCTTCCCCTTTTTTATAGGTTACAATCGAATATTATTCCATTTGCAGATCTTGCTAATGAAATACAAAAAGAGCATATAAAAAATGTAAAAAGTTTCTTAAATCTTTACATTTACCAAATTTATTACATTTTTTATCGATCTATCGAATAGTCTCAGCGTAAAAGAAAAATTTAAAACGTCTGTTTATGGGCGAATACTCCAAAATACAAGAAATATTATCGTTCATGTATCATTATAAAAGAAACAGGAAAAACAATTTCCCATTGTTCCTTGCCTTGTCCCGAACACGTAATACGAAGAGTCGATGCAACAATGGTTGCTTCCATGTGAGTGTTTCCTTCTGTTTTTTTTTTCTGCAGCTCCATGCTCCACCAGCTAATCAAACACTCGACACGAGCACTTGCATTTCGATAATCTCGACTTGAATGAGCCCCTCCAGCACCTCCGTATCCAGCACACCTCCTACGCTCCCACCTGCGGGCGATGTAACGATAGCATAAAAATGCCATTACGTGCAAACGAGCCTAACTTCCAAGTGCTCTCTTCACCTTCACTTCAAACTGACTTTTCATCGCGATTTTTGAACAAGGCTCGGTTGTTCCAATGTTTCCGGCCCCGGTGCGATATCGACTTAATAACCTTCAATCGTTGAAATTTTGCCTTCCACCAATTCCGGTCACGTGATAATGATCGATTTTTATTAGCTCACGTATCATCCCGGTTCTGCCTACGGCGTCGTGTGCGGCAGCTTTTCGCGCACCGAATTATGTGTCCTAAATTTAACATCAAAACGAGTGAAAACGAGTGGAACAATACAGCATACAGTGGGATGGGTACTCGTGGCTTGTTAAAGGCGCAATTTGCCGCTTACTGGCATGTGGTGGCCGGAACGTGTGGTTAAGAGCGTTCAGTTAAAGTTTTTTGAGCGAGTTTTGATTGTGGTTATTAGTAGTCAGGATCAGGACAAAGCAACAAGTGCAAGTATGATGTGCTGTGATGGGTAATGAAGCTCGTTTTCTTCTGGTTCTAAAGGTTTACCTATGTCATTAATTGAGCTTTTGCTTGGGGATCATCATGGAAATCCTGCTGGTTGGTTCATATCTTTAAGAAGGGCAACCGTAATGCTGTGCCAGAGTACCGGAGGATCACTAAGCAACGCACAATGTCCAAAGTCCTTGAGTATGTTTTACATTCCCAACTTACCCTCCGCCGTACGAAGTTTGGCAATAAGTATCCAATGTACGAGTTTTAAACTGTTCCACTATTTTATTTCATCATAGTTCGTCTGTCCTAACATTCCGTTATCTTATCGGTACTCATGGTACCTGGCCTTGTGTACCCATGTATATTTACCCTATTTCAACCATTTATTTCATTTTTCTTTGAATTTTAGCTTGTGCAATTCTCCTCCCATATTTTCCATTCTCGAATTTTCCCTTTGCATGGTAAATTAATATTGGTCGATAAGTTTAGATTTTAATTCATTTTGTGAAGATGACACAACAAGTATATTGAATTGACTTAAAATTAAATCATTATGTCATAGTTGGTGGTCCTTCGAAAACATGGTCTCTCTAGTTGCTTTCCAAACTCGAAAGGCTTATGATCAGAGGTTGGTTACTGTCGTGGTTCTCGTCCTACCTTTGTAACAGAGTGTATAGAATCAAAGTGTCCTCGTGCTAGTCCGACTCCTTCATAGGCTCCTAAAGGTAGTGTCCTTAGTCCTGTTCTATTTACCTTATTTGTTAATTACTATCCTCCCCTCCGAGGGGTTTCCTGCTCTACGCGGATGATCTCAAGATTTTCCTTCCTGTGTCTTCGTCCGTTGACTGCTGTACCCTCCAAACCTTCCTAGTTTCCTTCTCTGTGTGTACTCCTCGACCTGCTGCTTTCAAAACTCGAAAGACTCGTGATCAGAGGTCGGTTACTGTCCTGGTTCTCTTCCTACCTTTGTAACAGAGTGTATAGAATCAAAGTGTCGTCGTGCTAGTCCGACTCCTTCGTAGGCTCCTCTGGTAGTGGTTCCTCAAGGTAGTGTCCTTAGTACTCTTTTATTTACCTCATTTGCTAACGACTGTACCTTTATCCTCCCCTCCGAGGGGTTTCCTGCTCAACGCGGATGATCTCAAGATTTTCCTTCCTGTGTCTTCGTCCGTTGACTGTTGTACCCTGCAAACCTTCCTAGATTCCTGCTCTGTGTGGTGCCGTAAGAACGGCCTGGCCCTATGTCCCGACAAGTGTTGCGTGATTTCGTTTACCAGATCCTCTGTGATCTCATTCAGTTACACTCTCTGTGATACAGTTATACGTCGGGTATCTTCTGTAGAGGATCTAGGTGTTTGGCTTGACGAGACACTCTCTTTCAACACAAATCACTGGGCTTGATTGTTAGGCTATAGTCCTAAATCCTTGACCCCCTGCCTGAAGTCCCTCTACTGTTGTTGGGTTCGATCTTTCCTAGAATACGCAGCTGTGGTCTGGTCCGCGATGGCCAGACTGGAGAGTGTACGCTTGTTCGGCGCTTCCTTACCCGTTATCATCTGGCTCTCCCTCCCTATTCTGTTCGCTGTCGCCTTCTTGGGCTTGAGCCTTTGGAAGAAAGACACTTCCATATCCGTGCTAGCTTTATTGCTGTTCTCCTGTTAAATGAACTAGATGTCCCGTCTCTCCTGTCCGCTATCCCCCTTTAAGACCCTTCTCGTCGCCTTCGCGATAGACCTCCTCTGTACATCCCATCCCGCCACACTCTCTACGGCTGGTATTTCGGTGTAAATGAATGGTATTTTCTCATAACAAGGTTCAATTATAATCATGTTTAAGGTAAAGAATAGTTCATGAAATTCAATTTACTTGATTGAATAATCTTAACTATCTATTTACTTACAATTATGTACTTACTCTTACTTACTCGCAGTACTGAACCAATATCAATTCATCTAAAGCAAAATGAATTGCAAAGAGCTTCAAACAATAGAGCAACAACTCCCATAACTTAAATGAATAACTCAACTCCCATAACAGGGAAAAAAGATGTAGAAGACGTACTCAAAAATTATACCAAATAACATCCGTAAAATTGTAAAGAAACCTTACGATGTTCTTTTTGTTTTTTGAAATTTGAATATGAGTTCGAACCAAACTTCAAAAAATTTGGAGCATTTTCCCTATATGTCAGAGATTGTGAATGAATTGCTTCTACTCACCAATTACCAGAACTTCACTTTTAAATGAAGCACTTTGCATGTTGGTGCAGACAAAAATCAATACATTTCAACAGTTTTTTGTTCAACTGCGCGATGTAGCCTTTAATACTCGACGCTTGAAAAGTAAACAGACATATAATTTGTTGAATTTCCATTGTATTTTCTCCTGCTGCTACTAATACACAGTTTTGCGTAATTAGTACGCAATTTGTAAGTATTTATTTGAATAACTCCTCCGATGCCCTGGTATCATTCATCCAAAAGGCGTATTCTTCAATGCTAGGAATCAGCGTCATTATGATGTACATCCGTTAATGATGAATTGCCATTACAACCAACAGATTCATGTGGAAATCTCCCGTATTTTGATAGATCGTCATAACGCGATACATCCAGATGATGCCGATTTAATTAATTTCGGTAATGTCTGGGTTTTAAAACCAAAGGATATTTATACAGTGAAAATTTATATGAAATCACTACTTGATGGATGATAATAACTTGACAGAGCATTCCAATTTAATGAGTTTCGGTAATGCCTGCTTTCCTATAACAATATGATACTTATATGAAGTTATACTGTGATTACAATATTACTCAGATTCAATTTACTCTTAACTT
The DNA here is from genome assembly GCF_943734695.1 of Anopheles maculipalpis. Lineage (NCBI taxonomy): Eukaryota > Metazoa > Arthropoda > Insecta > Diptera > Culicidae > Anopheles > Anopheles maculipalpis. The sequence goes on along the minus strand of NC_064871.1, from coordinate 43,685,656 downwards.
GCAGAACTCTCTAATGCAGAATATCCTTCCCACAGCCTTTATTGAATTATTAGTAAAAACACAAATCTATAAACTCATCATTGGAAACATTTGACAATGCTCGAGAAAATTGACTTTTTAATTAATTAATCTTAATTCTGAACCAGGTGTGAATTCAATTCATGACGTGTGGAGCGTTACATGAGACATTTACCAGCCATAACCGACTACTATTTGGCTACTGTCACACAACAAAAACTACGATTCGTCGTCTCAAAATTAAATAACGTACTGCTAAAAACAATTTACACGTGACACCAGAATGCAATAAAAAGTTACCCTTAAGCTACCTTTATTTATTGTGCTGCCAAACCCGTTTTTGCTCTACCTGCCAGAACCGAACTCGTTGCGGTGTGGGTTTATCCCAGTGTCTTCCATTATTCAGTGGCTAGCTTTTATCAACTACGTACTGATTAAGCTTTACCGAGTCGTGGCTCAATTCTTCGCTCTGCCTCATGCTTTACGGCTTTGTTTTGCTTGTGCAGTTTCTTATCCCTTGTGTGCAGTGATTTGATGGACAGGATTAGGTTACAACCCGGAGAAGTGGTGTTGTTTCTTTTGCCCTTTTTCGGTTGCTAGCTTAGTTTAGGTTCTTCTCTTTGTTTTTTAGCGTGTGTGAAGCTGTTACGGATTCTTCCTTGTTTTTCGCTCCTCCATCTTACAGTACAATTTTACCACGGGGCAAGCAAGAGCTGTTTGCTCTCTTTCTCAATTCTGCAGAAAACTGCATTCTCCGAACTAGCTTGGCGGCAGATCTAATCCGTCTTCATTTCGTAGACTTCAGCAACGACAAAAACACACACACACACACACACACACACACACACACACACACACACACACACACACACACACACACACACACACACACACACACACACACACACACACACACACATCGACAATGTTTGAAAACTTCGTTCGAATGCGTCCTGTTTGTTTGCGGTGCACAAACATGGCAGCCTTTGTGACCATTATTGCAACCCGTGCTGTACATTCCGTCGCCTGGGGTCGTATTATCCCAGCCGGCAGGATAATGTTACAGAAGCTGACGACGAATCGTAACGAAGTGAAGCTGCATCGTATTCCTTTTTATAAAAGACGAACATCGAGCGCTAGCAAAAGTTCCCCAAAAGGGGATTTTGTTTGCTGACGCCTGATTGATATAATCCTGAACAGGTTACACGTTGGTGGCCGGTAAAGGCGTAAGCCGAAGAACAGCATCGTCAGAGTCCATTTGTTCCCAAGTGATGAGGGGCAGGTCCTGGATCCGTCTTCACTTACGGCAGAATGTTGTTGCTTAACTTTTTCACCACCAGAAGCAGTACCGCATGGCCCACATAGGATTCGCATTAACCGACAGCGGAACTGAAGCCATTGATGGAGGATTGTTGACAGAACTAGCCGGGTCTTGCCGTTTTGTAGCCATCCAAACGGGTTTTCTTTTCGGTTTAATTGGATTGAATTTGCACAGTTTGTCTAGGTGTTAGATGTTATTGAATTGTTTCAAAAGCAATTCGTGCAGATCAAATTTACGACATTAAGCTTTTAGGCAGCAAGCACTCTTGATCAGTTGTCAAGCGGTGCACTTGAAATTGAAATTTGTAGTATTGTTATCTATTTCCCTAAAATTTTATCGCACTTAGCTTTTCGAAGCAGTGTAATATTATCGAATTTACTTTTATTACTAAATGAAAAATACTTTTTACTCATAATTATTTATTCATGCTAATCCGCCGATTACTTTTACAAATTTTCGAGCAAAACCTTTCCGAAAAATTTAAATTTCATGTTTTCTGCACAATCTTCCACGAATGTTAACTACAAATACCGTGGTCAATGTTTCAGGAGGTCAAGATACTTCCACTCAATATAAACCAGTAAACATTTACGATGATCTTTACGCTGCAATGAATCGTAAACAGCGCAAAGTGTGTAAGTGTTCAACGATTTGAACCGATTTGTTGTGCCAGATTTGTGTAACGACATCATATTTTTCGTGATGGTTATGAGTGCTATAAATTATTTTAGATCGCTTTTCAAACTGCACGCCCAAATGTCACCCACATTTGATTCATGAACTTTTGCTGTTTAGCTCTCGTGTTTTGATCGTACTTGAAGCATTTTGTTTTTATTAGCAAAACGTTTGTTGAACTTATTTGAATACAGTCAGTGATGTTGTGCTCGTTGAAGTTTATAATCCTTCATCAAGTACAATTCAAATGTGTTCAAAGAACACTTGTTATGATTGCCAGTTTTACATTTTCATGGCCTGATGGACGAACATTCCATGAACAGGTAATCAAACTTCACACATGGACGAGTTGTTTTTAATTTTTTTTATTTTGAAGGTTTTTTTTCCAAAACTTTCATCCACACATTTTCTCCGTTTTAGAAATGTTGCCAAAAGCGTAAACTGGCCTTTGCAAATTTCCGGTGAATTTTTCATCATCAACCAACCAAACCAAACCATCCCCATAGTCGTTCCATCTGCCTCGTGCGGGTAGTTTAGTATCGATTGCGATTTTTTGCAGATATTACCTTTCTGTCCCTGGCAGCGCTACACCGAGAATCGAACATTACTACTGTAACAGTACTGTAAATTACTTTTGCAACAGCTTTCCACCTTCAGCTTGCCGGTAAAGGGGCCAAACTGCTTGATGGCAGCCAAATTACCTGTAGACGTGTTTCCTTTTGGGATATCCGCAGCTCGGCAATCGAACGGCCCATTAAAAGCTCTCACGATTGCCTGCCATTTTGTGTGTTAGTATCTGCTGCTTTTTTTTTTTGTGTTTCAACTCTTGATCTTCTTCCCACATTCTCGGTTTTGCCGTACTGTGCGAAGCCTGCGCTACTACACATGCCCGACAGTATCCCGGAGGACATCCCGAAGGATATTATCCCGGCTCGAGTAGTCTGTAGCTCGTCTGTATCTGGCTCCATTGCTGCCGACCAAAGCATTAGGTGGTTTCTTTCCACCCAGTATCTCTCTGGCTGCTTTTCCACACCACACTTGGTATTTGATCGCTCATAAAATGGTACCACTGCAGTGGCAGTTGGAAAATGATAGCGATTCTGTGGTATGGAATTACCCAGGTCGCGTGAACCTTAGCAAGCGGATGGAGGTCGGTATTGCTCGGCGGCACATATCGTACGACGCGCCACGGGTTTTATGATTAACTTTTGGGAAATCTATCCTACCATCGTCCATTGGCAGCATACAACCAACAACAAACAACGCACGTACACAACATTCTACAGGACATCCGGAAGGAGGCTGACGTCACACAAACACACACACACATGCCGTTTGATTCTGTGCCGGAAATGACGCTTTTGCCCAGTTGTATCGTCAGTTCGCGCCACTCTTGCGCCCCGGATGTGTACAATTATGCAAACTTATTTAACCCTGTGCCGGCCCTGAATAATTAACGCCAATTTAGAATGGACCCACATGCACACACAGCCACACACGAGTAATGGAAACCGAAACAAGTTTAAGGCAGACCAAAAAAAAAAAAAGAGAAAACAAATATTCAAACATTTGGCAGTTGGCTCCCCAGAGCAGCCTTTCGACCGCGCGAAAAGCATTTGTTTCTGTGGGAAAATTTACAACGACGGGTTGTGGAACATGAGCTCCGCTTGTTTGCAAACGCTATACATATCGCCCAAGAGCAAACGATTAGTAGGGCCGGCTGTGACTAAATTAATTGGACATTATTTATCATTCGCTGATGGAAGCCGCCTAATATGCGTGGGGTGTTTGTGTGTGTGTGGGTTTTGCTGACAAAGCACGATAATGTTGGACATTTTGAACTTTGAAATAAATTTAAATTCAACCTAAAGACCTGTGCGAACGCGTTTTACGTATAATTTTTGTTCTTAAGTAGATTCAATTAAAATAAGTTAGTTCGTAAAAGTTTTTTAAAGTATCAAAGATTAAAAATATAATCATCTTTACTTTGAACTATTTATTAGAATGTTTTTTACCTATTTATTTGTTTTAAAACTATTTTTTGCCTTTATCACATGAGAATGAGAAAGTTAAAGCTCAATGCGACAAGCCACTCTCGTTGCAGTCTAGTTGCAATGGCTCATACAAGAGGTAATTGAAAACATAAACATCCCTTGGAACCGAGTTAATCGGTAGACTAATTTGGTTGGCTAATGTGTGTCCTATTACCCTCAATTACGCCCCAACGCACACTAAAGCACATTTCGCAAAACCACACCGCTGTGTCTATTGTTGTTTATTAGTCATTATGCATTAGCTATTTGTAGCGTATGTGCGAAGGAAATCGAATTGTCCTTCCGCTTTGAATATTGATCAAATCCAGCGACGAATGTGAGTGTACTGCATATCATATTGCAGCATATTTATCGATGGGTTGGTAAGGCTATTTAAAACGGTGTAATTTAATCATTAAATCCATAAACGCTGCACAAATTGTTAACAAAAAACCAGTTAACGTGGCAATTTGATGGTTTGCTCTTCGTGGAATTATTAAAATAACTCCCTATCTGCCTTTGCAAAACTACAAAACCACTGAATACCTACCAAGAATCTTTAGCAATTATAATAATCGTTTAATATTCATCGAGTTCTTTGAAAAACCCTTGTAATTAAATTATCGACACGTTTCAGTTCCATCAGAACAAATGAAACTACAAAAAAAATCTTCAATTTTACTGTCAAAATAATCTTTACCTTAAGAAAATGTTTAAAAAATGCAATTTGGAAACCCACAACGACTGAACACCAATTTGCTGCGGCGAAATAGAACCGTGGCAATTGGTGCAGCAGACCATCGTCTCAAGCCAACCTTCACCATAATTTCTTCAGGGAAATTTAACATTTTCTCAATCGCTGGCCACACTTGCCAGAGTGAAAACCCTCGATGATTCTCCTTTTGTTCCAATTCTTATTTCGCCTTAACCAAATGTAATTTATTCCTTCTCGAAGGCGTATCAGTTTTTGTTCGCTTTCCTTAGGAAGATGGCCCAAATGGCTCACTCTAGAATTTTTTTTGGCAGAAAGAGACGTTGGTACGACACGTGTCAGGCAAGGAGCTAACTTTCTCCCAAGAAAAGTACAATAGATATTGAGCAAAATTTATTGGCCACCACATGATTTACTACCGTGCCGTAGTATTGCTACCCGGGCCAGATAGAGAGTTGAGGTTATAAAGAAAAAATGGGTCAAAGATAGGAAAAAAAACCTCCCTCACACGGGCAGTAAATACGTTGGAGAAAAGGATTCCGCAAACGGAAACCCTGTGCCACTCCAGTGGACGGGTCCGTTTCGTTCTACCTCTCGAACGATTACAACGACAACGGGTGCGAAAATTGATGCGTTTGCCATGGTCCCTGCTGGTGCCCGGCGTTTGGTTTCTTTTGTCTTGTTGCTCCTTGCGAATGCAGTCGAATTCATTAGTTTTTGAAATGGCTGCACATTTGCATAATTGAATAACTTGTAGCATTTTCTGCGTCGGTGTCGTCGTCGTTGTCATTCGCTGTACGGGTAAGATGCGGAACAGTTGTAGAAGAAATTGCGAGCAATTCATCACTGACGGTTTGTAGCGTTATACAGATTTTTTCTATTTTCTGTTATCTTGGTAAGAAGAGATCAGTTATATCAAACGGGAATTAGAAATGAAAAATTGTTCTTGCTTAGAAAACTACAGTTAGAACGCAACTCAGCCACGCGCAGACATGCTAGCAAAGCCAAAAGATGGCACTGGCCACGCCACCGTGGGAACTGCATCGCGCACCTGACAATGCAGCAACTGGACACCGGCGCACGTGGAACTACATCGTGACCAACCGACCCATCAGAAACTATAAGTAGGGACAGATTAGGGCAGTTAGAGCAGTTACGATTAAGCTTAGAATTAAGGAAGTCTAACTTTAGCGTTAGACTTGACGGTAAATAAAAAATCTTTATTTTAGCCATTCGGCTAGAGAAATTATTTAACTCTGCTTTTCCCTCACAAACTCAATCGAAAGTTTTCGATTTTTTAAATATTTTTATTCTTTGATTCGATACTAATTCAATGTTTTATACTTTAAATAGCGTCAGATAGCGTTTGAATGTTTTAGTATTATTAAAACATTCAAACGCTATCTGACACGCTTGATCCCAATAAGTTATTAATATTTTTAATTTACTCTAGAATGGCTAATTCTGCTTGTAAGTTTATTGAAAAAGATTTATTTTTGTGCTAAAATCCTACACTTATTGCAGCAGTTTTTCAATTACTAACAACAATATTAACCTGAACACAAGATGTATTCGTAAAAATTTTACTAATAGCTTAGTAATTCACTACAATGTCATCATTAATTCCAAGTCTATAACCATTCAAGCTAACTTTGAAGGACAAAAGCTGTTTATTCAATCTAAAAATTCATTTTACTCCTTAATTTACTTTCCAAAAATCACTCGTCATATAATTTAGCGCAAGTCCCGTTATTCGAAACATCAAAGCACCTCGCCAAAATCCAATACGCTCAATTCGTATTACTCCGGGCTTGTTCTTTTGTAACCGTACCGTACCTTCATCTACAGGCTCCAACACCCCCCCCCCCCCCCCCCCCCGGACGAGTTGAGCTGAAACCTTCGGCTAAGTCAATTTTGGGTACGCACAGTTAATTGAGCGTGTAATTGATTTTTCAGTATCCGGCTCAAAATTTCGGAACATCACCACGTCATCCGGCCGTGGCTTTCTCTCAGTGATGAGTAAACGTGACACAATCTTTCCGATCCTGGTACCACCGAACACCTGCTAGATGACACATTTTCCGATAATAATCCCTTCTTGACTCTGTAACACACATAACCCGCGAAGAGGCAATCCGGAGCACCGAGTGTTGGCCTTGAGCTCGTTGGCAAAGTTTCACCATCTTTTGGTGCACATGGTGGGTCCAAACGTCCTCTTAGCAGAAACTCTTGTCAGCTGCACCCACTACGCGCGCTCAAACTTGGATGAGGGAAATTGATTGGATTAATTAATCGTTGATTTCTCGCCATCCTTCACCCGTAGACTGGTGGATGCTTTTTCTATTTCCCACACGCGGGCACGTGTTTGCCTGGTTTGTAATGCTTCATTTTAACGGAGCCAAAGTCGATCAATAATTAACTCCAGCTGCTCACGTTGCTGGTGGGATGTGTCCGGGTTATACTTAGTGGAAACCCCCGAAATGGGGAATTAAGGGCATCGCGGGTGACTCGGTTGATGTTATTGATTTGCCATTGCTTGAGCAAGGATCGCATGTCTCGTGTGGGTGAGGTAGCTATGCTTAACACAGGATGTGTATATTTAGCTTTATTTCTTTCAAAAGTATAACTGAAATTATTTATCTTGTCATAAAACAGTATGGATGATTCTCTCATTTGGCGTGTTTAGACATTTATTTTTGTTTACGATGGCTACAATGCAATATTGTACAAGTACATCGAAAGCAAAGAGAATGGAAAGATGGTTCTTACTACTAGCAGTTCTAAGCACGGCACAGCCTTAGCTTCCCGAGCCCTCAAGCTCTGTCCACTCGTGTGCCGCGTTAAGTTCGTTGTGTTGTGAAACGGTTTGCAAATTTACAGTGAACTGGCTTGCCGAATCGGTTTGCAGCAGTACAGAATAGTCGGTACACCAGGCTAGCTGATGTACCCTACACGCGTCCTACACACTAATGCTAAGAGATGCGACTAACAAATGATAGAGATATTTCCTTAGACTTTCCTACCTACGGAAGGACGGCTGTCTAGGACGCCTTGCAGGAGATATTTTCCGGTTAGCGCAAGTCGCTTCGCTGATTAATACTGACAGCTTCATCTCGCCCTGGGATCAGCAAAAGTTCGGGTGCTCCTATACTCTCGTCCCGTGGTGCATGGTTACGTTGCTCCCTGAGTCCTTTCGAAACCATCATTTTACGCGGCCGAACTCTTGTGTCTGGAGCTCTTGGATGCTGTGTTCCAACGTCCGTGAAGTGTGCTAGCGAAGCCATGGTATGCGATTCACAACACATCCTGGAACTGGAACGCGTAAGAAGAACGAAACGGGAAAATAAGAGATAGAAAAAAAAGCAGGAACGGTTTAGAAATGGTTTATCTCATCTGATAGCTGCATGTTATAGAAGGAAGTACACAAAGAAAGAGAAAAAACAACAGTCACACACACACATGTGTGTGTGCCTGTGAACACACGTTTATCCTACAAACATGCCGGAAATATGGCATCAAGATCAACGAACCGGCTTCCGAACCTGCTTCAGTTTGCCATGCCTTTTCATTGGGAGCAGATGACTAAGGAGGAAAAACTTTTGCGGAAACATAATTTCCGCTCTTCGGATGCCTGCACCAGACAGGTGACAGTTTTCGTCAGCAATGTGATCCTACTTTTTATTCCTGCCCTGTGCGCCCGTTCTCATCACGGTAAGACGGTTTGTGGATTGGATTGGTGCAGGAAAATGGGAAAGCAACCTTTAGGAAAATTGTATACCACTAGCAAAACAAAACCGAGCCACTCTCTTTCTCACACAAACACACACTCAAATGATGATTTGCATAAAAAAGCTGGTTCGCACATTACTTCAAATTGAATTTTCGTACCCATTCTTGCTTGGAATCTTTTGCTATCGTGGCAGAGAGTAGATGAAAAGTAGATGTGACAGTATAATAGAAGTCACAGGAGTTATTATTAGACGTCGCAAATTTATTGCATACTTTGAATTTTCTGGCTAACGTCTAAAAACTACCAGCTCATTATACCCTTCTTCTTGCAACATCCTACTATGAGTCCTAACTGCTTATTTGCTTCGCGCAATCATTTTGCATCCCTTAATCATACTAAACATCCCATCGGCATCTGTTTTGCTTTTCCGTTGAAAAGATTTAGGCTCGTTTAATGCGTCTTCTGCCATTCCTGTCTTATCCAATTTCCGTTCGCTTGTCATTTAGAATCAAATGACAGCAAAGCTCCAACAATGAGCTAAATAAAAATAAAAAGGGAGTCTAAAAAAAATAGGTCTCACGAGCTCAACCCCAAAAATCGAAAGGTAAAATGCCGTTGAAATTACTTCCGCAACCACAGGACCGCTTCCACCATATCCCGTTCAGTTCGGGTTAGTAAATTATTCAAAATCAACATTAATCTACATATTGACGGGCGTCTGACGGAGACGAAATCGAAAGCGACTTGTCGAATACATAAACATGAGACAAAAAAGAAACGATAAAATAACATCCACCGTGAATGCGTACGCGGAACGGCATAAAACCAACTCCATCCTTCCGTTCTCGCAGGATACGAACGGCTGCAAATGCTGCAAACAGTGTGCAACAACATCGACCGAAAAATCGGAAGGGAGATCATGGAAATCGATAAGCGAGATCTAAGTTTGCGATTTGCCATTCCGAACGGCATGCTCCCTGAATGCACGCTCTTCCGACATCACTCCTTTGGGCGCTTCCCCCATCCAACGCGAGAGTAAAAACTTAATGAACCGCAAAAAGATGATAAAAACGCTTCTCAAAAACCTGCTTGACAAAGATGGATGAAGGACCTGGTGAAGAGGTATATATGCCTAAGACGGTTCATTCATGCCCCCACAAAAAAAAAGCACAACAAACGAGGCTTCTCTTACATCAGTTTTAAATTTATTAACGTTAACTGTTTGTTTCACAATGTTTCAAAGCCAACATTTATCCTGAGAACATGTGACACAGCGCGGCAGAAGTGTTTCATTTCTTATTTCTTCCTTTTTTTCTGAACACTCTCTTATCGCGTACAAGGAACCAGTGCTTTTCGTTTGATATTTAAAGCCAAAACAAACGAAAGTAAGCAAATGAACCAAGGAATGTCAAACAATTCTTCAACAATCGTACGAATGCCTCCCGGCCGTTATTGGCACACGTGAGGCTGCTTTGTTTTACTGCGAATTCGATCGAATGCTTAGGCAGAATTCATTACATTAGAGGCGTTTTTTTTTTTTTTGCTCTTCGATTCCAATTTGAGTTGGCAAGAAAAACAGATCGTATTTTCAAATGTCATACGAGGTAAATATTGCTTGCTTAACGAATTCCCAACAATCGGTTATTTGAGCTCAGGGTGTGATTTAAGAGATGTTCGCAAAATTTGCATTGCTTTGTATTCAAATCTTCAGAGGAAATGATAACATTCCGTCCAAGAAAATCGACGAAAATCCAAGAAAGACGTGTTTAGCGTCTATTTTATTTATAATATTTTTGAAATATTATTTTAATTGATTTGAAAAACTTTAAAACAAATAAATGATTGGTAGAACATATTTATTGTTAATTAAAATTTTGAATTATTCTGAAATTAGTTCGTTCGAATCCCATCCAAATCGTCCTTCCGTAGTGAGGACTGACTATCAACAAGTCTAGTGACCATTAGATGGCCAGTGCGACCTAGAAGCTCGTTAATTCAAGAATTGTTAGGAGAAGAATATAAACTAAGTAACTTTATCTTGTTTTTGATTTTGTAATATATTTACAATGTCAATGTACTCACGTTCAACAAAATCAAATGACTTGTTTTATGTTTTCCATAAAGGGTGCCCCCGAAAGTATAAGCACGATTTCTAAATGGCGTTTCTAATAAACGGATGATGTAAAACAGCTGATTTTCTTGATATGCTTGATTGTTTACATTCAAAGCTACTAGCTAGTGCATTGAAACTATTTTTTACAAAAGCGTCTGTTAAAATGCGAGGCATTTCAGTCGACAAGCGCAAAAGCATTGTGCACAAGTGGTACTCGACTCCAAACATTTCGCTAAGTCAAATAGCGAAATCGGAAGGTGTGAGAAATCGGAGCCGTACGGACCGCCATCTAAAACTTACGCTTTCGGAGTCCAGCTTCGAGGATGCGCCGAAAAGTGGCCGAACTTCTGGTCCTGTCGATCAACAGTTGATCCTGGAAATAGCAAAAGCGTTCAAGCAAAGAAAGAAAAGTTCTATTCGCGATGTGGCTCAAAAACTGGGTACACCAAAAAGTAAGATCCCACGTGCCAATGCAAGATTAAATTTGGAAACGTATTAAAAATAAAAGAAACCGAAACGGAGTACAAAGCATGCCGAATGCGTTAAATATCGGGCTCGGAAACTGTACGACAAGCTGCTGTGTCGCAAATGCTCATGCATCGTGATGGACGATGAGTCGTACGTAAATTTTGACTACAAAACTCTTCCGTGTAGTCAATACTACACCGTGCCTGAAAGCCAGGATGTCGAAGAAGCCGAAAAATCTATATTTCTCAAAAAAATCGTAAAAAAGGCGATGGTGTGGCAAACCATTTGCGAATGCGGAATGATATCCGAACCATTTGTGACAACGGAGACGATGAGGTCTCCGTTTGGCCTGTTTGGCCAAACGATTGTTTTGGCCGGATTTGGCCTGCTGGTCATTATGCCAAAGACACGATCGCACGGTATGAAGAGCATGAGGTACGGTACGTGCCGAAAGAAATGAATCCCCCGAACTGCCCTGAAGTCAGACCGATTGAGTTATTTTGGGCGCTAACCAAGGCACACTTGAGAAAGTATTTTAAAGCTACGGAGAACATCAACAGTTTTCAAAAAGACTGGAAGAAACTGTCGAAAATCGTTCGGGACAAGTCTGTGCTGAACCTGATGGGAGGCGTCAGATCAAAAGTGCAATCATTAGCATACGATTGAACTTTTTTTAAATTTTTCTTTTGGGAACACACCACAAACACTACTTTTACTACTACACTACTACTTACGTTAATTTTTTGTCCAATGTTTTAATCGTGCTTACACTTTCGGAGGCACCCTTTAGTCCGTCTCTCCCATACGGAGCAATCGGAGGAGGGTATCCTTATTTTCTAACCCTCTTAATTCCAACAACTCTTGGAATAAAAACGATAGCGCAGCGTATTACTGCGTCGTACAATTGCACGATATCCAAATTACCAATTACTATAACGAGAGAGAAAACAAAGTATGTTCCGCTGTCATCTCTGTACCTCAATTTTATACAGTTATACTAGTATTTTTACACAATCCTCATACAGGGTCTCGTTATTGCAGAAAAAGTTTTAATCAGCCAATTACACTGATGCTGATTGAAGCGTATTGAAGCAGTTCACAAAACAAAAACTAGCTTTGAAAACATCTTGAAAAGATTCATTCCTTCTGAACAGTTTTATAAAATGGCATTAAATGTAAATAATTTTACAATTGTTTGTTATAAACAGTAAATAATTTTATTCTTCCTCAACCATACATATTTTTCACATTCTTTCTTGTATAGCCGAGGACATATCGGTGTGGTTCGATGCTCACAGATCACATCAGCCATATGAACCCCTCGGGGAAGCGTATCCACACATAAACACACAGACACAAACATCATGAGTGAAAGAAAAAGTGGAAAAATCAACATCACTCGGTTTAATTAGCAAATGCACTACGTGATATGGACTTTCGTCTAATTTCAGTTCCAACGAAAGCGGTACCCCGGAAAAAAGGGGGTGAGCGATGGGCGTATAGCTGTTTGTTTAATTAGTCAACGGCAACATGTCATTCGGTTGCTGTAGGATTTTGTTGTGAGCACTAATTTGAAATACGATCCAGCACCATTCCGGTGACAAATATGTGTTTGGTTAGGACGAAACCCGATTAAGGTGAGCGAGAAACCACGAACGAGCGGTGAGCTTTCGATTGGAAAAGCAGCTTTATACAAATACAAATAAAATTAGGATAAGTTCGTTTCTGTATGTTCGAGTCTTCGGTATTTTTCCGGATCGATATTTTTTTTACAGTATCTTGTATTCCATGTTTCAAGCTGGAAAGTGTTCTGTGTAAACAACAAAATAAGGCATACATATTCACGGACTCACTTGAATCGCCGCTATGGGAAGAAGGTACCTATTCGTGTCAAGCCGTCGTAAGAATTTACAGCAAATGATAACTTCACTTCCGCTTCGCAGACTGTCGGAAAACACTTCACATAATTTAGCTCTAAATTGTTATGATAATGTTTAGATGCTATAAAAAATTCTTTTTTTTTTGTGATACAATGAATAACAATTGGGTTTGAGTGCTTTAAAGATAATTCTGCTTCACGGAACTAACTGACGCCATTATTTTAAATTGCAACGACTTAAAGTTTTTTGAGTTTATCTCCTTACTGCATTTTCGTTTGTTTAACAAACGAATGTAATTTTTGCTAAAACAAAATGAAACTTGAATAACATGTAAATTGAAAAAGGCGTACATCTTTGATAAACTTACTTTAATATTATTTCACAATTCTTTCTCTCTTATTGTTTTTGCTTCGAACATTCAATCTATATGATAATTAGAACAGCAAACATACTGTCATTCTATGGAAACGTTACAGAAAGCAAACAATATTCATTCCGTATCGTAGGGACACTCTTCGAGCAAAGAAAAACCGAAACAAGTATGAAAAATTTCCTTTGAACCCATTTCATCACCGTACTTTACCGTTGGAATGCCCGCGGACAGACACGGCCGGCTTTGGACAGAATTCAATTTTACAAAAAAAAAAGCTCATCCACCTTCTCCATCTGTTTTTGCTCTCTTTTGCATTCGGTGCAATGCGGTAACCGTGGCGCAACAACCGTGGTGTAGGTTCGCTGTATATTCATTTAAAATATCAAACAAATATTCATCACGCTCTAGCTGGTGCTGGCAGGGATGAAACCATCACAAGCCCTTCACATTTGTCAACTGGCCGTTTCCTTTTTCCCGTCGGAAGCAAGTTTTTCTCTCTCACTGCTATTTAAAAGACTGTGAAGCGAACGTCAAGAAACGTGATACTGATGAAGTACTGCATTCGGTGCTAGTATGGTGCTTTTTTATGCTGTTGCTTTTCTGTCCCTGTGTTGCGGGATGAAATGTAATTGGAAGCCTCGGTGATGTGTGTTTATAATTACATAGTAAACTGCAACAAAAACCCCATCTCGTGTGCGAATACGAAGATCTATTCTGGTTTATGATGGGTAGTGTAGTCGAAACAAAATGTGTAAACATTTTTATCTCGCTCAGGGATAGCCAGGAATTTGGCGGGGAAATTTATTCTTCAATTGTTTGTTTACATAGCATTACTGCATTAGGAAAAACGGATGTTTGGAAATAACGCATGCAGAAATAGTATTCATAAAATAGCATGCAGATGAGGTATAGCATAAATTCACTTCAAATAAATGGTATAATGGTATTTTTATGATCAGTTGTTATGTTTATTCATTTTATTTAATTCAAGGTAGTCCTGAAGCTTTCTAAATACTAGTGTATCTTACAGCTAAAATTACAGCTAAAACTATTACTAAAATAAAATTGGAGGTATACTTAATAAGTTTATTTAGTTTTTGTTTTCAGTATTCCGGCTTGCGCCGTATTGTCAACACCGCATGTGATGACTACGTATATACTACGTGTAAATAAGATTACCAAGACATTTCCTCCATATTTTTTTTTTGCCTTATCCTGAGCATGCTCGGTTGTATACTTAATAAGTAAAGCTTCATTTTATTATCTTTTGAAACAAACTCTGATCGAATATTAAATCTGAACAAAAAACAATCTTAAAACTAAATACTTTTTTAATTTCTTCCCACTTAAAGCTCCACAACAACAAAAAAGTTCAAAAAACAAAATGCCCACCCCCCGGCTTGATGTTTTCTCAACATGCGATCACCCACTCGATAGTTGAATTGGTTTCGATTAAGCCACCAGCACCAGTGAAGCAAAGTTAACGGAAGAAATACTGCCTCTAGCAACTGATTTACATATCCCGGCATGAGGTAATTGCTAGCAATTTACATAAACCACCCACCCCGGGAACTAGAGCTTCCCTCTAGTTCCCGGAGAATAGAGAATCTGGGGTCTTCCTTCCTAGCACATAAATTAAACCCATCGGACACTGGGCTTCGATTTACTGCCCATTCACATGTGCAACTTATCAGAACACTTTTTTTCTTGCTTTCTCACACGCAATATGGTTGCATCAGCCTACAAGTTGTGCAATATTGATCATTAAAAGGGCATACAAAATTGTCGTTATTGAAAGCTATTTTCCTAAAAGGTGTTCTAAGGAGTAGTCACTTTCGCAAAATATGTAGAAGTTAATTCCAAGAATTCCTGAATGCGAAAGTTTGTAGCATTAGAAATTATGTTGCTAAATACTTCTAATTCATTATTTCACATCACATAGCGATACAATAAAAGCAATATTCTTCAATACATTCACTGTTAGATTTCTTTGTAGGTCGGCAACTACTGCAGGCTCTAAGTAATCTTACTTTCAAATCTTTAATTACTCCTAAATGCTCATGCGTTGCTTCTAAAGAGCATTTTAGTTTGCAGCAAGTAAAAAGCGCTTTCAAAATCCCTTTTCCGCTTCTACTGATGTGGCGTTCATATGTGGTGTGTTACGTTTGTACTTCTTCTCAAATCCACGCGTACCACAAACAATGGATAGGAAAATTTTTGTCACAGAGCTGCTAAAAACAATCCACCGAACAGTACCACTTTTCAACGTCATCAACAAGAAAAGACCAAAATCGCCCAACAGTCCCACTCCACCAACAAACGACTCCCAAGGGTTTTCGGTGTCCATTTTTTTCCATCCTTGAAGCAATGGTACCCCCAAAGTGGAAGGATGCCTTCTTTGGTAGACTGCCCAGTGTCTTTTAAATAGCTGTCTCGACCAAACGATTTTCTCTGCCTGCTGATTTCAATGCTGCTGAGTCTCCAACGATTTTGCCTTTTGCGTCCTTCCTTCCGGTACGGAATCGCCAATAGAGTGTCCTCACCTGCAGTGGGGCAACGGGGAGGAAACCGGAAGGAAAGAAAGAGAAGCAATAAGGACAAAGATCCTTATCGTCGCCGGTTGTTCCATTCATTATTTTCACATTTGAAAAGTTGAGATAAAACCGGATGGCTTTTGTGTGTTTGTGTGTATGTGTGTTTTTTTGCGATTCCTAGAGTATGAGGAGCTCTTACCATCACTATCGCACCCTACACTTACCAACGCAGGAACAAAATGGAGGCTTTAAAAGTTCCCTGCCCGTAATCAAGCAAAGCAATGTTGAGCTGAATGTCCTACCAACGTTCTGGTATGCTACAGTGCCTAGTCTTTCCTGGTGTCACCAAAGAGTACACACTCACCCCAGAATAACTCCCAAATCATCCACCTGCTCGGCAACCGCATGCCTCCTCTCTGTCCCTTTATTCACAGAGCCAGTGTTTTGTCTTTTTCGTGCTTAATTTAAAATTTCCGCACCAAGCATACCCGGGCACAAAGGGCCTTCCCATATCCAAACAGGCCTCACGGTAAGGTAAGCGCTCTTGTTTGTATGCTAGCGGTGTGTTTTTGTGAGTGTTGTGCCTGTCATTAGTAATTCTATGTAAAACTCCAACATCAACCAACCCGCACAAACGACGGTGGAGGGGGGGGGGGAAGCTCGACAGGAAACACAACAAAGCCCCAACTCGGAGGTCGCTCTTTCAATGCCCGGCTAGCGGAAGGATAATGAGAATACTTTACCCATGAACCCTAGACTAGAATTGTGCTCTCCCACTCTGTCTTTCTTTCACCCTCTGTCGCCCTCTGTTTCAAGGCATTCCCCAAAGGTAGTAGCATCGCAGCAAAAGTGGCTGAAATGCTCAAGAGGCTCGTATGATGGATTGTGAATATGAGGCGTTTGGTGTAATTTTGGCCCATCAACCATCTTGGCCCCTTGCTCTGCTCGGTAAGGGCACCGTACCACTCTTCAGCGCATTACTCGCCATACCAACATCTTGTGATTACGAGAAGGATTTATTATGCGATTCGCATTAGAAAAGCAGGACTGACGCGCTACGCCAAGCAGTTGTCTTCTCCCCCAGTCTGGGAGTGTCATAATGCGTCAGTGTACGTGTTGTGAAGAGGTATTTTCTTGGCTTTTCAAGAAAGGATTTTAACCTTACTGGTTTGGTTGTCAAGCCTCTTTATTAGCGCATAGCGCCCTTACTAGAACGCGAACGATCAATCTTTATCACAGAATTGTTCTAGGAAAACGCTTTCGCGTGCGCTTTATTATCTGGTCCTCGTTCTGGAGTGGACGTTTTCGATGGCGTACGGAACACGCGCTTTGTTGCCTCTTCATTATCGTCCGCTGCATGGCTGGTCGATGCCAAAAGCGAGTGACTCTCGTGGGAAGGTACCGAAGAGTGCTGAATCACTTGATATATTCGGGCTTTATCCTAACCGTAGCAGCCTTAACTGACTTGACTGTTTTACGGGATGCTTCTAACAGGCCCCTTGGTGCGGTGAAGCCCTAGCACAGGTGTCGGCAGTCAACCATCACTCACATCAATCATTTCCTTTCATTTTGGCGTATTGATAGCTCACAGGAACTAGAGCGTAAGGCGCCATGGTTCTCGATATGCTTCAACAAACCCCCCTAGAATTGATGCATGACCGCATACTCCCAATCATGTAGCGGGTTTCATCGCTACTAAGTATAAGATCATAACACTACTGATGTTTGCCCTAGTGCTCTTCCCTTTAGGGATGACAACATATTTTTCCAACTCTCGTAAGTGCTGGTGACGTATCCTCATTCCAGAAAGATACTGGAAAAAAAACAGAACGATACCGAACAACTTCTAAGGGTGGAAATTCGAAGCATATGATCGCGAGAGCATCTCCTAACTTAAGGGAAAGCATGCACAACCATTTCAAATGCGATGTGTTTCTCTGCATCACTCGTAACTTAGTCGTGCACTATTTGCAATACGAGTTTATGCTTGTTTAAAGCAGCTTCCGTTTCATCCCAAAGCGCGTCAGTAGCCACAATCTCATAACAGTTCTAGGAATATGTTTATGAAACCTCTACCCTCATATGAGATCTAAGGGAAATCCGGAACCTTCAAAATCGTTCGTAGAACCAGCGTAAATCATCGATTGTGAGTGTGAGTTAGCATCTAGACTACGTCAGGATGTGAGTTAAACGCTGAGCATGCCAACAAGAAGGGCTTGCCACTTGCAATCAGTAATTTTTAAAGCAATTTAAAAACTCTTCTTGTTGACGAAATTTGGTAAAGGTAATTTATTTTTTAATCAAATCATGAGTAGCCTATTATAAAGTTTTTTATTGTTCTGACAACATCCAGTTTGTATATGATATCGATGCTTAAAGTAACATCAATTTGTGTATTTGACCATCTCAGTTTAAAAGATACAAGCGTTTAGGCTCGATCTGATTGTAAACCTTAACGAGTATAAATTCCATAAATCATGAGAAAAGAAGCCGCTTCAAAAATTCATTTAAATGTTCACCAAATTAATTCCAATGACATTCCCAAATTGAGACAAACAGCCGATCCTCTTGCCGGTGTGTAAAAGACTTCTCATCACAGTGCAGTACAATAAACCTTCCCTTCAGGGTATGCAGTACCTCTCTCTCTCTCTCTCTATTTTGTCCCCCTGATCCTTTGTCTGACACACTCATACTGAATGATTGATGAAAATTTGGTTGTAATTCATTTTCACCTTCCAAAGCACACCTCGCCACAAACACACACATACACAGTGCTTGTTTGTCGCTTGTAGATCGAATACAACAACCAACTTTGATTCCGGCACCCTTCTGGTGGATGTTGGAGGATCCCTTTGCACGCCCCTGCTTCTCACTCCTGGACTCGGTCCTGGACGACACCAGATGAGATTGATAATCACGCAAAGCTTTCCGAAATTGAGAAATCTATTATTCATCGCACAACAGCTCAACCGTGAGGCTCGTGTGGATTGAGCAGGATGTGTGCGAATTCGTTTGTTGTTGATTCCGGTTCCCGTTTTTGCCACCAGCGCCCGGCCTGGGCTTGATTTTGCGTGGCGCATCCTCCTACTTGATCGCACCGATACACGCAGCTAGGCACGGGCTCAAATATTTGCTGCCAGTTTGCGCCAAGTGTTTTTGTGTGGGTTCCGAGCTTTCGTGAACGAGAAATCCAATATCGGCTAATAAATTATGTGCCATTTTGGAAGCGCTCAAAAACCTCCTACACCGAATTCGCCGAGAGGAGCCTCAAAGATTGTCAAATAAGCCTGTATATTTGTTTACAAACAGGGCAAGTGTTCCTTCTTCTTCTTAAAAAAAAAAACATTCGTTTGCGTTGAATTTTATTTTTTAACTTTATGTTGAACCTTCATCGATAGCGCCCTCTCCAATCGATCGTTTGCTCAATCGGTTCCGGTTGTCTGGTGCGTTTCAAAGCCCCCCCCAAAAAAAATCGTCCTATTTTCGATTTCGTCAACATTTGCACAACTGATGGGCATAAAAAAAACATGACGTAAGGCACAATATTTGATGAACGATAAAACGCCAAGGATGAAATACAACAAAAAACAAGCAAGGTAAAGAAAGTTTTCTTTCTTTCTCAGTACTCAAAAATTAACCCTCCGGGAAGATTCTCGTCAGATTCTGTCTCGTTCGGGGTGACCCTTTCTTTAGTGCTGTCTTTCAACCTTTTTCCATCGAAAAATTGCTTTAGTTAGACCTTTTGATTAAACGCACATCCTTTCCGATGACCTTTTGGCCTTGATGAGCTTGGGTTTATTATATACAATCAATAAAAATCGAATGTAACGCGAAGAAAAACAAAAAGATTCTTTCCCTTTTTTCGGATTCTATTGATTAATGTTATGGCGACGCGAAGAAAGGGTAATTTGTTTAACACGTTTTAGCATCATCATCCCCGTGGGACTCGGATACGGATGATTCCCGGTGCTGCTACCGCAACCGTCAACCGTCAACCGTGCTACCAACGCTGATCGGGCACGCAAGCACTGAGTTGTTGGCCATCTGTTTTCCTTTTTCCCTCTCGCTTTTGGTTCCCTGATTGCTCTTTATTGACCGTTTCATTAAAAGTTAAGACTTTTTCATCGTTTGAAACAGCTTTGACCTGAGTCTGAATTGATTTTTCCGTTTCTTTTTTTAGTACTTTGATTCGTGGAAAGCGTTAAAGCTTGTCTATGATAATGGACACTTTCGTTTAATGTTTGATTACCAGTTGCCCGCATCGTCTAAGCAAAAAAGGAAACAAAGTTTGGGCGTGTGTGTGTTTTTTTCTTTCTTCTCTCACGCATAGAAAATCATGAAACACGCAATCAACAGTTTTACGTTTCTAATGAAAAGAAAGGTCTCTTAAAAACGGGTCCTTCAACCTGAATCATTTTTTTCGTATTTCTTTGTCTAGGCATTTAATTTTCCCGGAGAAGTAACTTAAAGGAAACGAGCTCACCTTAACCCACTTTTACCTAATAATGCTATTAGTTGCTTGTATTTTATAATTGTAGTGCTAATAGAAAAAAAATGCGAACTGAACAAACCGCAAACACTCCCCTGGTCTGTGCTGTCGGAAAATTGCTTCCCATATACGTGACTTTTTTTTTTAGCTGATGCGGATAAACTTTTTATGGGCACATTTTTTAGACCTTTACCATCCATCCATCCGCCTATCCATCCAACCATTAGAAGAACTTATGCGTATGTTCTTGCATGAAGCATGGCATGGCAATGGTCCAGGTGACGCAAGTTGAGGGTCGTAATTTAAACTGAGAACTGTGATTGTGACAGTTTAGCGTGTGTTACGCCGGGAAATATATAGGACCCAACGGGGACCGGCAGACTGGACGACCGTTACTGCTGCTGCACGGCACCGTGATTATTTTTATGTGTTTATTATAATTATGTGTATGCTAATAGCTCACTGCAGTGAAAATTATGTTTGCAAAATGGCGCGTGTTTCCATCCTTTGCCTGTACTATCAGAATGTAACCTTATCGTAGGGAATATGCAACATTTTATGCTCATTGAAGGTATTTAACAATGTATTACTTGTTTAACTTATTCTATAATGCATACTACAAAACACTTTTGATTACTCACCATTCATTAAAGATCGGTTGGCCTGTTGTTCTTTACGATCCATTATTTTACAAGTGTGTTATTTGCATCCAAACTCTCAAACACTTTAATTTAAACTTAAATGTAAAACGAGCACTTAGCAATATTGACATTACAAAAAAGCTTATTTTTTATCGACAATGCTAAAGCAAAGTAAATAATTTATTTTCTATAAACAATAATTCACCAGCGGATGCATTCCCCGCCTTGGAAGGCATCCGCCCAAATTGTTCCATCTCGAAACGGATCACATCGCTCACAGGAAAACACACTACGCCACCGAGAACCTGAATGCTTTCTACTGCAAAACGGCTCACTTACAACTGAACCGTGTGTTTTTCGCTGGCAGCATGTTTTGACGTGCTGCCCGGGGAGCAACACCGGCGACGGTCAACATCTGGCCCACTCGTGTCGGACGATTTTTGCTCTTCGAGCTTGTACTAAAAACGCATCCATTTGCTACTACTGCGCCGTCTTTCACCCTTGCTATAAAATGGCTGCTCTCGCGGGGGTTTCATTCATTTTCTCTCTGTCTCTCTCTCTATTGTGTTTCTCTCTAATGTAGTAATCTCTATCTCAGAGAAACCAAACAAGCGAAGTGAGAATTTGTTGTGTTTCTCAAAAACGGTTTAGAGAATTTTGTTTTGATAACCGAAAAATTCCTCCGATTTGCTCGATAACGAAGTGCCGATTCGGGTGATTTCGTGTGCTGCTTTAATATTTATTTCAGTCACGCAACGGTTCTAAAGATGGGAAAGCAGGACTTAATGAAAGCTTTGCACCATCCACGACCGGCCCCGGTATGAGGTTTCCTGTCCTTTGGGTCTCTTTCAAAGCTTTGTACTTTACAAACAAAAACATTGTAAAGCAAAGGAGATGAAATTTTGAGCCTGTATTTTTTTTTACTATTAGGACAAAATTATAATGCTATTTTTTAAGGAATCAAAAATATTAAAAAAATAACCTACAGCTAGTCACAGTTTAGGCTTTATTTTTAAGAAGCTAATTTTTTCAAACAGTAAATTCCACTTTCGATATTTTTATGCAACAATTAGCTGATGCGCATTTCACGCTAGTCTGAGTTAATCGAATGGTTATGTATCCTTGATTGGGTCATCAGCCTTACATTTCATTCCGTTTGTTAAAATGTTACCTTAAGCTTCCAATTCTACCAACGACCCAATCAACATTAAGCCACATAAGCCTGCCCATTGCTTCGTCTTATTATTTAATTAGTATGGAAATCCGCCTCACCGTCTGTTTGATATGTGTGTTAATGATATGTCTGTTTTCAAAACCGCGGCCCCACATCTGTGCTTTGTATATGTGTATTAAAATGTTTTATTGGCATTTTTGTGACATTTCGTTTTTTACAAAAAGCATACCTTCACTAGATGACGATCACTTCCTTTCAATGCGGAAACAATCGATCTTCAATCGATCACCATATTTGACGCATCGAAAAATCTGCATGTGTCTTCTTCACGGCCCACTGATTATACACCGTGCCACAGAAAACACAATAATCATGATTATCTCTCTAACACCAACGAAATCTCACCCACAGCCCTCCATTGTGAGAGCTTTCATTTTTGGCTCAATGACAAATATGCTTTCGTCCAATCATCGACACGACCACGGCATGGATTGTCCCCGCGAACTGGGCTGTAATCATTCAAAATTCGCCAAACAGCCGCAATGCATATTGGGCGAGTCCGCGAGCAACAGAACCGCGTCCCTGCTTCCCTGCGTAATCGGGCACACATTTGTGCTTTTCCCGAACACCCCTGTACCGCTGGTCGGTCACCACTGCAGGGAAACACAATTCAAAACTGTGTCCAAATTACGACACAGCAATTCCGCAAGCAAACCACCCTCGGAAGGTGGAGTTGAAATTTACGAGATAATCTTTATCCCCGCGCAGGCACACGCGCACACAGAAACCCAGCAGGATGCTTGCTAACGGCCAAATCATGGGAAACCGGTCAAATTGTTTCTCCCCCCGGTCGTTGATTGCAGCAACACATCCTCCACAGATTGCTACTCGAGTGCTAACCATCGCCGGGTGCGGAAACATTACACGAACGAGATGAGATATGGACCGACGTTGGCTGGTATCGACCTGATAAGGTCCCCTCGGCTAGACAAACGATTGATCGAGTGAAGGCGGGTGGATAGGAGGGGATTGGGGTACAAATTCCAGCAGCGATTTATTACAGAAACGACTGCAAAAAGCCACCATACGGACCCTTTTCACAAGGGTGCAATCGAACCGACTTTTCTGATACAATACACAAAGCGGTTCCGTTCCGTACGTCATCTCGCAGCGAGTCAATAACAATTGGTAGTCTTTCCGGGCATAAACCATGCGGACAAATCATGCGCTTAGAATTCGAACTAAAAAATTGTTTGTGGCGGAAACCGAGCCAATCCAAATTGTGTCACTTTTTCATGGTAAATGGTAAGCAATTATGGAAAGGAATGGGGCAAGTGTAAAAGTGTGGCTCAATCTTTTCACGTCCTGCGAAAGGGAGCACAATATTTGTGCAATTGAAAGTTTCTTACTTGTACTTATGGAAGGAAAAGGTTAGCCTTAGAAGAGGAACCAGTAGGTTGGACTCTGGAGTAAAACTCATAAAATATTAGACTCTGCAATAGAACCTTTTTCGAATCCTGTTGCATGTGCATTGCATAACCTCTAGGCGGTTATTGTATGTGCCTGAAAAGATACTACTTATAACGACTTTGTATACGATCCCCCTTTTATCAAAATGTTGGATATTGGTAAACATTTACTGTATTATAATTAGATGTAGAATGGACATTGCTATCGTGATAAGCTCCCCAACGATGCACCCTTACATACTCAGCAGCAGACAGTAGTATTTATATGATGTCTAATTTCTTTTTCTGCCAGCGTAATACTTTCTCTAATAGAGCATTTGTTATGTACATCTTCCACAAAGAACCAGAATTAACACATCAGGCTGTGTCAAAATGGTCCATGACAATTGTTGTTGCGGGAACAAATCGGATATGAGATCCGCTGCTTGGTAAATCGATCACGCAAAGGACGATCGATTCTGGAACTTGTCGCGCAAGTTCCGCTGTAGTGTTTGTAGATTATTTGGTTCGGATTGTCCTGGATCAAACAGGACTAGGTCCTACTGGTGAATCTTTGCAATAAAAAATGCTACAATCTGGTTAAGGCTTGCAGCGAAAGCATTCGACTTGTGCAATGCATTTTCTTCTGGAAAATTCCATTATAATTATTCAAATGTGGAACAGTCTCAGACATCTAACTCTGTTAGTCCCTCGCTTAATAACCCGACAACAAAGAATGCTACATGAAACTAGGTATAACACGCAATACGGCGCAAACATACCAATGAGTGCAATGACGCGTCGATTTAACAAGTATTCAATTAAATTCGACTATAAATTGAACACTAGGACTTATAGGAATATGATTACTGAGATTTAGACGCTGCAATAGGAAAATTAGTACATGGTGCTCTCGTTAAGCCATTCTGATGGACGAAAATTTTATTTTTTACCAAACAATTTTTAATAAACTTCCGTACAACCGATTGCCAAACCTCAATGACTTGAAGATATCACATGAGGTTTAAAAAGCAAATAAGATTTTTTAAATCATTCGTATATAATAATAACAAGCCACCACAAAACCTCTAAATTGTAAAACAAAATTCTTGAACCAACGTAAGTCAGGACATAAGGAAGCGGTTCAAACCTGTGAGGTATATTTTTTAAACAAAATCCTACATGGCTACTGCTGCAGCATCCACGACCGTTTAAACACCGATCAAAACGATAAATTATAAGTCACAAAAAAATTAATCCTCCCTAATGAGATGAGGAGCAAAATTTCATTTATCAACATTTGTGACATAAACGATGCGTAGGTAGTGGGTGCCTCAATCGTGTTCAATTTCACACGCTGCTAGTGCTTATGCTGTCAGCCAACGTTTTCGCAGCCGATCGTATTAGCACACACACCAGCAACAGCACCAAGAACGGGTGTTTCGGGGATCTCCTACTCTGTGTGCGTATATGCTATCGGCATACGATGTGCGGAACACACAAAAATCTAATCAACGTCGCTCATCACTTATCCATTTTCGGGAACTGTTTTTCCTTTCCCATTTTTCCGATCCCCGCACCGGTACACATGTTGCGCCAGACGCCTTCCCCTGCACTTGTTGCACACTCGTCGCTCGCGTTCGTCAGCTGGGGGTATGTTGTGTTGAGTTATTCATTTATTTTATTTACTACACCCTAAAGCTTCGGGTTCGTTCGCTGCTTCTTAGTGGAAGTCAAAGTGTTCTGTCACATTTTGCTAATCAAACAAGCGCTCACTCTCTCGGATGGTACGGTTAGTCGGATGGATGGGAGATATGGCTGTGGTAATCATCTTAAAAACAGCGCATCTTCTTGCCATCCCCAAAACCAGCAGCGTCCTCTGTCATCGTGCAGAGTGGTAATCAATCATAAAGCAGACAACGTGCTTTAGTCAAGTCGTCACAAAACGCTCACTTGGCTTAGTTTTCAGCAGGAAAAAGCTCCCCTGGCTTGCATGCTAGCGACATTGAGCTACCGGTTGATAGTTTGTTTTATCGTGCACCGAACTTCTGCTTGGTGCTGCTGGGTGTGCTACCAGCACAAGTTTACAGTATATCGTTTTATGTCTTTCATAATCAAACAGAAGCCTCTCAGACACGGTCTGAGAAGGATAAAATTTTAATGTAATATTCACAACACTTTCTAAGGCCCATCCTCTTCCCTCGATCTTCCCACCTCTTAACCCTTGGCGTCAATCACAACCGTTCCAAGAGGATGTGTCTCAAAAGCTCCAACCATCAGCCTGTTGTTAAGTTTATTCATCACTGAATTCCAGGCCCATCCCGCAATGGCAGTTGATGATTATGATGATACCTTCCCGCAGTAATCATCTTAAGGGTTTATGCAAGCCTTTCAAATCGCAAGCAATCATTTAATTTTCATCTGTTTTCATCGACGGACGAAAGCAATAAGCTGGAGCACGTGTGTGTGTGTGCATATCTGTGGATGAAACGAGACAGAAAGATCATTTCTGCTTATTTGCAGCAAGTGAGTCTCTTCGTCGTCAAATTTAATTGGATCGCTATGGTTACGAGCGATACGAAGCGTTGGAGATAAATCCGTGGAAGAGTTGTACCATCATCGGCTGCTAGCTGCTAGTGTACACCGGTATGGTAGTGATCACTTGTCAATTCCGGCACGCAGTTTGCTAAGTGAAGAAGATGGACCATATTCCCGGTCCCTCCAGCCATCCTCCGATATCCCTCGAGACGATGGTTTGCATTCCAACCGGTCAAAAGGACCACTACTACCGCTGGTGAACGATTTTCCTCATTCGGCAATCGGATTCCAGATGCGCATTCCAATAGGATTCGCAACACGGTTCGCTACCGTTCGGCCGTGTTCTCCACGGGGAAGGGAGTTCATAATTGGCAGCAGAAGAGACAACGATTGCGCCAGCCGGGCAGATGACAGTTAATGGATGCTATTTGTCTCGGTATTATTTGTCTTCTCGGAAATGGTGGCTGACACGAGGTAAAGGACGTACAATCTTTGACGTATGGTAATTGAAAGGAATGCCATTCAGCTTTGGTATCAGATTCGGGCGAATGGATGTTTGTAGAGTCGTCTGTTCGGTAGTCATATCGGCGGTTTGGTTCACAGTGATGTTATGATTTATATCATTCAGTTTCCATATGGATCTAAGGCGAACATAACCATTAGTGCGTTAATGTGTCGTTAATTAAAGATTTTGCTACTCACTCACTAAGATGGAACAGCATCTAGTGCAGCAGCTGATGTAGTCGGCTGATAAAAACAGGTATACTGATTGATTTTTTCGTCATTAATATTCTATCATAAATCAGTTGAAGTGCAAAAATCCTTACGCTGGATGGAGGTCCAGCAAAACAGCCACAGCAAACCAGCAAACAGAAAAACAGGATGTCTTCGCAGAGTACAAAAATTGATGTGTATATTCTGTGTGTTTTATGGCACTCCATTTTCTACTCGTTCATGCCAACGATGAAAAATGTATTTTTAGCTATGTGATTTCAAGTATTTTTGACTCTAATAAAATCCTTAACTCTAATCATTCATCCACAAAATTTTTTTATCCATCTCGATCGATGTTAAATGATTAGAATCAAAACTACAAATGGTAATTGTAAGCTTATTTAACACTAGAACTACCGGGCCAGTCATTTTGACTGGTAGTTGGTACCAGTCTAGACGGGTAGACCTTTCAAGTTAATTTATTTTTGAAAGTTAAACATTTCTGCCAATGTTGATGCATGACTGGTGGTTTTTTGGAACAGCGTATTTCAATGCAAAATTCTCACAAAAAGGTGAATACATACAACCGAAAGACGTATTCCTTGCAATATAACTATTAGATAATATATAATATGCAAGAAATAATACATTGTTTAATAATATTTCGAGTAACAAGGCTGATGCTTTGATCATTTTGTGAATATGAAAATCTTAGTCAGATCTTAAAAAATATTTATTTGGTAACCACCAGTCGTTTTGACTTTGCAGTTACATACCACAAAGTTGCACGTACCACAATAGCGGTAGTTGTAGTGTTAAAGGTCAGAGGAGTGTTTATGTTAGAAAATGACCTCATTTAAAAAAAAGACACAAGGTGACTAAAACAAAACCGCTGCAATTTATATTACCAGTAAAATAAACTACATACCTGCTTTTATGCTCAGCCAAACAATTGTTGATTTTTAAGCTCTTAACTTTCAAGGACAAACGTTGAAACCCGCATCTACCGGAACGCATAAAAATGTAACACAAAACGACTATACTCAGGGATTCGAGACCTGTACGAACTATGTCTTGCACGCATCTCTACCCCATTCCGGTGTGCTACAACGTTAAGGGAGACTATGTCCTCTAACACTTCGGTGAATATGCAGAACACCCAGCGTAAATTAAAAACCAACCCTTTCGGAATGGCTAAATTTGCTTTTATTTCTTTTTCCGCACACCATTCACAATTGTGCACTATTTGTCTTTCGGACGGTACGCTTCCTATGTACCGGTGAAATGTTTAATTGGCCGTGCTCTAGCATCGAAGCAACAGTTTAAAAGCCCATTTCTTTCCACTCTACACTGTGTCACATAGCGCGAATAGCGTTTCTCATCCACGAATAATCCCGAGAGGTGACCTTTTTTTTTCTTTGCTGCTCGCCCTCCCGTTCCGGTTCCTGCACATACTTGTCACACCTCTTTTACTAGCTTTCTGTTTAGCATACTCTCTGCTGCTCACGCAATTTGCATAGTGTGTAAATGTAACGAAAAAGTAAGCTGAAGACACAAACAAACTCTTCCCCAAAGGACGAACGAACGCAGCATGATAGAGTGAAAAAAGAACCACAATCCTTAAGTGCAAGTAGTTTATGTACAGACGCGTTGTGTCTGAATGTGCATGTCATAGTAATACGTGAACTGCATAAAGCATCGTGCACCATCGGCAGCGCGCAGAAGAACGTTCAAATCGACCGTACATCGTTCTCGGGCACGACTATCGGGCATGTTAGTGGCGAGGCGAATGGGGTGTTTCCTCCTGCCATAAACATGGAACTGCAAATGGCATGACAACCCGTGGCATGATTGTTTGTAAAAGCAAAACAAAATAAAAAAAACACCGTGTTGATGATTAAATTGTGCTGGTATTTTAATTGCTAATAGAACATACGACGAAAAGTACCCCACAATAAATGATTAATCGGAATTGTGTTTGAATTGCAGCAAAAACTTCGTTTACTAGTGGGGCATGTTGTGCGTGTGTTTGTAGTCGATTTGCATTTCAAACGGATCGATAATTGAATGTGCATACTCTAGTTTCAGTCCCACTTGAATGGTGCCCAACAGGTAATAAAGCTCATGGCATTCGAGGAAGAGCCGCGAGCGAGTTGAATGCGATTGTTTAACAAATGGAATTGACTGTTTTGTTGATATTGGACGTGTTATATTGCTGTATTTCTCTGAATTGTTTACATTGTATTGCTTTGTTTCGTCTATCATACATAAAATGTTAGATTTTCCCATCCCATGGCGTATTTTGTCACTCGGAGGTCCTAAGCAAAGTGGAAGTTGAGATCCCCAGTGGCTGATTTTGCTATGCGAGGAAGGGAGAGGGCCTTTATCGGTCTTTTAAAGAGCACGTCGTCGTGACATGGCCCGGTCAACAATAGATCTCCAGGAAACTCGAACCCTGGCTGCAGCTTCCCATCCATGTAGGCACCCGATCTCCGACAGGTCTCCCTTCACCTGATCCAGCCAATAAACTCGCTATGCTCCCCGACGCCTCGTGCCGAACTCGGAGTCGCTGTCGAATACCTTGTTGGTGGGGCATGAGTTCGGCATCCTCGTAACATGCCCCAGCCATTGAATCCTGTCGGACTTTGCTACCGTCAGGATGTCCGGTTCTCCGTATTGCTCAGCAAGCAGCAAGCGTGGTTCATCCTTCTTCTCCACACTCCATGCTCGAACACATCGCCAAAGATGACCCGGAGGATGCGACGCTCAAACACGCCAAGATCGTTTGCATCCTCCGCTCGGATAGTCCAAGACTGACATCTCACATTTCGTGCGGTCTCGAAGTCTTCTGGATCTCTGCAGACGCTGAAGGCCGTAGTAGGCACGATTCCCCTGAACAATGCGTCTCCGGATTTCGCTGCTGACATCGTTATTCGAAGTAACGACAGTCCCAAGATAGCAGAACTCCTCTACCACCTCGAGGATGTCGCTGTCGACTAACACGCTGCTTCCCACTCGGACTCTGTCACGATCAGAGCCTCCGGCAAGCAGGTGTTTCGCCTTTGTCGCATTGATCATCAATCCAATATTTGGATTGATGATCAATGCAGCCTTGCGAGCCTTGGGCCCCACGGCTGCTTACTTTGATTACCGTTAAGCTCGTTAACCACTTTCCACACTTTTCCTATCCTCCACGTCCGCTCGTAGTGAAGATTTACTGAACAGGTTGTATTATCAAGTTTACTAAGCTCCTGGATATTACCTGCATAACCTAGCAGTTTATTCATGCAAAAAGAATAAGATATTAGGCTTTATAGTGATTCCCTAACGTCTTCTCAAACGTCACATAATTATCACCTTCCGTTTGGTTATCCATTTGGCTAATTCAGGCGTTTAAAAGTCGATGACAGATCTTTGTAAAATCAAAAGTCAAAAATTTGCATTGCTTGAGCCAAATGGAAACGCACCAAAATGTTTCCGCCAGTCAAGTGCAAACGTAAATTATTGTTTGTATCCATAAAAATAAGTTTTAAGAGGAATTCTATAGAAAAATATAAATATTTTACAAGCATATTTCATGACAAGCATTTCGAAGACGTTTTAATTATTTAATTCCATGGTTTGCAGCAATCATTCTGAAGAAACAACCACGAGAGTCCACCACGATCAAACTTCCACCACAAAAAGTATATTATTAAATCTGTTGTTGTTGTTGTTGTTTTTATTATTTGATAATTTTACATGTAGCTTGACATATTATAGCTTATATTGATACTGATCTTCCTTTTTGAAACCATAACACAATATTGTATAAATTAGTTTGCTCGGTGGCTAATGTTTTGATATTGCATGAATAAGTATTAAACCTTTGGGAAAAATTCTAAAAAACCCTGGTATCATTTTTAATTAGTCTAAATATCTACCTATCTACCTATCTAAATATCTACCTTATAACCTAGCTAGTTATTAAATCTGTAAATGTATGAATGTACGCAATAAGTCGACTCTAACTGGAGACCATAATACAAATTTTCTTTCTGTTTGTTTGGAGCCTTTCCGTCGGAAAGTTTTCCGTTTGGCGTTGACAATCAGGCCTATTATCACATTATTACAGCGCGTGTGGCTACCCAAAGCCCTATGGCAAATATATTTTTTGAAGTATTTTAGTGCAGTTTTGATTAGGATAGATGCATAATACTATCGATGTAAAATCGTATCCTATTAAACACGAACGTTCATGAGCTATAGAAACTCCCAGAATTATATGTTTTTATTTTCATTTGATTGTACAATCTTGGTAAAATCTGATAAATACTAACAACTTGCGAAACGAAATGTCAAATGTGAGTAAGAGGAATGCATTCGGGACATTTCACGATTTCAAGCCAAGTTCAACTTGGTTGGCTACCGATTACAATCTAACGGGTCTAAGTATCTTTTGTGTAATATTGGTAACACATTTACACTAGCTTTCTCTATTTATTGCTTCTTTTTTTTTTTTTTTGAAAAACCCTTAAACAATAATTCCTATCAAAACGCCAATATTATTCATCCCAATAATCCCACCCCAACTGGTCGTAATCACAATTTTCTCGAATGGTATAACTTTCAATTTATCATCCCCTTCCCATAACAATCTAGCCTCTTTTGTTCACATCATGGAACAGTTCAACTGATGAAGCTCATCGTTTCATCACCTGACACCCGGTATCCGTATCCCTTCATTTACACAGTTTACGCCAGCATCTGCTGGTGTGAAAAGTGACCCGGAAATCGGATGGACCGGGAGAAAGAGAATCAGGCCCAGGAATCAAGTGTCGTGCAGAAGTTAATCAAACTTAAACCCTCGGAAGAAGTCACACGAACTGATTGCCGGCTAGTAAGCCACCGGAGGGCAATGAAAATGATGAAGAGCAAAATAAAAAAAGGGTTACGAAACACTTTTCTACACAATTTCCACTGGCAAAGCTGAAAACCCACCAGGATGACTGTAGTGTTATTAAGGCGCAAAGTAGTCTTTCTTCTTGCACAAGAACCAAAGTTGTCTGCCCGTTGTTGTGCCTTTCACGTTAGGCTTTTATGGGAAGAAATCCAGGCGTCGAATCGTAACCTACGCACTGGTTGTGCAAACATCAGACATCAACCAGACGTTCGTAGCATAAGATTCTCCGTGTTTGGGTCACGTTAGGTGAACAGAGGAACAATTTGGAAAAAAGGTAGAGAACACACATCTCGTTTCACAAACCGATGGAATCCTTGTCACACGGTCAGACTCCCCGAGGTGTTCCCAAAGTGAGCATGATTGATAAGAAGGATACTGTCGATGCTTTAAATCGATTCCAGAATAGTTCCGGTCCGGTAGGGTTATCATTTTCGTAGCTATCCAACCTCACTCCTGCGATCAAACCATGTGTTAGTGAGTGTGTGAAAGAGCTCTTCATAGCCGGAAGAAGTTCGTTCAGGTCAGTTAGGATGCGTTACTAAATTATTCTGAGAAATAAACGGTACGAAAAGCATAGCTTATGGCTTATCGATTTCCTAGAATATTGAAGGAACCGACACAATTTCCCTCAATAGGTATAATACATTACAAAGAACATGCTTTTGCAATTTGTTTGTGGTATCCAGAGGACACAAAAGATTTAGCATGGCAATGCATAAGTGGACTTAACCACGGGGGGAGGCGACAGTAAACTGTTCTTTTACTGCTGTTATGCAAATTCATCACAATTTACCCAAAAATTAGGCCACAAACCTTTTGTTTATCCGATAAGCACGAAAAAATGAAACTAAAGGAAAACATGTCACCAGCAATAGCGAACGCTACAATAAATTAACCGCATTGCTAATAAATCTTTCATCCATCATTACCAACCTGCGTTACATGGCCTTGCTTTTTTTACGCCTGCACCACAACTCCAACAGATGTGGTACAGGACATTACATCGCCCTCGTGGTGATATTTCACCCATAAATAAATTAATATTCAATCTGATATCGAATTTTGGTGCTTCGGTGAGTTTGAGAATGGACACAAACACAGTCTTCCTGCAGCGCATCGGGCGATGCTGTGGGACGGATTTTTACACCACGTGTCTGTTTGTTTATCTCACTACACCAACCGTCCGTCCACTTTCTTCCCCGTTGGCGTTAGAGGTGTAAAAATGAATGAAAAATGAATGATTAATTGATTTCTTCCAATACCTTCTGGGAGGGCTCCAGGGCAAAAGCAAACTACATCGGGACCCGCAAAACCAGCCCCGAAAGCAAGGGACACAAGCTGGTGCAGAGAGCCGAGGTACAACGTGGATAAAATATGCATGCAAATATTTGCATTCTGGGTCAGTTGGTGAGAATGTTTCGCGTGTGTCTCATCTTCACCTGGACCAGGTTTCATCATATTCACTGTGTGTGTGTATGTGTGTGTGTATGTGCTCTGTACGGCGTGTTTTTGCCTTCCTGCTGACAGTCAGATAATTTGCACGCGGGCAAAGTTTTGTAATTGCACATTCTGAAGCTCCGGGATAAACATGCCGGGATTCGCTAGAACCAACCAGGACACGGGATGAGTATTGGGACGCTTCCTTTGTTTGGCTTCATTTTGCACACCCATCTTTGGCCAAACATTATGCACACGCAGACGACAAACGGACGTGTGCGCTGTACGCAAAAACTTTGATCTCTGATGGGGATTTGTGTCCTGGTAAGGCTAGGGCCAATGCAGTTGCAACAGTAGTGTGTACTGTAAAACCTGCACAAACGGAAACCCCAGATCGATTTTTATTTTATCCGAGGAAAGTCAAATACATGTATTGTTGTAAGAAGTTTAATTGGTGTACAGAAAATGATTTTATATGATAAACCACACCACATCACTCGTTCATGGTAGAATCCTTTACAATACCTTGTTTGAGTAATAAATTGATACTCATCTGTCAACAACCATTCTTCTACATTAAGTCATTTCTCAGCTTTCTACAGATCAGCTGGATTCATGTTGATTATATATAGCAAGTCTATCCAGCTGAAATTCTCTATGCTTGTTAAAGATCTATAAAGTATTTGAAGACGCAGATACGACATAGAAATTAAAAATAAAATTATCTGTTTACTACTCATAGTTCCAGTTTTAATCATTTGGAGCTACTTTAGTGATAGAAAACTTAACCTCATTTTCTTTGATCTGCTAGATTAATGGATTGTTTTATTTGTACTTATAATTATTTATGACGGTACAGTGCCATATTGTCAACACCGCTTGTGATGACTAAATTGTATTAACATAACATAAACAAGTCATTTCCTCCTTATCCCGGGCATACTCGGTTAGGCTGATAGATGACTGATTAAGCTTCAGTACTTGATGCATAATTAATTACAATAAAAAATAACTAAATAAACTACTGATAACAGCTGATAATTGATTTAAGTGGTAGCTCTGCATTAAATGTAAAAGTACTCAAAAGCCCTACCAAATATCTGATGCTCTAGCCAACGCTCTATACTTCTTTTTATGTCAACCTGAAGGCTGGGAAGCAAGCTCTTCGTCTGGATTCCTGCGTATCGAATAATCCGACATTAGTAAAGTATTTGTCTTATAATGTGCGCATGTTCATTGCTATATCTTGTTTAGTATTTTGTTTTGTTTGCCAGTAGTCTCCAGTTTACAACCACAAAATCGAACGATCATTTAAGCGATCCACAAAATTCTAATCGATAAAAGTTTCCTTTGAGAAAATATCTAATCAAACGCAAACTTGATGAATTCAACAAATGCTCTGTCCATTTATCGGATAAACGTTCGAAATCTGCATACGAGAACCATAAACGGAACCATAGTGAGTTTTCAACGTGCTCTTAAAGTAACTCCACCTTTCCTTACACTCCCAAAACTTCACTTCAAAAGCTTGTTTGAAGTAAGTGTGCATCTTCGCACGCCAAAAACCGACCCAGCCGAAACCACTCCACGGAGGTCGTCCAATTAATGTTGCTCGACATGTGTGATGTGTCAAGTGAGCAACCATTAATCAGCGGGCGCATCAAACTTTGCCTTCGCTAAGGATATGATCGTACAGCGATGAGAGTCTCCAA
This sequence comes from Anopheles maculipalpis, assembly GCF_943734695.1. Lineage (NCBI taxonomy): Eukaryota > Metazoa > Arthropoda > Insecta > Diptera > Culicidae > Anopheles > Anopheles maculipalpis. The sequence continues at coordinate 43,650,704 of NC_064871.1, read as the reverse complement.
AGTGAACGACCGTTCAAGTGACAATTATGGAGTGCAATTACAATTCATCGAGGGAGAAAGCCACAATTCACGACCACTGCAACATGATGATGGGGGAAACAAAAGTATCATCAACTCTTGGACAGGGTCTTCATCTGTCGATAAGAGGACAAACTTTGCATCTTCAAAACTTGTACAATTAAGAAAAAAAACTTGCAAGGGAGAGCTATGAATCATCGATACCGAGTAGCTTTTACGGTATTCATTATCTTTATTTATTATCTACAATTGTACCAGCAATATTATTTATTTACAATTGATTATTACAGTCTAGTGCCGTATTGTCAACACCGCTTGTGTTGAATAGATTTACCAGCAAAATTATTTGAAGAAATATTTGTTTTCTAAATACCGATAGAAAGCTGGTCCTTAAATAGTAACAATTCTTACTATTCGCTGCAGTCCATCAATATGATTGTTTTTACGCATACATAGTGAAAATGGACATAGGACCAACGGGTTTATTCTCATTGTACCACACGGAAACAACAGTACACACAAAAAAACACCGAGAAGAAAACCATAACCAATAAACGAATCAAAAACCTTTCGACTGACGATAGAAATAAAATGTTGGAGGACCACAGAAACAGATCAAAAATTATCCACGCTCCCCAACGAGTACCATGGGTACCCGCAGCATAATTGTTACCAAATAAAAACAATTAAAAATTCTCCTTTCCTGCCAACCACTCGGGAGGCGGTTCAACATATCTAGAACATATGTATAAATGTGTACCAAAAAAAAAGCACAGCATCAATTCACATTACCGGCGATTAAAAATCAATGCCATAATGCGTTTTGATGGTGTTTTGGTGAGAGATTTTCCATGAACGAAATGAGCCGACCGTTTCAAAAAACCGCCATAGTGATGGGTAAGCCCACCAACCAACCAAAAAAAAACCGAAGCAAAGCAAAAATCCACCGATTGGCTAATTAACGTTATTAAAATCACACCGGCGTAAAGCGTATTACCCGAGACCTGGGCAATTAAATCAATGGAAAATATGCTGTGAAAAGCTTACGCGACCATGTACATGTGCATCATATGCTTGGTGGGGCAGATTTACCCTTTTTTTTGGAAGTACAGTGCTCAACCATAAATTTGCAACCCCTTTGCATATGGACGGTGCACTATAATAAGGTGGAACCAGTAATTATTCATCGTTAGCATGACATTATGGTGACAGTTTGCCGGCGCTCTTTTCAATTTCCAATCGCGGGCAGTTTCGCGAATCGCATATTTTTGAACGGGGGTTTCCGAAATAAATAATTACGGAATGTGCTTGTAAAATGTTCACTTGTGTAGCTGGCTACACAAGTGAACCGTGAGTGGATAGTGGATTTCTTTGATTTCCAATGGATGGCTTTGTTCATTCAACATAGCATGAAAATGTCGACACGAGATGCATTTTTTTACTTTTTTTTTCTTATTTTCAACTTTCAACTTCAACGTTAGGACGGGTCATGAAGGAACTGTCGATGGCGAAAACTAGTTCTTTGTTGCTCAAAACAAAATCTCTTCAGGCATTTCTGGATACTACTGCAGTAAATGTCTTCCGTTTGCTTCTGTTAAGATGCAGTACAACGTCAATTGTTTTGTGCTACACTACCCTCTATTCTTTATGATACCTTCTTGAGACATCCCCGCGATGGGAATTCTCATGTTTGTACGGTGCTTGAAACATCGTAATTCTCATCTTGTTTTGAACCATTAATACTGGTGCTATAATGTTTGTTCGTATTTTCACAAAACTGTAATTTGTTCAACACTGTTATCCCGGGATAGCCTGTTGACTGAATGCGTTCTTTAGATACAAATAGCTGGTAGCTGTACGGCAAAAATATTGCTGCAAGCAAGGTATAAAACTGAGCAAAAAAAAGCAGAAACTGCTTGGCACTTAAATGCGGGAATAATATTTTGTCTGGTTTAAAAAAGCTTCACTTTGACGATGTCTGTAAATTTACTTTTTAACTGTAATTTTACGGTGACTTCTGAAAAGAATGGAACATTATTCTAGGAAATACATTACTACTTTTTTCCATACCACTTTGCGAACCACTGTAAATGACATTACTGACTTACTTACTTATCAGGCGCTACAACCGCTTTCTGGTCTTGGCCTGCCGCAGCAGAATCCGGAACCGCTTCTATCAGGAAGCGTTATCCCGGCATTGATGGCGGATGATTCCACGCCATCCTCCCACCTCAATCTGGGCCTACCAAGCCTCCTCTGTCCGTGTGGACGGCCTAAAAGGACTTTCTGAACTGAGTCGTCCGGGGCCATGCGTATAACATGGCCAGTCCATCGGAGCCTGGCGAGCCTTATTCGCTGCAAGACGGTGAGGTCGTCATACAGTTCGTACAGCTCGTCGTTGTAGCGGATCCTCCATTGTCCTTCCACACATACGGGGCCAACAATCCTTCTGATCATCTTCCTCTCGAACGCGGCTAAGAGGGCCGCGCGAGGGCTCGAACGTGGCTAAGAGGACAGAATCCTTGTCTCAGAGGCGTATGTTAGTAATGGGACGATAAAGGTTCGATACAGTCCCAGCTTCGACCGTCGTGACAGATTTTTTGAGGTGAGATGTTTCCTCAGGTTGTAGAATAACCGGCTGGCCGCCAGCATCCTAGCGCGCAACTCCGTCTCTATGATCTTTTCGGTGCTGACTTTTTTCCCGAGATAGGTAATGTTTTGGACGACTTCCAATTTGCGGCCACCTATCCGTACATTACCCCCACGTAGTTCCGGATTTCATAGTAGGACCGCTGATGGTGCCACTATCAATTTGGTCTTTGCCTAGTTAATCTGCAACCCAAGGTTTTCTACCGTCTGCTCGATCCTTTGGTAGTCCTCTGCTACCTGGGAGAGCCGCAGACCAATGATGTCTATATCATCAGCGTATGCCAGGATCTGGGTTGTCTTATAGAAGATGGTTCTCGAAGTATCCACAAAAGGACCCTTGCAACAGACAGAAGCAAAGGACCCTTGGGAGAGTTTCCCATCCACCTTCAGCTGGCATGTGATTTTGGTCATGGTCATTTTAAAAATCCAGATCAGTTTGGCCGGGATTCCAAAAGTGCTCCTGGCCTCGTAGAGTTTTACCCTGACTATTCTATCACATGCGGCCCTGAAATCTATGTAGAGTACGTGTTCGTGGTACGTGTTCAACAGCTGTTCAGTCATTTTCTCCAAGATTTGCTGCATGGTGAAGATCTGGTCAGTGGTAGATTTTCCGTTTCGGATTCTTCTTTGATAGTTTCCAACTATCTGTTCAACGAATGGGACAAGCTTATCTTGAAGGATTAGGGAGAATATTTGGTAGGTGGTATTCAACACCGTAATACATCTGTAGTTGTTGCAGTCCAACATATCTCCCTTCTTGTATATGGGATAGATGATGCCGAGATTCCAAACACAAGGCATCGATTCTCTATCCCATACCTCAGTAACAAGTTGACGATCCTCATTTTCTAGTGAGGCACCCTCGTTTTTGGACATTTAAATGACATCAAGGAACCGGCTGGAACTGTTGTTTGTTGTTTTTTTTTTTTTTTGTTATGTCTCAATAAAGAATTAGGTGTTAGAATTACAAGACAAAGAAAGACTTATTCGACCATCTCATAACCTAACAGCGACGGATTGGATTGTCTTCATCACAGCACACCGGATCGCTAATGTTGACTTGTGATCGGAACGCGTCTCAATTGCTTTCCAAACAATTCCATCGATCGACGATGAGAGTATATCAATGATGAGATGTTGTGTTGTAGATGTTTAAAATCAATTCATTCCATGTTCCATTACGGCCAACTATTTGCTTGATATTCTTTCTCTGAGCAAATCCATCCTAGCTGGATGTGATCGCCCAGTTCATTACTCAGTGTGACGAACATATGGTTAGATTGTATGAATAACTTTTCCGGAACATTGGCTCTAGAGTGCAGATCGCTAATGGATAGTTGAAATCACATCATGATGGGGTTATGTACGCCGTAATTATGAAATAAAAATAAATCAAAGTATGACGATTTTCTTCTTCTTATTCTTCTTGGCTTAACGATCTCTTCTGGTCACCACTAAATCACCAGTCTGTCCTCACTACGGGGGGACATTCCGGATGAGATTTGAACCCCTGTCCTACCATTTAAAGACCGGTGCCGCTGTCGCCTACACCCCAAAATTTGACGGTCATTTCAGTCAAATTTTACATTTTAAATAATTTGATCCTCTATAGATCTTAAACGCTTTCTTTGATCTAAGTGTAATGGTTACATTCCATGGCCACTTTGCACGTTACTTGTATTTTGACAACTCTATTAGAGATTTAGATATTTCACCACACAATAGCTTTATTCTTGATTAGATTCAATATATTTTAAACTATGGGTAAGCGCATTGAAATCGACCATTATAAAAATAATCATTCATAAGTGATAGATATAAACAACAGTTTAAAATTATGGCTATTTAATCATCCTACGTTAAGATATTCTTATCGATGAGTATCCAACGTTTCATTATGTGCATTTTATACGATGAATGGGATGAAGGTATGACTAAACTATTTTCATATCTTTTCTACCCCAAGTTGATAAAAATTACAATCAAAACCACCAATTTACTTAATTACACTGACCCAATACAGCCTATTGATCTTTGAGCCATTAAAGTGATGGACGTTTACTTACCAAGGATGATTTCAATGCACTAATAAATAACATTTCTCCAATGCAAACAACCCGCTGGTGTAAAGTGTTTTGAAAATAGTACTCCATACCCCTAAAATCCGCACAGATTACAGACATCTGATCAAATACTCCTTGTTAGCAGTAGCATGCAGCAGCCCAAGTCAGCGGCATGATACGCCTCTCCACCGAGTAAACAATGTTACCTTCAATCCTGTGGCATTGGGTTTGGCAGAAAATGGGACAGAATAAAGCTACCCCACCCCCACCATCAACCGATTGCAATGATTGCAGAATAAACAGATTTTCCTATCCATCCATGCTGTGCCGCCGTAAACTTCTTGCACGCTGAATTGGATTTACTTGCATCCCATTGCTGTGTGATGACTCTACGGTAGCTTTTAACCTGACGAGGGAAAATGTGCTTCGAGGACGTTCATTTCTTCGGCTGGTCATCTGCATTATGCTGGTGTGCTGCAAGGAAGCCAAGCTGGGTGGAAAAGAGTGTTGTTTACCTTCTGCAGTTTGTCGTTACAGAATCTTTCAGCTTTGTATGACCTTTTTTTATGGAATGAACAGATTCGCAACAGCTTGAATGCAGCTGTAAAATGCAGGCCATCTTCCTTTTTATGATTCTAGAATTTTGTTTCCAAGCAGTTAAGACAGCGATCTTTGGGAAGCAATCTAGTTTAGTTGCTTAAGTATAAGTCATAATTTCTTGAGTTTCTTGAGAAAACACCAACACAAGTCAATTGTAACAATGAACAAAGCATACTTTACTACACTCACAGGAACAATCCGATTTTATTATTGAAATTGAAATTTAAAAAATTGTAAAAACATTTATAGGAAGCTAATTGAACAGCAAAAACTGACACCATAGTGTGGTAATTATAGCATCATGCGTTAACATTCAGCTTCATTAGCATCAATTTGCAGTGATTAAATCTATTGAGAGCATTCATCATAAGTAACAAAAACAATAATTCGAAAATATTATTAACATTCATAGTTCGTTAGCTCCTGTTCAAATCCTGCAGGGGGATATTATAATTTATGTTAAATAATTCAATCATTTTACCTTGAAGGATCGTCCGTTTTTATCACGTTCGGTTGAATCATCGATAGCCAGTACAGCAAATCAATTAGTGCAATTTAATTTGTATTCATGTACCATACTCGCAAAAACGTACTAATGATGCAAAAAAATGTATTATCTGACGTTGTTTTGTTTTCAGGCTAACACAATAAACAATCATTCCGTCAAAGCACTGAACAATGGCGATAAAAAAGAAAATACCACTAGCGAAACGGGTGTCATACAATTTTGTTTTGGCCCTGGCCCATCCAACGAGCCAACCAATCACATATGTTTTGTCCCTGAGGCAAGTTAAGCGGCTAAAATAACCTCAACAAATGGTCTGTTTGTAGTGGAGCTTTTGCAACAAGTGCTGCCACTAGTAAACCGACAATGTACCAAGCAAGCAGTGTACATTTTCTACTTGCAACCTGCCTGTACGCAAGTATTTCTGCGCGAAGCTCCTCAGGGATCGAACACGTAAAGTTTATTTTTCGTGCTGTGTAGTAATACTGTCATTTAAGCTGCCATATGATGTGAGGTAGCAATCCGATTAGCTGTTGTGTTATTGTTGTTTTGGAATCGAGGGCAAAGGTAATGATCTTTGAAGGCTTACATGCGCCCCCTACGATACGCTTCTGTTGATGGAAAACAACAGCAAAAGCAGGGAATGCAACCGGTTCGCTTGCCTCCAGTGGCATGTAAGGTATTCAAATTAGATGTTTCTACTTTTTTTCTTCGAGCCTATCCAAAGGTTGTACAATATTCACCTAAGACGATGTTGCTAAGACGATTAAATCTTGGGAATTTTTAAATTTGGTTAACTCTAAACTATGCAATAAGGTTCTGACACTTCAGACACCTCAACAGGAAAAAAAGCTAGGCAGTCCGTAATGAGGATTGACTCTCTAACTACGTGGTATCAGCAAGTATTAAGCCTAGAAGAACAAGAGAACAGAACATTTGGATCAACTACAACCACAAAGCAGCAAACAATGATAGGTACGTTGTAGGGCTGGCGGCGCCCGTCTTTACAAAGCAGCACCCGGGGTTCAAATCCAACCCGGACCGTTCCCCCGTAGTGAGGATTGAAGAGTTCCGCCAACACTGATAGCCTCCTGTACCTACGACAAGAAACCACCAATCTAGTGGAAAGCATATTCGAATCACCTTTTTATTGCTAATTTACTAAGCCAATTAAATTACTCAACCCATGCACATTTCACTTCCCTCCACATACAATTTTACGTACATGGTGCAGCAAACGCCATTCCACACGAGCCAAACTCAACAACCATGCAACGGCAGCATGAATGGCACCAACCGACCCGAGTGCAAAGTTTCTTTGGCCTGAACTTGCGAGGCACAGTTTCATAAACGACACGCAAACACAAATCATGAAGTAATCAGAAATTCAAGGCAACCGTACTTGACAACGAAAGTCGTGTTAAATGTGAATGAAAGAAAAAAAAAGCGAAGCACAAACAATGCAAAAGAAAAACAAAAAACGTTAACACAAAATGCATTTGAGTACTTTGTAACACGTGGCGTTTGTGCAAATAGTGAGTTTCTGCTTATCGATCCACTTGAAGTTTTTCCTCCCAAAAAGACCAATGGGTTTGCCCGGGGGGAAGCTTGTGGAAGCGTGTACACGAGCAAATGTTACGGTTGTAAACTGTAACGAATTTGTCAAGTGGCTGGTCCATTTTTACGTTACAATATTTAGAAACTTTAGATGTGTTTTTTTGAAACGATCCGTTATTAGCAATATCTGAAGATGAGTAAAACTTTCATATTAACATTTAAATTTACCTATTTTCTGATTTCCAGCTCATTCTACAAGTGATTCAGCTATAGATTCACCCACCTTAAACCCAAGAAAACTTTGTATCAGACCAGACGAAACTTTCAACTGCTCGTGTTTTGGTAAGTCTTTGTGTTTTCGCCCACATTTAGTTTTCCACACACTTGCTGTTGTACACAGCAATTCCTAGTTTAGATTATCATATATTCTATAAAGAAAAGAAGGTCTATAACAAACCACAAATTTTAAAATAAACTTAAGCATTTTACGTAAAATAGAAACCAGTTTCAACTAAATTGATGCTCAGGTGACACTCAGAAGAAAACATTCGATCAAAGATTCTGGCATCTATTCTCATCATTCATTTGCTGAATGTGCAACGCACATCAAATCGATCCTTCGTCACACTTTGCGCCTTTTTACAACTTCAATCACATACAACATCCAAAAGGAAAGGATGGAAGCACTTCAAACAAACAGTTCTCGTTTGCATCATCAAATATCACTCACCTGGCAGTATCGTCTACATCCGATTTTCCGTTCCCAGCTCTTCCAGTAATCTATCCATAGTGGTGTAACCTTTACCTTCAGTTTGGCATAACGATATGCCAAAATGATTGGAAAGTTTTCGACAGATGGTATCAGAATGTTGATTTGTTTCGTTCCGATCTGTTACAAACTGCCAAAGAGCAACCGATAGTGTTTGATTTTTGGATTTTTTAAGCATATGCGTTTGATCGGATTGAGCTCTATTCTGTTGATTGAATCAGTACAATAAATATTGAAAAGACTTCACTAAAATGCTCCAATCTCTATCGACATGCAAAGATTTTTAATTGGTCGAAATCAAGCAAGAGCTTTCATAAATAACATCAAAATAGATTACCTCAACTTCCAACACGACGATTGAAAAACGCAGCATAAGAAAAAATAAGGGCAGAAATTCTTGGAACACTTGTACGTTCCGCATGATAGCGCTTTTCTTATTGTGGCGTTGCTACGTTACAAATCTGAAGACAAATTTAGTACAAAGCTTTTTTTTTCTATTCGATCGGTATTTTTATTCGCTTGCGTGTCTTTCGTTAGATTTTGTCAAGCATAAAATTCGACGTTTGAATCGTCGCAACGGAGCCAAAAATTAACACCTGGCCCAAATGAAAACGGTCCAAAACGGTAGCTTACCGTTGGGATATAATATGGCTGCCAGACCGTTAACAGGAATTGTGTTTTTCTAGAAAAGTGGTTCACTGAATTTAACATTAGGCATTCGCTGAAATGCCCTAATCAATGTTAAATAACATTTCAACTTCGTGGCTCTAAAAATCTCAAATCGTACTATTCAAATCACCGTTTCAAGGAAATAGTCTTTCAATTAGTTTTGGATCTAAAAGAAGAAAAAACGTACACATACAAACATGCCGGCCGTCTGCAGCCACTACTCCCCAATGTCTTCGGCACTCTTGATAACAAAGTAGCCAACAGCAAAAGATAATCTGCTACTGATACGCACCGTACTGCTAGGCAGCAGTTTACCTCGATGCAGAAGAGAAATGCAATTGCACAGATATTCGGTTCAACAATTTGCCAACAAGACTTTTCTTGTTACCGGCTGCCGGTCAGTACAGTACAAACACACCACCACCATCGTTTGCCTACCAAACGGCACACCCAGTTGTTTGGTTTTATTTTTCTCTTGGTCTCTTTCGAGTCAGCTCCCGGGAAAAAATGCATCCATAGCAACGGTTTACTCCGGGCAACGACCAGATCCGAAAACGGAGAAACACGGTCTTCGGCTTTTGTGCTGCTCCAGGATTGAAAGAAATGACTGCTTCTGGTACTAGGAGATTCTATTTTGTCTACTGGTCTTGCTGGCTGAGGCCATCTTTGATACTGCATTCCATGTCGTTTCCAGGACCGTTGCCGTTTTGTTGTGGATAATCAAAAGGATAAAAAGGGTTTCATCCATTGTGGTAGTGGAAAGAATTATTCTATTTTGTTTGTACCTATGATGAGTATGAACGTTGCATTTCTAGTAGTCTTTTAAGAAACCCAGAACACGCTTTTCTATACTCTCTTGTATTATTCTTCTATTTTTTAATTATTCTATGTCTTATCTTGCATTGTTTTCAGTCGATCAAAACCGTGTTTAGCATAAAAGTGCAGAGCTTTTATTTATTCAAGTGCCTCGTAAAACGCTTGTTTCCTGTCAAATGCCAAATAACCATCAAAAGTGTCTTTATACGCCTTCTGCATATTGCATCAAATCTGATTGATAAATTTGCATGTTATACGCATTCTTAGCGCATTCGTACGCAAACTACCGATCAATATCGGAGGTACCGAAATAAAAGCAACGAATGTTTGACATAAACCAGACATAACCCGACTGCTGCGGCATCAATTGACATAAATTAAATTTTATTGACCACAATCCCGACCTGACGTGCTCAATGAGCCGCGCTAACCGATTTTTTGCCAAACCGTTTGCAGCTGAAACAGTGGCACAATCGCACAAGGAATTTCGTAAATCAAATTTGTCTAAGCACCATAAAACACAAAACGCGTGGCGTCGCACCATCCATCCATCATGATTGAATGGAGCGTACGGTGGGAGAGTACGGGTGTGTATGTGTGTGATTGTGGGGGAAAGATCGAATTGAATCTCGCCTGTGGCCAGGCAAAATACCATCCAGAATGTACAATATATCCATTTGCGAGCGGCGTGATTCGCGGCCGCCGGTAATCGTGTTTAAAATTCCCCGAACCAATGCTCTCGCGCGGGACATGAATCAAGCAAAATCACCACCGCCCATTATGTTTATTGCCCAACAGTATTGCATCGCGCATACCTTCACATCCACAGCCCTGCCCTTATGGCAGAGCTTTCTCCTACCACCACCGCATTCGCCAACTCCCAGAGCTATCAAAATCAGATTTATTTCCTTATTATGATTCTCAACATTCCTTCGCATGCTGTTTTGTTCGAGTGCCTAAAGCAGAAAAGTAGCAACGTGAAAAAATGGGCTGTTGAAGGAATCGCAAGTAATTCGGGTAAAAACAAAATAGGTTGAAAAAGTGATCCACTGAGAGGGGCAAACATATCTGCCGTGTCCTTTGGGGTGGGATGCAGCAAAGCGAAGAATGGTGTTAAATTTAGCTCTTCCCAAGCACTAATGATCCAAATTTATTGTAATATTTCTTTCAAGCTTCCGACCACCTCCACAGTGGGAAGATCTGCCGTGGGACCTTTAGCAAATCCCTCAGATTTTCTGGGTCCCATCCGGCATTTGCCGCTATGCCTTCTCACAACCCATATGCGTGTGTATTTGTGGCAGCTTCTCAGAACTCACGGCTCGGGCATATAACGGGCTTCGCACCATCATCCAAAATATGTCCTTCCGCTGCTGTATACTTTGCTGCTAGCTGCATACACACACATTCCGCGTGTTTCCTGTGAAAGAAGCGCAAGCCGCACCACATATTACCACCGACGTACGCCTTTTCCTCTGCCCATCTGCATTGCTCGCTTTAAAGCACGTCGCAAGACAATGAAAATTTATGTGCACGGGTCTCCCGTACCCAGTTGCTCACCTCAACCCATCCCATCCGTGCATACATGCATGCAAATATGAAAGCGGCGGAGCGCGCATTTCCGGAACACAAAACAGGTCAGCCAGAGTGTGCAGGAGCACAGGGAAAACATCTTCCGGAAAGGGAAAAATTCGTAAATTTCATACGACAGCGACGACTTTGTGGGGGCTTTGTGTGTGCGCTTAGGCATCACTGTGGAACGGGTCGAGGCTAGTACACTGCTGCCGCAAGAGTTCCCCAACGTTTGACGTGCAGCGAGAGTCAATCGCGTGGAAAATCTTTTCATCCTAGATAAATCCTGCGTCGGGGAAGGGATGCAACATTCGCGACACGGGTTGGGACTGCGTAGATTGTGCTCAGTCAACCGTGCTGGGGATATCTGGTACATTTCATTCTCAATCCTTCCGCGTGCATAATACGATTTTGTTTTATGTACATGTCCCGAAATGAGAGTTCAATGGAGGTTCCTGTCAAATCTGGAAATGCTGAATGTTCTGTCCAGCAATAAAATGCTTTTTTTTGTGGACCTCCAAAAAGAAGAGAAGCTAGGAACGTCAAAAAGACAGACAAGACACAACAAAAATACAATATAGACAAAACATACGCTTGGTTCAATATGATTGGGAGCTGAAATAATGAAGAAGTTTAAAAGGGAAATTTTAGAGACGAGTAGAAACAGTTATAGAATTCCATCTGGACCGTCTCATGGTACATAAAACTGACTTTCCACAACCCTCGAGATCTTACAAACAAAATAAGAGTATAGAGTAAATGTGACTTGGTGACCACGGGAAATTTCGAACTTTTGAAATCGATAGGAAAGTGTAAAAAAATCTCAAAATTACGATTTCAGCTTTTTCTGCTCCGTTGCCCTGTGTAGGCAGCTTGTGCTCCCGTAGTGAGGACTGACTAACTAACTACGTGGTATCGGCAATCAAGTAAGCCATTTCGATGACCGGGATGACGGGCTGAGAGGACGTTAAGCCAAGAAAAAGAAGGTAGCTTGTGTATCTCTGTAAACAAAAAATCCAAAGAAAAGAAGGTTTTTGACAGATTTTTTTAATAAGAGCTGTCGAAAACCTTCTTGTGAGTAATGTTTTAAAAGGCTCTTCAGAGGGTTTTGCTAGTAGGATATGCGCCAGGTTCTCAAAAAGCGATTTCAAAGCGAGAAAATTTCACAAACACTCATGAGAACCTGAAATTTGGAATATGAAATCTCTCGTGGCCTGCACCCTTCAGAAGTTGATCGGTGCTGTCTTGTTTCATGATCATAATAAGAAATAAATTATTATAATTTACTTAAACGATAGTTTTCCCATATCATCCAAATCACTTCATTTGTTGGAGTTACGGAAATTGAATAGTTCCTTTGTTTCGTTTAGCCACCATATGTTTCCTTCCCAAACCGTGATCGATTAAGATAAAACTACCGAATGTCGTGTGAGCACTAAATCATATTCCGTGCGTCACGACGATCAACTTGTTGCTGACGCTGGCAGTGCTGCTCTCTCATCAGTCAAGCTCATCAACTGTCCGGTTCATGGAACGGGTAGAAAGAACAGCCTGCAACCAGTGTAAACAACAATAAACGCAAACGAGCGCCTTCGGCACAAAGAAACCCCGAAAAGCGAAAATAATGAATAATACGCTGCAGACAAATTAAAAGCAAATTAGCAACCGCTCTCGCCAAAGGTGCATCCTTGTTGCCGAATTGGTTATTTATTAATTCCGCTGTTGCTTGCGCTGAATCCTATTTCACTGGACTCATCGCCAGGTTTATGTCAAACAGTAAGACTGACGAGAGCTTATCAATCATCGAGCACCAGCTACATCTTTGCAGACATCAAAATCATATAGTTTTTAGCGAATGATAAATCCCACAACGCGTGTGGTCCTCCTGGCCCGCATGACTGATGTACGGAATTTCTCTCTTCACAATGATGGATCGGAATTGTGACTAAATTGTATTTTTGGGGGGAAATATTTTCATCAGCAAATCCACTGAACTACACCTAAATGGTCTGCGCGTAGCATTACGTATTCAGTTTTCAATTTGCATCCGCTGGAAGGGATCATGCCTTCGTGGGTCAACTGCTGCGTAACCTTTGGGCAGCTTGGTTAAGCGGAATGCAATTCCATCCATTTTACACGCGAAAATGCATCCGATCAAACATTAATCGCTTCCCAATTCACGGATGATTGTGTGTGTTTGGTGAGCTACAGCGTTTCTTCACGCATGAACAGCACTTTGCGCTAGTGTGATGAGGTGATGAGGTGTAAAAGAGTGTTGTTTTGGTGAAGCCACACATCGCATCCACATCGCTATACACCGGGAATGGAATGGCTTCATTATGCACCGTTTGTTTCATTACGTGTAAATAAAGTTCAATAGAATCGCTTCTCGCGAGGCTTTAAGTGGGCCATGTTTAATGGATTAAATATCCTTGCCTGTTAACGCCACGCATTGTGCATTGGGCATATTTTCATGTTGATTCAAAATGCCATTGAAAGTAAGTGGTAATGAGTAAAGTTCGATTAGTTTTTAAATTGAAAACAAAATCTAGACAGCTTCTCATTGGCATAAAACGATGCATAACGGAAAAAGCGGTAAAATCTACTACTATTTTTGGAAACATAGGTTTGTTCGGTTTTTCTTTTTGTGTCAGTAATTTATTCAAAGATTTCCCTACAAAATTCAGTTCCATTGCTGATTCGTTTTTTTTTTTTTGCAATGGTGAGTGGTGATTTTATTTTTCAGTCGAAAATGAACATTTTTTAACGATTTCCTTCTATTCAATTTTCATTTCTTTGTAAGCTAAAATTATTCTATTATAGAATTGAAAATTTTCTTTCGTCCAATCTTTCCACTGATCACACAGATTGGAACTAGAGCTAAAACTAGAAAACACAACATTCCTTTCCTTATACTTGAAAATATCTTTTCAGATTAATAAAATGAAGTGATTATTTCACGAAACATTTATGAATTAATTACATTTTGAACAGTTTCTCAAATTGTTCAACCCTTTATATTGCTCTATTGTTGCAATTTTCTACAAATAATTACTTGGCATTCATTTTTCGAAAAGAGAGCTGTGTGTATACAAGAGCAACCTCTGTTTCTATCAACACACTTCTTGTCCGAACGCAAACGGTTAGCAACTCTCGCAACCGTTCCTTCTGGGAAGTAGGATCAATGTTAAACAACTGAATTTCAACACAAGCCAACTCGCACACGCCTCGAGCAATACTGCTCCCAAAAACTCTGGACAGTGTACTGTTATTCGGTGAGGAATTTCAACGACTTTAAGCTTTAAAGCTGTAGCTCTGAACAATTTCTTAAAGGGAAGGCTCTTCCGAATGGAAACCATCAGCTAGTTTCAATATCAAACACTGCTTTGGAATAACTAGCACCCACCATAGCGAAATAGCTAATGTAAATAGTGATTTAAACCACTGTCAGCTCATCGCTTCGGGCATCTCGTTCATCGATCACAGCGCGCTTAACGTTTCTAAAAACTACATCAAACTCTCGAATCTGCACCACACAGACTCGAGTCTCCATTAAGCAATCCTTTGCTGGGATGACATCACGGGACGACGGCGCTTAACGTGTCGAGCTTTTTTTCACCCCCAGGAGTGTCGTTACTATAACGTGCTTCCACGATAAAAGCAGGATCAAGCTCGCTGACAAAAACCCGTCACACAATCTATATGCTTTCTTCGCCGTTCGTAACGTCCGGTGCAGGAGATTTGCTTGGTACTGCTGTAATGTTGCTGGCAACGCGAGCAACTTTACCCCACTCGGAAGCTACTTGCAATCCAACCGAATACTGCACCCTAGACAGGGAGCGTAGTGCCATAATGAAACGGCACGAAGAAAAGTGCACTTTTGTGCAAGAGTGAAAACATTAAGAAGGAGAGCGAAAAATCACTACTCGCTCCCCCTGGCGAACGCAAATCCGCATTGAAATGTGAAAATGAGGTGGAAAAACACCTACCCTTTCGGGTGGAAAATCTGCGATGATGACTGCGTTTATATTGCTTCTGGGGCGTAGGAAACGTTGCCGTAATGCAGAGATGTGGTTGTATAAGGAGGGAAATCAGAAATAAAATAACTGTTGCAGATCTTTATGAATGTTATGGTCGTTTTTACTGATGTTGGTGTAAAATGCTGAAAAAAATTGGTTAAATTTTCCAAAGTTTCTTTTCTTTCCTTCATTCATTTAATTTCACTCTACAACATTACAGTTATTGGTAATTTTATTTTTTTATTTTACGTATGACGGCTTGCACCGTATTGTCAACACCGCATGTGTATACACTGCATGTATATAATAGGTTGGTTGATAAGTCCCCGGTCTAACAAAGAAAAACACATTTTTTTGTCAAAATTCGTTTTTATTATTCAACATAGTTCCCTTCAAGAGCGATACAACGATTATAACGACCTTCCAATTTTTTGATACCATTTTGGTAGTACTCCTTCGGTTTTATCCTCAAAATAGGCCTCAGTTTCGGCGACCACCTCTTCATTGCAGCCAAATTTTTTCCCTGCGAGCATCCTTTTGAGGTCTGAGAACAAGAAAAAGTCGCTGGGGGCCAGATCTGGAGAATACGGTGGGTGGGGAAGCAATTCGAAGCCCAATTCATGAATTTTTGCCATCGTTCTCAATGACTTGTGGCACGGTGCGTAGTCTTGGTGGAACAACACTTTTTTCTTCTTCGTTCTTTTTTCGTTCGTCAAGCAACCAAAAGTTGCTTGACAAAAGACGCTCTGTCTCACAAACTAATTGACATACAGACGTCAAATTTCGACACGAATCATTTGAAGGTTGGTGCTATATAAAAATAATATGCATTTAATACTAGCGGCGCATTCTATGAGTCAGACCTGGGACTTATCAGCCAACCTGTTAAACTAGATTAAAGGGGCATTTCCTCCCTGTTTTTTCTTCCTCATCCCGGCCATGCTCGGTTGTGGATGAGTGTTGAGTGGGAGGTTGATGTCCTGGTCTATTTTTTGTTTTGTTTTTGGAAGATATCTTGGTGGTGTGTTGTGGCTTTTTCTTGGTGACCTTATGATATTCGGGTTTGGACTGTAAGAAAACAAGCAGAGTTATTTGAACACCACAAACATGGATTCGCCTGCGTACAGTGTTCTCCAGTGAAGTCCAGCAGTGACAATCTAAGCTCGCTCTGGTTAGCGTCCAATCTAAGAGTGATCGACAAGGTCCATCCCGCAGCAGCAATAGCGACACGAGAATGAACTCGCCAAACACCCCGGACCCAACGCCAACGCTGTCAAACTCGTTGTGTCAAGCTGGACTGGACTAGAGAACACTGTACTATGGAATACACCTTCCTCCTTTTTACGGAAGAGTTGTAACCATGCTCGAGCACCGTTGAGCCGTCGACGAATCACCCGTAGTACTACAAAAAACATATAAAACAAAGACAACACAACATGTAACAGAAAAGGATTGTCGGATTCGAAGGATATGGGGTTTCTGAATCATAGGACATGAACGTAGTCTCTGGCGAATTGGAAGATGATCCTCATGTAGGGGAGGTCACTTATCTAATTAACACTTATCTAATTTCTGTACCCGTCCATCAGCCAATATGCTCGACTGCGCTCAACAAGTAAGGCCTTGCGGCTTCAAATTCCACGCAGGACCACAGAAGGTGATCCACATCGTGGATCACCGCAGCCACACACTTTTATCTGAGCCAGAGTTATACGCTGTGGCATTCAATGCGAAATGATTTGACATCAGTCGAGACATCATTCGTATGAATGCCCGGTCTACAGAGAGCCCATCGAACCAAGGCCGCAGGGACACTTGCGGAGAGATCGAGAAGAGAAAACGCCCGAGTTCATCCGCCTCCCACATGCTCTGCCAGCGAGACAGGAAAAGTCGCTGTGGAAAACTAAGGAACCCCTGGGCCAAGATTGGTCGGTCGTAAAAAGCGCCTTCTTGGACGCCTGTTTTGGCCACAATGAGAAGGGACCCAAATTAGCGAGATCCTAACGGCCTTAGCGAACATTAAGCCAAGCAATTCAATGATTTTGATGGTGAACAGCTATTAGTTAGTTAGTTAGTTAGTTCAATATTTTTTCCATTGTTATTTCAAAACAATGATACATTTGTGTTGGGTTGCATAGGGTAAGCGATACGAATTGGGTAAGCGATTGACGCAAGGAGTCCTGGTACAGGTGAAGCGTATGTTATAAACGGCCTTACCATTGTCTTGTATAAAACTCTTATCACACAACAGAAAAATCATCGTCATCTGTTATCGGTTTCGGCATTCATCCCTGAAAACGGGTTTGAAAGATAGAGGCCAGTCTGAAAATCGGAATACCACATACACAATTCCAATTTCGTTTTGGATGTCAAATAATAGTCAGATGGAATAATAATTGTTGTTTTTGTCCCGGGTTGATGGCAAATAACAAAAGAAAACAAATAGTTCGTCTCTCGCGACTTTTCTGTAGTACGTAAATCAAGGATAAGCTATTTTGCCGTTCAAATTTTGAAATCGGAATGCAAAATCTTTCCCTGAATCATAGATAAAATCCAAAATCAGCCGATTAAATCATTTTTCGTTTAAAAACACCTTAATAGCAACTTGTTTCGAAACTTTAAATTAAATGTTTTGTACAGCTATTAGTAGCATTAGTGTTTTATTTAGAAACCTAATCAGAAAACTTTTTATTCGACATCTTTTTTATTCCTGTAGAACGGACCTGGCCGTACTACTGTTTTTATTCCACTTGTTCGAGACCAAATTTTTAATCAATTTTTTAAAAAATAGAACATTGTTTATTTAAAACAACGTAAAAACTAGTTTACAAAAGAAAAGTGGGGTACATGTAGGGACGACTTACAGGTGGTACAAAGAACATTTAAGGATATTTTCATCAATCACAGCATTGTGGTTTCCAAAAATGTGGATGATGTAGTTTGCAAACAAACGTAGGATTGGAATCATCTTACTAATCCTAATGTGACTTAAAATAGGTAAGTGGAGGGAAGGGAAGTTGAGGTTGTGGTTTGGGGCGATGGCTTCCATAGCTTGCATCAGTATGCTCCAAGCACTAGACCTATCAATAATAAACAACTAAATAATGATATATTTTTTGAAACATGTCAAATTTGTTTTCGTTGTCTAAAACCAAAATCATTCTATTTGTTGTCTTTCAGTCCTTCAACATTCATAAAGCTTCAACTGATTTAAAGATGATGTTTACTGCAAAATATTAGCAAAATAATAAAAGAGATTAAAATCATCAATTTAAGCTAGTGTAATAGTAAGGAACTTCGAAATTCACTTTATAACTGAAATTGTTTCCATGAAAATAAGGCTTGGTGTCCCCCTTTTTACCAACTTTTCCACGCAACTTTTGCTATAGTATCCGATTTCGCCCTGTTTACAAATTCCCTCCTCTTATCGTTTGGTTACGATTTACAAACTTGTGTTTCCATTGTCCCTGAAACTGAGTCTAGCAAATAACTTCAGCCCGAAAGTTTATCCAGCATCCAAAACACTTTCACTAACAAAAACTGCGCCAATGCACTTGTTCTGCCACGCTCATTGACGGTATCATGAAGAAGAATCGAGAACATCGAGTTCCAACATACATAAATAGTAGTGCTGCAAAATGATAAAAAGTCACTCAAGCACAAGTGAAACAATTGCAGCAATTGAAACGAACTCTTAAACAATCCACCATCAGAAAAAGTTTATGCTGCTCCCACTACCACCATCATCATCACCACACAATAGTGCGGATGTCAGGTTGAAACAACAGGCGTCCTCGAGCCTGGGTTGGGTTGGGTACCGGTGGGCGATGCTTTGCAACGCAAAAACTTTACCAATTTTCACTGGCACCGACCGCTCGATGAGTAGTCAATTTACTTCCCTGCGTTCGGGAATCGTTACCACGTCGCTCGCTTTAACTAGCATACATTTAAAACTGCTAACCTTCTTCTTCGTCCGTTAAATGGCATTCTCCTAAACGGTTGGAAAGCTGTGGGAAGAGCTGAGAAGCGGTGTTGGAACATTTCAGTACCTTTATTAAAGATTTCAGTGGCATATCACAGCAAAGTCACACGTTTTGTTGATGGGATAAATTTTAAATTAATCTCATCTCGTGTCTAATATTGGTGTACTTCCCGCACTGCTGATTACAATTTTACTCACACTCTAGTGGTGATTAGAGATCATTGAAGCCTGTAAAAAAACACCCAAACAACAACATCCTGAACCAACAATGTATTCCAGCGGTTTGGAGAGTGATTTTTAAGAAAGATATTTTAAATTATTGCGCCAAGAATTACGCTTTTTCCAAGCTTGACGATAGATAGTTTGACCTATTTGACTAAATTTATGTCTTAGAAGTGTTTTGAGTTAAAAGTGAGCTTTTAAATGTTAGCCTCACTATGAAACGCACACTGCAATTTACGTAAAGAATCAAAGCTTTGCTACAAATCCTGTTCTTCTGGATGAGCGTTATTATAAATTTTCTAATTTAAGCTGTCAAAATATGACTGCAAGTATTGTTAATATTTTATATGTATCAAATTTCTTTACATTTATAATAGCACGAAGAGCCTGCATTAATTTTTGTGATGATATAGATGGTTGAGACCTCTTTCGAAATAACTTCAAAAATAAACCTAATGAATTTATGTTGATTTTAAATATAATATCTAAGACTTCCCACGATCGGACCAGATTTCGAATACCATTCGGACTGCTTACCTGCAAGCAGGGCTAACTATCGAACCGATGGATCAAGTAAAATTAGGTCAAGACAATCAGAAATAGCAGGCCTCTCGAGTTACAAAACCAATACCAAAGTAGAATAAGATAAAGAACATTTATGGATCAGTTTCCGAGTAACGTTTATCTTCAAAGTCGTTCATTTTCAATAAAACCTACATTTTGTTTTCAGTTATATTCAACCATCCTATCCAAATTATTAGAATATTATGGTCCAATTTTCTTCAACTGCCCATCGATGCCAAGTTATCCTTTGAAGACCCAAAACACTTCAAACACAAAGCACCCAACCTAACTTAATTTGCGTATCATTCATTGAAGCTTCTCGGTACTACCATTTCAAGCAGGACACTTCCATCGACCCGTCCAGCAACAGAAAGATCCAAAACAGCTTCATTTCATATAGAACGTTCTCTCGCTCGCACCTCACTGCGATACGTTTTCACTTTAAAGACAAACCGTCATCGGTGGGCCACTTTCGAAACACACCCACGGAGCACTCTCCTCACCGCGAGCATATCTTTTTTGTGTTTGAGGAAAATTTCTTTCAATTTCCCACCCCACCCGACCACAGAACGCTTGGCCACGCTTAGATCCAGCGATTCACACCCGGAGGCTGTGGTGGATGAAAATTAATTTTTCAAAAGTATGCACCTCATTAAACTTCGGCTTGTGGTTTGCGGTACAGTTCGTAAGTTTTCACCGACGGTTCCGAGTTTTGTTCCGGGATATTCGGGTAAATTCCGTCGATGCTGCGACGAAATGCACCACAATCGCAAGCATCCTGTGGCGGGCAGCCAGAAGCAACACAGCGTTCGCACTAGAGCGGGCTCGTCGCGTCTCGGACGAGGTCGAAGAAAGTGTCCAAACAGTGTGATAAATCGCTACTCAACCTTCATGAGGCATGAAATTTGAGTAATTTGTACAGTTTTTCTTCACCATTTCGGTAAGCTGCCCTCACAGAGCCCTTTTATCGTATCACGCTTGATGATTTGATAAATGATAACAACTTCTTTTCATTTTTATGCGATTTTGAGATAGTTTTGTACATTTAATGGTTCAATTATAACTATAGCAAAGAGCCGTATTATTCGAAGATATTTTAATTTAAAAAAAAAAAGATCAGTTTAATGTATAATCATTTCATTGAACTGTTTAACATCTTGATTTTTATTTTTATTTTGCACTACTATGTGTCACTATTTTCTTAAAGTTGTGAACCACCAAAAGCTTCCCATTTGAGGAGCATTGCAATCAATCACAAAAAATATTAATCAACACGAAGCAACATTGCTGCTCATCCATATGTACTGAAATGTCTTGTTTTTAATGATACCATCAGGCACAAAATGCTCAAAATATGTTCCACAAGCTGTTGGGTTGGGCAAGAGTTCGTAGAACCCCACCTTCAATCACGTTAAAGAACCGCACTTGTCAATGCAAAGCAGACGGCTGCAAACATTTCGTTTAACCATGCAGCCCCCCAGCATGACAAGGTCGGCAGAATTATTTACATGCAATAAAAACCTACACTTTCACACTACCAACCGGAAGTGCAAAAGCTTCACAAAAGGAAAAAACAAACAAATGCACACACACACAGATCGACACGAGGAAAATGGAATTTTTGTCTGCTTGTAAAAATCAAATCTTGCCTCTAGGACTCTGAACCTGGTATCCAATGTTTTCCGTACGTGACGAGTGTTCGTGTCGGGTGAAATTGATTAAAATCCATTCCACCAAGAAAGGGGAACGGCCAAGCCTAGAGTGTGCGAGGAGCACGAGCCAGCCAGAGAAAGCTTGCAGTTCGGAGAATGTCTCCATTCTTCGAGCACTTCCGGCCAATGCAACCCACCCGTTGCGTTGCAGACACAAAATCTGGAGTTCTGTGTTGTGTTCCTGCGACCACAACAGTACGCCTGGTGAATGTTATTCCACCGACGTGGTGTCGTCAGGGGTAGTAACGCGCACACACACTGAACTGCAATGAACATTGAAGACGTCTCCTTCGCCCTATACCGTTACACTGGCGGTGCCAGATGCTGCGATGCCGGAAGTGGAATGTAGGAGAATTGTTCCATGTCATGTAATAGTATGCTGGTATGTAGGGCACGGTACTACGATATGGTTCCAGCGCCACCGAGGAGATTATTATTGGATTTACCAAGCACGGGTACGTGTGATTATGGCTTTGATTGTTTCCTACAGGGCACCATATGTTAGTACCGAGTGTATGCTTAGTTTGGGCTAGTGTGATGTGGTAAACTAGAATGGACAAGCTGCCTAGTAGCATGCGGCACTTATGATCCGAAATGGAAGTGAAATTTAAATTACCTCATCGAGAGAACTCGTTCCAATCGTTCTACCTGGAGGCAGTACGCCTCCTGAAGTACGAGCTGAACCTAATGTAAATCTGGCTTGGATTGATGATAAACTTTACGATTGCAATAGAAATGCGAGAAATTTAATAACTTTATTGAGTAGATAAAAAACGAACGTTGCACAAACAACGTTGGTTGTTTGTGCAATTCGTTTTCACATTAATCTTCTGGGAATAGCGATCTGCTAGGTCACAACGGCCGTCTAATACGGCCGCCGACTTACGGTTCACTAAGAAGGAACGGTTTGGATGGAACTTGAACCTTGAACTCGTGTGAAGACCAGCGCTACTGTCACCTCCACCACTGAACCGCCTCTCCTTTTCATATTATAAAAGGTGAATCTTCCTGTCATGAATTCGGCATCCTCCATCACTTGGCACAACCATTGTACTCTTTCTGATGCTTGCCCCAGCGTATAGCAGGATTCATATCCTTAGAGTATTTCAAGTGTAGAAGGTGTCTTGTGGATCACTAAAGTTCTTGGAGGTCAAAATTTTCTCAAATCCCTTTTTTTCCTTTTTATCAAGCGCTAAAACCGCTTTGCGGTCTTGGCCTGCGGAACCGGTCACGGTCCCGCACCGTCGTCCGTCCAATCCGTTATCCCAGCCTTGATGGCGAATGATTCCACACCATCCTCCCACCTCAATCTGGGCCTACCAAGCTTGCTCTGTCCGTTTGGACGACCTAAAAATACTTTCTGAGCTGGGTCGTCCGGTGCCATGCGTATAACATGGCCAACCCATCGGAGCCTGGCGAGCCTAATTCGCTGCACGACGACGTACAGTTCGTTGTTTTAGCGGCTCCTCCATTGTCCTTCCACACAAATGGGGCCAACAATCCTTCTGAGCATTTTCCTCTCGAACGCGGCTAAGAGGGCTTCGTCTGTGTTGGACAAGGGTTCTTGTCTCAGAGGCGTATGTGAGTACAGGGACTATAAAGGTACGATACAGTCCCAGCTTCGACCGTCGTAACAGGTTTTTTGAGGTGAGATGTTACCTCAGGCTGTAGAATGACCGGCTGGTCATTCTCCTAGCTGGGCTGGTCAGCATCCTAGCGCGCAACTTCGTCTCTATGCTGTTTTCGGTGCTGACTTTTGACCCGAGATAGGTGAAGTTTTGGATGACTTCAAATTTGCGGCCATCTATCCGTACATCACCCCCACGTAGTTCCGGATTTCTTAGTAGAGCCCGCTGATAGTGGCACAATTCCCTAGAACAATATAAAATCGACATCCAATTTATAGTTTATGAACGTATCGTTTATAAATAAGTCATAAAAGTTTATGAACTTTTATGACTGAATATAATCCAGCAAGGCTCTCAAAAGTCACATCTGATTTTTCTCCAACGAAATAAGATTGGTAGCTTTAAACATCCAAAGTAAAGAGCACAAAAGTCTACAGAAGAATATTGCTAGGAAGAAATCTTGCAGACTGCATTTAGAACTGTAAAATTTCTGAAGTGAACATAGTTCCTTTTCAAAACAGAATGGAAATAACTCAGGGTCAACTCTTCCTAGAAACTGGATAAACCAAGCTTTTGTCTCATTTGTAGTTTAATTAAAATTCTACTGTTTGGTAAAACAGACTTCTTGAATACTATGTTGCTTAAATTCATAATAATTCCAGAAAACTGTGTTTTTTTAGCCATTGTCCTGTTTTCTTTATTACTGCTTAAATTTAATTTACTTAGTCGTCCGCATTCCTACAACCATTCTTCAATTCCCATCTTAACATTACATCATTATCAAAATCATTACACTTGCCTAATCCTCCTTTTCTTCTTGCTCACGTTTCACCATTCAGCGTGCCAAACAAACGTAAGCTTCCATTAGTTGTTCTACAGCGTTATTCTTTCCTTTCCGGCTTTCCGGAAATTTTATACCAACTAATGCCTCTGTATTCCTTTGGAGCTGGCTTTTTGTCACCTTCGAGCAATCTATTGTGCCGCAACAACTCGAATTACACATTCATTGGACATCTCTCTCGCGCCCAATATTGGCGTCCCATGTTCACGATGTTCCGCAACACCGTCACACCGAGTGAGTTTGTGTTGCTTTATTACATTAACATAATTATGATAAATGAAAATGTTATTACTGGCGCCAACCCTCGAAACGCAACGGTATCACACCGCTGTGCGCGAATACGCGAGTGCGGATTTAATGTGGCTTTATCTTAATAGAATGGAATCCCTCGGCGCTGCAGCAGCCGGGCATTTTGATGCTGTGGGTGTGTGTGTGTGTGTGTGTGTTGAACGTTGAAAGGAAGTTTCCAGTTTTTCGGTTAGTTCACTATTCTTCTAAGCTTTCGCATCGCCTTCAACACACCGGTCGATGAAGCGGTTCGGATGAAGATTTAACGTCGATTTTGCCACTCGAATACTAAGGATTCAGCTGCGAATTCGGCGAAGAACAACTTTCATTTTATTCTGCGCTTCATACAACAAATTTGAAGATCTCGTAGGGTTTGTTTCTTTATTGTTGCCTAAACAGCAAACTACCTCGAACTCATCGGTACGAGATAGATAAAACACGAGTCTTTTGTTAGATAAGTTAAGCCATATTGGCAAACTCATCCGCAAACACTGCTTGTGACTGGACACCGGAAATTGATCTATAAATCACTTATTTTAGTCTGGAAGTTGGAAACTTCCACAACCATTTTACACGAACTACAAAAGTGCGGACATAAATCAAATAAAAAAAAATAAATTTTACCCTTATGCAATAAAAACATTTTATATTGCATTTTTAACAATCTGGTCTTACCGATACCAATCATCACAGCAATTCTCATCATCAAAGGCCTCGCCAAGAGAAACGTCTAAGAAAAATGAATTCTCCCTCCTTGTGGCAACCCCGCACGTAACACAATTAAGTTCGTCCCGAGTGCATCATTATGTCCACTTACAATCAAAACCACACTGCAACAGCTTCCGCACGAGTGTGCGCCAGGATAGGTTGTTTTTTTTTTTGCAAATGTTCTCTAGTGAGTGCAATAAATTGAAAACGATGAATAAAAGGTGGCAGCAAAAATAAATCCTAGCGGCAGCTCCTTCCAGCTGGTAGTAAGTGTCCTTGCTGTTGCAAGTTGGCCGATGCTGTTTCGTCGTACCATAAATTCTTAACACGTTTTTCATTTACCGAAGCTTAGTTGACTTCCCGCGAGCGCAGACAAAATGCAAGTGAGCACGTTTCGTGGAAGTGAAGGTTTGCACTGCTGCTGACTTGTGGTGTTCCTTTATATGCATGCTTCTTTAGAGTACTGAATGTAACTTCTTTTTTTTTTTCTATATAACCTGTAACTTATCCTTAGCTATGGCAAGTCTACAATACTTGTTGACGGCTTTTACATTTTGCACTCGTGGACAACGATTATTCTTATTATGAGAGATGTGAAGCAAATCTGTAAGTGTTGCATGCTAACCAGTCGAGCCTCTAGAGAAGTTTGAGTCGGCAAAAATAGCTTTCTTTTGGATTTATATGAATTTTTAATGTG
This sequence comes from Anopheles maculipalpis, assembly GCF_943734695.1. Lineage (NCBI taxonomy): Eukaryota > Metazoa > Arthropoda > Insecta > Diptera > Culicidae > Anopheles > Anopheles maculipalpis. Next base: position 43,624,828 of record NC_064871.1, on the reverse strand, counting down.
TTTTTTTAGATCTTGGAGTCAAGTAAATTTTGAAAAAGAGTTTACAAGTACAAATAGGAAAAAAGAAACTGTACAAAAGGCTTGTTTGGCAAAATATTCGAAAAACATCCACAAAAAAGGACTTGCAGCAAAATCCGTGAAAATAATACTCAGACCACATACTCAGGCTTGTATCGTACACTATTTTCATTTCTTTATGATGCTCCTAGCATGGGCTTCAGGACGGCTGTAAGTGATTAGCTTTTTTTGGCCACAGTTCATGTATGCAACTTTTTATCACTAAATCGCTAGCTCAAAATCAAGGGTGATCCTGAGACACATTTATGTTAAATTGCAGCTCCTTCCAAAAACAGTAGTAAATGTATCCTAAATATTCTCATCTTCTTGGTTTAACGACCTTCTAGGTCACGCTGGCTATCGTATGGCTTGCTAGACTTAAGGATAATAGTTAATAATACGACGAAGCTGGATAGTCACTGCTCATTACGGGTCTCAGGGTCACCCCTATAAGTAATAAGAAATAATGAATTTCCAAGATATACTACTGAGCCCGAGAAATGAAGTGACTTTTCGTTTTTTTTCTTAAATGATTTTTTATGCCAAATGAAGGTCATCGAAGTAATTCCCTTCCGATGCAATACACCTCTTCCACCTCCCTCGCGGATGTTGGGATGTCCTTTAGTTCCGTCGTCGCACCGGCTTCTGTCTCCTCGATAGTGTCAAAAGGTTTTCCCCGAAGCGGCCGTTTTAGCTTGTTGAACAGCCAGAAATCGGCTGGTGCCAAATCTGACGAATACGGCGGTTGCGGTGGATGCCGGTTGCTGCGGAAAACTCCCTCAAAATGATGACCGTATGGGAGGGTGCACTATCGTGGTGCATAAACCAGCTGTTGTTTTTCCACAAATACGGCCGCTTTCGCCGGATGGAGGTCCGTAACCGTCGCATTACGCTTAGATAGTACTCTTTGTTCACCGTTTGGCCCTTCGGAAGAAATTCCTTGTGAACGACCCCGCGGTAATCAAAGGACACGTCAGCATCACCTTGATTTTTGGTCGGCTTTGGCGCGACTTTGGTTTCTTTTGGTGCGCGAAATTTGACATCCAATGTCACCTTACTTTTCGGACACAGTAGTAAAATATGAATTTAAGAATATGTTTTCTGGTGAAGCGTATAAAATGCATAAACAAAATACACATTCTAATATAGTTGTAATGCATTCTTGACAACAGTTTTTTTTCATTAAAAATATTCAAATGGTTTCCACATCTATAATAATCAGACAGTATTTGTACAATTATTGTAAAGTATTACTTTTTATCTTTTAGCATAATTCTACATCTAGATTCACAAGATTAGTCCCCAAATGACATTTGTATGGAATGTTTGTTTATGATAATAACAAACAAAAACATCTAAAGTATCTGTTCAAATCGCTAAGTCCAACATTGCTAAATAAATAGGAAGTCAAAAGCACAACAATAGCATGTTTCGGGAAAAAAACGATGGTATTCCTATTTATAAATGTGAAAATAAGTGCGAAAAAAGTTGTTTTTCAACAGAAAATCATTCTCCGGTCAAATAAATAACACACATTTTAATTTATTTTCATGGTGCAAACACAGACATTTCCTTCCAAAAGCCAAAGCATACACCGGAATGTGATAAACATTGTATGATTTGTTAGATTAAGCTCTCTGTATTTGTGATTTTTTTTTTGGGAAAGGGTTGCGATCACGTTGATGAATTAAATATCCAAACAAAGAGATATTGTACGCTGCCTGAACAAGTTTCATTCAACAAAAATGATTTTAAATTATTTATCAATCCACTGTTTTCAGAATCCACTCTCTTTCAGCGGCACATTAATTAGAAATTAGCGTAATACTTCCCCAAGGATTTAAAACTCCAAATAGTTTTATATCAGAAGTTTGAAACAAATATGATTTTTTTGCAACACTGTCAGCTAGTACAATCATAGTTAATAGATCATAACTTTATCAAGCAACATTATTTTTACTACCGTTTCAATCATGTCGTGCAATGGTTTAGGTGTTCTAGCAGGAAACCCATTCCGAATGGTTATGAATGAATGAGAACATGCCGGAATGTATTTTCCTAAACTCGAAAATCAATCCTCCCAACTCTCCCACACTGTCTCTCAAACGATAAATTGCTGATGCAGAGCTACTTTTCTGAATTAAATTACAACTTCCTTCGTTCAGTCACACTTTTCATCACAAGAGGTGTTTTCAAAAGTTTTGTTTCAACTTGTTAAAAATCTTTTTATCTCGTCCGTATCGCAAGACGACGCAACGAAGCGCTTTATCTCGTTCGTATCGTAAACCTTTGAAAACTGGGCGTAGAATTCAATTTAAAGCTTTCACTACAAACCACCATGTGCCACCCAGAGCTTTCCACCAACACGGGGCGTACAGTTCACTTTGAACAACTTATCAAATCAAACCAGGCTATATAACTTTGAAGCTGCAGCTTTCAACCATAACTCTTACTTTGGAGTGTAGCTTCTTCAAAATCTCCACAGGGCTGATTGTAGCTCAGGAATCATACCGTCCTCTAAAGTAGGGCATCAAGTTAAAATATGTTTCACAGTAGCAAAATGCATACCTCCTTCCCACTTCGCATACAATTGTCTTCGGCATCAATAACGAAAGAGCTGCGTTGTTCTTTTGTGCCGCTCGCCACGCGCAAAATAACTTAAAATCGAAACCAAAACTTTGTTCGACAAACAAAACCAACCAACGCTCGTTGGTCCACCGCGCATATCTTCCGCAGTGCCGGAAGATAAATCGTACTTCCTGTCTGCGATCCCACGGCACGCAATTCCTGCATCCTGTACTGGATCTCTGGCTCCTAAATTACGACCACTTCAATCCGAGCAGTGTGTACCCGGGAAGCAAAACAAACAGTACATAAAATTTTATGGATTTTTGATGAAATTAATTAATTTTCAATTAGCCGCTTGATCCAGCTCCTGGCAGGATGCGTGCTGTTGCGTTCTTCTTAGTAGAAAATTCCTCGAACCCCAAAAAAGCAACCAGGAATTCCCTGCTGCAAAGTCCAGAAACACGGTAAAGATGTTCTGGGATATGGGAATAAGTTTCCTTCCGGAGTAAGACTGACTGTAAGAGTAAGACGATTGTCAGCCAAGCACGGGATAGGAAAGGTTTTGGCTCTGAACGCGATGTGCCGAATTTTACTTAAGCAGCTACCGCCTCGAATGTGCGCTCGGTGTCCTAATAGGGATGATATTGAAAGGTATAGGAAAAATACACAAAAAGCAGGAGCATATTCTGTCAAGAACCACAGCTCTCAGCAGAGTAGTAGTTGCGACGGTTGTCCGTCCTGGTCTCAGCTGGTGTTTCACTTCCAAGCCAAAAGGGCAAGCAGCAAAGAAGTTGCTGAGCACTGAGCCACGTTAAAGCTCCATCAGATGGTTTCGTGGTTGAAGCGAACCAGAGAGAATTTTTCATCACAGAAAACTATTTCGTGGAAAAGCGAAGAAATGCGTTTACAAAATTAATACAATAGTAGCACGGTGCAAACAAAGACTTAAGGTCTTGATAAATGGAAATAATTTCTAATGTTAGACGACAACGAGTGTGTACGGAAGGACTTTCTGTATTCAAAAACTGCAATATTACGTGGAATGGCACCAAATTTGTTATTTTTTCCTGAAATTTTGTGTAACATTTCTCCATAGTGAAAACTGGCAAGAATGTTAGCTTCCACGCGCCTGTCGATGAAACGAGCGTGGATCTCGCGTTCCGAACTAGCAGCATCTTGCTCTTCTGCGGAAGCCCAGCCGTAGCCTAAGTACGAAACATGAAAATGCAAATTATAGTGCTTCTTTCGTATCCATTCGAAATCCGGGAATGCCGGAATCTCGGCAAACGATGCAATGAGTGCAATGCAAAAGGGCCGGGTGTCGAGAGACAAAATATGCAACAAATAAGTGACACAACGGTTGGCGCCAGAACTAACCGGCTGCCCACCGGAACAAGGAACAAGGGACTTGTATTGCGCCCGGTAGATAATGCTTATTTGTATGTTTTGGTATTTGCTTGCACCAGGAACGGTTGGTACGCGTGCATGTTTGCCGGGCGAATGATTTAATTCATTTAACATGCGCAAACACAAAGTGTGCGAGATGAAAGGATTGCCATTCAATTTGAGTATGAGAGAACAGAATGTCTTTAATGTGCGCTTCATCGGTAAGATTAAAGCTCAAATCATTCCCGCAAAAAAAACCTATTGAAACTGCAACTCTTTCGATTACTCATTGGAGTTCTTTTGCATCGGATGGCTCTCCTTAGTATCGTAAATAAAGTTACTTATCTATCAAATTTATGCTTTGGAACTTATCAATTCGCACAACAGCCACTGCTTGATTGCTCATCGGTCGACTGGTGCTGCTCCACTTGTACAGCAGATGCACAACGACGCGAATGGATGCATTACAAAATTTAAATAATGCATCATTCATCAGCGCCTTTCATCCCATCCACCCAGCACTAGTGCTATGTCGCTGACTAATTGTATGAACAGCTCTGCATCTTTTTGTTTCTTCTGCTTGTTTATTCATTTACTACACAAAAGTACAGACGCGTTTGTTCCATTTACTGCCGGTATGAATCAACGGAACTTGCTTTATTCTCTCAGACGATGCTCATTTGCCCGTGTGCCAGTTCGTTTCCTATTAGTCAAGACATGCAAAATGAGATCGATAGTGGTTAAGAAACTTTCAAACCTCAATCTGACGGAGAAGGTAAGTAAATAATGGTTAAGTGGTTAAACAATAATTATAGACAGATTTGAGCAAATGACATCAAAAATGACAAGCAAAACTTTTGTTTTAAATTTCGTAGTGACGGCCAGGCCGTATTCCTTAAATTCTAATCTTATATCTAGCTTTACAATTCATTAAACTTATATGCTATTAAGAGGGTAGACATTTCCTTCTCCCTCAATTCAAGTAAACCTTATCCCGGGTGAGCTCGGTTGTGGATGTTGTTGCTGCCAGGTATGGTTCTGATGCTGTTGTCCTTTCTAGTTCCAGGGGGTTAGCGCCTCTTTGGAGCATCGTGCCATGGAGACTGGAAACAGGCTCCTAAGAAAACCCGCTTTGTTGCGGATACTTTGCGATGTTTGCAATTCCATTTCGTTGCCAGCATTTGAACGTTGTGGCTGGAGGCTCCACTATCGCCAGAACGCACGAGTCAGAAAGCCACTACAACTTTGTTAAGCTACAGTAGCATCTAACTCACGCGTTCCGACAACAGTAAAGCTGTCAGTCACAACTTCACGTCTCCCAAACCTAATTCAATTGGTTCAGTGATCTAGTATTGTCGCTGGCCACAATAGCCACAATAACCTTTTAAGGTGACTGTAGAATCGAATCCAGGCATTCCGTCAATGGCAAGGTCGCCAGATACAACTTTAGATCTCCTAAACCAATTTGTATCTGGTGCATGTCGATGCCACCGTCGCGATACAAAAAAAAAAACAAATAAACATAACAAACTCCAATCAGCCAATAGGACAATAGTGCATAGTGAAGGGAACATAGAACGATTCTCATCTCTTGGGCGAAGTCAAAAAGAATCCGCGCACATTCTTAGTCCTTCTGTCCAAGGATATCGCGCATCGGCACCGCCGGGGATCTTCCTGATGCCCGAACGGCTGCTAAGAATCCAGATTTAGCCGAATCAAACTCCACACAAGACCAGAGGATGTGAAATGTTTCTGATCGATGTTAATTTTAGTCTGTAAAAAAACCACAACAAATAGGGGAAACAAAACTTGCACTTAAAATCTAAGTTAAACTAACTAACTTAGCTAACCTATGCTTAATCTAGAAGAAAAAAAAAATACTTTACAGAATTTAACTGATCTAAAAACAGTCGAGGATTGTATCATCATTATTGTACAAGCTCTTGAACAATACTGCTGCAGCTTTGACTGCATCTTCTGTGATAATTTAGATAAGTTTTGTTGAGAAATTCATCAATTTTCATCTCTTTAATTGTGTATTCTGCGTAATTCATTTGTTCTGAACCACAGAGGTACCTTTAAAATCATTTTCAGGATTTGGTTTTGTTTGAAAACATCACATAATTATATAGTTTCCATTCATTTTCCTAAAAAGCGCACAAAGAGTTCAACCTCTTCAATCAGGTGTTCCTTATGACCCATTGCTAATATCAAGAGTGTGCTCTACTACATAGGTTTTTTTATTCTTATAGCACTGCCTGCAACGCAGCACAAATAGTGTTGTAAAACTTTATTGCAAGATCAATTTAAGCTAAAAAAAAACAAGTATTTCCCTACGATTCCTTTCAACCACACAAGCTTTGCCAAGCAATCCACATAATCCCTTCGCTTAAAACAAACACGACATTGGCCCTATAAGCACCACACCAGGCAAACAAACACCTTCTACAAATTCGTGCACGTCCGTGGACATTCTAATAACAATAAATTTTATTGCTTGCTAAAACTTGGTCCGATTGACGTGCTGCAGCAAAACCGTTTGTAATAATTCTCAAATTGGGTCGTTTAAGCGGCAGAACAAAACACAAGCACACAGAGAGAGAGAGAGACACATGCGTTCGCCTTTACATTAATTGGACTAATTCCAAATTTATTGCACTTTACACACCAGCTTGTTAAGTTGGATTTAATCGTTCCCGCGCTTCCCATTCTCGGGGTGAGGTGTGCGCTCGCGAATCGAGAACCATTAAATCCAATTAATAAACCAACTTTTACCAGCGTTTCCTCGCATCCCCAGATGCGTGCTGGGGTTCTTAGTGGAAATGCACGGAAAAGAGCAGAACGAGACCGAATTGATTGTTAATATCGCCAACGGGACCTCATCGGTCGACATCGGGTCTTGGGGTTCGATTGGACTGGTTGTTTCCCGAACCCCGGTGTGCCACGTTTTAAGCTCGCCAACCTGTTTCTGTGGGACGATAAAAATTAATTTAATTATCTTATTCCTCATTTTTCCCCGCATGCTTGACTCCGCACCGGCGGGTCGATAATGAAACACGGCGACGATATTCCAAGAGTTGGTTGGATTGGGTGGCGTCAAGATATGACCACTTCTTTAAGATCTTCCTCTCACGATAACTCCTTGAAGCATCGGTTTCGAAATTGAGCTTATGGGGGTTGTTGGATTTGATCGTAAATGGGAAAATTATCACGACTCCTTTAAACAAGTAATGGGTGCAGACGTGTCAAGTCACGCGAACTCTTCGTTCGGTCAGACATGAACCGGTTTTGCAAGATTACTTTTATACATTTCCTTTTATTAGTGCAGTTTTGTAACCGTTTTTATTTTAAAGACGCTTCATCAATTAACGCAACATCTTCATAGGAAGATGTTTATCGATGACTTAAAATTATTACCTCATAAGATGTATATTCTAAATCTAAAACAGTCGGAGTTCTTGCTTACAGTATGATAATTAACACGTTGCTCTAGTCATTAACTTAAGGTGTGATAATTGGTAGTCATTTTCAAACTGTCTTGTCTCACTTCAACAGTCAAACATAAAATCATTTCAGTAAAACTTTGGTTTGGACGAAAAAAGCAGATCCCTAGCAAATTGGGTACCGCCTCCATTTGAACCTAACGCCTCTAGTTGCACGAGTTTAATAACAGGTTCATGTTCGGCTGCCACGCACTGTAATCTGTCGACATGATGGATTATGCAAAGCGGTGCAACTGTCATATCGCTATCTGCGAAGCGAATCTTCCCCTTTGACAGCTTACACCCTGGAAGGATTGCTTTTATTTTGGGGCAACAAATTCCCCCAAAATGTACCGAGACAAATTCTATCACGATTGCTTATCATGTCCTGTACGAGCTCGCACCGTTGTAAGCCTGGTCTTTAGTGCCTGAGGCACATTTTGCGCGAGATTTCCAGATGTGATCGCGCTGCAATGATGCCGTTTGCCACGCCTCATGTGTTTCGTGTACGAGGAATATCCCCAGTGGGGGTTTTGGAGCCCTTATCTGAGAGGGTTGCAAACCTTTTAGAAGATTTTTAACGCTTGTACGGTATCATCCCATTTTTGGATGTCTTTAATCGTATTCAGTTTCTTAAAATTATGAATTACCGCATGTACCTCTCTGCTTCTACCGGTGTGGAAGATCGTCACACCATGATGTAAAATAAAATAAATTCAGTTCAGCCAAACTTTCCCGTGTACTTCTTGGTGAGGACACGAAGTAGTAACAAATGCCACCGGAAGAGTGCGTCGCTACAAAACGCCTCTCTTTTGAATACGAAATTAAGTTTAGGCCACAAACTGCGAAAAACGTTGAGCAAGTGTATTCTTTTCACCACTGTTTGAAGTTGTTGTTTTTTAACTCACCTGTCATGCTATTTATTGCTCCACCTTATCCGCCCGGCAGGTTGTAGAGCAAGTTGTCGTCGTTTTTTTTATTTATTTTCGTTTTCCTTTCTCAATTTTGTTGCTCGTGTTACTGCTGCTGTTTGTGACACTTGCTAATTTCTTTACATTTTCTTTCACTTTCAACCACTCTTCCACCCTAAAGGCTCGTTTAGTCTCCAGGTTGCCTGTTCACATTAAACTTGCCCCACAACACAGGTAAGGGCAGGCAGACAACAGTGAGCAACACATTTTAAAAATAACGTCCATCTTCGCTCCACGGTGCTGTCAAACAATGGGGAAAGAAATAGGGCATTAATTCTCCGAATTATTGGCCAAAAAAAAAAAGTTCCGTCAAAACTGGTCCGCCGTGGGAGGTAGCAGGCAGGACCTGCTGTGGACCTAAGTGGTTCAGTGGTACCGATAAATAACTCAACGCAACAAGATGCTCAACTTTTAATTTACTCGCTCGCATAGTACCCGGGAACATTCTGCGAAAAGTTAGGAAAGGAACATTTTCGGGACTAAGGCATTTTTGTTTGCTGCTGCTGTAATATAAGCATCTGATGTGCCCAGGATAGCTACATTTGGATCTGCAGCGTTCAAAATTGGCATACTTTTTTAGATGTAATGACATCCCTGGGATTGTGTAAGTTGAGATATTCGCCCCAAAATTAATCTGTTAGCTGTTTAACAGATCTCCCCAGTCTGTTCTGGGGACAAACATCGTTGACCAAGCATTTTTTTCTTGATGTTCGCGAATTACAAGTAGTCATTGGGTGCCAAGTCAGGACTATAGGGCAGATGACCCATCAATTCGACATTTTGGCCGGTCAAATGAGCGATAGTTTGAGTTGATATGTGAGACCTGTTGTTCGTTTTTCAAATTCCTCCGAAGCCTTCTGACAAACAAATTGTGATGTACCATTTAGAATTGATCGTCCTAAGTTCTTCAAGCGGAACTGTCGCCATTGATCCAGTTTTGCCGAAGGGACAGCCGACCATTTGCTTCGAAATGCTTCTTCCACGGATAGCTTTCGTTGGGATTGGCTCGAGTTTGAAGACAATTGATCAACCACACGGTTGATTGTTATTTTGTTTCGGGCTCATACGCGTAGATCCATAATTCGTAGCCTGTTACGATCTTAGAAATATCTTTTGAAACACCATAATCGTATTTTTTCAACATTTTCTTGCACCAATCGACACGAGCCTTTTTTTTTGAGCGATTGTCAACCTGTGCGGAATCCAACGACAACACATTTTTGTACGGCCAGGTGTTCTGATTTGTTCCGTTTGTTCAAGTCAATGTAAACATCACAAGTGATGGTCGTACGTCAAAAATTTGTGAGTGTGATTATGCTCCAAAATGTTAAACTTTCGAATAAATATATCAGATTGCATCTGGCATCACTTCTTGTCGTCTAGGCCAGAAATATATGTAGCAACCCACGTAGTTGTTTAGAAAACAATTTCAACTGCTGGGAGCAGTTATATTTTCACAAATGAATTGAAAATTGCATGGCAATATTTAATTCATTTATATTTCTAGCTCTACTTTCTATGATAAAAGTATCCACAGAACAAACAAAAACCGCAAAACACAGATTGAGCAATCCTTTTCAGTTTAAACCCAAAGCCGGATCCATTCAAACTGAATTAGACTAATTGAAAATATGTGCCGTACCTCATCGGTCAACCGACAGAAAGCTGAAAGGTTTTTTTATTTGTTCGATGCACTCTCATCAGTTTTTGCTGTCACTTTTAACTAAATTGATACCGCTTTCAACTACATAAATGAGAAAAATGCATTTTTGAACGAAAAAACCTTAAGCGAATAGAAGCTTCAGCAGATTCCCGAAAAAAATATCCATCCATTCAAAGCAAACAGTTTGCTACCGGCAACCTGTGTCAGTATTTTCAATTTCAAACCTCCATCGCCATTTGAGACAATCGCGCCTCAACGATGACAGCATTTGTGGAACATTTGCGATTGAAATTATGAAAAATTCTTCCCCAGCGGGCTCGCGTGCTTAGTTCCGTCCTACTCCGCTATAGACCGTTCACATCACCTGGAGATGCTGTTTTCCCACAGCGATCCTAAAGTGATCCACGACCCACCCACCGGGCCGGGAATATTTTAAGCTAATAATAAATGCTAACAACGGCACGTAATCATTCCTTTCCTTGGTGCGATAACGATCGACCAACGTTCCTTTCCTGAAGACAACCGGCAAACCGTGACGATTTCTTCAGCCGTGTAGTGCCACCGTCTTGCAACGGCCACTTTATATGCAGATGGCAGATGAAGAAAAATAACGCTCACTTAGAGTGTGGTCGGACAGGCAAAATGTGTCCACTCACTGCAAACGAGCACTCGACAAGCCACTTCTGCTGACAGTGGACTAGACGTGAGTGTACGTGAGATGAAGCTTTTCCTTCAGCACAAGCCAAAGCCTTTTTCGCATCGGGCGATCCCAATGTTGCAGCAGTTTCGGAGTTCGGGTCCACCTCAAACCGAACCGAACTCCAATCCAAGGGTAAAGTGAAAATTTCCTATTCCTAGTGCTTAGAACAAATCACTTCCGTTTCCTTCCGCAGACAGCAAACTGCTTCAAGTCCAAGTCGAGTTCACCGCCAAGCGAGTCCCGGGCAAGGCAGTACTACACGAAAAACTAGTGACCAGAATAGATGATGAGCTTTTTCGTCTGAAGGAACCGGAACGGCGAACGATCGCGGTTTGTTCTCCGGTTCTCGAGGTTAGGGCAGGGTTGGAGCACAACTTTGTTCTGCATATGGGATTCTTTCTACCGCGCAATGTGCAGCTGCAGCCAGAGCAAACATCCGAAGAGAAAGCGGGTTTGCAGAGGTTACAGTAGAAGGACATTTGCGCTTCCGGCCACTTTGATGTGGTGGCGAATCTCGAGTGCCAAGAGGGGAAGCAACCATTCGTTTATTGTTTATTTATTTTGCTGTCAAAAACATTTGCAAAATGTATGCAGGCCAGTTCTTGGGGTAAGGTTAGTTCCGAGCGGGTTTTTTTTTTCTTACTGGCTATCTCTTTAACTTTTACGTATTTTCAGAACAAATTTTAAAGCATATAGAGAGCATTTTTTCAATTAACTTGCTATTTTCATATAACATTTTCGTCCGTAACATTGTTCAATAATCATCGGTCGAAAGAATCCCACATAAAAGGAGTATTGTTTCCAAATCCTGGAACTTTTCGAAGCTTAAATTGTTCATTCTTTACCCATTTGCCGATTTCTTGTTAAATGAAAGCTAGCCTGAAATTATCGCCCGTATCGCATCAAGTGAATTTTTATGGTTTTTCACCGAGCTATCGAGAGCTTTCTCACTGTCCGCCAGATTCGTCCTACGACACCATCAACTATCCACGGTCCGGGCCGGTCATGTCAACGAGATTATCTGATCGTTTCGGGTAAATATTGCAGGTTTGGCGCACATCGAACGATAGTTGCAAAGTATTCCGCCACAACTACCACTGCCACGAGAGAATTGAGGATGCTATTGCTTTGGTCAGCAAGCACGAACACGAGAATGTGTAAAACACAAGGGATGCAATATCGATGAAGCTGTAACCGATACGAAATGCGAGCAATTTATTTTCGAATCTGCAGCAGACTGCAGCAGTTTCGGTTGCTCGAGTAAATAGGAAGGTTGCGACCACTTTGAGATATTTATGTTTTTGAATCAATATTTCTATAAAATGTTTGTTATTTTTGAACTGGAGAGCTTAGTTTTGTAGTTGAAATTTGTTTGCACAAACAATTAAAATTTTGTTAATTTTGTTTTATTTTACGAACAACAATGACTTCTGTTCATTTGAAAAAAAAACCGTTAAGTGCCTTTTAAAAAAGTTTTATTGTAGAAAAAAACTCTCAACTACCCAATTTTTTTACTCAAATAATATGATTTTGATTAAGCCATCCAGTGAAACACTGTTCAAAAAAAAGGAAAACACGCAACAACTTTGTTCGTTAATCCTTTATGACCACACACACACACGCATTACGCTGCTGTACAGTATCGTGAAGCGCATTCGAAATGTGGTTAGCGCCACGCCTCTGTGCTGTGGCGTGTGTTAAAGTTTCGCTCGTTCAAACATCAAATCCATATTCTACGGGTACCGCACGGATGTCAGCATTTGAGTGCATTTGTTTGCATTTGTTGGTGTGCATGCTCCGACTGAAGGTCGCACATCAGCCAGCCGGGTGATTGATGGAACTTCCTCCCCAGTGGACGAAAACTTCCTCCCGAACTGTGACCTGCCAGTATACGGTTGCAGTTTGCTGCAGTCCACAGCCCGCACTTGGTTGTGTAGACCTGGTTGGACCAATTTTACAGCGCACTAAACGCGATGCCGTGACACCACCGATGATCGGTCGGGTTGCCAAGTCGGGTTGATTGCGTCCACTCGATGTGTAACTCGTTCGTACGTCAACGTCAGCTAAATCTTTTCGATAAAACGCACAAAGCACATAATACGGAACCCCTCGTAGCGTGAACCCGTGTATCGGAAGAGTTGATTTAATTTTTAATTTGCACCTTCCACCAGTGCATTGATTGTTTTTCGACGCCCGAATCACCCGTCAAGGAAGGTTGTGGACGTTGGGCTTTGATGCACCTCATTTGCAAGCGGAATTGTAACAGGCAGTGTTGCAATGCCACGAGAGTACGTCGAGCTAAGTGTACGGAAATTTAGGATTCGCAGTCGATTTAAATGAACTGTCAAGAGTGTATCCTTCCAACGAGTGTTTGCTGCAATGTGCTAACGATTAATGGTCACATAGCTGTCACAATGACCGGGTGTCGATGCGGTGCACTTTAATGGATGTAGGTCCTAGCCTATCGACAGGCTGAAGATTGATGATTGAGACCACTCCGCGTAATGTAATGTGGTCGACAAGTAAACAAAAGTTGACTTCACCTCACTTTCTTGCATCTATTCTGAGTGCACTATAGGGCAGTAAAGAACTGTTGCAAGTAATTAGTTTCGAAAATCTTGGCTTGTCTTTCCGTTAAATTGACAGAAACTGAGAGCATACTGCGTTGCGGGCGGGTTAAGTGCTCATATTTCACTAGCAGCATCGATCGTAAAACAACAGAGGAAAACTGTACTGTAAATAGTAGCATAATCACTCGTGAACTGAAATTATGCTACACATTTTCTCACGCTTACCACAATTTTTCAAGAAAATTCCTCAAAAATAAAATGGAATCTAACACCCATTTTGGGCCAATTTGTATACACTCGTATTGCTGACAGAATATTTTTATGTTTTAATCGTGCGCTTCATAACCACCGGTACACAACCATCGGCCATAAAAACGCACCAACCTCCTTCCGCCGGCACCATAGCACGTTCGGATCTGTCACCCAGGCTCAACAGGACGTCTTTGATACAATGTAACGATACCAGGCGAGCAGTTGGAAACCCATCAAACCTTGGAGCATTGGAGCACACAAAAAGAGTTCCACCACCACCACCACAAGCCAACGGGAGAGTCGTAAAAATATTATTTATTTCCACACATCCGCCATTGGCACGAGGGCTTTGCGGGTTCGTACTTCCGGGGCATACAACGCACAGTGGTGTCCCTCTTGGAGTGGCGCCAACGGGCAGAATATGGTTTGAACTCGCACTCCGTCCTTCATGCGCTGGCAGCAACAAATCAACAGAATGAATTACCTTCTCCACATCACACTTCAACAAGGCCTCTTACACGTGTTTGTGTGTGTATACGATTATGCCATGCCTACGCAGCAACGTGCCTCGGTGAAGAATAAAAATGGCAATATGCGTTAATAAATAAAACTTTTTACATTTATGGCAATTGATTAGCGGAGGGCACGGATTGAAGGGATGTACCTTTTGCACCTACGATTAAATTGGCCCCAATTAATGTGAGATTTATCAATGCTTTTGCTCACGCATTGCCCTATAAATGGAGAAACATTAAAATGGGCCGTAAAAGGGTGCTTCTGTTTAAATTTCGGTTTATGTCTGTTTGTTTTCCTTTTTCTATTAATTTGAAATGTGCTATTATCACCTTTAATTTGATTGTTTTTGGACTGAGCACGCTAAACCATCTAAGGATCAACACCCGACAGTAACGATTTTTGAAATGAAATTGAATATAAAAGGCTGAAATGATATCATATTGATTGTGATTGATGTGATTGAAAATTGATTTTATGATTATTACAATGACCGCGGGGGCGGCCCGGTGGTGTAGGTGACAGCGACGCCGATCTTCAAACGGCAGGACCGGGGTTCATATCCCTTCCGGATCGTCCCCCCGTAGTGAGGACTGACTATCCAACTACTTGGTATCGGCAGTCTAGTGAGCTATTTCGATGGCCGGCATGGCTTTAGAGGTCGTTAAGCCAAGAAGAAAAAGAAGAAGATTATTACAATGAATGATAATAATTTTATCACATGAATCACCATCTAGTTTATACTAACTAAAACAATGATTTGTTAAGAAAGAAGACAACATGTTTGGTTCTCATATGTAACTCATATTTATTGTTTATTTCAAATTATTTTCCCCAGCGCCAAAAGTTATGCAATGTGTGTTACAAGTTGTGCAAGAACCTTTGTACAGTTTAGTTTTGTTGTTAATTTAGAAACATTCCCAAGCGGTCACACGTTATAGTAATATTTTATTTGATTTTCTGTTGATTGTAAAAAAAATCTCGTTTCCTACTTCAAAACTTAAACACAAGAGCAAGGTATCCTGCTTTACGTTGTACATAAGAACGATACGTGATTTTGCTGTTTCTGCCACAAAAGTTGCCAACCACGCTCGCCACCTTCCAAGACGCAAAGTAAACGGAACTTTAGAATGAAAGCCTACTCAAAATCTGAAATAACCACCGAGAAATCCCTGAACTAATTATAGAAAGCTCGACCAAACCAGAGACCCAACGGAATCTGGGCTGCACCATGCTTCACCCTGGATAGCTCTGTCTCGCTCTGTTGCACCTTTTCTGGTGGTTGAAAAAAGTTGAACGCTGTAAACGTTGGCCGGAATCAACCGTAACTCGCAGTCCTGCAAAACCCTTCCGGGAACGAGAATTCGCGCTGGGGTACGAAACTTTTCCAACAACAACCACAGCACAAAAAAAAAGCACGACTCCCCAGGCCTAATGCCCAGCTCCGTAGTTGCGGGTGGTTGGATAATTTCCTTCTAGGGTCGCTGCTAGTCCCTTTTTAAGCAAAAGGGTTTGAAAACTGCGTGAGGTAATTTGATAACTGGGAGCAACAAAAAACCCCTCCGGAACACATTCTTCAAATATTTTACACAGCTTTTCTTTTAGAACCATCTTCAAGAAATCAAGCGGAAAGCTAAACAAAAAAAAAAGACGGTATTCCTCCCATTTTGTGGCCATTTTAAAATGCATCAGATGGCTTACCGGTACCGATGCTCATTATTAACTTATCACTTTCGCCCTTGTGCGTTCGCTGGCACTGTACTGGTGACTAATTAACTAGTCTCCTTGGGAGGGAAACAAATTCACGGAATGCAAAAGAAAAAGCACAACACAAACCCACCCCACACCCGCAAAATGGTTCGCTCGCGTGGTAATTAGTACCCTCCCGTTGGAGTAATTTTGATTAAATTTTGTGCAACATGTTATCAAATCACTTTCGGAACATTTTCGCCACCTCCGTGAAGCGGAAGTAAGTCGATGGAAATTAGGCAAGGATAAGGTACCGGTATTCTCAGTGGACATAATGGCACGTAGGAAAACACGAATCTTCCATAAAACGTTATGGGCAAAGATTGCGTCGTAATGGTTTCTACAGAGTGCTGGCAAGGCCAACATTTGCAGACGCTATTTCCGGAGATGGATTCTAGAAACACATCTACCGATACCTTATGTTCATTGAATTTTCGAGAAAAATGATATATTGTACGAATCCCGGTTGGTTTCGTCGAGATGCACTTCCTTTACGACGGAAAGCCGGATGACATGGCTTTCATTTATTCAATAGGTTCGCTTCATGTAAATTTAACCATTATGTAAGTACTTCAAGGAAGTACACACAGAATGCTCGTGTCTGTCAAATGGCTGTTAAATGGTTAGTAAAATTTAGAAAAATATAGTAGACTTCATACGCATTTTTGAGCATAAATGAAAAACTCCAAAATGTGATGTTCTTTTCGATCTAAAAAAATCTATTGTTTACCGAGAAGGAAAAAACTTGGAAAGCCTTCAAAACAATCTGCTCAGTAACTCAATTTTAAAGGTCAAACGAAGCTGTTCCGCAAACAAACGTCGTCCTACGTTGTTTTTTCCCCTAACCTAGGGTACGATCAAATTATTCCAAATCGTTATCGAGAGACAATTCCAAAAGTAATTACTTTTAATCATCATAATAATCGGTCAGCCAGTGTAGCTTTGTCCCCTCGTATACCTTTCTGAAGAGATTTACCAGCGCGTTGAACACAGAGTTCCAAAAAACCGTTTCTCCACCAGAAGCTAAACCTCGCATTCCCAAAGGCATTGGGAACCTGAGCGCTGCGCGTTGGGTGATAAATACCGATAACGAAAATCAACTTTAAAACCATTTGCCAAGATTGTTAGTTATGTGTTGTAACGGTTCGGTGTGGTATATCGTGCTGTCTGCCAAAACGGCAGCAAACCACAGCTTTCTGAGAGGGAGTAAGTTTGCGAAAAATGACTCCTGTCCCTCCGATAGCCCACCATTACCTGCATCGCACCAATCTTTGTCCCTGCTTATCCTTTTCGACAGACGACAGTGACCTTTTGCTGTTTACTATGGGTAAAAACGTTTCAGTATGCTTGGCATCACTGCTTGACAACGCCAAGGGTGTAGCTTTGAGACATTTTGGACGCTTTTTTCGCAATGGGAAACGCTTAATTTCTTTTTGGGTGCCGTATCCGTCGCTGGAAGAAATTTCGCGGCCAATAACTTTTCATTGCCTTATAATTTAGTCGGCGTGATGGTGTTATTGGGTGTTTATTAAGAGCTTATTACAGGCTCTCTTCGTTACAGTCGTGAGCATAACCGGGTGTGTGGTGCCCGGTATCGATACGGGCGGGGAGCTGGTCCACGGCACCAGCAAACAGAAGAAAGCTATAAGTGGTACACAAATTGAGAGAAAAAAAATCCTATGAAACTATGTAGCCTTTTTCGTTCTAATTGGTATTTTGTTTAAATTTTAATGAATGTGTCAACAGCGTTTTGGTGGATTTCTAAACTTTGTAAAAAAACCATAAATGCGTCGAACTGACCCTTTTACATTGTCTCGATATCCCTGCTTGATGTAACAGTGATAGCATACTTTCAGACACTTCATACCATTTGTACCTCTTCCTGAACCTTATTGAACTCGATAAGGAGGCGTCCATAAATGACGTAACGCCTGAGGGGGGACCCTCTACCATTACAATTTGTTACAAAAGGGGGGCGGTGGTCCACTCCGTGTTACGTAACAGAAAGTAACATGCAACTAAAATTAACGTTGGTTTTTTTTACGTCGATTATCCCAAAATTGTTATATTAGTTCATAATAACCAATTGTAGTGGAGAAGAAGAATTGCATACACGGTCGCCATCGGGTGAGGAAGAAGAATTTGGGGGAGAAGAAATCGGGAAGAAGCGACGAGAACGGAACAACGTGATTGCTAGCGGTGCGGACCACTATCTTTCTTTTATCTGATTGTCCAGGCAGTCTGAAGATTCTAGGTGAGAATCTTCCTTACTGGAAAGTTGGAGACATCGAGGCCTATCCTTTGGTAGGGGGACTCTCGATGCTCATCGGAGGAGCCAGTCCGCCAGGCGACTTTGGATGTTAAGAAGGAATATCCCTTACAGGCATCTTGGAGGTTTGAAGCCTTACCTTGGGTAGGGGGACATTCAAACCTCTAATAAGAATTGAACGCAAGATTGAGCTTGTTGCACCTTCTCTCTAGACAGCTCTCCATGATGACTCTATTTATACCCAATTCTTATAATAGTTTTTGCTCGCTTTATGTTACCGACAAATGTTCCTTCGTAGTGTTGTTATTGCATTTTGTACAAAAATATTTTCGTACGCACAAAATGTGTTGCGGTGCGATCGATTGCTGCATTTGCAAGAAATGTGTAGCTATTATTAAACTGATCGGTCTCAGTGCGATCAATTGCTGAGTCTGCCTAAAATGTGCCGGATATCATTCGTCATTGGCTCATCGGCTAGCCGGGTGCACTGGTCAGTGTTTGAATGTTCATGTTAGGGCGTGCGCTTGGTCAATATAGCTGAATGTAAATTTCTTGCGTTCTTGGCTAGTGTATGTTATTTGTTAAATTGATGCATTTCTGCTCATCGTATAATGCTACATAACGCTTGTCGTATGGGAGATAATGTATACTCTAGTGAGATGCTTAGCAGATATGCTACACAATTTTATAACCCTTTGTCCAATGTATCATCGTTTATTGTATCATATTAGTCAGAGCCAAAAATGAACCATTTTTGTAAAATTTGGGATAAAAAATTAAATCAACTTGACCAAAAAATCAAAATTTTAGCATAACGTAATTTGTGGACCGCTCCTAACTTTGCTTTTTGCTCTTAATTACGTAAATTTTCAGGTCACCTTCCTTCTTGCGCTGCACATAGAATTCTTCAATCAATAGAAACACACCTTACAAAAATATACAAAACTTTCCAACCAAACTTTAATCATCCCATTTGTGAAGCCCGCTTTAATGGCTTCTCCGTGTGGGATCTACACTGAACCAAAACCTTCACAAAATCTCGACCATAAGATATTCATTCGCCACATTTACCCATCGCCCATCAAATGTCATATGCCGTCGTGTACGTGTGTTCCGGACACAGAAAATCTACATTCATTGAATTTGCATCCCGGGCAACAAGCACGCGACCAAACCAAGGGAACATCACACAAAGTCTAGTACACCCAGAAACTGGCTTGAAGGAAACGAAAGAAACACTCGATACACTGCGTGTGTGTGTGTGTGTGTGTGTGTGTGTGTGTATGTCGCAAGAGCGCAAAACCACATGAGACATTATGGCCGTCTCGTGCCGTGCGCAATTTGATTGTCGTAAAATTTTACAACGTACCACTCTCGTGAGGTTTCGATGATAACCTGATTATGACCGTGTATAGCAACCTTCTCCGACCGTTGCTACCACTACAACACTCTCCAAGGACGCTTTGCTTTTCGTTGAGAAAACTGGGAAGGAACTAGGATAAGCATTGCCGAACCGCTATTCCGCTATCATATTTATCCGTAACGATACTGAAACTATTAGGGCATTCGAGAACCGCTGGTCCTCCTGTCCCAGCACACGGTTAATGCCTTAAACTGCTATTTTGCTCTAAACTCGTTTCAATAGAATCCTTGCTCCGGCTGGTCTGAACACTTCGGGCACACTTTATCCTGCAGCCGAACAGCACTGCAAACGAATCCGGAATTGCTTTGCCTGCTTGCAAATACGATAACTGCAACCGATCCCGGGGACAAGGTCTATTGCCAATGTATCTTCTGCTTCCTGATGGTGCCGTCGGCGGCTGCCGTGCATGAAAAGGAATAAAGAAAAACGATCCCCCATTACGGCGTGACATCGGGGCGGTGGCTTGGCGTGTGGGCATGTCTATTGATTTTTCCTACGTTGCAAAAACTACCCAGGCCAGATCGTACTCCAACCAATTCACTTAAAGAAGAGCGCAACCGATTCCCGGGAAGAAAATGAAACCAAGGTTTAAGTAAGTTTAAAATATATGTACCGAGGCTAGTAACTGGTCTAGTAGGACACTGACAGGACGAATGTGTACCCTCAAAAAGCAACTGGCAGACGAGATAGGCCGATAGGAACATTTCGCATTTGGCTCACGTATCAGTGATCGATTTTTATTGACCCCAGGTATTACTTTACAACCCCACTCGGGCTGTGACATAAGGCTCCCCCTCTCGTGCCAAACCCGAAACCCCGAGGGATCCATTCGGGACGAGGCAGGACACGCCATGGGAGTCACGTTGATGGGCATAAGACGATTTGTGGATGGGATTTTTAGCTTCACAAAAACAGGTTTTATTGCTTTCAAAACAGCATCTTCCCCTTGATGGGCTTCTTATGGCGAGACGCTAGACCATTACACCCATTACTCAGCGTTCAGCACTTGTTTGCCAGTGCCAGTGGAGGCAGTTGCACGTCCAAGTTACACCACGCCCGGGAAAATCACGTGTAGATGTGTACGCAACAGGTAAAAGTTCGTTTGCAAATTTCCAACCGAAAGTTCGCCCACAAAAGTTACGTAGTATTAGCAAAATCCCCATCGCCACTGTTTGGCAAACCTTTCGTGTTGCGTCCTTCGCGCTGCACACGCAAAACCCGAAACCCTTCATCAAACGCAATATCTTGAAATTGATGTAGGACTTGATTATCCGTCGGTTACACCGTAGACGTACGGATCTACGAACTAAAATAGCACCATTACCTCTTTGTGATGGGTGTGCGGCCACAGTGTCGCAAATTGCTCACAACGCAAACAAACGAAGCGTAAAGTGTTCGGGAAAAATAACGATTAAAACTTTGAACCAAACTTTAGCCCTAGAACATCGAGGACCCGCTCGTTGCTGGGTGTGATACCTTGTGCCGGGGAAACTATTCCTGGATGTAGCATGCAAAACATGGCCGTCTCACGGTGAGGTGTTTATTGGGAAAGATACGTTACTAGTTCAGGGTTGAGGTTGCCCGTTTTGTGGTTTCTTCAACCACCGTTCCATTTCCCGCTTTCTGTCCGAAAGCAAATTCTCACCTTAAATTAGCTCGTCCACTCAACTAGATTAGCATGCAGCAGCAGTCGGTACGGTACGACTAGGTGTTTGATCGCCGAGCCAGAGCTTCTATGCGTTTTGAGATTATGTTGCCTTAGGCAGCCCCCCCCCCCCCCCCACGTATCAAGTTTTCCACCAACTTCCAACTTTTACTGCCCGCAACGTTTTGCCATCTCACGCTAAGTGAACGCAGGTGTAGAACGTATAGCTTCAGCCCTTTTCGCTTGGAAGACGATAACAATTGTTTTGCGAAAGTTTGCCCGTAGTTTATCTTCCGAAACGGGCCTTCGCCTTGAACGATGTGCAGGCAATGTGGTGTCAGGCTTCGTAACATTGGGCACGTGGGATTGGACCTTTGCCTAACTTAGGGAAGCATCCTTCTCACCGAAGCACGCGGTCGGCACGATGAGCGAGTTGACAGTTGTGAGCGTTTCCTAGCAAATGGCCACGTGGCATACCAAAGTTTTCCGTTACCTTGCGTTCAAGCTTGCTTCATGGTTCCAGCGCTGCCATAATGATTGGATGACTTTAAGCGAAAGGTTCCCCTGGTTATTTTCAATTCTTCCCTATCGCCATACCGTTTAGAAGGTTGAAAGTTTGGCAATGGTAATGTAAATGCCTAAAAATAAATATTTCTAGACAAAGAGGTACTGCACACAGCTTCCTACTACTAGAAAACAAACCATGTGATTTAACATCTTTATTGCTTGTTCTGCAAAACTGCACACACTTAAGCACGTTACCCTACTTTTAATGGTACAGAAATGGAGATTAATCCCACCAGTTCTAAGTGAGGCGATGAGCTGGGCGGTGTTATGGGCAATCAATCTTCCAAAAGCGCTTAGCGGTTGGTTACTCCGCTCCGAAGGCTTAAATCAACTCGAGCCGTGTAAGTAACGAGCTGTACAGGACGCTCCATTACCATGCCAGTACTACTGCGGTATAAATACTAGTGGATAGACAACTAGTGCAACTAGCTGGGGAGGGGCCTGGGAAAAGAAAAAGTTTTCTCCCAAAATTCTTTTCATGAATCGCTTAGGTGTGTGCAAAAGTGTTTGTGATTTATTTGGAGACTTCATGCCTAGGCCCTTCTCACTGAAAGCATGAGAAAAAGACTTTTTTATTGAGTCCAGTTGAAATTGAAAGAATTAATTTTACTCTTGGATAACGATGATACTATCTTGACAGCTATTCCAACTAATTAAGTATACGATCATTACAAACAATGAAGGAAAACTTTTGCTACATGCAGTTTAGTTGACGAATATACTGCTGTACCTTTCTAATGAACCTACTGGCAAGCAACGAAAACAAGGAAAAGAACGCATAATTTAGTTAGTTCCGCAAATTGCACCACGCCTTCCAACGAATGCTTTGACCACAGACGTATTAACCATTTCATCCCTTTTGCCCAAAATTCTCAAACTACCAAACTGAGCTTACTGCCAGAATAGACTAGAGAAAAAAAGAAGCAATAATAAAACATGTATACCAGGAACCATGGCCTACCGCTGATGGTTTCGACTAGACCACCAGCTCGTAACGCCGTAACACGCCATTGCCAGACAAGGATAAAATGCGGAATAATGTTCAAACCCGGGTCCATGATTTATTGCGCCAGATGTCCGCGAACATTGTGTCCACGTGGCGTTCGTAGCGTCTGAGGCATGAGGACCCACTGCGCTGAGAAGCAGTAAAAGAAACGGCCCCATTACTTCAACCCGAGAGCGCAAACGGTTATAGTAGAGATGAAATATCTCCACCTCTACTTCGGGCAGGTCTGTCTAGAAACCCGGAAGAAATGGAAACCTCCAAATGTGGCGTCTGATTCAGGATTTTGGTCAGCTGTTTTGCATGGATTTAATGTGGGTGAGGTGCTTCTTTTTTCTTTCTTTGTTTCCCCATTCGTCTTGGTTATTCTGTTTACGTTGCGCCCATAATGATTAACTATGATCTGGAGAATTCTCCGCTTGGACCCGTGACCGGTTATGCTAAATTATTTGCTTGAGCATGCACATGAAAACTGCATCCGGTAGAGGATTTCAGCCTCTCCGGGTGGATTAACGTTATGCTTTCGGTAACATCATTACTGTAATTATGATTCCGTGCAGTGGATAGTGTACGGAACTGAGGTCAAAGGTAGTTTTTCTATCAGTAACATTGCTCACCGTTTCTGGAAATACACATTCACCAAGCATCAACTTTCGAAAGCCACATATCGGATGGGGTTAGATTCGGGTGGTTGCGTCGAATGTTGCTATCAGCTGTAGGAAAATCAATACTGATTCTTGTGCAAACATTTGCCTTAATTCGTACGTTACGCATGAGTAAGTTTCATTTGTGTTGTTAAAGATATCTGCCTCTAATGCATCGCAATGATGGCGCCAAGTTGGATGCCCTGATTCCACAACTTCCACGGCTTGCCGACCATCTTAAAGAGTATATTCCTGTCTTTCGTGTCATTAAGTTATTTAAAGAGCCTTTTAGATATTTTTTTTGACTAAATGTAATGTATTGTGGAATCATTACCGCAAAGAAAATAATTGTTGTTGATTTTTATTAGGAAGACCCCGACATAATTTTTGGGACAAAAGTTTGTCGTATCCTGTTCCTAGACAATTTCTTTTCAATACAAAGTTACTGCAGTTACAGTTACAGTTACTAAATAACTAACCCTTACTTATAATAAGTCAGATTTGAAAAGTTAAGAATTACTTAAGACTCCACGTTCTTGAAGACAGATGGCGCCAACAAGATTCAAGACTGAGCAAATTTGCAGAAAAGTTCTTATTGGCAGCGACCGTTACTATTTTCTTTTGAAAAGACAGTTACTCCTTTGCCAATATCAAACCAGTTTTAATTCGTTTGAAAATAGCACTCTTCATCTCCCATACATGCTACCTACTTTTATCACTGCTATCAGTATGACGGACATTTTCTAGCATTTTATTTGATCCATTGCAACTGCTTTCTCCCTTCTACAATACACAATTCACCGCCACAAACGACCTGTGAACTTGTAAATGTTCATCCAACATGCGATATTATGTCGCTTCAACTATCCTAACATTCAGCCATTTTTTTTTCTTTGTTCCAACCAAGCACCTTTAAATGTGCCCCGGGAAGTTCTAGCGAGAAAGTGTGCAAGTAAATGATTTATACGACCCCGCGTCGGATAAAAGCTGTCCGGTGCGCTGAGAGATGCCAGCGTAAGGATATGAATTGCCGGCTGGTGAGCACCTTTTTATCCTTTCGTTCATTTTTAACACTTTCGGCGCAAATAGGACGTACCAACGAAGAAAAAGGAACATTGTTGGTGTTAGTCACTCGGAAGAGCGGAAGAAAACGGATCCCAAAGCAGCAGAACATCAGTAAATCGTACCTCAACTAAGCAAGGAACGTTAAGCACAAATGTTCGGCACGCAATACAGCTGGACGGACGCACAGTATTGCGAAGGTTTTGCGTTCTCTTTGCTTTGTTCCGTTCATTCTCACAGCAGAGGAAATACCGGTGCGTGACCGCGAAAATGATCTCACATTATGAAGGCTTGGGTTTTCGACTTTCGCAGAGGAATGGTCCCCTACGTACCAGATGCTAATGTACTGGCTGCATATTTAACGCGTTTAAGCGGCCGATATCGTATCCGTACCGACGCAAATGACCAGGAAGAAACGGACAATCAATCTCTGCTAAATATATCAACCTCTAGGGTAACACCTCGATTTGGAAGGCAAATTTTAATTTAGATTCGGACGGTTTCTTTTTATTAAGGCCGTTTGTGATGGAAGGCAATGTGTTTTTAATTGGTAATGGTAGAGCTTTATCTTTTTTTATACTTAGATGAAGATAGATTCAGTAAATTATTAATGAAATGGAAACTTTTATAACGCTTTTCCCGAGCTGATATTGAAATTGAAAAAAAAATTTTTAGAAATTAAATGATAAAGTAAGGAATACAAAAAGAATTTGGCACAGAATTAAAGAGGATTTGAAGGGAATCATACTTAATGAGAAAGCATCGATGTTGGTGGCAGAATTGCACAGCATAAGTCCAAGATCGTCAATCGATTGAAATACCTTTTAAGATACGATTGTGAATAGAATAATTTCATTCTCTTCATTAACATCTTACAAAGTGTATAGAGTGAATACACTGCTTGTAATGATTTTTGACAATTGATGTTGTAACCTTACTTACTTGCTAGTAAAGTCCTAGTTAATAGCAATAATAATTCACTATCGCAGCTCATATTGTACACTAATACAAAACATTCTTATTCTGTACAGTACGAGTATTATTTCACCAATCGAATAGAGAAGCAAAATCTATGCCAATTAGCATCAGCTTCCTCATAGCAAAACGAAGTGCTTTCTGTATACACACCACCAGCATCCATCATCATGATTTACGTCACGAATTTTATCGATGGTATTCGCCCAGGACCGTCCATTCAATTTAATCTCACCAAAGCTGAACGACGAATCGGGCGAAGAAGTGCTTTGCTCGCTTTTCGTTCGGCAGAAGCTTCTTAATTGGCCGTGGCCGCTGGCACGAATGAACGAAACGGCACGTAATTAATTGCAATTTGCATTCATCATACAGCTGCCTAAAACACCTGGCAGTAGCGCGTTCGTGCGTGGTCCTGGACTATTGCGAAAATTCTCGTCCTGGTTAATATTACTGCAGTCATGGTGAGTGAAGTACTGGATGAAATATTTAAAATCCCACACATTTTCGGTTTTGGAACAGAAAATTAATTTCAACATTCATCTGATAACACAAAAAGCATTTTATGTTGAGACGATCGTCCAATCTGACCCCCATTTCCATCCTATCAGCCGATTTACGCATGCTGTCATAACGAAACTGTACCGACTTGTAGCTATAGTCCCCAAAATAGAATCCACACTTGAAGTTGACTGGATTGAAACTCCTTTACCAACTGAAACCCCTATGATGTTTGCACACTGTTATCCGTAACAGTTAATAACGATCGCTATCGAGTGTTCCTGCCGCCAAACACCAGCCGTTTTCCGTTAAGGTTAGGTTGTCAGCAACAGTAGCAAAGCGCCTCTCTACAGACGCCTTCAAGATTGGCCAAATTTTGGACGCAAAAGCGGACGCCGGAGATATCACCCACACACCATTGCATCCCACCAAACCAAAACCTTCCCATCGAGCAAAGTTGACGGGCGAAGGTGATGGAAGTTTGAAAGTGTTTTAATTGTCAGCTAAGGGCATATCATCCCCGAAAATCCGACTAAACTTACCGCCTCGTTCATGCTGGGCCCTGGACAGTTGCTGAGCCAGTGAAAAGCAACAAATAGGCTGATAGTCCGAAAACTACTAGACTCGCACACGTTCCCTAATGCCTCTGCAACTCTTCGGTTCGGCATTGGTCCTATCCCCGGCCGAAATTCAATTTTCCGATCGAACAACGATGATAAGGATAAAGTTTTCCGTCCCCGGATCGGAGACGCCTTTTGTGTGGGTAGGGGATGGTTGGTGGCGGGAAAAAACTTTCTATCTATATTATCTCTTTCTGTCTCTTTCTCTCTCCGTAGATATATTTCTCTCTCTTTCGCATCCAGACTTCCCTTCAATGGGTGTCTAATGTGACGATTCCCTCACCAACGATGCTACTTTCCTTAGCCGAAGTTAAGCTCAGCTTCTCCCATACAGTGATCCTGGGCCAGGGGCTTGTCCTGAGCTTAGGGTTGTGAAGGTAATCATGCTGATGCCTTTTTTCTTCTCCCGTTTAGCACGACTCCTTTTGCCTGGTGGACGTGTGGTGGTGCGCCCTTTTGGGAGGTAAACTTTGCAACAAACACGTACCCGACACGCATCATCAACAGTGTCAGGAAGTTCGGTGCAAAGCCGTACAAGGCATTGGGTTTGTATGGGACCTACTAGGAGTGGAATTAAAATTAATTTTCCAGCTAAGAAATTTTATTCCCACTATCAACCCCGAAGCTCTCATTATTCCATCGTTTTTAGGGCATCCCTTTTTGATATGGAAGACGGTTCGGGGAAGGTTTTTGAAGCGAGTAAATGTATGCCGTAGTGGCAAACCAAACTTTTGCCTTGCGATAAGCTTTCAATAATATATTCATCAAATTTTTGTGTAAAGTTTAGATTTGGCTGGGAACAAACGAACAAACGAACAGTATTACTGTCGTAGACAGCTCGAGTAGCGCCATTTGTCACTTACATATTGGTTGACTATTATGAAACGATATTATTTTTGCAAATTCAAAATACAAAGCATTATCATAATTATCTATAAAAAAAACTAGTAAGCTTTCCATTTTTTTTTTTTTGATTTCTCAGGATTTTTCTCGCCATACAATCTTTGCAACCAACAAAGTCTTTGATTTGCAAATTTAAATCTAACCCTTTCCATTCACAAACTTTCCTGCTCGAAGCTTGCTAACGCTGACTGGGGCTATAAATATCCGAATGCAAAAGAAAGCCTGCAAAGTGCAAAATTGGGGAACAAAAACCGACATTTCCTACACGTGAAAATGAAGGCAGCAACAAATTTCATTTGCATTATTTGACCATGTTTCGATCCACATATCCGTAAAATATGCATAGTGCTGTTCAAAAGTCTACTACGTAAAAGACCGATGGAATCGGAACGTGGAGCAAAAATCTACACGAAACTTTAAAAAAAGAACGACACAACAATACACCATCCAGCTCAGCATAAATGGTACAAGGATATGGAGCAGATGAAATGGAAAGCATAATCCGATCGGAATGATATTATGTATCTTGTTGTATAATATTTTATCCGAAAAATGTGTTTTTGGTTTGTGGATGTTCTGCTACAAGCTTCCAATCGTTGGCAAACAAAGTAATGAAAAAGTTCGTAAATATAGCATTCATACTCACCATCCTATTCACCTATTCGCCGCTAGACGAGGACTTACTTATTAAAAGAATCCCTTTTTGGGTCCTCTATAAGGCAGAACTATCTCGATCACACTTTCATTTGAATTGCTTCTGAAACACTAAACTCTAAGGTTACGCCGGTCATCGAATGGCTTACTTGAGTTGCTGATACCATGTAGTAAGATACTCAGTGCTCACTACGGAAGAATGGTCCGTATTTGAACCCCGGTTCTTCCGTCTGAAGAGGACCTTCGCCGCTGTCTCATCACCACCATTATAAAATCTTTCGAAATGTAAAACTATGCAGCGTATGCATTGTAAAATTTTATTTACAAGGCAGAGCCCATAGTTTTGGCGATCCTGTCCAATCTTTTTTCTTAAGCTTTCAGCGATTTTTTCTTGCTAACAGCTTTATCCCCGGATCAGCGATCATAAGACGTTTCTTAACCACTAATGTTAGCATAGTTGCCATGTAAATCATGCATCAATCTATACAATTGGTAGAACATTGAAAAGTTTCATTTATTATGAAAGACTCGTCGAATGCTGTGAAGTCTTCGTGTAAGTGTATCTGCATCATACAGTGTTAGGCAAATATTTATTGGAAGACTTTTCGAATCATTTTGTGACCAAAAAGAGAATACAGAAGACCCACTGAAAGAGTAATGATCATGTGGTAATCATGCCTATTTTTAGGTCAGATTGATCATTTGCTTTTAGGACAACCATGGTTAAGGTGTCAGTTGACTGAAGTTGGGTTGAGTTGAGTTCCGGGAACGAGATGTATCCTTTTTTTTAAATAATAATTAAGGGAATAGAAATCTTGAGCGACAGAGTCGGACTAAATTTAAATCATTCAATGATCAGTAGTTGTATTATTTTCATTATCTACCAAAATTCATAAAATGGGGTAAACAAATTTTACATGCTTTTAATATAAAATCATCCGTTCCTAATATCCTTTATATACTATTACTTGGTTCTATCGTGTTTGCATTAAGGAGCAGCTTTTACACTACAACACAGTTTGCCCTACAGTAGTATCAATGCAAACGATAATCATAATAACCAGTCAGCAGGGAAAACAACTGCAATCCTTTGTCGAAAACCCTTTTTTCAGTTATTATGAATTCTCTTTTGGTTAGGGTTTTGTGTTTTTCAGTGAAAATCATACCTTAGTAGAAGCATAGTAGAATGAGATTTTTCACTGGGAAGAAATCTCCCCGACAAATAACTTGCGGCCTGTCGCAGGGATTGTTGTGCGGGCAAAAGAAACAAAGAATAATTTAAAATGTATGCATGGCTGAATAGTGAAAGCTTCATTCCCAACAGGGACTCGATAATTCCCCATCCCCCTTTACCCCCTTCATCATCCTTACACATACACACATATGTGTATTTCATTTCAATTTGGTGCAGAGCTAGTAAAACAACTCATAACAGTAATGAAACAAACAAACAGAACGTTGTCCCGTACTGTAGCTCCCTTTGCTATTTCGCCCCATGATCTACCATAACGTGTTCTCGTATTTAAGCCCAATGTTTCGTTGTGGCGGCTTGTTTTTTTCACAGTGAGCTACAACGATTCGTATCGCATTCCATGCTTCGATTTCAATTTACCGATCAATTATTCATATTATCATACCGTTTCCAGTCTTCCAGCACATGGCCAACACCCGAAAGCCTAGAGACAAATGGAAACAATAACAAAAGCAGCAACAAAATCTCTCTACGACAAAATCCAAAACCTTCCAGCCAAACACACACACACACTCTGATTGGAAAATTCTTTATGAAACAAAACATTTGTCTCCCTCCCCGATCTGATCTCTCTAAAGAGCGCACGATAAAAAGCTCGAATGGTTCTCCGCTTTGTTTGCTGCTGTCAGGGATAATAATACGCAAATGGCCGCCGGTTGTTTTTCGTTCGGGAAGAGGAAAACCTACTCCAATCGACTTTAGACCCGTGCAGAGGGAAAAACCACCACCAATCAATTGCTTTTGGCTGTCGGAACTCGCAACATGGTCCCTTGATTGGATTAAGGATCCACGTGGTGGGATGAAGATTCGAAAAACGGAAATAACGGTCCTTTTTCCGATGCTGATGACAGAATTGGGGGAGGGGCGAGTTCTGGCGCAGCAGCAGCAATCATTGATTGCACTATAGCTGGGTACGGGGGAGGTGGGGGGGGGGGGAATGTTTTAAATTAATATTGAAATCCATTCATTTTTAAAAGGCACGCTTGTTGATGATGTGTTATGAAACGAAAGCTCAATATTACTATTGCGAAAGAATTACTGACGTACTTATCTTAGTAAGATTTAGAAGTGCTAAATATCATAGATCACAGTTGAGCGCAAATTTGAGACCAATAAGTCGTTTCTGTCCATGTCCTGTCCATGGCAGCCTTTGACTATTTTATAGTACAAGGACTCTAATTCTGTGTAGTTTAGTGATGACTAACCATCCAACTACGCAGTGGCGGATAAAGATGTATGGTGACCCTTGGCAGAATGAATATCGGGCCCGATCACCATCAAAATAAAAAAGTTGGCTGGTGGAGGGTGCACCTTCCCTAACACGAACATCAGGGGTCCCGAGTACGATTACACGAGGCAGCTGTCGGGTCCATAGACGGCCACCTACTGCGCCCACGGTTGGATCGACTGCAGCAACTAATATCAGCAAAGTCTAGTAAGCCATTAGATGGCCGGTGTGTCCTGGAAGGTCGTTAAGCCAAGAAAAAGAAGAAAAACTGTTTGCATTACAGCTCATTGGATGACTATAACGATGATTTCTTCTCTGGTTTCACTATAACAAAAACAAAGAAACCCACCTCCTTGTCGCTGAACCCTTAGCGGGGATGCCGAATGATCTCATCGTGTAGTTTAACCCTAGCTTTGCTGGCATATGCATGGTTGTATGACTTTTAAATTCATAAAGAGATTCTTAGGACAGCAGACGAAAAATAATAAGCTTCAGCTCTTCTGCAAGTACTGGATTTCATTGAAACCAATTAGTTTATTTCACATGGCTTGCAATTAACAACGTTTCCTGTGTGCTCCCTTATGCCCCATAAATACACACTTTCTCTCGTTCAAGATACAACTATTTCACTATAAAATACCTCCAAAAAACGTTCCTATCATTGCCACATCCTACCCTTTCTTTATATATCACCTTCAGTCTAAATAACTTCTATCGAAATCCATCCTTCTCCAGCTTGGCCGGTTCATTCGTGTGTTCGAATAAACTTTTCCCAGGCTCAACCACACCCGGCACGGTACGCTGCGGACAGTTGTCCGGCTCGTCGTGCGGATCGATCGCTTCACGTTTCAAGCGCATTGCCAACAAATCACGCTTGCCTGCCATCGCTTCATCGGCAGCCAAATTTTGCACCTTCTGTTCCGATCGTACGGTGGGATTAATCGCTTCGGCCACTACTTCGTCCGGCACTTCTACCGGTAACGGTGGCAAGGGAACATTTTTCTCCTTGCCCTTTCCATCATCCACCGGTGGTTGCATTTTTGCTTCTTTCAACTCAGTCGATTGTAGAACGTTCTTATTCGAATTAGCGGAGCTCGGCGGAACTTCATTCTTCGTAGGATCTGACCGGTTTTGTGATGTTTGCTTCGCATCGCTCTTGTGCAGTACTTCTTCAGCTGGTGCTTTAAAATCTTGCTCCATTTCTTGTTTTCCGTCTTCCTTCTCAGGTCGTTTGGCATTCGCTTCTCCCGTCGGCTCAACCGGTAACTCACCAGCGCCGGCACCTTCTACCGGTACACCAGCGTTATCCAAATCGGGCGACAGAACGTTACGCTGTTTGTCCTCGGTATCATTTCCAGCACTTCTACCCTGGATCTGTGGTATCGATTTATTGTTTCCTCCCGCTTTCAGTAGCTTCACGATCGGATCGTTCGGTATGGGATCTTGCTTTGCGTTTTCAACGATCGTGAGCAGTTCCGGACCATTCTTCCGTTGTTGCTCCTCTTCACGCGATCCGATGCCGGCCTTCTGGACGGAAATTTTTTCCACAATCTCGTCCAGCTTCTTCAGCACCAACTGTTCAGTTTCTTTGTTTTTCTTCACCAGCTCTTCCTTGATGTTTTCCACTTCGGCTTCCAGGACCTTTTTCGCGTTCTTCAGTTCACTGATTTCTTGCACTATTTTTTCCTTCTCTTCTACCGCTATTTCATGCTCTTCCTTCAGTATTGCCTCGTTATTGATCCCTGCTCGGGTGTCTTTGGATGGTGACGATGATTCCAACAAGGCGCCTGGTTTTTGGACATTAGATCCTTCTGCCAATAGTTTCGTCGCCTTTTTCGGTTCTCGTTCATCAGCTGTAGGTTTTGCTGGCTTTGCTGGTACAGCAACCTGTTGCGGTGATTCTATCTTTGGTATGATCTTCTCCGTTACCGATTCTACGGGCAGAACCGGTGCCGGTGCTTGT
This sequence comes from Anopheles maculipalpis, assembly GCF_943734695.1. Taxonomy (NCBI): domain Eukaryota; kingdom Metazoa; phylum Arthropoda; class Insecta; order Diptera; family Culicidae; genus Anopheles; species Anopheles maculipalpis. Next base: position 43,592,211 of record NC_064871.1, on the reverse strand, counting down.
GGTTTGAGATCGTCGGCCTTTTTGTCCGCTTCCAGTGGCATCGGTTTGCCAACGAGTTTCTCCAGTACGGGTGGTGCTACAGTGAGCTCGTACTTCCTTTCCGGTGCACGATCGATTGCCTGCAAGTTGGCATACGTCCCCAACACCATAATAATAAATCCGAATGCAATCATCACCTGGGCCAGCTGCTTTTCACTTATGTTTGTTTTACAAATGGTCATGTAGCATGCGGCCGGTATAATCAGACATATCGCAACACCAATCGTCGAACCAACCAGTCCAATCACTACCTCGATCGATGGTATTAGCAAACCAAATATTAGCGCCACAACCACGATCGCTATCGTAAGGGGACGAAACTTTGACTCCGGTATGTACATGTGACCGTCCGACGCACGCTTGTACAGCAACGAGTAAAGGCTTACCCGGCAGGGGAAGATCGCTAGCGGAAAGCTAAACGCTACCGAAAGCACAAATCCCATCTTGATTATGTCGCTCGCAAAGGAAGGGGTAAAATCGACGAGAATATTTCCCGAAAATCGGTGCCCATTGAAGGCCACATAGCCGAAGAATCCAATCGCAACGTATATCATTGTACAAATGTTTGTGGACTGTCGTATGACTCTGCTCATCTTATCCAATGATGTGGTGGGCATCGTGGCATACACTTCAAATATTTGCCTACATAAGAAACAGAAAAAGTGATCAACAAATCAGCTCCTACCGCCATCGCTACCAAACACTTACATCTGACAAGAAAGGGCCATCGTAAAAATCGGCATACACTGCAATATTCCATCCCAGTTCCATAAATCCAACCGCTCGAACCAACCGGTGTGTTGAAATTTTTCGCTTGATTCCGAAACCACTTTAAGCACCAGACAAAGGTAGAACCCTAGGGAGGCCGTACAAACCGACGCCAGACTGTCCACGTTTCGCAACATTCCGAGGGGAATAATGCACACGATTGTCACCACAATCATAACCCATGTTCGGAGACTGTCGCTTTCGTGCATGGACAAAATTTTGGCCGTAATTTGCGGCCCAAGGTCACCGACGACAACGAAGTAGGCAATGCAGGTGCCCAGCAGATAGCCAACGACGCATAGCTCTACGAGTAGCTTTCCACCCGAACCGAAGGCATAAAATGCTGCAAAATAATTTAGGCAAGTGATTAGCATGCGGCAGTTTTCGAACTAGCTCGGTTTCGTACCTATTTGCTCAAAGTTTTTTCGCCTGGAAATGATGGCCGATTTTACCATGTAGCTGCACACCAGACGAGTGACATAGCTGCTGAGCAGTAGAAGCACAATCGAAAGCACAATTCCACACTAAAAGGAAATAGAGCCGTGCCGAACGAAAATGGTTTATTCGAACCCTTTCTTCGATAGATTCATCTCTCGCGCACTTACCCTTTGGAAGCAGAAGGGCATAGACAGGATGCCCACACCGATAATACTATTGGTTAGCGTGACCGTTTGTACGGTGTTCGTTTCCATCACGTACGGTGTTCACCTTTTGCCGGACATTATTTCTGGCAAACGGGGTAAAATGTGATTTGTTACTTATTTCCGCAATACTTTACACAATTGTTTCCGCCAAAGTTTGTTTTGCGTACGCGGCGTTTTGCATGAATGTACGTGTTTGTTTTGAAAACACAATTCCCGAATGTCAAACTCAAATCGTGCAAAGTGTGTATAGATGAGATGTGCTTGTTCCATGTTAACAAAGATTTATTCTAAGCCACCCTGTACTGCCAGTGGAGGTTGTATTTTATAAATGTTTCTATTAAAATTAATGTTTTTAATGTTCAAAACCGGTTATAAATAGTCAAAAAATGTTTCACCCTATATATCGTCAACCAACAGTTCAATATGAAAACTCTCAGTGGTGTGTTTTTAAAATATTTTCTCAACTGCACCTTCAAATTGGTGCTCCAAAATGGCTGTTGCAACGGTTTTTTTTATTGTTCTACGTTTTCCTTGAACGAAATCCATCACTGTGTCGCTAGCAGTCTAGTTGTGTCTCGAAAGCTGATAGTAGTGCATTGGTGTGTTGCTAGTGATAAAATTGACCTTTTTCAGTGCATTTCAGCAATTTCACAATGCGCATTATTGGGGTAATGTGAGAATGCATCTGTTTTCATGCATTTAAACGTGAAAATACCCATTTTACATGTTCTTCACAGATAACCTACCCCAGCGACGACGGTACGCTCCAAACGATACTAGTGCGATCCTCGCCTAGTATGCTCGATGCTTCCATACGTCGAATTCTGCCCTGGTTCTTTAACCACACTATACCACTGTTTGGCATCCTGACTGAAAGTTCCGTGGCCTTACGGCTACAAACAAAAACTGACCCATTCCGGCACTTGCGAGGCTCCAAGTGCCCACCGTTCGATGGCAAAGGATTTACTCTGCAGCGCAGCGTCCGGCATGGTGGGTTGGTTCGCATCGATGACGGACTTAAAATTGCTATCGACGACTTTAACAAGCTGTGTCCGGGACTTTTCTACGGTACCGTAAAATATCCAAGTCTGAACATTTTACTCTCGTTACGACGCTTCCGGAAGTATGTCGTGTGTCCCTCCAAACTTTGGAGCGTGCTGTACGATTGTTTACTCTGCCGGCAGTTTAATGAGCGGCAGCAAACCGATGGTGATTTTAAGCTTGAAATGCGACAGCTTTTCCACACAACACAGCTGCAAGACTTTCGGCCCCAGATTGCCGAGTTGCAGGAGCGCATCGAACTATCGAATCAATACTCAAATTTGAAGAATTCGCTTCAGCAGTTGTGTACCCGTGTACATTCGGAGCAAGTGCAACGGTACCGAAGTGAGGTGAAGCAGCTTAAACTGATGCTAAGGAACGCTGGAATCGAAAAACGGCAGCTGTTGGCAAACCAAGTCGTTCGTGATATGGACATAAACCTACTTATGGATCGGGAAATTGCTGCCATAAGAATAATGGTAATGAAAAGTGAGCTTGAAAACTTGCTGATTTTCTGTCAAGCAGAACTTAACGAAGCGGAGAAATCCCTGGAAGTGCGATCGGAGTTTGAAACAACTTTAGAGGAACTGAAGAAAAGCATCATCGAGATCGAGAATGTTGTAAGTAAATTAAAGTCGATTGAGTTTTTGGAATTGGAGGTGGAGAATGTACGATGCTCCATCGAAAACAATCAATCGTTTATGATGCTGCTGAAGATAAGAAACGAATACGAACGAAAGATCTACATAAGGTAAGTTTAATTATCGCTCATGTTACGTCTAGGTTATTATATTATTTTTTCGTTTTCGAATTTCTTATCAGCTATCTTCAAATGCACAAACAATCTATAAAGAATTCTATTCGAAGTGCTGTTGCAGATGTGAACCGAGAGAAAGGCAAATTAGCGAGCAGTGTCGATCAAATGCACAAGTTTAAAAATCTGTCGTGTTCCATTCTATCGGCAGCGAATGACGATGATTCCAGCTGTGTTGAGCTTATTGACCAGCTCCAAAACACACTGGTTGAGATTGTAGAAACCACGAATAAAATAACTGCACTCGAAAATGAAAATAGTAATCTTCAGCATCAGATTTGGCGCAACTATCTTGAAGAAATTCCTTCGATTCCCTTCACGGAACTGTTGGCCATTGCTGCGGTGCAGATAGCCGTAGACCTATCGGACGTTGCAGTCAAGGAAGACTTTTTAGGCTTCCTGTACGATCGTGCGCTAGATACTGGAATCAGAGCTAAATGGAGTGAAGGGCTCTCCTGCGCAGCCATATTTCGTACGGAAAACAGTGTAGCGCACGTGAAGCGAGTGATCGAACAGGAAAAACTCCTAACAGTTCGCTTCCCATACTTTGTGCTGGAAACACGTGTACGAAATAGTTTGCACAATTTTCTGCGCAAAAATGTTCCAGAAGAGGATGGTGGCGGTACGGTAAATTATGAAGAGACTGTGAAAAAAGTAAATACGGTCGTGGAACGTTTAGTGGCGCAATTGCAAACCAACAGGAAGTCGCATGAAGCAGGCGAATATTTGAAAATTCTGATTTCCAACAAACATGTACTACTTACGGATTTGGATGGATTTCGCAATGGCAGCCGTATTCAGTGGCCCAGGTGAGTTTTAAAACATTAATTGTTCTGTCTTATGAATCGTTGGTCCGTCAAAGTACGAAACTCACCGCTTAATTATATTGGTTAAAGGATTTCATTCTCATTTTAAATTCGGTAGCAGCACAAACTTTTGATTTCGTAAAATATTGAATAGTTTCAATACTCAATTTAATTTATTCCTTTCATAGTCTTGAGTAGATTGAATAGTGAGGTTACAACACCCGGCCCATGAGCAACGTAAAAAAAGTAACTCTCCCCGACGGGGAATCGAACCCCGGTCTCCCGCGTGACAGGCGGGGATACTGACCACTATACTATCGAGGATATGGTGTGCTGCGTGGAACACACGCAATAAAAATGTTGTCCGTTTCCCATCTGTAATGTTTGCATCGTTCTATGATAATAGGAAGCAAGATTCTAGAGGGGAAAGTTTCAAAAAATGCGTGTAATCACGAACAGAGCATATCCTCGATAGTATAGTGGTCAGTATCCCCGCCTGTCACGCGGGAGACCGGGGTTCGATTCCCCGTCGGGGAGGAAGGAATCTTTTGTGTTATTTTCTGTTTTTTTTTTTCAAATTACAGATTGTGTTATTTGTTTTTCCATTCAAAGTATCACAAGCAATGTAACTATTTCAATTTATAAGTTCCATCAAATTGTAGAAAAAGCTTAGAAAGCTACTTTTTTCTATTCATAGTTTTGTTAATGGATAGCAGTAAAACTTTATTTTTTCTCATTATAACTTGCTTTCGCTTTAAGCAAGATGGAAATGTTTTGAAACGAATATACAATATCAGCAGCAAGAAGTAATGAACGAGCAATAGTACTATAATCCGAATAAATTACTGAATTTTGCTCATTTCGTATTACAACCACTATGATTGCTAGCATATCAAAGGGTTTTTTAAATGAATTTTAAAGAAACTTTTTGTTAATTTACCCTATTTATAAAATCTCTGTGAATCCGCCAACTAAGGAACTAAGGAGGCAAATTTTGTATTAAAAAACCCCTTAGTAGTGGTTATTAAGGCAATTTTGTAAATAGGGCAGATTCTTATCAATCACCCTTGCCTTGTTCGCATGTTACCGAAAATAAATAATTTTAATAGTTTCAATTAGTATTTTTATAGCATTTAGATTATATAAGCTCACTAGGCAAACATCTTGCTAAAATGCGTAACATCGTTATAAGGTTGTTGGTTGGTACGGTAGCTTTTATAATGCTCTGGCGAAGTCGGTTGACATGTCCTCGATAGTATAGTGGTCAGTATCCCCGCCTGTCACGCGGGAGACCGGGGTTCGATTCCCCGTCGGGGAGGAAATATGTTTTTGTTTTTATTTCCATACAACTTAATCATTTTATCTTTATTATTTTTACAGATTAAAATTTCAAGATCTTCCAAGCCTGATAAATTGCTACATAACGGCCAACAATCATGAAACACGACTTCAAGCGCGCTATGATTCATTGGACAAATTTATTACCCAAATTGAAAATAACGCTGCTGTACCTTTGCTAAACGAGAACCAGCTGAAAGACGAAGTTTCACGCTTAAACGGAGAACTTGAAACCCTTCTGCAAGCGGTAAGCCAGAACAAAACATCTTACTACAACGGTCTAAAGGAACTGACAGCAAAATGCGACACGGTACAATTCGCGCTCGAACGCTTCTTCGTTGATGAAGATTGTTGCCCAATATTGGAAGGTATGACGTCTGCCGTTTACCGAAAACTGATTGACTGTTGGACGAATTGTATTGAAGCAATTTTGCGCGCCATCACGGCCATTGATCAAATGGCCAACATTGTTGTTCCCGCCGAGGTAGAGCGTGATCCAGTTGAAATCGATGAGCTGATACAGCAAATTCAATCTCTCGATTTGCAAGAAAAATCTCTTGCCACTTGTATCGCAAGCACCGAAAACATGCTGGAAGATTATTGCCGGGAAAAAGGTTTCTCGTCGTTCGAGGACAAAAAATTAAGCCACTTTACCCTAGCACGCCAACGGCCGGTGGAAGAAATCGACAAAATGATGGAAAATATAGTTGCCACCCAGCTGCAACTGCAACAACTACCGCCCGGATACAGCAGCGCGCGGATTGGCTACTTTAAGTCCAAAGTCAAGTATCTTACAGTTCTCGAACAGGAACGATCGGAAGCGAGGGATATGTGTTTTAACAATCTAATCCTGCCGATCATCGACAAGCTGCATGTGCAGAAGCTGCGCCAGATGTGTCAACTGGTGTCGTCCATTTCGGAAGATTTGCCCGAAATGGGCGGAACCGTACACGTGTCCTTCGAATACGAGACACCAGAGATGGAAGATAATGAACGCAACGACTACTCTCAGGTAAGTTTGATTATGATTAGACTTAGCCAACCCGTTACATGGGGATGAAGAACAAACACGTAGATAGCGGATTTGTCTATCAGTTCTTTATTATCCTTTTTACTTATCTTCACCGTTGCTGCTTTACACAAAGAAAAGTATACACATTTCCCGGCCAAATTCCTGGTTCTGTTTGGGGAGTGTGTTGTATGGTTTAAATGCAAATGACTGTTACTTTTGTGTATGGACATTACTTCTTGCCACTATTTTTTGCTTCTCCTATATCCTTACGTACTAAAGCACACGAAGCGCTTCCATGGGAAGATATCGCGATGCCGGGGAGCAAAAACCCCGGCTTGCGGGTTTGCTCTGGCAGTCCTTTGTATGCGCCATCTTACAGCTCATCCTTCTCGTCCAAATCCACATCGGATAGGTCGATCTCTTCCTCCTCGGGCAGCTGTCCGTCCTTACCGTCCCACGGTTCGACGGTGTAAATCTTTGGCAGTTCGGCCCCTTTCACCGGTGCCGTGTGACCCCGGCCGAACGATAGATCGCGCAGGAACTCGTTAATGCCATCCTTCGAGAATGAACCGCGCAGTAGCGAGTATTTCATTTTCTTGAGATTAACAACCGCCATCGCCGGATAGCCGAAACCGCCAATATCGAGCGTCGATTCGAGTTCCAGCTGAGCGCCACCCTCCGTCCACAACCAACCCCATTCCTTCTTCTTGTACTTGTCGCCCATCGTCTGCAGGATCTGCAGGTACCGGTTGCGACATTCGGCATTACAGTCGAGGATGTGGGGCAGCACGGACACGACACAGAGCGGTTTCTTCTCGCACGTGTCCCGCGCAACCTGTTCCGACGTGAGCTGTACGATTTCCGGGCTAGGGATGTCCTCGGTATACTTGTCCAGCGCCCAGTTTACGATGTCGGACGATGTGCGTCCACCGTTATAGTCTTCGGCCGCGTTGCGATCCTTCGTACCGGCTGGGAAGTACTTGATCGTCGGGAAACCTTGCACACCGTACTCGGCCATCTTTTGCTGATGTACTGTCGCGTCCAGTGCGCCCAGCTTTACCTTGCCCTTCAGCTCCGTAGCGGCCTTGGCCCAGTGGGGTGCCAAATTTTTGCAATGACCACACCACGGTGCGAAGAATTCTACCAACCATGGTTCCTCGCTCTGTAGCACCAGCTTATCGAAGTTTGCATCAGTTAGCTCGATAACGTCATCCTTGGATGATCCGCTGCCGCCTTCACTTCCGCCACTGCTGCTACCGCCACCACCGAGAACGTTCTTGATCTTTTTCTTCGCCTCAGCCAATGCTGCCTCCGCGATGTCCTTGGCCGTACGCTGCCCATTGTAATCGACTGGGGAACGTTTATTCGCACCGAAGATCTTGATGGTGGGATAGCCTCGTACGCCGTACTGTCCGCAAAGGCCCTGTTCTTCCTCACAGTTGATGCCACCGACCTTTATAACGCCCTTCAGTGCGGTGGCCGCCTTTTTGTACTCTGGCACTAGATTACGACAGTGGCCACAGAACGGTGCGTAAAACTCCACCACCCATACTTCGTCACTTTTCACCACGGTTCGATCAAAGTTGGCCGTCGTCAGTGCCACGACATCATCGGATGAGGAGTACAGTGCCTGCGTACTGCCCACGAGGGCAAAGCAAATCACCAACAAGGCACCTGCTGCCCGCGGAATCATACTCGCAAAAGGGATATGGGGTGTTGTTTTGTGTTGGCCACGTAGCCTAGACACTAGAGCAATGTAAGAATAGGCCGGGCCTGCTATCTTCTCCTGTCCGGTATATTATGGTACCCACCGAATCACCGGTCTGACTGTGATTAACTCGCAGCAGGCTGTGTTGCACCGAACTTTATGCTGGATGGGATGTCTCAGTGCCCTTCGGGTCGGAATATTACTATTGCACCTACCATAAACAACAAGCGAACCTTAGAAAAAGCCGCTAGCTAGTAGTTTTATACGCACACAGTTGCACCGGTGGCAGTGGTAATGATTTGGTCACCAGCGATTGGCCAAGAAGGTATCCGTTCATTGCAAGTATAAACGCACGGTATCGATGAGAAATCAAGGTTAATAATGAACTTGTTTTCGGAACTACGGCCAGCAAAGGCAGGGTTTTCCATGATTCATTTTCATGTTTTTTCCTCGAAATTGCAACAGTTTTTGTTGAATAATTACTTTCCGTTGCAGGAATTTGACGACGTTACTGCAAACATGTATCAGAAATCGGGACAAGTGGGACTAGTTTGAACCTCGTTTTAAAAGGCAAAATTTACTTTCACAGTCATTTTATACTTATTTTTCATTTATCAATCCCAAAATAAATTAAAAAATTATGTTAAAACGGAATATCAGATCGGGTTGCTCCTTTCGGTTTCGAATCTCACTGCCGATTCAGTTCTATTCGCTGGCCACCTTTTGGACTTAGTTCGCTAAAAAGTAGACATCTGCGCCTATCTGTAAATTAGTAATGAAAAAAATCCGAATCCGGACTCTGGGGTTCAATCCGGGTCGCGGCAAAAGTTTGCTGCACTCTTGCTCCAATTAATGGCGGAGCCCTTTGATTGGGGCAATTTTTTTTCTATTTCGATTTTTTGGTGAAAAAATAATTATTTCTTTAAATTGTCTTCGCGATTCGACGTCTTTTTGCTTAAACATTGTCATGTAATCCACAGTTTTTAATAATATTGTTTCTATGTTTTGGATCTTGTTGATTATTTCGCATAAAAAGTGATAGAAAAACTAACTATTATCCATGAAATTTGGTAAACTTTATCTAGTCACAGACACGAAGAATTGTGTATAGCGGGCTCATCTTACCCGCTATGGCACACTTACCCCAAACATCCGTTGTACTAACAAATGAATTTTCATTATTCTTATCCGCAGATATCGTTCAGCTTGCATCGCATAAAAGCAGTACACATTCACATTCTCGAAAACGACAATGTAGAAGTATCGCTGAATGAAACACAGCAGCATATTGCCTACCTAATCCTGTTTCTCAGCTTTCTATACTGCGACGGTTGTAAGATCGTCCTGCTGGACAAAGCATGTGAGGTAAGAATAGTTCAAAGTTTTGACCATTAAATAACGTCCTACAGCTATGTTTTGTTGCTTACACCTTGCATCTCCCATTTTCATTTGCAGCAATTGTTCGACAATGGAATAGTGAGCTTGTTCTACGTGCTAGAAAAATATTTCCCGTCGATGCAGTTCATCTTTCTTTGAGAACAAACATCCCTCCGTGAGTAACAAAAGTGCCACACTCCACTACTTACTATTACACTATTATTATGATCTCCTTTTATTTTTCAAAACATATTCTAATATGCAAACCGTTTAATTCGAATAAATATCTATGCGTCACGCTTTTTGCGATAAAGCGAAGGTTTGTCGAACACCTGCTTCATCCCACCGGCACGCTCCGAATGGAAGATCGTACTGTTGGCCGTGTCCGCTACCCACGGTGAATCGAACTTGGTCGTGTCCTGGTCGACCAGGTGCGTGTACTTAGTGCGACCACACCGGCCAAAGTTTTTCACCTGCATCACCTTCGGCAGGATCGTCTTGTCAAAGTGATCCTCGAGCGTCGGTGCTGAGAAGTCCTGCTTGTACACGTCGTCCTCCTGGTCGAGGTAGAATGCACCGCGATGGTAGTACTTCTGCAGGAACTTGTACTTGCCCTTCACGTTTTTGTTGGTGACCTGCTTTGGATTGTTGCGTAGCTCCTGGCGCCGTTCCTCTTCCGTCATGTTGCGCAGCCGTTCGATTTCCTGCTTTTCCTTCTCGACCCTAAAGCAAAAATAAAGTGTACCAAGAATTAGTTTTCACCCATTAAATCATATCTAAACCATACGACGTACTGTTCCTTCTCCTCGCGGTCTCGCTTGATGCGTTTCAATTCGCGCAGCTTCCACGCTTCATATTCCACCTCGTCGTTCTCGTCGTCCGTGTTAACGTCGTTCAACGATGGTTCGTTTTCGACCTTCGTTTTTTCCAGCTCCTTCTTGATGGTGTCCTCCACCAAACGGAGCGTCTGTTTCCTTCGCTCTTTGGCCATCTTTTTCGTCTCGTACTCGAGCTGCTTCTGCCGGTTTGCTTCTCGTTCTTTCTCGATGATCGTAGTACGGTCCTTCTTGCGTACGAACAGTGGCTTTAGTCGTGGTTCATTTTCCTCATCACTTTCCGTTTCCTCCTCATACTCGGAGCTTTCCGACTCTTCCGAATCCGACATGCCCTCTTCCTCCTGCTTTTGCAGCAGTTCCTCTTCTTCGCGTTGCTTTTGCTGAAGCATTTTCGCTTTCAGCAAATTACGCCTACGCTCGATCTCCGCATCGCTCAGTTCGGCTTCCGATTCCGACTCGGAACCTAGGGAAATGCGTCTCCGACGGGATGATGCATTTGTCTGCTCCCGTTCATCGTCACTGTACCGTCGTCGTTCATTATCGGCACCATCATCACTCTGCTCCTCCTTGTCATCGTCTGAATCCACCAGCTCGGGTTCGTGTATAACCCGGTGTCGTTCTTTGCGTTCCCGTTCTAGGTCGTCCTGCGTTTCCGAACGAATCGCTTGCAGGCGGCGGATACGGGGATCGTCCACATCATCTGGTAGATCATTATCGTCACTTTTTGAAACAAAAAAAAACCCCAATTAATCAACTTCCAAACCCTCGACAATAACATCAGTTTACTCACGAATCTTCTCGCTGCTGCTGTTCCTCATTTGTCCGACGGTGTTCCAAGAAGTCGTCATCCTCCGACTCTTCATCACTGCTGGCGTATTGTGCGTATTCTGGCCTCTTTCCCGAAACGTAACGATGTACTTTTACCTTCTGCATAGATATTTCACCTAAAAAGATACAGAACATGTAGCATCCCAGTGCAGAGAGAAAGGAGTCTCCTGCCTTCGAACTTTACACTGCAATTTACAACGTACCTTTTGTATTTTTAACTGGAACTGCTCCAGCAGTACTTTGGATACCGTATTGTGTAGTTGGAGGACTCATGTTTAGTCCTTTTTATAATATCTTTCACAGAACAAGACGAATTTTTTTCTATTCAAGAATGATGCTTCTTGCGAATGTTTTTGTTGTGAACAAATTGTGAACAATCTTCTAAACAAACTTGACAGTTAAACGTCACCAAGGTTGTTAAAGACAAAGTGTGCTTACCACACGGCATTTTGATATCAAAGAGCATTTGAATTATAATTTGTTAAGTCTTATTTATTCGATTTGATCCACTGTTACAATTACCTCCTCTCATACTACACTAAAAAACAAAAGCCTTAACGCTAAGGCATCACGCCCGGAATTCATACACTACCTTCATTGTCTCGTAGGCTAAAGTAAAACTGTTTTCCAAACCATTCCTCGTGTTCCTCAATAAACTCGGCAAATGTGTCCAAGAATTTGAGCAGCAGCTTCAGCTTCTCGTCTGCCATTGCCGTTGCGGACAGAAATTCCGGTAGCTTTACAACAAGCCGCGCCAGATGAACGGCACCGTAAATCATGGACGGTTCGGCCGGTGCATTCGAAGGTAGAATGCGCCACCGAAACACATCGTCCAGCACCTCTTTGGCTTCCCGCGAAATGGTCACGTTCTGTGGAATGACGGAGCGCAGAATGTTAAGGCTCGATCCGAATGGCGACAGGTTGCCGGTGCATTCCGCTGTTGCCACACTTGGTTGAATGTGATGTCCCGACTGGCCCTGCAGAGCGCCAAAATCCAGCACAAATTCATTCTCTTCGTTTTTGTGCGAGCGTAATCGTCGCCGCCGTCGTTCTTCGGCAGATGCGGCCGAAGTTGACTGATGGTGGTCTGAATGTTCGCTAAGCGGCTGATTCACATCTACCGTAGGGGACTCGAGCCGTACGGTTAGCATGTCCAGCGAAAGATTTTGCGATGCAATGTAGGTAAAGTTGCGTAGATTCTCTTCTGCCAAAACGATCTGGGCTTGCGATTTTTCTTGCGGGTACAGCAGATAGTCCTGAAGGGTAAAGTCAAAGTATACGCGCAGCCCATCCGCTACCTCTTTGCACAGTTCTACGTTCGTACGTATCTGCTCGTAGTCGCGTATTTTGTGCTCGCTGCGTAATGCAGAACTGTTGCGCCGTCGGGACTTGGTTTGCTCCTGATGGCCACATTCAAACAGCTGGCGAATGGTGTAGTAGCGAACAAAATCTTCCAATATCGTCACCACGGGAAGTTTGGCCGGTAGTTCCACCAGCATGCCTTCGGACACAATTAAGTGGTGATCTAGGTCGAGATATTTGCGAAACTTGCTGCCTGCTTGAAGGTAAACCTTTTCTTCCTCGTGTGAGCTCTCGACCGAGCTGCTGTAGTATTCGTCCATGTCTGAAACAGAGATATAAAATGCCTAAAAATATTGAAAAAAAAAATTCGATCCCTCTCTTACCATCAATATTGTACTCATTTTCGTCTCTACTAAAACCGTTACTGCACGAGCTACCGTCTTCCGATGACGGATTGATGTGATGGGACTTGGCACTCGTTAAGCTTTCGATGCGATCGGTTAAACTTTTCGCGCGCTGTTTTTTTCGTTCCTTCCGATATAAATATCCACCTCTGTGCGGAGTGAAACAAACAAAAAGCTAATTTAATTTTTTCCGGAGAAACGCGTACCACAGCATTTTCACTTACTGATATAGCTGCGATTTTTCCGCCAAATCCTTCTGTAACTGGCGATTCTCTTCCGTGTCCTTCAGGATGAAATCCTCACTCACTTTCCGGTCCCAGGACGAGTTCCAGCCCTGGAAGTGTATCAAGTATTCTACGATACGCCGGCCCCGTTTGTCTTTACCTTCGGATACTTCCAGAACCTTAAGAAGTCAGCGAGAACACAAACATGAAACCAACCCTCAACCCCCTCATTCCCATTTCGCGGTGCTTGTGTGTTTACCTTTGAATCGTACAGGACCTTCGCTTTGGTTGGATCCGGCTCGTAGCACAGCACCTTTTCGCCATCGCAAAATTTGTACTTCGTGTTATGACCACGGGTTGAAACCATGCCGGGGGAATCAATTTTGAGGCCGGTACTGATTTTGTGCGCCCAATCGAAATCGCTGCACGCGTAAATGGCCGAATAATTGCGGAAATAAGCGTAGTTCTAGCACTCGCCAGCAGCTGCGTCGTCTTCTCAATTGCCGACGAATGTCAACCACACTTTGTGGGTAAACAAATGAATGGCCTTGGACATGTGCGTACGTGCGTTTGCCAACTGTCAAATGCATGCTGCGCAACGTTGTGACGTTTGGGCGTGAGCTTTTTAAAAAAAACCGGTACAAAAAGAGCAACATTTATCAAGCTCAGGGGTTCTCAAAGTTTCTGGAGCAAGAATCGCAAAAAATCTTTAAAATGTGCCTTTTTTTTAATAAATCCATTGTCTAACTGGAGTACTTACTAAGGCAAGGGAAAAATATAAAAAAAGAAAATAATTATGATGGTAATTACACGGAAATTGTGGATTCCTTGGGGCGGGAAAATGGAAGATGAAAGTCGAACATTTGGTGATTCTTATAAAACGAGGCGCAAGCTCTTAACCAAGGGTCATTCTGGCCAAAACCGAACCGAAGGATACAGGCAATGAAGGAGAACTGCTCATTCAAAAGCAGAAATTTAATCTCAGCCAAGCCCCAGTAAACGGGTGGAATATCCGTGTAGAAATCTACGGCACTGCAAACTTCGTAAATTTCCTCTGGACTGTCTCTAACTTCTTCATAGCAGTAGCACCGGTTGGAGTCCAAATTACGCTGGCATTGTCCAAAGTTGAGCAAACCCAGCAGCAGCACAGAGACTTTGGGCTTGGGTTGCAAGGATAGAAGTCGCAGCGATCCCATTTCATTTTTGGTAATTTTAGAACCTTTAGTAGTTTTTTTAGTTTTTTGATCAATAAAATCAATCTTACCTTATGATTGAAATTAATACCGTGCTCTATCGGGGCTTAATGTGGAGACGATTTGGCGGGTCACAGTTTAGCGAGATCGATCCAAAAAATTTTAAAGAACTAAGCAACTTTCTTTCGGTTTAGAAGAAGAAAAAACTGTGTCTACTTTATTGTACGAAATATACGTTTCATTCTTGTAGTTTTCTTTATTTATTTCAACACATTTCCTCGACTTTCACCCACAAGCACGTCAACTATTCGAGCAATAACATCGAGCTGGTCTGGTATGCATAATCGAATCGTAAAAAAAAAATCGGGAAAAATCTAACGAATGCATACCGAAATGCAGTGCACCATTGGGCGTTGTTGGGATCAATTGAATAGTATGAGCACATATATGGTGGAAAAAACAACAAGCCCCCCAACTCGCTCCGAATCCTTTCGCACGCAACTCTGTCTCTGCCATATGCAATTCTAGCATTTTAAAGTGTAGAATTGAATTAGTAAATGGGATTAGTAGTAAATCGTATTAAAAATGTTTCCAGCAATTAACCGAAGCATTATTGCATTCGCTTATGGCAAATATCTTATGCACTGAGAAGGAAATGGCTTTGAATCGCACGAATCAAATTTTGAAAAAATTGTTTGTATCATTTTTTGCCTCTAATTTTGTTCCGTTTTTTATACGACTACGTAAGATGTAAAAATTTTGTTCATAAATTTTGAATTGCCGCACCAAGAATAGATATATTAAAAAAAATTAAATAAAAAAAGCTTCACATAATACTTGTATAAATATAAATCGCTTTCCGGAAGATCAACTGGGAGGGGCCAAAGGATGAAAAGTTTGGTCGTGTACTCTTTACCATTTGCAATATCTTCATGTGCGGTTTTAGTGTTTGATTACTCTGCTAGCTTTGTTTCATCTGTTTTATGTCGCACATCGTCGTCATGTAGGAAAGAAGAATATTGAATTTTTTGTTCGTTCACTTTATCCAGTTTACAAAGTCGGGGTTTTTCTAAACAACTAATGGCGTTTTCATGAACGAGAGTATATGTTCGATGAGTAACCAATTTGAGTTTTTAACTTCTGTTTTGTTCTGCTTTCGATAACGAGTCATTCGGGGTTGTATATGTAACCGATGCGCTAGCTACCTAACCTAATTTATCACTAACTCTATCCTAACACGAATCTATCAGTTTACCAGTGTTTCTGTTTTTTTTGTCTATATCAACGATCACACCTTCATGAATTAATCGTTCGCAATTCGATAACTGTGTAGACATGGGGAATTAGTATTGCTCGTACGAGGCGCGATCGCTTGTAACATGCTGCATATATGTCCTATACATGTAAGTATGTAAATAAATAACACATCATCTCGAAAACACACATGCACTTGGACAGTTATACCTTATAATCGCAACTAGGCTAATGACGCCAGCAAAACGTAACACGTTTACCATCGATCGATCGATGTCACTATCATTATTATCATCATTACCGTTATTGCCTTCCGCACACTAAATATCTGAAATATCCATACCGTTGAGGGACACATCTTCCCCGGGCGCTTCCCAGGGAACGGACGTCATCATACGGAGTGAAAGTGAACATTAAACAGCTCCTTATCAATGCCCTCACCCTCTCAACAGTTCAATTAAGCGTATATGAGCGTGTGAAATCTTTTATCGAAAATATTGAGCTCAAAGGAGGGAAAAGTGTTCTTCAAAAAACTAACCAAAAATAGCTATTTGTGCGTAACAAAACTCGAGCAAATTGCTGTTAGTGCCAAACCAGCTGCTACCACTGCTCAGAAAGGCGCATATGCAAAATGCAATCAAGTGGACGGCATTTGAAGTGTCCTACAAAGTTGGCCGGTGTGTGTGTGTGTGTGTGTGTGTGTGATTAATAAAGAATGGTGGCTTGGTTAAAAATAGGATCTACTACGAGTAGAGGAGATGGCTTGATGACTAATATCGGTACTATCGTCGAGACACACTACTACTTGCCCTTCACTTTGGTGGCACTGGAGGTAGTTGGACGCATGAACCCACTGGTACGTCGGTTGGTCACTGCCGCTTGCTGTTGTGCGGTGACCGACTGACGTCCCGTGGCTGGCGTTGGACTAACACCGCCTCCTCCCCCACCACCACCACCTCCAGTGCCAGAGCCGGTCAAGCTACCGCTACTGGTCGACTTGCTTCCCGGCGGTATCCGACCGCCAGTCGACGAATGCAGCTGATTTTCCTTGGCCGCCGATTTAGCGGCGGGCGGTTTGCGAACAATGGTGGCCGTTGGTCCGATGCTCGAACCGCTGGAACTGCTGCGACTAGCCGGTGCACCACGATGCCCGATGTTGCCCGAGGTAGCGGTGCCCAAGGGCCGTTTGGAGGGAGAACTGTTTGCCGACAGCGTCGAGGTTGCCATCGTAGAGAGCGGAGAGAAAGTCTTGGAAAAGGTGCTAGAGCTACTGCTGCTGTTGTTGGGACCGGAACGCAACGGAGGAGGTGGAACCTTACGCACGGTGTTCGTCGATACAGCACTGCTCAAGGATGAGCGGGACGAACGAAGACTGGTGCGGGAATTGCTCCGTTCGACGTCCTGCGCTTGGCGAGCAATAGGTCGAAGCAAACTGGGCGTAGAACCATCCATACTGGTTGTAGAGCCGGCTGTGGTGGTGTTGCTAGTGGTACCACGCCGCATGGAAGCGGTCCGGCGTGGTAGGAGATTCTTGCTTACGGGGGATCCGCCGGTCGTGGGTGCGCCACGCAAAGACCGACTCCGCTCGAGACCCGAGCTTCCGTTCTTTACCATCAACAGGCTGGCCATGCTTGGGCTATTGGTGCGACTTGTCTTCAGGTTGGTAACAGGAGCAGGAGACGAGAGCTTTGTGGTGGTAGCTGGTGTTGCAGCCACAACACGCTTGCTCTTCGTATCCGACCCATAATCATTGCAGGACGACACACTTTCTTTGCCCTGTGAAGGTGTGTCTGAGACGAGGCTCTGCGTCTCCTCGAAACCTTCGTCATTGAGCTCGTGCGCGATTGGAACACCCTTGACGTGCTGCTGGTGGATGTCCTTGGTAGGGCTCCAGGTACGTTCGGGTGTGGGAGATTTTAGACTACGAATCGCTTCACGCACATCCTCCTGACTGATGCGGCTAATGGTGCGCCCAACCTTGCTGGCCCGATTCAGGACGGCTTCAGCGTGCGAACGGGGCGATTCGCGACCATTGAGTGACGGAGAAATGGTCGTTTTTGTGGTATCCGTCGAAGACTTTAGCTTGTCCTGCCAGCGCTTCAGACGTTGTTCCTGCTCATGCTTCGCACTGCTATCCTTGCCGGTCGACGTCACATTGGTGGCCAAAAGTAGTGGACTCTGCGTCGTACTGTCTGGCAAGGAGTCGGGCGATGGAGAAGCGGTGGTTGCTGTGGTGGTGGTAGTTTCATTGCCGCTACCCGTTCCCGACGCTCCCAAATCGATCGGACGCTTAAAACGGCGCGTCCGTCTAGCCGACGAAAACCGATCGAATTGTCCATCGCCTAGCACTTCCGTACCAGTACTATCGGCAGCCGAAGAACCCTTACCCGAATCGTTTGCTAGCAGTAAATGGGAATCCTTTGAATCGCTCTGGCTCTGGTGATGCAAACGTCGGCAAGATCCGCCACCAGAAGCTACACTCGCCGCACCCGCTCCGCCAATTCCTCCGACATTACGGCGAATCGATGGCGGTGTCTCGATATTGTCGGAATCGATCTCTATCTTGTTGTTCGTTGATTCGTCATACACGTGATGCGCACGTCGCGTGCGACGGGGAGGTGGAGCCACAGCACCAGAAGACGGTGATGTAGTTGTGTCTCCGGCCGCACCTCCGACCACTTCCGAGCCGGAGATAGTGCTGGCGGTACTGGACGATATCGTAGAAGATGTCCCGGCTGAGTTGTGCTGCTTTTCATTACCGACCGGCTGTCGGATGTAAATCGACTGCTTGTGCTCCTCTCCATTGGCGGTACCCTTGGTGGCAGAGGTGGGCGAACTGTCTGCCGATGTTACAGGTGGCGGGTTATCCGATCCCCGACGGATGTAGATCTGTAGCCGATCTGATGGTGGCCGTTCACCCAACGATTGGATAATGTTTTTGCGCTTGTCCTCTTCAAGGATTGATTGGAGATTGGAACTGGGATTAGGGCCCTCGCGGGAACGCTGTCGACGGTAGCGTGGATTGGACGGATCATCACTGTCCGTTGCTGTGTTTGCTGTGTTAAGAACCGACTTGCGCCACGGTGATTTATCCGCATCCGGTGAGGCCGCACCTGAAAATATCAAAGAGAGAGAGAGATATTGAGACGGTGGCGGAGGGAGGGTAAGAAACGGACTGAACGTACCTGTCAAGGCCTCTATCGTACCAACGACATCCGTCTGCTCGAGTGACGTCGCCGGACGCCAATTGGGATAGACTCGTTTGTACGTCATCGGTCCACCGAACAGCTGCTGCTGCTCCGTGGCCAATGGTGATGCAACGGACGCCTGTCCCTGCCCAGCCGGGGCCACTATTCGCGGAACACTGGGTGGTTCGGGTGAGGTTACCGTGGGCGGTTTCTCCTCCGGCAGCGGGTCCAGCTTGCTGCCCCGATCGCTTTCGTTGTCCGTTTCGTAGGAGCGCCTGTTAGCAGTAACCCGTTTGAGCTTCTTTTTGTAGTCGTCGTTCTGTCGCTCGTCCTGCTCGTTCGCCTGCAGCCAGGATTCGATCTTTTGCCGCCATTCCCTGGAAATTCTGTATCGGTAAGAAACCGCGCGACCGTACGGCGACAGAAACCACCGGGGTCCGGGTGCAAAGCGGGTCATTGCGTACCGTAAGCAAATGATGGCAAATATGACACAGATATGAACAGATCATGTAGATGTTCATGAACACACATTAAACGATGGGTTAGCACAGATAATGGAAGTTTAGAGAGATAGCATACAAAAGCAGCAAACACCACAGGACACCAGGGGAGGAGAACACAGGAAATGGTCGATTTGTACATACCTCGGTTTGTGTTCTTCCACCGCGAGCGGCTTCGATTCGGCTATGGGTGAAGGTGAGCTAGGCCGTTCACGATCTGCACCGAACTGTACGTTCAGCAGATCTGGACGCTTCTTACTACCGCTGCCTGAGCGGGCCCGTCGTGCCCAGGATCTATCTAAGCTACCGTAAGCAGCAGACTTGCGCTCCCGATTGCTACTCTCGTGGCCGGACGAGCGCAAAAAGTCCATGAGATTACCTTCATCTTCCTCCGAAAGCACTCGGCTGCGGCGTCGTCTAAGGCTCCCGTTCGGTGTAATGTCCGGGGAGGCACATTCGTCTCGCATCAGCAGCGCATCTCCGTTGCTATTGAACGACCCTAAACGTCGACGAGACATTGCTGGACTGTAGCGTAGATCGTACTGCGATGCGTCCAGCAGCAGACTACCTTCCGAATCGGACACCGGTGTTCCGGGTTGATTAGCTAAAAGATGTTTGAAGCCATCAAAGACCGTTCAATTTTCGTAAATTATCTAAAATTCTTACATTGCCTTCTCCTAAGTGTTTCTTCCCGCTGCTTCCTACGTATCATGGCCTGTTCCTCCTGTACACGGCGCTTCTCGTTGTCCTTAACAGCGTGCTGGAACTTTTCGCTAAAGATGTGGAAAATTTTGAAACATTCCTCCATCTTGAACGTGGCCATATCCTCGCAGAAGAATTCGGCCAACTGAAGGCGCATCGCTTCCAGCTGTTTCAGTGCTCGCTGTAGCATCAGGACGTCCTGTTCCGCTGCCTACAACAAGAAACGAACACAAATTAGGCACCTGGTAAACCGGGAAATTGCTGTCCACCCTTACACTAAGGAACTCCTCCATCTGGAGCTTGATGTCTTCCTCCGTCTTCGGGAGTTCGATCTGTTTCTTGATCTTTTTGATGCGATTGTCGATGGCGTTCACCTCGTTGCTTATCTGCTCGACAGTGGTTCTGCAATTTAAAAAAAAAAAGATGGATTACGATGCATGATCCCTCTACGTGCATGATCCACTTAAATCGTATCCTTACTTGGTCGCGTTCTCCAACATTGTTAGTTGTCCGGGGAATTCCAACAAGGAGGAATTCTTCTTCTCAGCCTGCAGCGCCACAAAGTGTATCAGATTCATGCCCGGTTTGTTCGCACGGATATCGGTGAGCTTCTGCAGCGAGGACAGTTTGACGCCAGCCGCATTACCTGCGTATCCTCCCGAGTTAAGGAAGTTACCAGCTACCACGACCATGTACAGTACCTCCTGGAGTGCTTTATTGTTCATCAGATCTGTTGAGGTAAGTTTAGAAGACTAGGTTAGTTAGCTACTAGCGAATTTATGCTCTGAAATCCTGAGACTCACCTTCACCAGCAAATAGCATTGCATGTATGTTTGGCTCCAAATACATCAGATTCGCCTTAAATTCTTCCTTCAGCAACATACTTTCGATTCTTAACTTATAACTGTTAGGAGAGGCAAATAGAGCAGTAATGCACATCAGTAAGAAGCATTGAAAAGTGGCGGCACACTCATTCTGTCCACTTACTTAGGCACTTGTACCAGCTGCAGCAGAAACTTCTCCGCATTGCCCAACCGGTTATTATCGCCATCGAAGGCTCGCAGCATCTCCAGCTCGTCCACCTCCGGCAACAGCTTGAGCAGTCCGCGCAGCTTCTCCGCCCCAATGTCCTCATGCTCACCGTTCCGTATCAGCTGTATGATGTCCTCGTTCGAGGTGCGGAACTGCTTCAGGAAGATGTTCACGTTCAGGCTGCGCTTACCGTCCAGCAGCGTGATTTCGTTTTCCTTGCGCGATTTGCGTGAATCCGGCGTGTCCGTACCACCACCGTTGCTTCCGTCACCCCCGGACGCGCCCGAACGATGGCCCAGTTTCGGTGAACCTTGCGTTTGCGTCTGCAAGCAAAACAGTCCTTCCATTTCGTCCCAGTTCAAATCAGCCATTGGACTGTCCTGGTGCGAATCGGCCACTATCGACCAGATGTTTTGTTTGCCTAGTACCCGCTGGGGTGGAATTTTGTTCCAGTTGATAGTTTTCATCTTGGCACGCGGCACTGGTGTTTCCTGTTGCGGTAGTGGTTTTACTATTACGATCTGCTCATCCGGTGTTTTCGACCGGGCCAGTGTACCGTTTGCGTTGGCCTGCACGGCAAGCAGGTTGGGTGCCGGCGGGGCCGGTGGTGCCGGTGGTGGTGGTCCACCGGCCATGGGCGGAGGTGGTGGTGGTGGTGCTCGACCACCGGCAAGGGGTGGCGGAGGTGGTGGTGGAGGAGCAGTTCCACCACCGGGCGGAGGTGGTGGTGGAGGTGCCGCGGCACACTGAGCAGGTGGTGGTGGTGGTGGCGGATTGAAGGTTGTGCTTGGCGAGGGTTGCAGCGAACTGCCAATGGAGGGGCGACGCGCTGGGCCTCCGCTCAGATCGCCCCGACAGTGGGGACAGGTGAAGAATTTCTGGACGCTCGGTGCCCTTAGCAGGCGGGCAGAGGCTTCCTTGTCCTCCAGCAGTGTGGCCCGGTGTACGAGCGTTTCGGCCGTATCCCAAACGATGTCACTGATCTGCTCCTTCGGGTCAATCTGCAGCAAATGCTGAAGTATGCTTAGAAATGGCGTTGCTTGCGGGGTGCCGGCCACCTGGAAAGAAGGTGGAATTATTAAGCAAGTTGCGTCCACTGTTTGTGTAAATATCCGCCGATTTTATTCCTTGAGCAGTTTTCTTAATGAAAGCGACGAATGACTTTCAATAGTTGACCTTGTCCCCTTGGATTATGGGCTAAAACTAGCTAGTTGCCAACTACTAACGATACTTTAATATTCCATCCGCAGTACAGCACTAATGAAAGTGAATCCTTGTTTTACCCTCACTGCACACGAACGATGCAACGATGCATCCAAGCTTAATGTAAAATTCATCTCAATTAGTCCCGGATGCAAATCCCACCACACTGCAGCAAGAAACGAATATCTGAACCTCCAATGTGTTGCGTGTCTAATGAAGCCTGTATCTTACCTGGGCTAGAATTGCATTGAAGACATCAAGATGCGAGTTCAGATCGATCCCGTCCGGCACTTGGAGGCTCTGGGAAAGGTCGCATTCTTGCTGCTCGTCGAACACCTCTAGCTGGGAGGCAATGTCCGGAACGCTGCTGGCCGTGCGCCTGTACAGAAATGGATGGGAAGAAGGATTAGTCTCATATTAGGTAGCGCAGACCCCAAAGGTAGCAAAGCACACAAAAAAACAGGAGAAAGGTCAAGGGGGGCGACAGCTTCATCTGCTCATTTACCACAAATCACGCAATTTTAGATCTCAACTGTTTGCGAGCCGTACACCGAGGCTGGACAACTTCCGACGGCACAGTTCACTCAGCTCCTGAACGATATTCATTCGGTTCGGTGTTCCGCTTTACCGATAGGAGAGGGGGTACACAAACACACACGCTAGATGATGGTTTGCCAAGATTCTCTGCCAAGAGCTTTCTATACTTTTCTTTACACTTGACGCACTGAGCTTTTGGGGTGAATGGGTGCAGTAACCAATTACCGCGACCGAGAGCGATGGCGAAGCGCGGGCCGTGGGGTTCCTTTTCGTGCAAACTACTACGTATGTGTACTGCACTGCTCACGACAATGCTTTACAGTAAGGAACTAATAACACAAAAAAAAATCCTCCAATATCACCGATTGGAAGCAGCGAATACACAACACCGCTCGCGACTCCGAACTGTTGTTACCGAACTGTCATAATTCGCCTCGTGAAGGAAGTGATTTTTGCTGCCGTATTGCCCGTTTCGAGGAGTTCTGTTTTCAGAACAAATGGACCCAAAAATAGCACACAACCTACGAGTAACGACCGAGATGCAGGAAAGGGCAGAAAAGCGCGTACGTTTGCAGGCCGAGAGGCGTATCGGGACGGAGCTGTAAGCACTGTTGGTGGGCTGGACCGGATGGAAGCAAACTAAAGGCAGGCCACACAGTTTTTGTGTGTCTGTGTATGTGTATATGCTGCAGTCCTTTCGTGGGGTTGCAAAACTACTAGCACGCGACTACTTTCGAGCCCACTGAGCTATGGGCAGCGTGCGAGACTGGAAAAGCCGCAACGCGAACCAAGCGAATGTGTTCGTAACTCGGAACGGTCTCTTTCTCACCAAGCCAAGCATGTGGGGGGAATGGGGGATAGTCGAGTAAGTTGCTGTCAAAGTACGAGCCCTGTAGTAGTTATCTTGAAAAAGAAAAGTATCCTAATCAATAAGTAATACGTTCTAAGAGGATATTAAGGAATCTATACAGCGATGGAAGACATATTGTAGGACCCATGTTAGTCCAAAAATTTGCCACCAAACATTCCAATGCCAGATTTTGGTACACGAGAAAAAACATCTGATTGCCGACGCGCCGAGTGATCAAATGAAACAGAGCGTAAGAGCGAGCGAATAGAGAGAACCTCTGCATCGAACACACCGCGACACGGCTAAGAGCCCTAACTTCACGACACCGCGTGTCGTGAAGTTCGCTCGAGCACGTGTTGCTGACTCATGCGCATTTCTTGCGCATCATTTCTCTCGCGTGTGCTTTTCTCCTCAAGCGCATCGCGTGCTATTTCTTGTCTTGGCTTTTCTCTCTCGTAAAGCGTCTTCTAGCCGGCTTGCTTGGATGTGTGTTGGGAGGGTAAAGATGAGCATGCTTTCTCCCGTTCCGAGAACAGGTGATTCGCTTGCCGGTGTAACGCACAGAAAAAGAAAAGCATAACAACCTGATTTGTATCTGCGCTCGTATAGGCAGAACATATCTCACTAGCCCACGTGTTGGTCGGCGTTTTGCCTTCCAGTCCCAACAGGGAAAGATGTTGGTGCTCCATTGAAAGGAGAGTGGACACATGTTTAAGTGTTTTTTTTTCTATTTCAACGCCAACGGTTGTTAATTTATCTACTTTCTTGTTTACACCCTTTCGCACGACCATCAACCCTGACCCAATCGTCTGCTCGATAGTGTGTCAAGATCGTGGCTTCTTCCGTGGTGGTGGAGGCGGGGAAATGGCCGTACACGATCCATTCTTACAGAGCGCTACCCAACGTGTGTAGGTGTTTTTGTTTACGTACCGGAGTGAAGGGGTTTTGATAAACAACAAACAAAAATGACTTATAATAAAAAGAAACTTTAAAAACAACAGTACAACAGAGCTGCACAATCGTTATCACATGTAGGAGAAAAAACCGTTGAGCACGTTTTTCCACCACGATTGTGATGAGGTCGCCAAGAAATCGTCGATGGGGTGTCGTTGAGCTGTAGAATGAATTTTGTTTGAGCTCTTATCACGACACATGCAACATGTGTGTCTTGCTATTGCCCTATCCACAGCGTAGATATGTTGAGGTAACGGCGCCATTAGGGAGGCCACACCGTGGAATTACAGCCCCACAATTGTTACGTCAAACTGTTGTCCAAAAGGTCGATCTTACAACAAATGGATGGCACACGACACTGGAGCCGGATGATTGATAGGCGAGTGAGGTCTTTTTTCCCCTTGTAATTAATCGCAGTATTCATATTCACATATTCAGTGCTTTTTGCTTCGTCGTTACTCAGTTCCTGAGTGCATCTTCATTTGTTCCCCTATAAAAACATACATGCATCCCTTAACATGTGTGAATCTTTTTTTAGCGCTATGTACAAACAGTATTAGTCACTAAATCCATATGCACAACGACCCTCCCCCAAAACAGGCACTCAATCAAGACACGGCTTTTCGGTAGAATACCAATCACTCACACGCACTGCCCTTATCAAGGACGCGACACATCAAACGTGTGTGAGAACTCCTTTCGACAGTCACGTTCCGAAGTCACGTCATGTAACGATTTCGCTTAAACCAACACACTATCACGATCCTATTCACTATCAAAAAAGGGCCACGATAAAGTAATTGAAGCTCATTAACCATCAGCAACTCGGTTAAATCTTTTCCGCCCACGATTAGCGGGCGAGTTCTAATCGTACGCTCGCACTGTAATAATCGGTTGCCCCGATGCTCCATTATAAAGCGGCAAACAACCACTTGAAACAACACATCCTGTTTTCATCGGTACGATTCGCATCTATCGTTTCCCGATTTTATGAACCTGTCAATATAATCCGATTATCTGGCACTGATCTCTTTGCGGTTTGGTGTTTTGTGACGTGACACTTCTTTACGATCCTTATCTAAATCGCTGACTTGTGGCGTCGTTAAAAAACAGACATCAGTTTTGAATATATCCGTAAGGTTTGGATGATTAGAGTACCACCTTAACACTGTTCCTCTGTTTTACACACGTTAAAGTTGATCTTTAACGAGAATTCACTTGGGAGATCCACCGTATGCTTGACATCGGATGTACTTACCTTAAATTATTTAATACTGGTATGAGGTTTAATCCTGCAAAAAGAAACAATACAAAACACAATATCAATAAAGCGTGTTGGCGTGAGGTTTGTTGCACTGAAAATGAATAGAACGGAATCCTCAAACAATAAGCGATTAAGATAATAACGATCGACTGCAAACTGCACCATCTCAATCGGAACTTCAACTGTACTTGGGACGTGCAAATGAACTTTCGGTATCACTTACTCACCTTCCACACATTCGTCGTCCGCTACTACTTCCTCCTCCTCTTCCAAGGACGATAATTCTGGTGTATCATTAAAAAACACATCGTTCACCTTGATCCGGGGGCTGACGCAATTATCCACCAGCGGCCCAAACCCTAACTGCTGTTGCAACATGACGGCCATAATTCACCGACCCAAAGCTTAGGGCACCATAACCGTGATGCGTCGCAACGTCAAAACACGACACAGTGTGAACACAAACTGTGGCCCCCGTTGCAGTTGGGGAAGAATCATCGCCAGCGCCCGAAAATGATGCGACCGTACCCCGGTGCCCAGTAAATCTTATCTATCGGATGGTCGTTGATTAAACGACACCGATAACGCTACAGTCCATCGTTACGCGCGAATCGCATCAAGGAGAGAGGGAACAGATTTTAAAAGAACGTGTCATCTGTTACCCCGGAGCTAGTGTTGCGGCTAATGCGCGGTCCTAATCTTCACTTATCTGCTTCGCACTTTCCCACCTACATACTGTGGAGGTTTATGCTGTTCCAGAAATTGCAAGCCCCTTTTTTCTATTTCGATCCATAGTCACATGTCTTTGCTTTTTATACATACTACCCAACCAGTTGGCTCACCACCATTCGATTTCACGATAGCATTCGCTTATCAGTAGCGGATGGCATCGAATCTATGCGCTGCAGTGGGTGCGCGCTACCCTGTATGTCTACTCCCGGGGCAGGAAAGTGCGACGATAGCTAGCCGTATCCGTGCCTGGCCAAATGAATGACGAACAGCCCGCGCGTCCTCGACAAGGTCGGTACACATTGCAATTAGACCGGGCCCGTAGGTGGCTTCACGTTAGATAAGAAATGTTTTGTTTACTGAAGTAATGGTGGTCCAAGAATCATCACGGCAGACAATCACACGCCGGCCAGCTTCGTTTCTTTGGTTGAAATGATCGTTACAAAACGTGGTCTGGTTTTTTTTTCTCCCAACAGTTGAACCAGTTCTCTGCTCTGGAGACACAACATATACATCCCCCCTTAATCAAAAAGTTATAGTTAGAGGTGTTTTGTGTTGTAACATGTTAATTACACGCGTAAATTTACTGCACGGACGAGAAGAATGTATGTCAAGCACTGTAAATGCTTACAAACCTAAGCACTTTTAATCCTTTCGTGCCAAAAAAAAAAAAGAACTACCAAACTACATCGATACACCGACCAATTTACGTTCTCCCCGAGTGCCTGTATAATCCGTAAGTGACAAGCACAAATTTATCGTACTCCATTATTTTCCATCTAAAGCCATGCGGAACCCATGGTTGGATTAAAAAAAAAAGCCGAATGGTTTCGGCCTTTCCATACGTAGCCCTAAAATAAGTCCCTTGTGAACATTGATGCGGTGGACATGTATCAATTTCAACCCATGGCAATCAACTACAACGGCTCTGTTCTTTTTTCTTCGTAGGTTTGTTATTCTTGTACAGGGTAAAAAGCGGTTGCCATCAAACCGCGACAGCAATCTCCTGGCTACACCAGTTTCGGAAAGGGACCACATTCTAACTTGCCAACGCCAAACATACACCACTAGCGCGACAGGTCTCTCCTGCGGCAACATAGTATTCTGCTGTGCAGCAAACAGCTGCTATTCTCGAAAAGTCAGTTACGGTTGCTATCACTTGTTGTGTCCAAGCTGCCATCGATACTGCGGCGGAGCTAAGAGATATCGGGCCATAGCCCACCTCGGCTGCCCAGCGTGTCCAAAGGATTAAGATCAATTTATCACAATCCTTCAACTCCGGTTGCCGGTGTTGCCAGCTCTATTCGCGCCAGACATGCAAAGTGCATGAGAACATGTATGGCCGATGGGAAGGAATTTACGGCACACCGAAACATGTTCAGGTGTGTATGGCAGGGCACATGTTTAACTACAGTGTACGGTGCTCCCGGTACAGGCAATGTTCCAAGTAGCTAGTACGAGAAGATTGTTATCATAGCTCTTTGCACTCAGCAACGAGCAACGCCGTCCGTATGATATTTAAATGATCTGAGAATTATCTTCACCTATAAAAGGCTATGTTAGAAACGAAATTCAAGCTTATTAACTAAAGGCCTTCTATGACTTTTTGTCCACAATTTTTCACCTAACCGTTCCTTCTTGTGATAAGAATATGGACCTTATTTTGTGCACTAAGTCATAGTAATTGATTTATAATAGACCACTCGTTTGGTTTCCTTACTGGCCGCCGAGTGTTGAACTACTCACCAATAAACTCGTTGCGCATGCGTATCCGATCCTTGAGCGAACCGGCCGATATGATCACGCAGTTGACGAACGCCAGCAGCGCTATCTGGTATTCGACCGCAGTCGCCTTGTCTAGCTCGGACACGACCAGATTCAGCCGATACCGTTCACCCTTAATACTCTGTAAAAGAGAATAAGGAAAGCAGTGTACGATGATCGGAAGCTATTGCCAGCAGTAACGTAATGTACTCTTACCTTGTAGTGTTCCAGCGTTTCGATGGCACGCTTATACCCGTTTGCGCTGAACGCACAAAGCGTCGACAGCAGCTCGAAGATTTGCTTCTTAACCGTGACATTGTTGGTGTCCAGCGCCAGTCCCAGCTTGTTCACATAGTCGTTGTTTTCGATGATGTACTCCAGTCCGATGCGGGCATCCATTTTGTGCCGATGGTGGAGTCTATCCTTTTCGTTCGATGTTTAGAATGTTCTGTTTGAGAGAAAGAACGAAAGGATGGTTGTGAGTAAATGCACGCTTAGTTTAAGTTTCTAGATGAATTAGATTTATTCGAAGTCTTCATCCCAAGACAGTAAGTTGGTGGTTTGATAAATTAGGAGCCCCGGTTAGGTTGGCAATAACACACGCAAGTCATCACTTTCGGGTGGCATGTTTGTTTTGTCGGACATTGCGTGATCTTCTCACTTGTTTCCCCTTAAGTCCCTAACATGGAGCTCCGTCCATAAAAGCATGAAACATAGAAGCAGTAGCCTGCGAACAACATAAATGACCACCGCCAGCATCGATGCACAACGCAGTACAGTATGGAGCCGCAAGTCAATGGGGCAATAGATAAATCATTGTAAAACCTTCCCCACGCAGGCACGGACTAGTCGTCGGTGCGCTCGTCTAAACGGCGTCACGCAATCTAGAGTTCTAGAGTTGGTTTGCATGCTTTTTGCCTGTACCCTACAGACGCGACCTAGCCAAATGAAAATGCGTTGGGCTAGTTATTATTTTCACGACATTCACAAACAATCTAAACACTTGACATCGATTGCCAGTGGTGAGCGATATGGGAAAAACTTGTAAAGCACGCTGTATATTTATACACTTCTCACAAGTCGCATTGTGCAGGTACATTCCATTCAAGGATTATTTATTTTTGGAGCAAGTTAGCATAACGAGATTCTTTTTGTAACAAGATAACGAGAATCGGCTTTTTATCAATATTTCGTCTCATCAATATCTAAATTCCCCACTGGGAGGAGTGGGAACTCAGATTGTATTTTCAAATACGGAATGCAATTCACACGGCTTTAGTCGGATTTGCAGCGTTGAAGATACGCGGGTGTGCCGGAACGATGACGAAATTCAACATTTTATAAATGTTGTATAAAGCTGAGGCAGCACAGCTTATAAATGATACGATAACAATCCGGTCGAATCAGGGGAAAGTGCTTACGTGCAACAAGACAAACGTTCCCGAGAGTAAAGTCCACCACGTAGACGGTCAGACGTCAGTCATTCAGTTTATCTCAAAAGCAAACGAGGAAGAGCCAAAAGAGCAGAGAGAAAGACAGCATTGATGCATTCGACACCTGCAATTTCATAACTAATGCAAGCGTTCGTTGACAGATCGTTGTTGCGTTTTTCCATGTCAGCTCCACAGCATGATCACCGGATGTCTTCGGATTGTCTGTTAACGCTAACAAGCTACTAAAAGAAAATAAGACTCGCCTGCTGCTTAGTTTAGTGCACGTCCACGCGACTTCGCAATTGGCCTGTAATTAAATTGACACCAGGAACTCTAGATGCATCTCACAGAAGCTCTGCTAACTAGAACCAGATGGACGATCACACATCACAAAAGGACAGCGATCCTCTGTCGTACGCTACAAAGTGTCACTTGATCATAGCTTACGGTGCTGTTGGGATTCGTTAAGCGCGCGATGGAAGTGTCTGCGTACGTACAATTCCAATTTAAAGCCAGCGGTCGAAAAGGGAGGAGCTGGGTTGTGCCCTTCAATCAAAGCATTTGCTCTAGTCGATGAATTAGAATAAGGGCACGCAGAGAACTTCCACCATGCTTGTTTAAGTCAGTGTGTCAACCATTTAAGCAAAGTAGCGTCGCGAGTGGTGTAAACAATTTGATTTGCCGGTGGAGCTAGAACAAACAGTATCGAGTGACCTTTTCAGGGCAGCGTATCGACACAAGTCAGGAAAGAACGATGTTGTATCATCTGTCATCTGAAACTTTTCTAACGTGAATGCTCTTTGATCTCGAAGATTCATTTTGCCCGTCTCGTGGATGCCTTTGACAGATCGCACTCTAGATGTGTGTGCGGGGAATTGTTCAGGTCGTAGTTGATCTTCAAAATTCCACCCACGGGAGACGACCCATACCTGTCGTACAATGTACGCAACCCAGTGGCAAAATGTGGTGGATGCATTAAGACAGGCGCCTCGTGAACGAGTTCCATTTTCCTTAGCTCAGCACCGAACGTCAGGTCCCACACTTCTTCTGCTACCCAATATGAGAGGGCGGATGGTAGACTTCGGGCGAGCATCGTCATCCTCGCCAGCAAACGATCGTGCTGAAGGTGCCGCGTAGGTGTTAAAGCGAATCGTTTAACAAAATAAACACATTACTCACTCACTCCAGCAACAGCAGCAGCAGCAACAGTTTGAACCAGAACCACCGGATGGACCACACCGGTTATAATACTACTACTACGTAAACGAGCTCTTGTGTGATCCATTCTAGCGCACGCACCAAATCGTACGATGCGCAACGGTTTTCTAAGGGGAAATGTTCCCCTTTCGGCTGCAATTGCTCAATCGATCGCCACTGATCTCGGCGGGTGTAGGAAGCAGCATCAATGCAGAGCAAAAATGTGCATGAACACAAACAATACACCGGATCGTGCACGTGGCACAACGGGGATGCTGATACAGCAGGCAGCGGAAGGCAAGTGCACGCGATTATTATGAGATTTCATGGTTAAATTTCGTAACATCTTGCGATCGGAGAAGCATCGCCTCGCTCACACCTCGCACTCGTGCTGCCTGCCATCGAGGTCGCATCCCGTAGGCAGGCTCAATCGTACGTATGAGCGTCAGGGGAGTTCTTGAGATTCAAATTTATTCATTAATCGACGAAATCCCTATGCGAAAAGCTGCGCCGCTTTGCATCATTATAATACTGACCTTCCTTCTGACGGTGGAACCAGCGGTACGGTCTCTCTGGACGTGGTAACGACTGATACACAAGCAAACCGCAGCGCGTCAAGGTTGTCGTTGTCTTTGTTGGCCATCAACATCCCTGGAAAACCCTGCGCGCCCCGCAGTGCGTATTCTCTACATCATTCACCGTAGGAAGTTGGATTGATTTATTCCCTCAGCGTGTATCGATCGAATGATCCGATAGATCGATTGCACGGATCAGTAGCGTGGTGAAACAGTGAAGGACGATGAAAGCTTCTAAGCTTCTAACCGCTGTACGACTCGCCGTATGACGAAAAAGGCAATTGTGTCTGATGATGCCGCTGGACATTGTGTATAGGATTTTCCATCGCCGACACGGAAAACCACCGTCCGTCAACGGACGAATTTGGCCAAACGACGGCGTAACTTGTTTTGCAACTTGCGTTGAGTGCCGCTTTTGAACGGTGATAGGCGTTCGTTTATTGGGGCGATATTTTAAGACACTGTCACTTGTTCCGTTGAGTGTATTTTTGGGATGCGGAAGAAGCGATTGATAGAGAGATTTGAGAATGGGTTTTTTTGCGAATGTTCGCTATCTTCTTTGTTTCACTTTGTTTCTATGAAGTTATGGAGCTTAATTGATGTATCATGTTATCTTCGTTCCAGATTGGTTGTGATTTTCCCATTAGCATTTTGCACAATCCTATTACGCAGAGCTTCCTAATCTCATCCTTAACCTTGCCACATTTTGAAGGTCATCTGAAACCATTGTAACCGTTCTGCTAACGTCTTGTGCAGGTGTCGTTATTGTTGTCGTGCCATGCAAAAGGTGAAAGGTGCAATTTAGAAACGACGAGCTTGGTCTCAGCTGACACAAGTGGATAATAATAGCTACCCTCCAGCTGCCTCCCATGCCCAATACCTGACTCATAGTTCACCAAACCATTCAACCCATACACCAGCGGCTAATAGGTGCCGTTAATTGTTGGGTTACGTCTAGGGAATGTCCTGGGCCCACATTCCGCCCGCTGCTGCAATACAACCTTCTGCTCGTAGGTTGCTCTCTGGTTGAGTGTCTTCTCCACATCACGCGCCATTTAAGCTGGTGGGCCCATCGTTACCATCGTTTAGCATCGCTTAGACATTGCAAGGGTGCGTGGGTGCCTCACCGGCGCAAACCTGCCTTCATCATATCCCCTCGGAACTCCAAAAAAAAAAAAACCTCCTGCACGTTATTCTTGCTGTTGGGGAGGTGTGCTCTGTACGCTTCCACGCGCTTTGAAGGTGCGTAATTCATCGGACAGAGTCAAGGTCAGGGTGCTCCAGGGAACGAAACTCGGAACTGGCTTGCGTGCCGGGAGAGAAAAAGGTAACCGCGGAGGCACAACAAAAAAATCATGTCACTTCGATTACGGTAATAAATTCGTGATCATTTCATTAATGAAACGTTGGACGCTGTGTGTGGACTGCTGGCGCTGTCGGTGGAAACGATTGACGGAATGGATCGCAGCACCCGCACCGTTGCAAGTGGGGATCTTGTGGTCTCCAGCTCAGTCGGACGTTTTGTGGTCGATCGATTTTTTGATCGACGGTAATTCTATACCCGATTGCCACCTGCAGAGCAGCCGGATGCTGGATGACCACAGCTCGCAGGGCCCACAAAGCGGGACAAGCGAAGATAATAAGATGAGGGCGGTTTTTGCACAATGTCCATTGTTTCGTATTTCCTGCTTCACGTTGATCACTTAATCGTTGCCGTTTGTCACACCGTGGAAGGTGGAATAATCTCGATAATGCGCCATAACTCCTTTAGCCGTAAAAGGGTAAAAAGGGCGGTTTCGAAACGCAAATCGATCTACAACGTTTGGAAGATGGATCAATTATTCGCTCTGGGGGATATCTTGCAACAATAATTTGTTGTATATTTTGTTTCTTGAAAATGTTGCTTACTATTGTGAAAAAAATTGCATGGAGTATTGTTTATATCTTGTATCAGGGAAGGAAGAAATTAATTTTAACGGATGGAGTGATGTGTTGTGTGCCCCTTACGAAACAGTGCAGGATGCACGATACACGACAAGCCATGGTTTGGTTGTCACAGTTCTGACCATGCCTGTAACTTGATACGTTTTACTTCCATTTCTCTCCATTAACGCTCACAGTATGAAGCGAAAGTGGTACCATGCACCATGTGGCAGTCTGTGACCTCGGCGCGATGCCACGAAGTGCAGTATTAACGATTGCTGGTGGCAAGATGACATGCGTGGCAAGTTCTCGCACGTGATGGACGGCGGTCTCGGTCGAATTGTAGCCAAGGAAGCGTAGAAACTCTAGACGTGGGATCACCACATCATCAACACGCCAGACAGTTTAGAAGGGAAGGAAAGCAGATCAAATGAATTAGTCTATAAAGTTATAGATTAATAGAAGATTGATGGCTGCAGACATTGATGGGGGTGTGATGCGTTGTGACTGAGCGGTTCTTTTTTAATTTATCGAGCGTTTGTCATTGGTGATTCATTTATAACATCTTCTACAAGAGAGAAAGAGTTAGAATGTAGAATTTCTAACTACTGCTTCTTTTGAAGTGTAGTTTTTAGCATCTTGAGAAATCCTACAGCAAAGACAGATAAAGCTCCGGCACATCGTTTTGCACCGTGTAAAAGAATCTAAACTACCTTAGATGGGCATTGTTTAAAATATTTCCCAGTCAAAGCCGTGCATTCCTTAGAGCTACAAGATTGCTCATGGAAAACACTTTTCGAACGGTAGACGTCGTACATTGAAGACACTCCTGTTAGTCTCATTGAAAACTGAAGGAGATCTAGAACTAGACTAACTAGAAAAGAGGTGGCATTACTTCTATAAAATAGCCCAAAATTGGATTCATTGGATTAGTTGTAGTGCTTTGGTTAATAAGTTACAATTTCTACCATTCGCCACCTGAACGATAATTACTCTTGATCATGTTTCCTCACCATCTCTCTACAATCATGTCGCAAGGATGTTACCTGATTAATAACGCATATATCAACAAATCGACCACCCAACGGCTATTTATCTTAGCCGATATTATTAAAAGGCTTTCGGGCTCCAATAAAAACATCTCAATGAGACGAAATTATGGTCTTGGTTGTCCCCGCCGCTTGCGATAGTGCAGGTTGCCGGTTAGGCTTTTTATTTTATTTGCAATTTGTTTGATGCGTGCCGCTCTAAACTACATGCTACTGTGAAGGTGCATAATTTCCCTGTACCAACTCCATTCATCACAGTCACAGTGGCGAAGGCCAGGTTACCCGTCCGGGGTTGGGAAGGGGGTACTTCTCAAAGATCCTCCACGCTAAACCTCTCTGACGGGGTGATTAAAATCAAGTGCGTAATACCGGTGCAACCTAAATGTAGGATAAGTGGTTCTATTAGCGTGTAACAAGGGCCCGTACGGAAGTTTACACCGTGCCACCGTCTTTTTTTTTGCCTTCTCCCGCACACTGAACAGCCCCCATTCTCCTGGCGAGTTGCGCGAGGTATGCACGACATGCGCGATTACAACGCGCGAACGTTTTAATCAACTGTTTGGATTTCAATTAGCTGAGCATGGCAAACAACAACAAACTAGCAGCAGTTTCTTAAAGCTTGTTCCTTCATTTGTTCCTACGGTGTGAAGGCTTTATGGGATGCAGACGGTCGCTCAGTCAAGAAGAAGAGTAACGAAGCGTTGGAGCTTTGTGGTGCAACTGTTCAAACAACCCCTTACGCAAAAGTTGGCTCTCGGCTGGACAGTGGAATCGATGCGAATCGGTGCCGTTCAGTGTGCGACCGTATAGCATTTAGGCCAACACCACTCGAAACCTTCACCACCGGCAGAGAGTTTGGTAGTCGAAGTGGACACCCCTGCGCTAAAGGCTTCTGTGCGAAGTCCGCCAACTCGTCGACCTCTTCTCCCCGTGGTGGCATACTTGAAATATTTCGCAAATGCTAGGCAGTGCTGCATGCGATCGTGACAAATCGAACGATTAATTTTCAAGCAACCTGGAGTTAGATATCATTCTGCGTCGTTTTAAATCCCCCACCCTCTAGATAATCACATTCCGCAGGGGACTAAAATTTAAAAAATCTACCAAGAATTAATGTTTTTGTCGGTACACAACCGTATCGTTATCCCGTTTAAATCTG
The DNA here is from genome assembly GCF_943734695.1 of Anopheles maculipalpis. Taxonomy (NCBI): domain Eukaryota; kingdom Metazoa; phylum Arthropoda; class Insecta; order Diptera; family Culicidae; genus Anopheles; species Anopheles maculipalpis. The sequence continues at coordinate 43,556,564 of NC_064871.1, read as the reverse complement.
AAAACACACACATACACGCACAAACACACCTATGTCCTAAATCGGTGGCATGCAAATATCCGACAAGCTTACCTCGTCAGCCAGCTGACATACGAGGTGGCCGCGATCGCGATGCAATTACTGCGCAATTTGTACACGAACCGAGACTCACCGTCGCTACTCTGGCGATCAAGTTTTGCACACCGGGATCCCAGGTTACGTCCGTGCCGAAAGGGCGATCAAGTATTGGGGGAAGTCTTCCATCAAACGGGCGTTGGATTTTTTTTTAGCTGAAAGCACTTTTGGCTAGACTTTAGAACACGCACCTATCTCACACTGGCAACAGCAAGAGCCCTTCCAAAGGTTCTAGCCTACATCGTTTTCATGGTTATAATTACAGTTCAATTAAGGGACTTTCCGTATGCGCCATGTGTGAAGGAATGCGCCTGGGTGAGGGAATTTTTCAGGCGTGATTCAGTGACGGGCTAGCTACGATCGAGATAAATTGATCGCGGTTCCCAAGATCAAGAACGGACAGCAGTTGGACAATCAAAGAGATATTAGCCAAACAGATGTCAGTTTCGTATCGACCCAGGCTAAGCAAGTTGAAATATTTCAATAGTCCAAGCAAATGCACAGAACACCACCAGAACACGTGTGGCCTTTTTAAATGATATTTTAATAAGGGCGGCCATATTTATCAAACATGGTAGAACATAAAGTTTGCTATTTTATGCACCAAATATCGCTAGGAGTATTTATGCATTAGGCTTCATCGTGAATGCTGCCACTTTGGTTCTCTTCCCAGCCTCTCATAACGATCTGGAACCAGGTCACTAACTGCCAGCGGGTCAACCTGGCATTTGCACCATGTACCTATGCAAATCGAATTCCAAACTCCCCAGCATCATCCACCTTCGCACGCTACTGTGTTGTGCCATTACGAAAGATGCGTTCCACCTCGGTGACCCGCACCAATGCGATTGTCTTTCGCATCACCTACTCCATAAAGGGATCTGCGCATTGTTGCTCTGTGCGCTATGGCTTCCGGCAGGTAGGCCCGACCGACTCGCCAGAAAACGGGATCAAGCAAACAAACAGCCCCCGGGGCGCTCACACCGACCGGGCCTGTGAGCATCGAGATGTAAATCGATCACTTTCACCGCGGTCACGCGTTTGGCCATGTGTGTGGTGCATTCCAGCTGCTAACTGCAGTTGAGTCAACACAGCGGTCGATTCCGGGGTTACGTGTGGCCTGTTAGTAGCCAGTAGGGAGTGCAGGCAAAAGATCCCAACACACAGAAGTACCTTCTATAGCAGCAACAACAACAACAACCATCAAGTGTGCCGTACGGAGCCCCACTTCGCTTGCGAACGAGTGCCACACTACAAGATCCAACGCAACCCCGGGTAGATCGCTCCATTTTGACAACTGCTGATTATTTGCGTAGCTCGAAACTTTTGAAGGCAGTGCGAGTGCGAGCTAATCAACTGGAGCACAACGCCGGGTTACGTTTGAAATTGGTAGCAGAGGATCAAGCGAGCACCCATTGTTAAGGTACTTAACGTTCTGCGAAAGTCCACAGTCCCGAACGTGACATAATGTATTGCGCCTCCTCCCTCCTGTCGTGAGTAAATCGGCTACGCAAACCATTAACGAGTCGAATCGCAGACACTTCGCACCGGCGAGAGATTGGCACAGTGCCGGTAAGCAGGTTAGTCGCAAAGTCGTGGAATATGTGCCTCGAGAGTAAACTGTCAAGTGTCCATATGCCTTCAGACAACCGATAGAAAGGCATTGCACTTGCGATGGAGTAATAAGCTTTTTAATGCAAAAATTGGGTCCCATTTCAAAGTTTTAGATTCACGTTTTCCTGGATTTTGTTTGAACAATATAAATTAATGTTAATAATAAAGAGAAAAAGCGCATCATTCACTCGTGTCGATTAGAAGATGATCAGCAGAAGATCGTCGTTTGCTCGCACTAACACACCCTAGACTCATCTCCTTAGGCTACGCCTGCGCCAAACAGTATCGATACATCTTTGCAGAGATACAACCATCTGGGCCTCCCGCACAATATCAATCGGCGACGAATGGCTTCTGAATGACCTTCGCGCTGCTGCATCAGCCCAGATCGCCCCAGTAAACGGCTGTAATGTTGTAATCCGACCTCTTCTACGCGTTACTTCTGCTTCCATCCGCTGGTCGTGCGTTGGTTTTGTTTTTAACTTGTACCGCGCTTTCGTTACGACCTCCGGCGGCGCCATTACGAATGCGGGACGCTACGACCATCGCATGAATAATCCCCGTTCAAATGGTCATCAATGCGCATTAACCTACAAAATAAAAACTGCATCACGACGTACAGCATATAACCGCAACGGCTTTCCAAAACTGTCACCATCGGAGTCATCTTTATAATTCACCCCCGAATAGCTCTATTTCTTCTCCAGCTGGGCCTAGTGTGCGAGGTATTCGATTGCCCCGAGGTGTGAAACTTCGTGTAAGCAGATACACACGCTTAAGGCGCTTTTGCTTTCGTTGGTTCAGCTTGAAGTTCAGCCGAAGAGATGTGGAATAGATCAGTGATTAAGATAAGGAGGATAGCGTTAAGCTACGGTTGGAACATGACATCGTAGGCATTTTGTACGCCGTTTGATGGCACACCCTCGTTTGAGGATGTCTAAGAATTGCCTCCGGATTGCTTGCCTTCACGCGTTACTTTGATGTGGTGTGCAATCGAGTGGCGGAACCCTGAGCGTGGACGTGAACAATTCGGCGTTAGTGGACCCAAATGACGCCCACTGAGATGACGCATGATTTTGATCTGCTCTGTGACGTGATAAAATTTTCAATTATACCCCAAGGAAGAGACGCGTTGTCACCAGTTCTCCAGTGTCTTAAAGCTTATAGAGTTTCAGTCTACATTTACTCTCCCTGGACGCTAATTGAATTGATCAGATGTAATCATGGCTTTCTATTGAGTTTTCGGATCATTTGTCTTGAACGATATCATCAGCACGGTCAACTGTGCTGCAGATATAGAGCACTGTAATCTCAAAGTTCTACGCCAAACTCCCACGGCCATTACGGCCATTGTGGTCTTGCGACAAAAACTAGCACGGTTATGCGATTAATCATGCCATCCGCCCCTACAATCCTAGTAAAGCGTGATGTTCGATGAACCAACAGCAACCGTACCCTTACACACCTGTCAAATTATTGAAAATCAATATTTTGTCTATCACCCGTCAACCGCTTAACTGACGTCCAGCATCACGTAGTGCTGCTGTGTGTAATTAACAACTCCACACACCCATACGTATTAGGAGTGCTTACGTTTCCTTTGTTTGACAGATCGTGTCTTTGGCACCAAGAACAACGCGACTGAAGCATCGGCTAGTGCCTCTGCACCGTCTCTTGCTCGCCCTCAGATCAGTGTCTAAATTTGGTGCGAGGAAACGCATGCCTCCCAGGCGGAACTAATGCTCTGTGTACCGATCGACTTTTTCTATCGTTCGTTGGTTCCTGCCATGACAGTCGAAAGGCACACAGCAAATGGCCGACCCCCATAATAAGGTCCTGCAAAATGTCCAAGGCTCCACATTGTCTCCGGGACTGTCACGAACACCGAGCGCAAAAACCGATGTGGGCCGTACGATAGGGACCCACATCGGTAGGCAAGATTTCACCTGTCAAATTTGCGCGGTGCCACGCGCAAAGATCTGCAAATTGTGAGCATATGGTTTCACGTTCGCATAGTGCACGACCGACCGCTCCCGTACCTTTGGCATTTGAGGATTTCCGATTGTCTTCCACTAGAGGTATTGTGGAGGTGCATCATTATGCAAACCATCCGGAAAACAAAATCTGCCCACTATCTCTCTGCTGGTTCCCTCTTCGGCTTCGGCGGGCGTCGCAGCTTTACCAGATACGAGGTGAAGATAGATCACTTTCTTCACTGCCGCACGATCATGACGGGTTGGGTCCAACTTCTAGTGGCACGCGTAAGGTCGCACTATGCGAATGCCAGAGCGATGCAATCCTTGCACAGGGGTTTCGGGAGAGAAAGTTTGCTCGAGTGGCCAAGTGTGGGACAACGCTTGTGAGGTTTACTATTTTATCTCCGGTTCTTTCCGACAATTGGAACAGCGGAAACAAAAACCGAAACAAAGCCACACATAGCTGCGCAGCAACACAGTTCCACATTCCACATTGCTATCGCTTTTCGAACTGCACATACAAGGGTTGCACAATAAACAAAAACAAACAAACAGACGCGAAAACGTCGACGTCCTTCGCCACCCTATGGATGTGTCTGTGTGCTTGCAAGTGTAGCTTGATTTATGCGATACTACTAGAGCAACCATATGTGGGAAGCTAAACTCTCGAGGCTCTCTGCGTCGAAGTATTTGTGCCCTTAGATTTGTCGTATCCCATCCCCTGAAACCCGGTGTTAGGGAATGCATATTTTGGAGAGATGATCGTTACGCTGATAAGCAAATGGAAAACTAAATCCACCACAAAGGGCGCGTGTCAGCCAGCCCACCAATTCACCCAGTCAGTGTTAGGGAGGTCCTGTTTGTATCACTGTGGTGGTGGTCATCCATTTCCGAGATGGCTTCGAGCGAAGCAATAAATGATAGAAGAACAATCCGGCCTTGGAAACGAGGGCAATGTAGTAAAACCGAAAATAAAAGAAGACTTTCAATTTTCACCTTCAATCCGACATCGTTCTCAAACGGTGTTGTGATGTTTGTGGTGACTCTAATCAAAAGTCCGATCGACGAAAGAAATGGTAGCGAAGACTATAAATTTCGGAACCGTTGAAAAAGGTTTTTAGAATTGTCTTTGTTTAGTTCTTTGTTAAACTGAGGCGATTTTTGCTCCATTTTTTTGCAATCTGTAGCATCCACGCGGCAATCCAGGAGAAGAAACAGCCGACAACAGCCAGAGTTGAAACAACTCTGGGGCTAGGAAACAGGTATAAATAGCGGAAAATAGTGAGGCGACAGGGAGAAGATTTTGGCAAGCCACAGGATCAACAACGGCAACAATAAAAGATGTCCAACTCCACTTCAAATCTTCTAATAGTCCAGACTTTCAAGACTGTTTCTAACTATCTAACGCTAGTGGTTACCATAAAAGTCCAGAAACGTACTGGCGCCATAAAACGCCGAATGCAGCTTGGAGAAGATAAATGCATGACACCTGAAACGATTTAATGACGTCACATTGAACGTTAAACATCCTGCCCTGAATACCTGTTTAAACCACGGTTAATGCTATTAGTCGTGCATCATGCATCACTCTTACGGGGAAAACTCCCATGGCTAAAAGCAATTGATTGATGACCATATCAAGCATATCCGGCGCTGGGCGACATGATTCATCGCACGTTTGATGACGTCGGTGGCACACAACGTACCCCACCAAGCGGTGTTCAGGTCGTTTACTTTGCTAGTGCAACGTCACTTATCAATGCCGATGCCGAACGAAACAAGAAAAAAATACACAAACATCGAAAAGAAGGCCACCATCCTCCAACGCGATGAACAATTCGCGAAATTTGCATATGAACAGAAGAAGAAAACAACTACACAAAAAAGAATCACCCGAAAGTACTCCACACATACAGCCAGTCACACGCCAAATCGTTGTCCGTCAATGTCAAGTTGAAGTTGGCGACCTGCCGTAAGAACCCAGGTACCAAAATCTACGTGACATCACACAAGGCCGTTCATTAGCACCGCCTGAAAAGGGTGTTCGGGCATACATATCCTACGCGCCACAAAACTGCGGGAGAAATTCAAATCATTCGCCTGGATAGATGGATGAGCCTCTTCCTCCTACAATGCTATGGAAAGGTCGCCTATTCAGACGCTGTGTGATGACCGGTAGCTCATTACTTTTATCCCCCTTTACCCATTGGTAACGGCCGAGGCACGACGAGTCATCGGCGCCATACAGCCATATTTGTGGCTCGTGACATATGATCGCTAGTTCGTGGAAGACTGCCACTGCACACCGTAGTGTGAACCGGATTGGCAAGAGGCCAGTCTCTAATGGGAGGGTTTGCAATGGGGCATTTCCGCGTGCTCTACCAAATCTGGCCAAAATGATGGTACGGTGGAGTCTGCCATCTGCGCTCATGATCTTGACCGTACCCAAGACCTTGACCTACACGGTGTCTACTATCGGAGGAGGAGAATAAAAATATGAATATACCACAGATGTAGGAGTCTACGGGATGTGCGAAAGTGGGCCACTACTTACTAAAAAAATTCTTAAAGAACTTTATGCTAGTCGTAATCGGAACATGCACTACTTCCTGTTACTTCCCATTACTGTCTCACGGTTTGGTGCTGATCGTGACAAAATTGCACGCTTTGTCACAGATACCAACGGCCAACGGGTGTCTCACATCTTATCCGCGTTGACCGAAATTCATTACACCTCTTAAAAATCGCGCCTTATGACCTAATAGGACATAAATTAGCTTTTTTTAAGTGTGCCAGCGAAAGATGCCGCCATTTGCTTCTTCAACAATTAGACTAATGCTACATGAGGGATCCATAGCCCTCTTTGGGATCGCAAACAGGCTCAGGAAAGCGTTAAAGCTAACGATGGGGCCTTTTTCAGTTCGGTCATTATGCTAAGAACTTGGAACCATAATTCGTTCAGCGATGGATCCTGCCTGCATCGCTCATTTTGACCTTTGTTTTGTGGAGCTAGTAGAGACCTACCATGCTAAACCCCTCCTCGTACGCAAGTTGTTTTTACATGGTGGCTGATAGTCGGTACGATGTGTGATCGAGATCGAGAGTTACTTGGCTCGCACAAGATCAACAAGCCTTCTTCTCACGCAATAATCGATCGATGTGCCTCGTTGTATCGCTCTCTAGGCCTCTCTGTCGCGCTTGTCTTTATACATTCTAAAAACAGCTTCAGACAGCATCTCGACCACTAAAACAGCACACACTCACACAACCAAATTGCCAATCTGAGTGCTGTTGTGCAAAAGCCGTACGTGTTTGCACAGGCGTTGTTCTAGCGTAGCTAGTTAGGAAGACAATTTCCTTTACTTTCACTTGAGCTAATTAGATTTGCATAACAGAAAGATATTGTTTACAGCCAGCACTTCGGATTAAGATCAAACACGGTACATAAAGTGCGCCGGAAGGTTGTCAAATAGGGCTTCATTCGAACAGGTGCATCAGGTGAGTGGACCCTACCCAGAAGATCCCGCCGGTTCTCAGCTGTTCACGGGCACTGTAAGGAACTTGGTTCAAAGCCAACGGGAAGGGGTATCCGAAGTATGTCTGTTCATAAAGGGAGGGCATGATTATTATTAAACAAAGTAAAAAAAAAAAACGCGACACGAGATGAAACACTCTCGACTTGTAGCAATGAAACGATCTCCGGAGACAGATAGCCATGGCATTGGCAAATGTGGCATGTGGTCTTCACCGCACATTCACTCCTTCCCCTCGGCAAGATCGGTGAGATATCATAGCTTTATGTTTTCGCGTTACCAAGCCGCATACGCTATTCGATTTTCAATCTAGCTTCAACTCGATCGCAACAATCGTACGATCGCGAGCACACACAGACACGGTTGCCCTAGAGCCCAACCTACCACAACGCTTGCTCTAATAGCTCGAAGTGTCGGACGCGTCCTTGCCGCAATTTGTTCATCCGATGATGACAGATAAATGACCGACGGCCGTCCGAGGGTGCCAGCCAGTTGTCGGAAATGGATAGACAGGCAGAGCTTCTGCCTTCGCAATCGAGTGTGATCGGAATCGGAAACAGCGAAAAAATAAACGCACACTTGGTAAATTGCATCGGCACGTTACCCATTGGAGACACGGTATGACTCGCGGTTAGACAGGCGATCACATTCCTTCGGTCGCGTATATGAGCGGGTGCGTATATGAGGAAAGAATGAAACAAAAAAAATCGTTTAACAGCTGTCAGTGAGGCACTCCGCTAATGACTTCTTTTCTGTTCAATTAGAAATGGCTAGGCGGGCGGGCGAGTTGCGACTGGCGGCAAATAGTTTGATGGGAAGGGTAAATTATTCAAAGGGTAATGGTCATTTTAACCACCACAGTGTTTTGCTAATTAAATATCTCTTCTCCATTGATTTTAAAATGAGTTCTTTTTAATGCATATTGATAAAGTAATTAAAATGATAAAAATTCTAGCCTTCCTGGATAGTTTCCTTGCATCCATCTTGTGTGCACATGTAACGCAAAGGACCTATTATCGCTGAATGAAACCGTACACAAATTACTCTCCGCATTATTTTCGCATAAATAATCCTTTCAGAGTCGCATAAATTGGCAATGTACTTCCTATCGAAGGATAACGTTCAACGGCTGTAACTTATCATCCAAAGATTCCACGGATTCATTTTTACGGCTAAAAATAATTATAAATTAAACAACCATCTCCTTCAAGAGAGCGATGCTATACGATCGCTAATTGGGAAAGCATAAATTACAACCCGTTTGGTCAATGTTCCAAAAAATGCCCGCATATTCGGGTGGTCCAAAAGCAAATCGTTTAGAGGCAAACCAGCAGCATCAGTGATCCACGAAACCCAACCCGGTTCTTTACAAGCGCATAATCATTCATCATAAACACGTATGAATGGATGTGGAAAAAAACAATCAATGTGGGGTTGGACCTAAATGTATCGGGAATTATATTATCAACAATCGCGGGCTTCATCTCACTGAAGGTGAGATGATGAAGTAGAAGCACATGGCAACAACATCTTCACACTGCATAATTTATGAGCAACCTTCCGTTTGCCCTTCTCGCGTATCATATTTCGAAAGCCCGTGGCACACACACACACCGCATAGCCAGCAAGATGAAGAATGGATCCTTCTCTTATTTCCTTTTCGACGGTGCAGTGTATGTTCCGATGTGTGTTTGGTAATGAAGTATCGTCGAAAGGAACGCGGTCCTTTGCTGTCAGATCAGTTAAAAGAATAAAATAAGACTTCAATTTGAATGCTGGTTGCGCTCGTGGCACACTCAGCGCCAGAGAAAAAAGATGCAGAGCTTCCCGGGGAAAGGATCATCGTTGCAATATTTCTGCAGTTCATAAATTGACACATGATCTTGTGGCTAAGGTTCTTGGCCACGGGCATCTGCCTTTTTTAACGATTTATCAACATTGCTTTATTCCTCGCAGAATTGTTTGGAATTCTGATGATGGTGCAAAGGACAAAGAAAGGTTTAACAGATGTGATCATAATTATAGCGATGGCGATTAAGTTTGACAAATAGCACTCTATCCTATTAGTAATACCATTTCACTTTTACTCTAAGAACGTTATGGTAAAGCAATTGTTTTAAGATATAAAATTTAGAAATATTCGGTAGGATTATATTCACAGGACTAGCGAGAAATGTTCTTCCAAGGGTGTAATGTCAAAGATAGTTTGAAATAATGAAGATTGTCTTCGCTTAACGCCCTACTTGGTCCAGCAATCGGATTGCTTGCTAGAAATAATTGATACCACGTTATTGGATAGTCCGTCCTCACTACGGGGACCTGATGAGATTTGAACCCCCGGTTCTGCTCGAGTGAAGTCCGGAGCTGCTTTCGCTTCTAGCATTTTAAGAGACAAAGACTTATATTATTTGACACACAACTCTGCACATATGATTTGTCAGAGTACTTAAAATAAATGCCTTTCTTTTGGAATTTTTTTGGTTTGGAACTGGCACTCGTTACTGCGAAATGCGTCTCTTTCTCACCTTTTGAATCGGTCAATGCTGTGAGGCTCTAAAAATAAGACCACCATTATTCATCGGATAAGCAATCATGCTCTCTTGTCATCATCATGTCCTGTGGCCTCTGCACAAACAATGCCCCAAAAAAAAAACTTTGTACACGTTTGTTGTTATTCCGTTCCCTTTGTGTCTGCATGTTATCTCTACCCTCCGACCCTCCATTTTGACTCCCATCAATGACCAAGCACCATCCAGCTGGCCTAGTGGCCGCGAAATGTTTGCATGAGTGGAAAAACAGGAAACAACGACAAAAACAACCCGAATGGAGTTCGGGGCCATATGCCTGCCGCTCATCACCTTCACACAGGAGAACGATTGTGGTACAAGGATTCCCTTCGCATTCCCGCCAACATCCTTCCCCGGCTCGACGTGATCGTGAACCGAATGAGCCTGCGCATAACCACTAAAAATCTTGAATTTTCCCTAAAAGGAATGATTTTTTCCCTCACCCAAGTGCCTAGCTCGATCGCTCAGCTTCTACCTCTCTCTCTCTCTCGCACCCAAAGCTTGCATCGCCGCTGTTTGCGAACTTGGACTTGGGACAGGTTGTACGGAGCAGCGCACGATTAACGCCGGAAGATCGGATTTTCTTCTGCCACTCTTCTTTCTCCCTCCTCGCGTCACGGTTGAAGGTTGGCTGGCGCGGACACTTTGTTTTGTTTGTCGCACACGTGTGCGCGATCGCGTTCGTGTACGCGGATTTATTGCCGGCGCCAGCACAGGGAGAACGAGAAGCGCACCGATATGAATATGAGCCGGGTGTTGGAGATCGCGATCGCGAACCGATGATTAGCGCGGGCCGAAACGATTGAGCCAGCGGGGAGCGCTCATTGACTGACTGGTGGCGGCCCTGGGCGGCCTGGGTCAGTTGGCCGAAAATGGGCTTAGCATCACACTCACCGCTACCGCCTCATGCGTCTGCCACACGCCACCCATAATCGTATCGGAAGGAGAGCATAGTACGGTGTTGTAATCGTGTTTCGCGCTATGCCGAACATGGGACGGCAGGGCCTGAGATTTGCGGTCAAGGCATGTGGTAGACGAGCATCTGAGCCTGGTTTCTGGTCACACTGTGGAATTGCGGAAGGCATAGTTTACCGTGCCCCGTACAGCGTGCTTCTTCGATACGGACATTCGTATAGCAGAGGACAGTGGGGAACAGGGGTAAACGACGAGAGGGGGATAAATTTCTCATAAACTAAACACTTCCTTCACAGTTCCATTTTGGGATGAAGCACGAGATACAATTCAGCAGATGTCCTTTGATAATTATGAGGATTTTGTACGTTATGGAACGGGGATTTATGTGCGTGTTCAAGGAAGTAAACTGTGTAAACAGCTACATAAATCTACACATATGGAGCCGAAACAGTTTTGTTTACAGTGCACGTTTTGTAGCGCAAAAAATTGAGCAATACATGAAATATGAATTATCCCTGAGCTCTATGACGGTTTGTACAGAATGATATCCAGTTAATGCGTAATTAATGATTACTTCAGCTGTCAATTTTGCAATGTCATTTTATTCCATTTTCCACTAAATTAGACACACTTTGTTTGTTAATTTATTTGCATTTTTTCTTCACATGTTTTTGCTATCGGTTGCTTTGTTGTTTTAATGCAGATGTATAAATATTGTTTCTGGTATTTATGTTTTTTAATTCTAATTTTTGGGTTTATTCTTAAGTTTTACCATATTTTTTCCTTTTATTTTTCTTAACATTTCATATGATCTTTCATATCTTTCATTTTTGCTGTATCATTAGTTATGCGAGGATCCGGTGACTCAAGCGAAATTGCGCCAGTTTTCACACGAAAGAACCGGGTATTGTCTCTCTGTACGCAGGATTGACTAATCACGCGTAAAATCAAATCAGAAGAAGCCAATAACGGCAGGTTGACATCCAAAGGTTGTTGAGCAAAAGAAGACTTTATGCATGGATTTTTTATCATTTGTATTGTATGTAATGTAATTTGACATAAAGCCAAATTCTAAGCAATCATCACCAAAATAGTGTTGCTAGAAGTGTCTTCCTTTGGCAAGATTTAACCATGAATATTTTTATTATAATTAACACTAGAACTACCGCGATTTCGGCGCGTGCAACTCTACCGCGACCAATCAAAAAGACTGGTGGTTACCAAATAAATAATGTTTATGAACATTTTCATATTTCTTTGAATTTGCATACTTGGCTTTATGCACATTTGATTGGTTGCTTCTTATGCCAGCATTGAAAAACCATCGAATAGAACAAGTAAATAATTTATCCTAGAGTTGTGTAGCAACTTTTAAGATTCAAATCGTTTACAGCAAAATCATCGAAGCATCAACCTCGTTACTCATAAAATTGTTAAACTTTACTTTACTTCTTTTATTTCGTATATTATCTTACAGTTCTATATAATAAATTTCCACGAGAATTTTGAATTGAAATTCGCTCTTCATCGTTCCCCAAACCACAAGTCAAAATGACTGATAGAAGGTAGAATTGCCCCAAAACATCCTACAAAATGTGTAAAAACTATGCATCAACATCGGTAGAATTGTTTAACTATAAAAAATTTATACACTTGAAAGGTGTGAAACCAGTCAAAATTTTTGGTCCGGTAGCTCTAGTGTTTTCTATCTAATGTAAGAGTGCTAAACCAGAAATATTAATGTAGATTTTTTGGTGATTAACCTCTAACATAAATTAATTATATTTTCCAATTTTATAATCTTGTAAGTAAGCTTCACTTAAGAACTTTATTAGTTGCCAAACCACAAAATATTTCTTGATTTCACTTCGGTTTTACAATCATGACCACTCTCGCACATGTAAAAAATATTTCCGACAATAACTCTTCAGCCTCTTTAGCAACCGTGTTAAGTACAAGAAACAGTATTACTTATTTAATTTTTCGAAATTAGTGTTTTAATCTTGATCGAGCACAATTTATCTACCATCCTTCGCCAAGCAGTGTGCAGTGTGTTGTTATAAATCGCTCGGTATCGCTGCACTGCTGTGAATATTTCTACCCAAACACGCAATTTATATTAAGCTTAACCTATCGATCGTAACGACTTCAAATTGGTTCCGATTGGCGTAATGATACGGTAATGGAGCCAGCCGGGACGACAACAGAAAGCAGAAAACCTTCAATCTTGCGACCGATCTTTACGTCGTGTTCTTCCACCATACTAGCAGCGAGCGAACATAGATTCTCCAGCTTCTTGGGCTTCTCCCGCACGGGTGAGAAAAGAATCGACGAACCGACAATGCGGCTCGCTGCTGACTGAAGGTGCGGCCTCCCGGGAGGGAAATCGTGAGTGATTCGGAACGACGCAAACAATTATGGTCCATTCAATTGTGTCCCGCTCAAAAAACACTCCACAGACACCGTCGCTGGCACCCAATAATGTGCATCGGCGATTATGCAGTGCTAGAAAAGTGGTGCTCACATCGTACACCTGTTTTGCACACCAGAGAACGCTTGGGTGGCGCCTGATCATTTTTTATTTTGGTTTCTTCGTTTGGGAGAACGGAAAGAACTTTTTTTTTAAATAAAATTCCGAAGTAGTAAGATTGGAAATCGTTAGAACCTTTAGTGTATCCAATTAATAAAAGTTCATAAAACAAGATGATTCGGGTTTGATTGCTCATCCGTGTTCTCCACTTCAAGTGGATGATCGCGTGTTTCTGGTAATTTATTTTTCAATCAGCGTTGCACCTACTGCCAACGCCATTGCATATCGCTGCAATGCATCGGTCACCCAACCCAACCCAAAAAGGCACGAGATTGCAGGATTGGCCACTACACACTGTATCGTCATTGCATTTGGCCAATCCCTCGACCAACCTGCCAATTGTGTCGTCGTAGTGTGATCGCGTGCGAGATTAAACCTCACGGTGGCGTACTGCATTGTTTGGTGATATGCAACAGCGAAAAAAGTGCATCACTACCCTCTCGATAGTGTACGCCCGATCTTGAGCACACACTCGTACGCACGTCTACGTCCTGACTCACCGGCGTGCCGTGCACGATTTACTTTTGGTTTCTCTCTGTGCGCGTCACCAAGTCACTGGAAGCCACGAGCGGAACCAATCGTACTCTGGGGCACATGTAAATAACTTAATTTATTCGACTCGCGTAATTTATGCGCGCATATGTGCAGTGCGTTTGTTTGCGAGTTCAGCCTTCTCTACCTTTAGGCGCCAACCGATGGGCAATTTTTCGTGCGACACATTCTCTTTGGCAGTGTAACCTTTTTCTCCTGGTTCAGCGATTCGTTTGCAAGGCACACAGCATCTTCGAACTCGAACCACCACAACCCGTAAGGCGTGACCAATTTGCTGCACATACTGTGTGCTGCTTTGCTAGGGCTGGCAGGCAAACCCAACGATACCCAGTCGGAAAGGTCAGCGCCTCGAAGGACGTCCCGAAATGATGAATGGGTTTTATTGGGTGTGAAAAGGGCTTCGCGCTCGGTTTCGGTTTTCGTGTGGCGGAGATCATCAAGCGCAAGAGCGCGATCAATTTCAGGCGGTTGGCGCGATTTTTGTCTCCCACATTGTGTACCAACATAATTTCATTAGCATCAATTGTTTCATATTAAGACGATCGGAAATGATTTAGTGCAAGTGGGGAATTAAATGTTTTCAAGCGGATAGCCTTGTGCGGGAAGTTACTTCAATTTAAGCTGTCAAATTAATAATAACGCGGAAGAAGTATTGAGAAAAAGGGGAACAAACTAACAGAGTATTCTAACCAGTTTAGTTTCACTTAAGGCATTCCAAGCGTTTTTATTTACTTATTTATTAGATCTTGTTATCGTACTACAACTTCAGCAGCTGTGAGTCTTCCCTTTCAAGCATTCTTAACATAGTTTCCCCCTAACTGGATAGTGCTCTAATGGAAAATATATTTGGACAACCTGCTTAACTAATCGTTTTTCAGAATTCTTTCGTGTTCTCCTTGGGTTAACATTCTAGTAGATCACGTTGACTATCGAATAGCTTACTAGACTTGATGATACCACGTAGTTGGATAATCCGTCCTCACTACGGGACCTGATGGGACGCGACGCTATTGCCTCTCCCATCGAACCTTCCCGAGGAATCCAGTTACTCTAAATATCTTGAATATTGTATCCTACTGCTTGGCTTAACGACCTATTAGGTCACGCCGGCCATCGAATTGTTTACTACGAGGAAACGAGGTCCGGTTGGGATCCGAACAATGGTCCTGCTATGTGAGCACCGGCGCCCTCATTGAAGATTGTGTATCATGCTAATTATTTAACCTCGAATCCGGTTAGGAAACACCTAATCAACATAAGAACATCGTTAGTGACTAATTGTATTTCAATCGCTCTCTTAAGTTATGATCCATTTTTCATCTAATTTTAGCAACGGTAACTCCTTCTCATTCACGGTGCTTGGGGTGCTGTCGATCTGTTGGTGGCGATCGTGCGTTTACCAACAGATAGGGACTACGTCATACAATTAATTAAGCAACGAAATGTTCGCTACCCTCACGCAACTATTCACGACCACACAACTTACGGACACAGTGACGAATCGATTTCATTCATGGTTTTCGGCACGCATGACCCGCGAACTGCGTTCACTAATCAAACCAATCGTTTGAGGTAACTTCCAAACGGGGGCAAACGACACACCGCGTGCGTAGAACTCGTACGGGCCTGTCGTCTGAGCGATCCGGTTAACCTCTCTTTGCCGTTTTCTGCTTGCTGCCTACTCGCGATAACGCGCGTGTCAGTATGTGCGTTTATTTTTGTCATGGCTGTCAACTAGAGAGTAGATTTTTAGGTTTATACCACGAAGGTCCTCTCCGTTGTGGATATATTGACGAGCACCGAATCCATGAATGAGAAGATTTACTACCAGTCTACCCCTTCGATCACATCAACCTGCAGTAAGTGACCGAATTGTGAGGACCCAACACACCAACAAGATTGTCGGTTTTCAAACGGTCCTAAGCTGTGGGACAGTGCAAGTCTGCCAGTACATAGGTACGGTGGCGGCTACGCCTGCGAATGATAGAGCTCATAACGCTTAACCACCCAACACATGGACAGCGAAAACGTACAAAAAATAGAAGTTAATAATGGAAGGTAGTAGTAGAAGGGAAGAGCTCGTGCAACACAACCACCTCCTCATCGTTTGCTGCTGCTGCCAATGGCTCAGCGTATCGGTGTTCGGTGCGTTGGCGTACCCGTTAAGGTCTCGTACACCGCCACAACGGCCGTAGCCAATCTTCTGCTACCGGAGCATTGGGGCTCGAACGATGGAATGACATCATTTACCGGGGGCTCCCCACAGGTTGACTGGTTTGGGACCGGAAATAGCATAGGGGTAATGAGCCACTACACCTTCCTCTCCACCATCAGTCGCCTGTTTGGCGTGAGTTCAGTTCTTTAGGCGAAGAAGTTTGACAGCTAGACGATCCAAACCGGCTTGCCCGTTTCATCGGGTAGACTAAAAAACCGTGCGTAGCCATGCTGGTTAACTTTCTATACTGACTCAAATTTCTAATCAAGCGCTGATCTTTTGCAATCTACAATTGGGAAGTTTGGAGTGCTTTTTTTTGGAAATTAGCGTAAGGTACTGTTACGCAACGGAACTGTCGTGCACAGGTACAGAGGGTGGTGCGCACATGCTTTATGCAAATCATCCTCCACCCATCCGTCAGCTATCGCCGCTTGGGAGGCGTTTAATTGGCAAACCCGACCGATTGGGACGAATGCCGCCTCCAACACAAAAAAACTGGACCTGACAAATCTGGTGACACTTGTCCCAGATTGGAATCTGAACTCGCGTACCCTCGAGATGATGATGGATGACCACAATGGGCGCTGTTGTGTTTGAATAATGGTTTTTCTTATTCGAACTGGAAGTCATTCTCAGTCCCACGCGTACAGTTCATCCCTGCTCGGTCTTTTTTGAGGCGAAAATGGACTGATAATTTGCTGGACGTACCATTTTGTCTTTAAACTTAAATTCCCCCGAAACCTGATCCGCGGACTTCGATTGGACAGCCCTAACGGAGGTTTACAAATTTGCGAGTTGTTTAATTGAGCACAACCCTCCACTAGGTCCAGTGGAGACCTAGAGCGCACGTGCTTAAGGTTTAGGGTTACACCTGTTAGCCCAAAAGCTACTAAATCAAACGCCACACTAAACCACTACTTAGTTCGATTCGTACTCCATTCAAGCTGATTATTATGAGACTCCGACGGCGCTGCAAAGTCGTCTAAATTAGCGGGTTCACGCTCGCGTTCCTATGCAAATATGTACGCAACAAATGAGCCTTGCCAGGGGGCGATGAAAATAGCGCTTGATAGACGGGGCACGCACACGGTTCCTCCAAATTGATGAGTGTGGTCGCGTTCTGCCCAGCAAGGTGCAGTACAGTTTGCCCGCGGGGGATCGCTCTCCAGTGCAGTAGAAAATGGCTGGTTTAGTGTACGCCTTTTACACATCGTTGTTCCAATAAATCACCGCACAAACTACAAATTATTGATCTGTGCACTGTTGATTGGAGATGATTAAATCCAGTACAACTGCAGCACAGGAACTGGTTGGCACAGTACCATATGTAACTCCACCGCATTCTGCAGTGGTTCTCGGTGCCGGAGAGGACGAGTAAGGCACCATCGGTAAAGAGTCCGCGCGCAGTCACCGTGTTGTGCAGAGTCAGTATTCGATCCGAAGGTAAAAACCGAAGGTGGAA
Organism: Anopheles maculipalpis; assembly: GCF_943734695.1. NCBI lineage: Eukaryota > Metazoa > Arthropoda > Insecta > Diptera > Culicidae > Anopheles > Anopheles maculipalpis. The sequence continues at coordinate 43,539,026 of NC_064871.1, read as the reverse complement.
GTTTGCCCTTGTCCTCCATGATGATCACACATAAATACACATCACTAACCATACCGGGGTGGAAGGCTAGGGGGTGGAATTGGGGCCAGCGGGAAGGATGAAATGTTCACTAGCTTCGAAGTGTGATAATGCGAGATCGTGCACTACGTGAAAGACGGTGGGAAGAAACGAGAAAGCACCAACCAGCTTTTGTAGTGATCGACAAGAAGGGCACACTCCGTTCGAGCGAGCTATGATCTCTCGCGGACACTCGTACACTCGATCAAGTCGAGCTAAGTCCTTTTAAGGAAAGCGAACGACCATGGCGCCAACGCCGGATCGAACCGGACCAAACAGTTCCGGTCGGCAAGAGTTGGTGCAGCAGCTGCCGTGCTGCCGCTGCTGACTGAAGCGTATGGATTTGTATCCATACTCAAGCAGAAATATGGAGAATTGTATTTAGGTGAGGAATGTTGTTGTTAAAAATACCTAGCAGGTAGGTCCTAGAGGTCTAAAGGTCACCAAACCAATCGTGCGGAAGATGAAAAGAACATGCCAATTTTATCAAAATTTAAAGTCAAACAAGCTAATGGATTTGGACGTGCCAGTGCTGAGGTTGACTCGCAAATCGAATGCAAATACCATCCTACCAGATCGCTAAGAGGGAAGGGAAACTCACAGCTCTAGGGTGTGGCATCCGGCACCTGCCCTAGTACTCTAAAGTAATGGCAAAACGTTACTTGGAGTTCATTGTCCACAGCGTTTTTGAAGTACAGGCGGTAAAGAGCCTAGTTCTTCTTCCCCTAGACCGAAAATAGAACGCTCGATAGAATGTTTTGAGTGGGTTAATCAATTACAGCTTAAGCTACGACCCACTTCTTCGAACCTCCGTCGAAATATCTGTTCAGTTACTGGATTAGCGCCATTACGTTACGTACTGGTGATAAAATGAAGTGCAAATCTGGTACTCGTCGACGTAGCGTGCAAGTCTAGCGAATTCTTGCAACTTCCTTGTTTGCTTACGTAAGCGGGGATGCGCAAACCGAGGCCAAAGAATGCATTCCATACACCATGCCTGCGATTGGAATTCCATCTGGATAGGGTCTGATGATCATGGCTGAGGTTTGAAAAGCAACGAAGGCGGAATCAGTGAACATCCTCAATTTATTATAGCAAGTCCTGTGTATGCAAAACCACTCGATTAATCAATCAATTCCCCCGCAAGGCCACGGAGGCGAACTCTCGCTGACCGAAGCGTCCAGATGAGTGGGAGAAAATTCAAAATATTCACTTTCTTCTTTCCGTTCATGTTCGGTAACAGTTGTTAAACCCAGTAACCCAACTAAAGCCAGCCTTTACCTCGCTTGATGTTGCACTATACGGCTTATCTGCGCGCCGTACTCAACATTATCGCCAACAGATGTGAATTAGCTCCTACATGAACGTTTATTGCGGGGAGATACAATCGATGCAGGTCGAGTGAATCTTATTGAAGTGTGTGTGTGTGTGTTTTTTTTATTAATGGTCCTCACACACTCACTCAAAGTACGCTGTACACTGCAGTTACTTAATAAGCACACCGTAACGATGGATACGATTTGCTTGCGATTTATTTATTGGCGTAAATTTATCCTCCTCATCCAGACAGCAGGTCGGTGGCGGTGGTTTGCATCGGCCCGTTTCCCTTTTCTTATTTGCCCTATACAAGAATGACCCCGATATGAAAAGGGGGTTCCAGCCGCGTTGAGGTTAGGGAGTAAACGAGCATGTGCAGCCGCTTGAGCACCGTGAAGCATTCGTTTAATGCTATTGTAGAATAGCACCGTGGAATTGTAGAATTAGCCGCGTCTTGGATCCTGCTTCGTATTGACTGCGGTTTAATTTATGGGCTCTGAGCGGACGAGATACTTTAATGTGGATGTTTTGATAGACAACAAAAAACAAAGTATCGATCACATCACAAGTGCTGGGCCTTCTCTGGAGACACACCAAAATACAAGCGAGTCATCTGTATAAGCATTTCGATCGTAACGTTCTGTGGAGTTCCTTCTTTTAAAATAAAGTTTGATTATCTCATTGAGACAATTCTCCAACAGCCTCTCAAGAGAAGGAAGGAGATCCTTTTCTCACATGATCCTGATCTGTTATCATACATAAATTTCTTTAAATTGTTTTTTTTATTCGCAAAGCTCAACAATCACAATCGTAAACGCCCGGCTAGCGTTCAGTGTCAAGATCGTATCAAGATCCCAATCGAAACAAGCAATCACAGCCTAGAGAACTTCACCACGATCATGATCATTCCATCGGAAAAGATTATGTGTATCATTGACGCGTGTTACAATTAGCGCTTATGTTGCCAATGAAACCAGTGAACAAGAATGACCCAGCGTAATGCATTTATTATCCTTATTACGATTGTTATCTGCACATACACACAGCAACGAGTTTGATCGGTGAAACTGTCAAAGCGCGAGTCAGATTAATGGAAACTTTTGTTCCCCGGACCAAACGGAACAGAAACAAAAAATCTCAGCTTGTAGTAATCGAGGCGATCGCATCACAATAAACCTTCAACCGTCGATCGTTGTAATCAACGCCGCAGAAAAGTACGCACCGTAAGAAGGAGAGGAACGTGCGTAATGGAACTCATTACGTAATGGCTGCGTTACGGTGCTGATGTCCGGATGCTCAGAACCGCTCTACCACTCCTGACTCATCGGAAGGCAATCCTGTTCGACGAAGCAGACACTGGGGTTGGTGCGACAGTGGTAATGTGCACATGCGCGACCTTTGGCTAGTGCCAAATTTGGTCATAGTTTTGTCGTTTCCCTTAGGCCACCGTTTCGCTTCCCTCGTTTCTCCCGATTCTCACGTGGAATGGAGTCAGAGTCCAGGGGGTTTTAAGCGAGTAAGCAATAAGCTACACGGAAAGGTACTGCTGCGGCACAACCACTCATTGCGCTGTTGGTAATATTTTATGTCGTGCCTGACTGGGGTACACCGGTCACACTGCTGGTCGCTTATAAGGGCTGAGTGTCGATCGATCGGTCGATGTACGTACTGGATCGCTTGAAGCCGTCCGCGCCACCCTCGTCCAGTCTCGTGGGAGCGGGAAAGGTTTTATAATTATCTCGAGCCACTTTTATCGCGGTGGCTCCTGCTGGCGAAGGCTACTGCATCCATTTGTTGCTTGGCTGGCGCCATCCAGGTGGCCTTTCCTCGACCGCAATGATGCTGCTCCCTACTTTCGGGTGTTGTTGATATTTTTTTAAATGATCAGCGACTCTTGTCGCTAAGTATATGCGTACACAACAGTGCGTTAAATAACCGGCTGGTACTTGGTTGTCCCTGTCTCGCACGCCATCCAAAACACCAAAACAAACAACGCACACACTGCGGCTGCCATTGGCGTGAAGAGCTAGGGCACATCGAAAAGGGGGATCGTGTACCGCAGGCTGCTGGCTGGAGTGGCGGCGAAGAAGTTCGAGGTCGTGGTGAAATTTTTCGCGACATGAAGAACGGGATATGGCGAATGTTGAAAGAAATATGACCGGCGCTAGGCAGACGACCTTGAAGGTCGTTGGTGGAGCGTTCGCGTAATCAGTCGTACGAGCGGTTACCGTGACATTGGATTGTAACACCCCAAAGCCACCACGTGAAAGGTTGACAATCACGGATTCGACGTATGCAAATGTGTCGCTTCCTGTCGTGGCGGGCGGGCAAGAAGGCATGTGATAGTAGACAAAATGGGGATACGAAAGGCACAATTGCACACGGTTTGCTTTTATCAAGTCGTCCACCAATGCGATGAGGGTTAATTTGGCCCAAACCGAATCCTTAGTTGGGACCCTCGTTTACCTTGATCAGTACCAGAAGTTCAACCAAGACTGAATTGTTGTCATTGTGCGCAAAACATTTTCGGTTGTTTTCTTTATTTTTAAGTTTTTGCGAAGGCATTGTTCGCGTTCGGGAGTTACAGCAGGAACTGCAAACATTCTTTTTTCTGATTTCTGAACAATCGAATCAACAATCTCGTGGGGGTTTCAAGAGTTGATTAAAATATTACTGACAGTCACAAGCCGTAAACTCATCGGCATTTTTCTAGCATTGTTAATGTCAACTCCCACCCGATACTTGATTTCTAATGAAGGATCTCTTCATTTGCATTCAAAAAGTTAACAAAATAGAATGCGCTGTATCGAGCTATTATCCTCACAAAAAACTCCACTCAGCGGAAACATCATTATCAAAGACATCAACAGTTCGTTCGCAAATCAGGCGCATCCGCCAAAGTAAAACAAAAGGAAAAAAAAATCGGGAAGACAAGTCGATCAGTTATCAGCGTAGCTTAATTTATGGCTCTTATAAATCGCTAAATTCGTTTAGCACGTTGTTTCCCTGTGTTTCTGCATGTTCGGACGGCAATAAAATCATCGAACCATTGGTTACGTTTAGCCGCAAATCAGACGAACCACCATCACCGGGCACGCTGCTCATGGGAAGTGTTGTAGCAAAATTGATTTCGTGATTCCGTTTATGTTCTCGTCTCGGGCCATATTTTCAGAACCGTTCAGAACCGTTTGAGAATCTTTCTGACTCATTGAGGACACTTCACTAAACGCCTACAGTAAGCGAAATTTGATCGTCGCATGCGGTAAGAGCCGTTGCCGAAATTTCAACTTGCCTAACGAACCTCTCACTCAGGGTGATCATGCGATCACACCTTGCGAGCTGTGAAGTACACACTGGCAACAATCAGGTACGATCGTGGCAAAAGATTGTTGGAATGGTTTCTTTTGCCATGCAGACTATCCGCTTGTGAACATCGCAACCCTCGACCCTTCTCTGTGGACACCCCAATGGCGACGATGATAGGGATGGTCAAGAAGCATACGCGTGTGTGTGTGTGTCCAAAAATGGGAGTGTGTTGAATCTAAAATCAAAAGAACCACTCCATCAGCCCACGCAGGACGAACCGACTGGCTCATATCGATCAAGAAAAGCTGTCAAAATCTGGCCCCACCCCAATGGAAACTATAGCAACAGCAGGCATTTTTAGAAGGTCCGAATGTCAGTGTGAATCTTGTGAACAGATTATCGATTGTCTTCTGTTTCTTCTTTTGCAGGTACGTTCGGCAACGGGTCGGGCGTCCAGAGACAGGATCTTTTTTTTTGTTTGAATGCAAAATGAATCATTTTGCGTTTTGTCTCAATCATTCTTTCATCTTGGTCAAAGCCTGCCAACGAAAAGGTAAGCAATGGTTAGAGTTCTGCAACAGTAAAATTTAAGCAATGCGAGACCATTAAAAAAACTTATCGTGAAAGAACACCATCGTCAGTCAATAGCAGCCCAAGTCGAGATGCGTTGGCGGGTTTATCGTTGCGAGGCCACCAGGCAAAACCAAAAAGCCCCAGACAACCGACGTTACATTGCTGTTCTGTGTGTGTGTGTGTGTGTGTGTGTGTGTGTGTGTGTGTGTGTGTGTGTGTGTGTGTGTGTGTGTGTGTGTGTGTGTGTGTGTATGATCCTCTCCCGATGTGGGCGAAATTTGATGATTTTTTATTTCTGCCTATATATTCACACCATTGTGGAAATTTGTGTGTGGATGGTGTCTTCTGTCTAAAGCTGGGTGGACAGTTCTTTAGTCTCTGCTGGCACGAATGTGTCGGTATTGGAATTGAAAACTTCTTGCCTTTTCACACAGCTCACGATCATTTTTGGTGGGTAAAATGACAGGTTTCGATCATGTGGAAAAGGTCATTGAATGTTACCGCTGCGGAAACATGCCCGATCGATGCTTGTTGCCGTGAAGTCCACGTCCAAAGGCAACGGAATATCAAACATAATCACTTCCAGACGATTACTTAGTATGCCCGCGCGATCGATGGAGTAATGTTGGCGAATGTGCAATGTGGCAGAAACTGCACCTTCAAACGATACGGCACGATGGTGCGAATCAGATTAGCGTTTGTAAGTGTCGGCTTCAGGAGTTCGATTTGTTTCTGCCCCCCAGGATCGAGCAAGACTTATCGGTTAAGAAATTCCGAGAAACAAAGACCTTCGGAACAAGTCGTCAGGCACAATGAAGGCAATAGAAATTGTGTAAAACAAGCATTAAATGATGCGTGAAACATTTTTCCCTATTATAAATCGCCGAGGTTTACACTACATAAACTATTCTGAATCAATCATTTGCTGATAATTATTTCCTTCGTCTCATCTCGTATACAAACACATTCAAATAACTCAAACATCACTTTTAACACTTGCAACGATCAGACTTAAATCAATTGGTATTTCGATAAAAAGTGGTACACATTTGCATGCTTCTCCATCGCAACCTAATGTTCCACTCAACCCCTCAATAAGTCAATCCGACCGATTAGTGAGAATTTATTGGATGGCCCATAAGAATCCAATAGCAAAGCAAGGAAATAACGTCTCCACACACACACGTTATACTGCTGTGCTAATTGAAAATCGAGTAAGTTATCACCCAATGGCAAAAGTAATCGGATCTCACCACTGTTACAATGTCTGGCATCTGTAAAAGACACACGGTTGTCGTTCGACAAGCGCTCGAGAATTATTATTCCATTTACCTTCATTCCGACTACATGGCAGCCGACGATGCCCAGTGTAGAATCGTGCTGCGAATACTATGCACCCGGAGTAGCGTGGTTATGAAATATTGCAAAACATGTCCAATTCCATATCTCATTCATCGATGCACACAACACCCTATCGTTCCGCTGGTGCGTTGTTTTGTAATCTCGCGTACTGAGAAGTGATTTCCAAGAAATCCTCCACCATCCATTTATTCCATATGAATATTAATCAAATGCACCCCGAGCTAATGGACGCACGGCCCATTGCAGCCCGAATTGAAGCATGTCTTCGATACAACTTACAGGTGCACCGGTGGAGATTTTCGTGGAATGCCTCTGCCGCTGGTCAGGAAATTCCCGTATCAGTGCTGGAACGTGCTCCTAGATTGCCTGTGTCGAGTTTATCGGCATTATTTATGAACCAAACCATACGCTCGTTGGAGCGTCGTAAATTCTCACGCCTCTCGCAAAATTCTGGCCCGCAAACCAACGTTTATGACGTTTTACTTCATGCATATGGTTGCTCCTTTGGTGCGCTTTGTTAAACTCCCATAAAACTCCCTCTCCAGGCTATTAGTTTATCCTTGCGGTAGCGTTCCAGTTCCTTCTTACCGGACCATCATTATCACGAACATATCTTGAGCGATGTTTTCCCTCGAGGGTTTTTTTGATCCTCACAAACAGCTCGTACGATCGGCTCTTTCGCCGGTGTGCAAAAGCAGTCGGCACCCGCTGTCAGCACGCATAAATCATCCACAATTAGCCAAGACATCCCTGCGAAGATCGAAGTCGACTGCTCGACTTTAGTTCCGTCATCTTTGTTGTCGGGTCGTTTGCTAATTTGATGAACTTCATCATCATCATCGTTGCTGTTGTTGTGGTCGTCTATTTGCATTGGCTAGAAATGGTTAGGGTTAGATATCCGCATAAGTTAACCACCTTCTGGGGACGCCTTTGGGATCTCTTTGTGCCGGTTCCCGAAATGGTAACCGATTAGGGAAGAATTGATCGTCATGGACCACCTTCGTTGGTTGACCACCGGTGTCCAGTGGTCCGGTGGGCGGTTCAGCACTCCAATCGCCTTAACATAACACAGAGTCTACACGCGCAAGAATGTATGCAAGAGCCAATAAATCCCTCCCGCGACCGACGGGCGGAGGGTGGGGATGCCTTGTTGCCGGTTTAGTTTAAAAATGAGCCCTCCTCAGCCAACAAATGGATATCCGCACACATCAATTGATCGTTCGTTAAGATTCGATCATTCCGTACAATTTTTACCGTATCTGTTCAAATTCGTTTTGCCACCGTCAGAAGATGATCTCGACACACGCACAGAGCGAGGATCGCTCCCACGTTTTGAGGTGTTAAAAATAATAAAGCATTAACATAAAGTACCCGCCCGAACGGTTGAAGAGCATCATCAAGGGGCGTAATAGCATACGGCACACGACCCTTACACGCAATCGCGCAATATTAGGTTTTTATTATGATTAATATCGATTCTCCATATTCATATGCGATCATAAACCACCACCGGCCACCCATTTGGGCAACGGTAGACGTGGTCCCGCTTTTTTGTCTTCTTCTTCGTGAGTCTATTCTTCTGCAGATGGAGAAGAAAAACATGAATGAGTAATGAGGTTGCTTCGTTTCGAATGACAATTGTTCTACGGTTCTATGGTGGGATCGAGAAGAATGAGGCGGAGAGGACGCGCGTAACCGTCTAGCGTGTTATGTAAGAGAACAATTATGCATTATGAAAACATGAATTGAAGGGTTTCTTTCTATATTTTCATCAGGATGACTAATCCATTTAAACAACCGGGGATAACTATCCAAAAACTAAACAAACTAAAGCAAGGCATAGTTCACATCATCCTTTACTCTTTGGAAACAAAATTGAAGATCTTTCCTCACTCCATCCATCCAGAGTGTCTCAATTAATCACTAGATTAACAGCCATTTTGACAGACAAAAAGCGTTCATTTAATCATCGTAACCTCGGTGGCTTTTGCTAAACGACACATTAAGCAACTGACAATTCAAATTTATAAACTTAACTGCATGCATCAACCACTTCCCAAAAACATTGACCCCAATCAGCCGAGGTCAATGACCAGGTTCCCGATTTCCTGTTCTGTGTACAGAAGCCGCGAAGCTGTGATCCCTCCCTGGTAAAGTGACTCTGCCGGCCTGTCGAAATGATTTGTGTGACATTTATTTATCATTCAAATCAGATTTGCATCATAAAAGCGACATACTCACGTAAAAAAAGAGGGTTATGTGAATGAAAACTTGGCCCTCAAGAAGAGCGCATGAAGTAGTTGAGTTGACTAATTTGTTCTACGAGTAACTGTACAGCAACACCTGCGTCCCAGATAGGCTATGATAGGAAAGTGTCACCACTAGCTCAACAACAAATCAAAACCCCCGGTGCCTAAACAGTACAGACAGTGTGTGTGTGTCTGTGTGACAAAACGTCAGCCGAAGTGAAAGACCCCTTAGAAGGCACCCACGTAGAAATGGGGACCCACGTAAACGGAAGTACTCCCAAATCCGGTCCGAAAGAACCGAAAGCATACGTGTCTAAATTTGCATACTTCTCGACCCCTAATATTGAGGTGTCCTCCTACCTTCAATGGTTAATTCCACTCATCACAGCACGGTGACATTCGCGTTGGAATACCCCGTCCGTGATTGTTCCGTTGATTGAGCTGTCGCTGTCGACGACGATGGTGGTTGTGCACTGTTTCCGCTTCCGAAATCCAACTGCACGGATTCTCGAGGTAACACGCACTCACTCACTTCCGATGCACGCACTTATCCGTTACAAACACACACACACACACAAACACTTTTGGGCATGAGTGGCAATGTGTTTTACCAACTGGCGATTACTGAAGCTGTCAGAGAAGCGATGTGTCACAGCTTTGGTTGTTTCTAAATCTTCCACAACAGACGCACTCTCACTCTCACTCTTGGTAGGAAATCAGAAATCTCACAACACTTCTCGAGGGTTGCAATCTTTACCACAACCGAATAAATTTGCAAACTTCCAAAAAAATAATACCGACCTTGATGGCACTTTTGTTTTGCGTTCCGGTCCGAAATGGACGAGTGGTTGGAATTTGTTCTGCACTTTTTTTTTGCGGCTCAATTTGTTTGGCTTCTTCAATAATATCAACAGAACACTTGAGCTTTCCGTATATAGAAGGGCGGGGAGCAATTATCAATTAAACAGAGACAAATAATAATTAAGCAAAACAAACATTCAGCAACAGTTGTGGCGCCACTAGTCGCCCCCCGACTCCGGTAGAACGATTCAAGCTCAAAAGCGATCCGTTCTCGTGACGATAAATGCACGATCGATCGATCGATCCGATCACACCACACACGGAACGGTGAAGAGAACGGTGGTCACAATGTTAATGGATTTGGAAGTTTGCAGTTCGTGGCAGCACCACCTTCGGGATCAGATTACGAAGGCGTGCGAGTTCACTCATGAAATCAGTATACAGTCGTCGTCAGCATCGTTCGTCGAGTTTACCCTGCAACAAAGAAAGGGAGAAGAAAAGAGGCATGAAAGTTATTATTAACTTTTGGCGACTAATCTCAACTGTTCCGGCCCCGGACAACGCCCAGGTGAACGCCCAGGAGTGTCCGATCCGATCGAGACTTTGATCTTTTCGGATCGAAGCCGCCGAAACCTTTCAATTAAGAAAATGAGTTTTTAATAGAACCACAGAGGAAGGTTATGTTTAAATCGATGCAGGGTGTATCACAAGAACGCTGGATCATAAACATATAATTTCGAAACGTATTTCTCGCATCAGCCACCAGCCATAAATGTAGACCTCGAGCGAGAGATGCACCATCGCAATCGATCATTAGATAAACCTTGCGCGATTAATTAGGCGAGATGCCGGGAAGGCCTTCAATATCACAGTTATTATGATGGAGGGCACTGTAGTGGCGAAATAGTATGCTGCTGCAAGTCTGGATATTCTCCGATGCACACAAACTGTGTCTGCCCTGAGACAAAGCAATCCGTTCTTTGGTGCATTATAACCAAGATAAGCAACTTTTCGGGGTTCGAGTAGACGCCGAGAGTGTTCGGCGCCCGGTTGTATCTGGCAACCACACTTAATGCCTGTTCGTTTTTGTCACCAATCGATTTAATTGACTCGTCGTAAACCGAAACTCTGCGTGTTTTTCTACGTTGCTGTATAAGTACACTCACACAACCCCTATGTCAAAACAAGACCAGGGGCCTCACATACGACGCACATCTGCACGGTCGCGGATGTCCCATCGGTCGTTGTCGCCCCACGCTCGATATGGTATTATTATCACGTAGTAAAAGTGCGGTTTTATGACGAAAAAATCCTCCTCCGAATGGAAGGCGGCTGGCGCCCAATGGGTTTGTAGGTTTGCTAGACGCCGGTTTGGTCCGTTTGACTCGTTAGCCCCCTAGGTAGGATCTAGTATGTAGTACACCCATAGCAAAAGGGGACCATTGAACGATTTTATGACTATCTCCTTTAATGCCGCTGCGGGCGCCAAAACTGATGATCGATTGGGCCAAGAATTCCTTTGTCATCGAGCTGATTATAGAACCTGGGGATGTTGTGAGGGCTTCCTGTACTGGAGCATCAACGCCATATGATCGCTGCCACTTTATGACTCTATTCCACCAATTCCAGTCACCACCGGCGACGATCGTCTAGGGTGGCAATTGTACCAGCCAGAATAGAGAAGATCCCGCGTGAATCTATTTGAAAAGTCAGCAGGTTTTTAACGGGTTTCACATGCTGTTTAGTTTATGACGCTTCATTTCTTCCATTTAGCATCGATCGAAATGATACTATCGTTAATCATTCCGCACAAATGCAACAGGAGGAACGATTTATATCCCGCTAACTGTTCGTGACACGCAACGATCATCATCCGATTGCGTGATTCTAGGGGTCCAATTTGCACTCCCGATCCGGGGGAACCTACTCCTTAGGGATTAATGAGTGCAAAACCAATCGACATTTGCAAAGCGGAATTATTTTATTGCCAACGTTTCGAACGTGCGATCGATCAAAAAGCCCGCACGATCTGTTGACCCATTTCCGCGCAACTTCAGTGATCGGTTGTGTACCCGGTTAATTGGATTACATGCACCCGCGCGCGCATTCGTTTATCATGCACGGGTTTTTTTTTTAAGATTTTCGGCACACAATACAAGTCATACAAGTCCTTTCCTTCCTGTTGTTTTTGACGTACGTAGAAGTGCACAAAACAACGAACCTGGTAAAAGTGAGCTACCGAAAAAAAAAAAAACAAATCGACATGCTTCCTGGTTAATGAAATTCGAACCGCAATAAATCACTGCAAATCGTTAATCCACTCGGTTGCCAAAATGCATCAAAAGACTCAACCGACAATTTTTGGTTGCTCTACAATGGAGCGCCGACCCACCCTGTTGCATTTGCACCGAATGCATCCTTGAAAATTGTCAAGAAAGCCGGAAACATGGTCTTAATTGTAAGGAAATGTCTACTCACAAAGGCAAACACACGTCTGACTTGTTGAAGTACAGAAATTGATTAAATGTTTTCAATTCTTCCTGTTTTACCTTTGGGCCATTTTGAGGTGCTTTTAAAGAAAAGTAAGGTACGGAAATTGGAATAAAAATGAATCGCCTGGAGTTCATTTGAAACTCAATTACCACTGATGATGGAGACATGTTTCCATTACGTTTTTTTCACTTTTTGCTGATAATAGTTAAAGATTTTATACAATTATTTATGAGAATTCTTCAAAATCATCATGTTAAAAATTAAATCTCCAGTGAACATTGTCGCCGCAATTCGTTCAACAGTCATCACAACCCAGCCATCGATTGCGGTTAGCTGCAAACTGAGACAGCTGAAAACGTTTTAACCGCATCGGTATCACTCCAAGACGCTATGTCCATGACGGTTGAGGATCACTTTCGATTCTCGATTCATCATATCACTACCACGAAACCTCATATCATCAATATCTTGGCTGACTGGAGAATTTCCCCACACAGTGGTCACTATCACCCGCTCAGTTTCAGTTCCGACACGGTTCAACGTTAAGCAATAAAATTTTGATCCTACCACCACCCCGTTCCAGCCAAGAACAACAATTTTTAATTGCAATCGAGGGTGTGGAAGGTTGGTGATAAATTTTAATAAATTACCACAACAAAACCCCGGCACGATCCGGCGCGACTTTACAGCCAAATTTAAATCGATCGTTATAATTTGTCTCTCAACGCGGTTGTGCTGTGCGCATGCAGTTGCAAACGACGACGAAGCAGCTTTTGTGCGCATGATAATCCTTTTTGGGCATCCTTTCTGACTGTTGTCATTAATTTCAATAGCATACGGTTGAGTTGTGATTAAGCTCGGCAGGGTGTTGATTTTCCTGATGAATGTTCATTTATCTTTTAGCTTAAAACACCCAACTCCTCACCCTCACAACGTGTGTGATTTTTCTACACCACTGCAACAAACACAACTTATTCACTGAAATCGATCGAACAGTTGCAACAAAACATACAAAAAAAAATGGCAAAACCTGCTGCAAAAAGTAGTTCCTCTAAATAAAAGCTGTCCACCGTGTTCGTGGGCGGATCAGTTCAATGCTTTGGTTCGATCGGTTGGAACGCTTTGCGGATTTGTTTGTATTTTTGTCTGTGCCACTACCTTGTACCACCTTATGGAGTAGCAGAGGTAAGTGTCGCTAGCTCGCCTAGCTAGCGTCTGCTACCGTTCCTATCTGTTTTAGCTTAATGTGGTTGGATTATGGAGGAATTAACATTTTTTCTCCCTCCTTAAGAGAACGATAAGATATTTGTTTGGTGTTGTAGACATATCTCCCCCCCCCCCCCCTCCTTCAAAAAAACAAACACATATGAAGGAACAAAATTAATCAAAACGATTATCGATAATCCTTTCACTAAATACATATCCTTCCCCCTAAAATAAAATCAAGCTGTTCCAAAAATATTACGCGTGCTAACAACACAAGTGTGATTGACTTCCCCGCCGCGTAAGCACAGACACAGCTTGACCATGAAAAGTGGACAAAATGCTGCACTTCTCCCGAGCCAGCAGACACACAGGACAGGGACACAGAAATAAAAATAAACCCACCGCGCCGGACTCCATTGGCGACGAAGTCATAAAAATTCAAATCTCAAACCTTGGTACGAATTCGCGGCATACGAACATTGTGGGACGCGAAAGCCAACGGCAACCCACCCAGGTTTGGTTTTTGGTTAGGGTTTGCTCGCCGCAACCCACCCCGCGTTTGGCTGATGGCAGGTGGACACAGGTCCACCGGTTTGCGACGAGTACGGTCGGAGTCTTTCCCTTGCGGTGAAGTTTTGCACCACGCGGGGTAAACCAAGAACCTCCAGATCATGTCGAGCAGGTAAAGTGCTGACTATGTGTCGTTGTTCGTTAAGCTTTTTTTTCCTGTGCGATAACTACACACGCACGCACGGGAGAATTCTTTTTGTTTAAATCTTTCCCTGCTGTACCCTCCAATGTCTTTATTACCACCCGCATGAATTCAACCTGGTGCTGAGGCCACCATCAACATTGTAACCTAATGCCTGCTCAAGAATGCTTTACATAATAAGATGGCGAATATATCATTCACAACACGTTTCACTTACTTTGTGTGGTATTTTGATTTGAGAAAAACTTCTTCAATTTAATCCGTCCCTGTCACCCAGCACTGCATGCCACCAAACAAAAAGCCAGCACACTTTTTTACGAGTTTTCGAGCACTTTTCCTAACGCGAAAAACGCCCCAATCGAGTAGACTGAAGGGCTCGCCTACTGGATCACTTTTCTGTAACGTTTACTATTTCAATTCTACACACTTTCCGCACGATCACGTATCATAAACACAGCACACGGCTCTGCACACACTCTCTGCGATCATCTCACCGCGTGGTGAAGATGCAAAGCACACTGTCTAACTGTCATTTTCGTCATATCGTGGACACTTTTCGCGGTTTCTTGAATGTGGAAACGGCGCCGTGGGAAAAATGGCGTTCCCGCCAAGCAGTCCTTAGCAACTTGCTCGTGGCTCAATACTCGGTTTCTTTCTTTTCGGGCGAGCTGCCCAAGCTGATCACGCCGACGGTTCGAAGCAAACTAATGGTGCGCTGCCTGTACTGAGTAGCGCAAAGCGAATTCTCGCGCGGATCGATCGTGGGGCGCTTTCGTATAAGCTCTCTCGTTCTCCGGAACTTGGGCTGGCTCTCCGAGCACGGTGACGCATGCTCACCGACTCATGGAGGCTGACTGATCGTGTGTGGGGGGAAGGCAATGCGTGAGCTGTAGCGCATCAGCGAAAAAACGGCATGCCGCGTGGTGCGGCATACGGTGTTTCCTGCGATCATCTGGCAATCCTTTGGCTTGCAACGGTGGAATTTCAACCACATGTGGTGTCTTGCGGCTTCGGTCGTTTGAGAGGATGAGTAACGCTTCCTAGTGGGGCCAAATATTCCTTTTTTTTTTTGTAAGACGCAATGTTGAATTTTGAATATTTTTTAGTAAAGAAGTGACACTTGTGTATCAAAGGTCAATTTGGCATTGCCCACAAGTTGTTAAAAAATCTAAATCTTGACGAACGGTAAGCAACTTTGATAATTTTATCAGTCTTATCACACCGTTCTTGACCCAGGCACACGCCTTTCCTAATAGCAAACAATGTACCAAACTACGCCACACTGTTACTAGAGAAGCCTATCTGCATTTTTTAAGTCCAGACCACGTCTACCACCATAACGTCCCCTCAATCGGCATCATTTCGTTCGGTGTCGATAGCGAAATCGTTCTATCAAAACAACATCCAAATATATTACTCACTCAAAGTGTTTCTTTTCCGCATTTTTACGATCCACAGTACCGTTCAGATGTTGATATCGGACGAGGCATCGTTCCGTGGGACCGATACCAGCACATAATACTGCGTAAAGAGGTGTACTACTTTGCCGTTTACTGCCTGCGCTCAAGATCTCGACTGTGATTTCCTAACCTGCACTGTTTCGCGTTCGTCATACAATGACGTCAAACGGGAGCGACGTCCAAAGCGCACACCCCAAGAAGGCTTATCGGCCATTTTCGGGGAAGGAGCCAAACAAAATCTAGGCAACTGGAGGAAAGAGACCGGCGGGGTCTAGGTTCTTTTGAAGAAAAAAAAACGGAAACACTAGTTCGATCCGACGGGGTAGCGAGCGCGCGCGCGCATCGAAAAGACCCAGCCCTAAAGCTTCTGTGGCGTCATCGTGAACCGTAAGTATATGCTTCCACTCTGTCTATCAGCAAAACGTGAATCTTTAAATCAGAGCGACCGGTAAGTGCAACTGCGAAGAACAAGAAAAAGTACACCCTGGCGGAGGCTCAGATTGGCACGATATTTAATTAGTCCGATTATCACTACATGCGTTTGATTTGTGGTTTACAGCGCCTTGTGGCTGTGGTTTGCCGTATGCTTCGCTGTGCGCACCACACCACGGTTGTTCTTCATAGGTGAGAAAGCACAAATGTACGACGACGCAATCCCACATCTCGTGCTTCCCCGATATTGGAGAGATACCTTTATGGCTGTGATGATTGGGTAAAGATTGATTCCTAGGCACACCGCACGCAACTACGGCAACCTTTGAACGGACAAGTAGATTGTTCTTCTGTTTTCTTCGTTTTCATCATCTTCTTGTTGGCTTAACAATCTACTAGGCACGACTTACTAGGTACTAGAAGCTGGTCATTAAATGGCTTATTTGACTTGCTGATACCAAGTAGTAACTGCGGTGGAACAGTCCTGTTGGGATTTGAATCCCGATTCCTCCCGTGTGAAGACTGGCACCGCTGTCATCAGTACCACCACTCTGGAAATTCATTGGATAATTATAAAATAGAATTTGTTGAATCAATCAAGAATTTGTTGAATCAAGTTTGTTTTAATGCTTCAGTTTTTTTCGTACAAGCATTAAATATCGATGTACAGTCGTGGAACTTTCGGGCGTTTTATGCGCCGTCATATAATTACCAAGAACGCTTGCAGTTTGCCAGGATTACAAAAGTGACGAGAGTTTACTTCCTAAATGCCCCGGGACACGGGAAATTTCAAACTGTTGATATCGAGGCGGAACTGTCAGAAAAGAAAATCTCCAAATTGCTATTTCAGCTTTATCTCCGTTGCCCCGTGTAGGTAACTTGTGTATACGCCAGGCTCTCCAAAAATGATTTCAAAGTGAGAAAATTTAACAAACAATAATTGATTTTGAAATCTCTCGCAACCCGCAACCTTTAAAGTGGCCCTATTGATCATTTTTCTGATTGCCACTCATGCGAGTGACATTCGCGCGCTCCTCACTGTGGTGAACTCACTTGACGAATTTATTTTCGTCAAGTTTCTGTTTCACGGTTATGCGTAAACAACCGATTATGTGGATTATACTTCAAGTAAAATAAAAATTAAAACATGAAAACGCAGACAATGATAATTTGTCTTAAGTTTTCTAAAGATTCACAAGCCTAACATGACATGTTAGGTTTCATGATTTTCGCACTATAGTTAACATTCGAAGGACCTCACATACAGGGTTTTCATCGGTTTTATTGACATATTCAGCGCGTTATAGAGTCGTTCCAGCATACTATTGACTCGTTCGGCGCGCTATTGACGTCTTCGGATGATTGTATTGTTTTGATCGGTAGTGCTATTGAAAAACCCTTGGTTGGCACATTTTTCTCCTGCTGTTACTGGAATTCAGTAACAAGTTGCCACTTGCAAAATAACAATTTACCGGCGCTCCAATGACACTTCTGTTTTGGCAGTATGTAAACATCCCGGTTAAAAAATTATATATATTGACAGCAGGAGAAAAATGTGTCAACCAAGGGTTGTCAATTGCACTACCGATCAAATCAATACAATCATCCAAAAACTTCGATGGCGCGCCGAACGAGTCAATAGTATGCTCGAACGATTCTATAACGCGCTGAATGTTTCAATAAAACCAGTGAAAACCCTGTAAATCCCATATACTAGTATTAAACTCTATTAGAAACTTTTATGCAATCACAAAGCTCTACTTCTTATCAAAATGTTATACAAACGATAAAAAGTTCGATTTATGGAATGAAAAGCTTTATCGGAAATTCCTCACAATATCTCCCTTCCACTTTCAAAATGCAATGCTAAAAATTAAGGATTAACTGAATCTTGGATGGTATTTTCTGGCATATGCAACTCACTTTAATAGTTCCTAGATCTATTGTCACATGATACTGATCTTGTCTTATATTATTGATCTTAATAGCATAAAATCAATGCCCATTAGTCAGATACAATAAGACTGATGCTGATGTAGATGCGGTAACGTTTGCCCCCACACTGAAACATCAACCAACCGCCGGGTATCGTTAAACACAAAGCAATAACATTTCAAACAAAACTACACACAGTGTCTCTGTACACTTTAAATGCATACAATTAAAGCCACCCCACTCTCACTCTCGCAAGCACCACACAACCCGCCATATATCCCCATGCAGCAGCTCGTGTAATGATGGACATTTTTTCTAATTAATAGCGAACCCTATCGCCCACTTATCGCGAACAATCCCTTCTCGCTTACCCGTTTTTTACCGCATTAGTTCGGTGTAGTGTGATCGGTATTTGAGTAGTTTTGTTCTACTACGGGTCGGAATACACTTAGCAAACGATGTACGCGTTACCATAACTTCCGTTTTGATTGGAGGAAGCTTTAAAAATATTGGAAACGAGGGCCTGCATTTCCTCTCATTAGCGTCGAGCGAGAGAATAAGGAAGTCCGACACGCGATCACTCATCCTGATTCTGCATGACTAAACCTTCCCTTCCCAAAATCGTTTGGGATAAGTTCCCGCCAGAGACAGATGGTCGTTCACAGCTATACTTGACGGCACTGGCAAGACGAGGCACCAGCTCGCTCGGAGATCGAATGGGCGGTGGCAACGGTGACGATGTAACAGTCCGGCCGATTCCTTCCGCCCTCTCCAGCCGGCGGCACATTCAACACTTCGCCCGCAACCGACTGCCGAACGACCTTCAGCACTACAAACTCGGCCTGTTCCAGTTGGCGTATATGGTGAATGAATGAATTAAATGTGTGCATATAATGTGTGAGGGCTATACATCCAACTTTTTTTTGTATTTTAGTTCTCTCCCTCTCTCTCTCTCTCTCTCTCTCTCTCTCTCTCACCCGCTTTATTTATCAGCCTCTTCATCAACATTTCTTTCGATCAGACGATGATTTTTTGTCATTTTTTGCCATACCTCAACAGTGTCCGAATCTGAAGAACCGATCGTTGCCCGCGCTGCAGTTCGCAGGGATGGATCGATGCATTTTCTGCTTAGTTTCGTAGCAATTGCTTCTTAGTAGATAAGTGTTGTGAGATCGAAACATAGACCTATCGAAACAGATCCGTTTGCTTTGGGTGGGTTCTGTAGCAGAAATCATCAAATGACTCTCATAGAGCGCAACATCTTCGCCGTGTCTATCGATCCGCAGTGCAGTGGACCACCGTGTTGCACCGTGTCCAAAAAAGGGCCAAAAGCTTGGCATTAAAATTTATGATTCGCAAGTTCTCGCTAGTCCGGACCGGTCTAGAAGGTCCCACAAATAGCCACAAAAACAGTCATTGCGCGAGAGGTGATTTATCCGATGAGAGTTATTTATAGACGAAAACGGTTGACGATATGGACACTGATGATTTGGATTCCGTCGCACTACACCCGCATGTCCTCCGATAGGACGACAGTGGCGATAGGGGAAGAAGAAAAGGAGTAAATGCACCATACGTTGGGTAATATTACCGAGATCCGACTGGACATAAGGGAGGCTGCATGTCGCACAACTTGATCGATGCTCAATGTCGCTTGGAATGATGCCTGAAGAACACAGGCGAACCCTCACTAACGAAGTCCGCCAGATTACTGACACTTTTTGTGCGCCATAGTAAATAAAGATAAGATCCTATTGGCACTAGATCGAGCGATGATGACCTTCTCTACCGTACTGCACGATGCTGTTTGACAATAATTACACGTCTTTTGCACGAATGCATCTTGTCCTTAGTGTGTTCATCACATAAACAAAATCAACATTCCGTGACGTTCCTTTTCTGGCGGCGAACTTTTGATTGACTTGCCCGTAAATCTGCATCGATGATGTGGTAGGTCAATTTTATTTGTCTGACTGCCTTTTAATTACATGCAATACAGACTGACCTTCACCACAGCACAATTTGGGAAAAGGATGTGCTCGTGCATATGACGTACTTGTCGTGAGATGATGATCATACTCGATCGCTTCAAAAAATCATTTTGCAATGCACATTCCGATGAAATTTGAGTTCACTTCGATCGTTGCAAACATCCACAAATAGGTTTGAGATAGTGAGTAGAAGCACAACTGCGGCAGGGTGGTAACAACTAATCGTTTATCTCATCGCCGATGAAATGATGAGCGTCTGCAGCGCTGCTATTGTGTGTCTGTAAACGCCAGGACATGTGTTGCAAACGCATAAGACTTCCCCAGGCTCTATTTTTATTAGGCTAGCAGAAGGGCAAAGGGAGAGATATGCGCATGTAAATTCCAATTTAAATTTTGCATCTTTATGCAGTACAGGCCGGCCCCAAAACTTAAACGGCAGAGCCCAACACCAACAACATCTCTCAAAATGGCCTAAAACCGCAACCGATTCCACCCGTACCTGGTGATTATTTTTAGTCGCAAATAGTAGAGGAGAATTGTTTGGGGGAGGGGCGGAGTATGGTGTACGCGACTCGACCTGTAAAGTTGATCGTGACCAATCGATCATCAAGCTGCATGACATGCGCAACATAACCCCGCGGTGTGGATGGATGAGGTTCGTTGGACATCAGCTGAGGTCGTTTGTCAATGAAAACGTTGAAAAGTTGCCGAACTCGCCACAGCAACATAAAAAGTCTCCACTGGTAAAGTGTAAAAGAATGGAAAAGCGTACATCGCCTGCCACTTGCCGATAATTCACATAAAATTTGCTCAAAACGGTTGTACGGCGCATTATTACTCGCGCTTATGTCTGATCGGTTGCTTTTCCAAAGCCTACTTACCGGGCGATCGTTACAGCGTTACACTGGCGAGTCACTACAATCCGCACGGCTTACTACTGCGGGAAGGAGGTTTGCAATGATTTGCGGCAACATTGCAAGCATTGTTGTGCCGGTCGCCACCACGCTGCGGGCTATTTTAGCGTAATTTTCACATGGAAATTGCAACTTCAACACTTACCCACCTACTACGTGATAGTCGGTATCGGATGGAGGGGATCAGGTGTTGGACATATTTAGCAGATGGTACCGCAAATTCGTATCCCAAACAGGGCTGGAATTCCATCCATCCAGCTGAAAATGAACTTCAAAACATAAACAACCGCAAGGAAGTCGTTCCCAGCACATGTAAGTGGATACCGTGAGTTTATCATTGACCGGCTACTAATCCGTTACCAAACAACACCTTTGAAGGTAAAAAATGGCACCTGTCATCAACTCTGAACACGAGGCGGAACTGAAAGAGAGAGAGAAAAAAACGATTCCCAACGTCTATGGGCAGGTACGTAGGAACGGCATTGGGTGCTTATGTTTAGACTGTAAAATGATACATTTTTCTGGTCTGATATCTTTATTATAAATTGGCGGCTCAGTGCTGGTATCAAATCCCATTCAGACCCATTATCTCGTTCCCTAGACCTGCTATTCAGCTAGACTGATGAGCTAGGGTTATCAGTTTTCTTTTTGACGGCTTATGAGTAGCCTCCAAGCAGTGACCAGGATAGTGTATTTATCAAACCAAGGCCTAAGGCTGTAAAAACGTAGTTTAGGCCATGTTGACATGTAAGATATTCTAAAAATTAGTTTGTAATTACTAAACAATGCAGTTTTGAATGTTCCTAAACGCTCCACGGCCGCTTAACTTATGTCTAAACTAGATTCCTTTAGTCCACATCCTCTGTTGCTCCAAAAACTGTCTGATTTAGGTCTCGATAATTCCCTTATCCCTTGGCTGTTTTCCTTTCTTAGTGATTGTACCAATCTTGTTAAACATTTCAACAACTTTGTCTACTATTTTCCCTCCGAAGCTGCAGTACCTCAAGGAAGTGTCCTTAGTCCCCTGTTGTTTGTTCTGTCTTACCCTCCGTCTGTTATTTGTGCAATGCTGATGACCTAAAAATATTCCTCCCTATTACTTCCTCACCCGACTGTATCTCTCTTGAACTAATGCTAGATCATTTCTTCTCATAGTGTGTTTGTAATTTCCTTACCTTATGACCCGAGAAATGTAATGTAGTTTCGGTTACCCGGTCCCGAATTCCATAATATTTTTGATTCGAAGTGTTTCGATTTTCTTTATTCAAGGACCTTTATTGAAGTCTGAATTGATTGTGACCTCTCTTTTCACCCTCATGTCGATTTCGTTGTTGGCACAGCTCCTTGATGGCCCAGAATCCTTCGTACATTAAATTCCTCGTTTGTTTGATTGATCCTCGTGTAATTTGTTTGACTTCCATCCTTCCCTATCCCCCTATCGCGCTCGTCGTCGATCCTCTCTCATTATTTCTTCTCCCCCTCCATAATTTCCTACTGTCAAATTAAGTTAAGCTCTTAATGTCTTAGTCGTAAGCTTGTTTGAGCTTGTTGTAGTTGTTGTTTGAGCAGCGTTAGTGCAGATAAACTTTAAATAAATCAAGTAAATAAATTTAAAAAAAAGTCAATTGATAAAGCCAACACATCACGCTGGTTTAAAAGATGTATTGCAAAAATCAGTTTCCGGATTAAAATTTGGTCCGTCTTTCATTTCAAATTTCTTGACGATGATGTCTGAACTAATGTCGAGTTATCGAAAATCAGTAGGAAAGAATTGAACATATTAGCGAATTTAATTTACTAAACTCATCGGAAAATTTGTAAAATAACAATTCAAAATAGCAGAAAAAAAACGTTGCAAATCGTTAGAAGAATTCCGAGACCTTTTGGGGTCGCAGAAGAAGAAGAATTTTGTAATTTGGATGACATCGATCATTCCACTTGCGACTTGTCTGTTAGCTAAGAAATTAGAAATCAATTTAAAAGCTTAGCACGTGCACATGTCCGCTTGTCGTAAGGTGCACTGGGTAGTAGTGCTGGTGCAGTTGAAAGTCGACAATTCACCCACCCATCGTTTGCCGATTTTTATCAGCCACCTATACCATTTTCAGAACCGAATTTAAACGGACGCTACCTTTCGGGTGACAGAGTACGTCGTAAAAGTATATTGCGGTTAATGTGCATGGCTACTCGTACCATTTCCATATTGCAGTTATGAAAATCGGATGAGGACCACCAAGTAGTGTGGCGAAAATGTGACAGTGATCGCTACAAGCAAGGTAAGCAAGGTAGGATATTGAGCTGGTGGAGTGTAAAGAATGACTCAGCAGAGAGAGGCACTGCCACCAAACAACATTCGAAAGTTCGAATTTATTCAGAAATTTTGAAACACTTCCTGTTAAATACTATAATAAGCCAATGATTTTCGTCTTCAAGCAACAATTCTCCAAAGACGGACAAACAAACTGTTGGCATCCTAAGTGTGGGACGTGTTGCTATGCATCAGCATAGCACTGGGCTCATCCGGAATGCTGATCTGGAACTGGAGCAGCACCACCAAGTACGTCACCATGGTCGCGAGCAGCTGTAAATAGTAAATCTGTTTGCTTTTATTCAACGGCAGCACAAATCCTGCAACAAGCTTACCGATTTGAAAAGCGTCCGATTAACGTCGAAAAACCCACCAAGATTAATGCTGGATGGATTCATCTCGGTTGCCCGTAGAAACATATTGATCTCCGTCTGTGCGTCCGTGTTCATCCAGCTCAGCTCAACCATTAGCAGCTTCTTCTGAAAGTTGGTGCGCACATTAAACGATGCATAGTGTGCCTCGTCGCAGATGTAAAACAGTAACCCAACGCTACAGAACGCAGTCACCGCCAGCCCAATATCCTTCACACCGAATCCGTCCGAAATTTGCGACATCAGCCCATAGATCGAGAGCGTTATGATGAAGAACAGATACAAGCAGATAAACGTGAAGGTGTAACAGGTGGAAAAGCCCGTATCACGTGCCAGTTTGCTCAGCCGCAACCACAACGATCGATACTCGGACACCTTGGCAGCAGGGCCGACGTGGCGCAGGGCTCGCTGAAAATCTTCTGCCAGGATCTTCGCCGTAATGCTGAGCGTTTCGCACGCCAAATACCAGTACCCGCCCATCATGTAGGTGATCGTGTCAAGCACACAGTACGGAATGACCTGCAGCAGCTTAAAGTCCACCATCGTCACATGCGTGATGGCAACCGAGAGCGAGCAAAGGATCGGCAGCAAGATGGCAACCACCTGCGCCTTGGTACGGAGCTTCAGCTCCAACGCACGGCCGGAAGTTTTCCGGTACACCGTTTCGAAATCGACCCACCCATTCACCACCGAAACCACTTTGCGCGTTTCGTACCACATCAGCGGTATGATCAGGAGCGGCAGGATGTTCACGATAAACAGATACGCAATGACGGACTCCTCGAAGCGTCCCTCGAGCGTCCGCACGATCTCGATGCGATTGAGCAGGATGAAGGCGATGTAGACGGTGAGCAGCAGGAAAAACATCACACAGTACACCATGGCGGGTGAGGCCAGGATGAAGGCGGTCTCGCCCGATGCAAGACGCGTGTACGGAAACACTCCAATAGCACGCAACACCAAGTAGATCGGTTTCGAGCTCTCGTACACCATGTTCTGCGGAGAAGAGAAGATGTGCGTTAAGAGGAATGCGTCTCCGGTGTCAGCAACCTCACCGTTTGGTTGGTGGCGGCCGTAGTCACAAACGCTTCCTTCGGTGTTAGCGGTGGGAAACCAACCCGATTGTTAAATAGGGCCGCATTCCGTCTGCCCTGTCCGGACGTGTTGACGATCGCCGTATCGTCGGGGATTGGCTTCACGTCCAGGAACACGTTACGATTTCGCTTCGGTTCGTGCATCGTACCCTCGAAACGCATCGTTTCCGAGTTGAAGAAGAGACTCATTGCCAGTCGGAGCTAACTGAAGCAAAAAAAATGGAGAATGGTTCTTGTTCCGATTGTGCTGACGTTTTGCAAGGAACTGCTGCTTCCAACACATCTTGATTATCATTTACTAGCGAGGTTCTTCTAGTTCATGCAGTATCTCCTTCCTGAAGGTTAATGGATAATCGATGGCATGACTTTTACTTCCAGCACGGAGGAAGGATCAATTATTCAGTGTAAACAAACGCATCAAACGCCTTCTCCGTGTTTCTCCAGTTAGATACTCAGGTGTTCCCTCTTACCATTCTGCATAGATTAATTTTATCAAACTGGTGCATGCATGAAATTTTAGGTCCTAATTTCATTCATTCAAGGGCTGTCAATAGCTGCAGCAACCTTTAGATAATGTAGTATTTTTGGATTTTTACGTAGAGGATATTTCAACCCAATTTACTCGACCCTATCTGTACAGTCGGCCAAAGTGGTAGTAATTCTTAAATGCCATATTAATGTTTGTGTCGCGAAGTAGTTTGGTAGGTGTTTTGATTTATTCCGCATGAAAACGATTTTATTGCGAGAGATAAAGTTCATCAGGCGGGTGTTGGTAGATGTTTTGGAGGATACGGCTACGTTAATTGCACCCAAAACGAGCTGGTTAAGTTGTAAACTTTAAAGACAACGCTTGTAGAAAGTTTTGCATTTGCATTTCCTTGAGCAATCGTCAGTTTCATCAAATCACCACCGGACTAGACGTTGGACAGGATGGATCCGGATCTGCAGTGAGGGTTGACTACTCAACTACGTGTCATCAGCAAGTATAGTAAGCCATTAGATGGCTAGAGTGCCTTAGAGAAGGTCGTTAAGCCAAGACAAAGCTTACTTAGTCCTACGAGCAGGGGATGCGAACCGGATGGGGTTTGGCATCCATTCATATAAGGATCTTGCACCGCTATCAGTTGTTGTTGGGCTGTATAATTAAATAGTTTCAAATTGCAGCCGGTGTGACAGTGGCGGATTTAGCCTTGCGGAAGTCCTAAACGGTGTGAAAATTGGCGAGCCCCCTCTGTGTCATTGAATCTATGTGCGGTAAGTATCTGATTTTGGCTACCCATGTGAAGCCAGGTGAGTGATTTTAAGCTAATTTACTTTACGCTTATTAGCTTTTCAAATAAAAAAATTAAAAAAAAAATTGTTTAATAAAATGACTCAAAAAAAATATTTACAATAACAAAGGTCAGCCATAAGTTGCCTGTATTTTTGAACGCGTTTTAAAATCGTTACATGTGCCGAAAAACATATTTTCCGGGAGCGGTTCGTGGAGAAGGATGCCGAAATGGAAGAAAGATGGAGGAAATTCGCATCCAACGTGGCTGAAAGATACATCCAATGGTATGCAAAACATCCCGATCAAACCAGGAATGACCGAATTATCGCTGATTTTCCACGGAAATGCTACTGTTTTCCGCAATAACCAGATGAGTGAATGGTGGATGGACCATAGACGCATTCATCCCGGTCGGACCAAAACTGAGCGAGTTATGACGGGAATACTGGGTTTTTCCTCCATAACTGGGTGAGGGGGTGAAAGGATCGGGTTTTGGTGTTCTGCAAAAAGAGGCATGCCTTAAAGATTAATCCAACGTTAGGTCATTCATCCCGATCGGGCAAAAAATGAGCGAGTTATGGCCGATTTTCCACAGAAATGCACCGTTTATCCTCAATAAGTAGGTGAGATTCAAAAGATATTTAAAGAAAGAAACAAAACGGAGAATAAAAAACTGAATATTTTAAACCACACTTAAAATGGAAAAATATTTGTCATGACGGAAAGAAAAATATTTTTGGTCACTTATTAAACTTGCATTTGCTACCTCCTCGCCTGGTATGATCTCCTGTTGCTTCTGGTCGAATTTTGCCGCATAAAAATGTGCTTGCTTTTGGCATAAATTTGCCTTCCAGGAGCGACTGGTAGTAACAGGAGAACATCCAAACTAAGAGGTAGCTTGGTCAGATTTGCTGCGCTGCTTACTACTTTGACAAATAGAGGACGCCACATAACAAAGTATGAAATGTTTCAGATTTTCGTTGGTGCTTAGCATATTGACAAATAGAGGACGCCACCGTCAGATGAGAGAACATGAAACTTTTTGCCAGCAAAACGTCATCTATTTGCGAAAGTACTAAGCACAATAGAAATTTTGACACATTTCACACCTAAAATATAGCGCCCTCTATTTGTCAAGGTAGTAAGCGCTGCAGCAAATCTGAACCTGCTACATCCTAGTTTGGATGCGCTCTTGTTACTACCAAGCGGTTTTGGTGAGAAATTTGTGCAAAAATCCGAAAATTTTGATGCGGCAAAATTCGACCAGGAGAAACAGGAGAGCATGAATCCGAGAAGGAAGCTGGTATCTCCCGAAATTTTCCAAATCCAAACCAGTTAAAATCCGAACTCAGTTTTAAAATCCAGGATCAAAATGCACCGATTTTCAACGGGAATACTGGGCTTTTCCTCAATAACAATAACTAATTCCTCAAACTGAGCGACTTATCGCCGATTTTCCACGGGAATGCTGCTAGCGAAATTTTCCGGTAGTTTGTGGAAAATCTCCCTTAGTTGCCTTTAATATACAAAAACAAGTTGAGGAGCTCTTTTTAAAAGATTTTTAAGGAAAGAAACAAAAATGAGATGGAATAACTTAAAATTGAAGAAAAAGTTTAAATTGTGCCGGAAAAATAATTGTGTTGTTTGAAAGAACATATTTTCCAGTCCGTTTTTAAAATTTACGTTTGCTACCTCCTCGGATTCATGGTCTCCTGTTACTCCTGGTCGAATTTTGCCGCATAAAATTGGCTCGGTTTTGGCCGAAAACTGATTTTGGAAATTTTCGGCCCACACGAGCTACCTCCTCCAAAGCATGCTCTCCTGTTACTACCAGTCGCTCCCAGTGGCAGATTTTCGGCCAAAACCGAGCCAAGTTTATGCGGCAAAATTCGACCAGGAGTAACAGGAGAGCATACCAGGCGAGGAGGTAGCAAATGGAAATTTTAAAAACGGACTGGAAAATAATTTCTTTCCGACAAGACAAATATTTTTCCGCCAAAATTTAAACTTTTTCTTAAATTTTAAGTTATTCCATCTCATTTTTGTTTCTTTCCTTAAAATTCTTTTAAAAAGAGCTCCTCAACTTGTTTTTGTATTTTAAAGGCAACTAAGGGGGATTTTCCACAAATTACCGGAAAATTTCGCCAGCAGCATTCCCGTGGAAAATCGACGATAACTCGCTCAGTTTTGGTCCGATCGGGTTAAATGACCTACCCATGGATGCGTCTTTGAACCACGCCTCTTTTTACAGAACACCTCAACCCGATCCCTCCACCCCCTCACCCAGTTTTTGAGGAAAAACAGTACATTCGCGTGGAAAATCGGCCATATCTCGCTCAGTTTTGGTCCGATCGTGGTGAATGACCTACCGTTGGATGCGTCTATGGTCCGTCCACCTATTTGCAGAATACCTCAATCCCGATCCCTCCACCCCCTCGCTTAGTTATTGAGGAAAAACCCAGAAAGTTATCGACAACTCGCTCAGTTTTGGTCCGATCGGAGTGAATGACCTATCGTTGGATGCGTCTTTGAGTCACGCCTCTTTTTGCAGAACACCCCAACCCGATCTCTCCACCCCCTTACCCAGTTTTTGAGGAAAAACAGTGCATTCGCGTGGAAAATCAGCCATAACTTGCTCAGTTTTGGTACGGTTGGGATGAATAGCTTGCCGTTGGATGTGTCTTTGAGTCACACTTTTTTAACAGAACACCCCATCCCGATCCCTACACCCCCTCGATCAGTTATGGAGGAAAAACCCAGCATTCCCGTAATAAGTCGGCGATAACTCTCTCAGTTTTATTCCGATCGGAGTGAATGACCTACCGTTGGATGCGTCTGTGGTAGGTCCACCCTTTTGCAGAACACTTCATCCCGATCCCTCCACCCCCTCACCAAGTTATTGAGTAAAAAAAATGCATTACCGTGGAAATCAGCGATAACTCGGCCATTCCTGGTCCGATCAGAGCGTACAGCGTACCAATTAACGCGTCTTTGGACCGCGCATCCTTCTTTGGAACACCCCTTCCCGATCCCTCCATCCCCTTCCCTTTTATTGCGAAAAACCCGTATCATTCTCGCGGAAAATCTTTTTGTAGAACTCGATCATCTCGATTCCTCCACCCTCGGGCATTGCTGTAGACAAACTGAAAACCCTGTAGATCTCCATCGTACGATCGGGAGCCTTACACGAGACGACTAACGAGATGTTAGGTGGATCAAAGGCGAGGCTCATGCCCGTTTCATAACTGCTTTTGCGCGGAGGGCGGTTAATCATTCTAAGACTAAAGGGGTTTTCTAGCCGGCGAGGGACCCCTGGCAGCCTACAACTACGCCCATAGATTAAACCGCCACTGCTCCAACTAGGCGTTCTCAGATAATTTCTTTCTTGGGAACACAATAACAATCCTTGCACGTGTTTTACGGGAAAGTAAACATTCTTACGAAAAAAAAATACGTTTAACTAGTTAATATGATAGGCGCATGGATGACGACGGATGGGCATTAATACATAATTCTACGCATTGAGTGTTTTACACGGATAGGATCCAGCAGGCCAAGTACGAGGCTTAAATATTGAAAGCTTTCGACACACAGGTATGACCTCAAAGGGATCAGGTACGATCTGAAAGAACTAAACGGTTTAGTTAGGCTGGCATGGCTTTTATATGGTCGTGTGAAACTAAAGCTGTACTATATACTTAAAATGATTTTTCGCAGTTACGCTCACATTGATCACACACGTTCCTCTTTCTCTCACTATATTTGCGACGCACGTGCGTTAATTTTACTTTTGTTGGCCTTACAATTTTGGGAGTGATTTTGTTTTGTTCTCTGCATCGGAATACTAAATCTGCCGGATCCTGTAGGTGAGTCGTTCTGTGGCGTTTTAGGTGTATCTCCCCTACTCCTTCTTCTCGTCCGCCTCCGTCAGATTCGTATCTTTGCTTTTGCTTTTCACCTCTACATACACCGGTTCCTGCCCTTCACCTTCCACACCCGAACCGGATATGGCAGCAGCGGCACTCTTCGCATCTGGCACCCACAGTCCCGAATCTATACAACGCTGCAGATGCTGGCGGGCTTCTTCTGGTGGTAGTTTGGCCATCGCTTCCTGCAACATTCCAATATCGCGCGTCTCAAAGCACTTCTGAAGCTCCTCGGGCAACGATTCAAACACCTCGACCGGATCCAATCCCCCCGGACCGAGCCGCGCTTTACGCTCTTCCTCCTCCTGCTCCTCCAGTAGCTTCTGCAGTTTCTCCTGCGCTCGCTTACGGATACGCTCCTTGAACGCTTCGATTTCGCCCAGAAACTGGTTCTTGTACTCCGCTTCCGCTTCCTGTATGCGCTGGAAGAAGGACGCGACGCATGCTCGCGGATCTACCTCGAGTTGCTTCGAAATGTCCAAAATGTACTGCATGCAAATGCACTGGTGCGCCACGTGTGCCATCAGTTCATGCTTTTCCTGCATCTCCAGCTCGATGCACCAAATGACCAGATAGTTGGGCGTATCCTCACACACCAGATGATGGTTTTCCTGCAGGAACTTCTTCGAATCGTCGTACTTCCGCAGCATGCCGAACTGCTTCACCTGCTTCTCGTACTTCTTGATAAACTCCCGCAGGTTCATCTCCTTCTGCTCGTCGGTGAGTTCCTCCTCCTTCCGATTGATTGCACTCTTGTTGATGACCGTCTTGGCAAAGCCCGGCTTACTGATGGTGTCCACGTTCCACGGTTGCATCTTTTCCTTCTTGCGCAGTTCTTCCTCTTCCTTTCGCACGCGCTCCTGCTCCCGTTCCAGGTCGTCGATGATTTTCTTCAGCTCGTCCAGATTGCCTTCCTTGCGCTGTAGCTTTTCCTTTGCCTCCTGCAGCTTTTCCACCGTCGTTTTCTTCTTCTTCTCTATCGTTTCCTTCTTTTTCTCTTGCTCCTGCATCCGCTCGACACGGGCCTGATGCCGCCAGCGGAACAGCGAAGGCGTGTCGATGTTTGGATGCGTGTCGTCTTCATCGTCCGAGATCTAGAAAATGTCAGTAATAAAGGAAACACACAGGATAAACAATCCCGTACGAGAACCTTGCATCGTTACATACCTCAATATCCTTCCATTTGCTGTAATCCACCATTGTTCTGCGTTTGTAGTAGGTTCCTGCACTGCTGCACAACTAACACGCAATCGAAACTGGAATTCGTTTAGCGTTTCTTATCGTATTTTCACTGCAATTGTTTCAATTTAACCGCTATCCGCTTGGAACGATTACTTTTTCTCGAAGTCTATTGTTTTTCTATCGCGTCGTTTTGACAGTTGGCGTTTTGTTTCTAGATGTTTCTCCCGTACTGTTGACATCGCTACCCAGTTAGCAAATGCATGTGTACCGGTGCGCCTTAACAACAGCTCAATAACTCACTTGTTCAGCGTTTGTGAAGCCTCGTCAGTATTAGATTAGCGAGGAAATGCTGGTTTAAGTAAAAAAAAAAAGAGTTAATTCCAGGAATCAAATCAATTCTTTGAAATTTTGTGTCACTGAGGGTATAGGGGGTTGCTTAATCAACGATAGAATTATAATAGTAGACACAAGGGAGTAAACAGAGCTGCGGAGAAGCATTTGGTCATAGTGTTCCGTCGGATCCGCTTGAGGTTTTGAAATTATTTTACAGTTCCTCATCGATGTTTAAAGTTTGATGTTTTCCTTGGCCTGCCGCCTATAAGCAGCTATCAGTGAAACGTGCATTGATAGGACAAACTAACCAGCTACGCATAAAATAAACTTTCGACATTGTTGTGCCACAGGAGAAGAAGACAAATAAGAAAATTTCGTCTGTGCTGCAAGGATCGGTGATACAATATTTTTGTAACCTGGGTATGAACTAAGGAATTTTTGAAAATTTATTCAAAAAAGGCTGTTGGATAGGCGCAAATTCCATTTTAACATTCTGGCACCCAAATATACTGCAAAATCAATAGCCAAAAAAGTACATTGAAAACAAAACCAATACGCACACCCATTTTATTAAGAGCTTTAAACTCTTCTAACTTT
Source organism: Anopheles maculipalpis (assembly GCF_943734695.1). Classification (NCBI taxonomy): domain Eukaryota; kingdom Metazoa; phylum Arthropoda; class Insecta; order Diptera; family Culicidae; genus Anopheles; species Anopheles maculipalpis. The sequence continues at coordinate 43,507,134 of NC_064871.1, read as the reverse complement.
TATTGACTGTGAAACTATTTGTAGCGTATTACTTTCATTAAGTTTACCAATTAACTATCAATTAACTGTTGCTGTTTGTTAGAATTGTTATTCTTCTGTTTCACTTCCTCACTTTCTACACATTATTACGTTATTGGCATTACATGCTAAAACCGCTTACATAAGAAAGCATGCAGTAGAACCGACCGATGGGGTTGGAATGGTTTACAAACTATTTCGCAACTAGGGCATTTGCCATCATTCATCATTCTCTCTGTCTCTCTATGCGTAGATTACACATAAATAATTGTTTATGATTTAAAGATTGATTGTTTGCTTAAGTGTAACAATTGCACTGGCGCCATCATACTATACTCTCAATAAATTACAACTGGCCTGAATGTTTAAATTCGAAACCATCTCTTACCGTCATATCCGACCCTGCGCTAAACTCTTCCGGTTCGCGCCAAACCGCTCTCGACGCTTTGCATTTGAAATCGTTATAGTGGAGGCGTACGGTGTTTTTGTATAATTTACAAATTTTTCGTCTCAATTTTCTTGTGGGGGTGTACTGTTTTTTTTTTTTTTTTGTCGGTTCTAAATCTAATCTAATTATTAACATTTTCCTGTTTCCGTACACGGTAGAAGAACCAAAATAAACTCAAAGCAAAGACTGTCCCGTTGCCATGCACATAGCCTACTAACCATTGCACGTGTTTAAATATACTCGTAGAACATGATCCAGTACGTGACGTTAAGTAGCGTAAACAGAAATGGGAAAAATATGCGCGAAAACCGATCGATGTTGATCGCACGCTTGAGCCGCATCTGGGCTGGCGTTAGCTTCGGTATGGCCGAGGCCGGTTTACTCGGTGGTGGTGGAATCGTTTGGATGTGCGGCACCGGTGATAGCAGCAGTGTGCTTTCCTGCCGCTGAAACGTGGTGATCGGGATCTCGTGCGTATGCTCGTGCGACTTACTGTTGCGTTTCCCATTTTTGGCGGTAAAATCGAAAAACTTGTCCATCTTGGGTGGATGAGGTTTCGGTGTGGGAGGATCGGAATCACCCAGCACAATGTTTACCAGACAGTACTCCATCAGTGCCATAAACACGAACACGGTGCAGACGGACATGAACGCATCGACCGCTTTAAGGTAGGACACCGGCGGTAAAGATGCTTGCGATTTAGCGTGCTGGGTGCTGAGTGTGAGCAGGGATGTTACGCCGAGTGTTACGCGGGCCGGAGCAGCTTCCGGTTTAATCCAGAACGAAACCCACTGGAGGAAACGAGGAAGATCAACAATCGATTAAAGTGATCAAAACGTGCCAAGTCAACTTACCGACATAATGACGATCAAGCAGGTCGGAATGTAGGTGTGGAATAGGTAATACCCGAGACGTCGCTTCAACACAAACACCACCTCGAGACAGGTGAAGTTACCAGTCGAATAGACCTGGGTGCAATCGGCTGTATAGTTCTTCACCAACGCCAACTGTGGCAGCTCGATATGCTCGTCCACAACCAACGGTACCTCCTCGTCCCACTGGAAAACCATGTCGTCGGTCGTGTGGGACACTGTGTGGGAAAAAGCAAGCGATCAGCGATAATCCTTGAAATCCTTCTGTGTCCTGCCAAACTTACAACTCTCCATCTGCAGCTTACACTCCTGCGTGTCGTGCGGATAGATCAGAAAGTTCATCGCACAGGACAGCTTCAGCGTCAGCTTTACCATGTACAGGATCGTTTTGTCCTTGTACAGCCACATGTAGTGGTTCGGGATGGTCATCGTCTGGAACGTGACGGATTTTGCATTCTTGAAGAACGAATCCGGGCGCCACATATTCTTCAACCAGTCCACCTCCAGCAACCGATACTCGGACGTCATGTTTTCCGGCAATCGTAGCCGATGATCTTTCCACGTCTGCGCGAAAAAGATGTCGGCCGCATAGGTCATCGAGTTTTCGTCGATCGAATCCAACCCCATCACGGTCACGTGGAACGCGACGCTCGTCGGCTGGCCATCCTTTTTCGGTGGTCGCATCTTATCGTACAGTTTGGGGTCTTCGGGCAAGATTTCGTTAAAGGTAAGGCTGGTTCTGATGTGCGAAAATGGTATTAAATTTGTATGTATTTTGCAGGCTTTGCAGAAAATCTATGTACACAGAAGCTTACTTACTGATACTCGCCATTGATTTCTCGAATGCATTGTGCCACTATCACCAGCAGTCCGCTTATCGCATACTGCACTAGCATGTCCTTTTGTTTGTATATTCGGGTTTCCTACACGCGAAAGAAGAGACAAGCAAAGAGAGCATCATAATTTTTTGAAGTAACGTTACATCCACGAAACCTAAAGCAAACAGCAGACAAAAATATAAAAAAGCATGAACAGGGATGTGTCCCCTTTATGTGCGCCCGCACCAGAGATTAAGCTCTGTTCTTTGTAGGTTCGATGTAATCGTTTTGCATGGCAGCGGCATCGGAAGATCAACCCGTGCATCACGAGCGGAAACAATTGCCATCAGGGCAAACAATAAGCCATACAAAAACGGGCCACACTGGGCCTGGTATTATCCCTTTTTTCCGTGTCCTTTTTCTTTCCTAAAAGAAAATCCTCCACTAACATGGTACAGGGCGGAAATAACCGATTAACGTCATAACTAGTGGTATACCACGCTACACGCCATCATCTAGCCACACAACCTGTATGCATGATGGTTTCCAGTTTTCCTTCGTCCAAATACCGCACCGAACCCAGGACGACCATCATCCGGGCCTGTTCGTTCGGCTGAAGATGCCACTTGATGTCCCCTTCCTTCTCGCTCCCTATCGTGCGCCCTGTGCGCCATTGCTGAACCTATTATCGGGTAACGGTAGCAAGACTTCCACCCCCGGGTGAAGAGCTTTTTCGCTAAAGCGGATCATAATGAATCATACACAGAGCAGCAGCTTCGATGGCTATTGGAGCGATGTCGGCGGCAATGGGCATTATGCCACCTTCGCACCGTCCAACAAACCACTCCACCGCACCATTGGCAAGAACAATGGCAAGAGCACGGTGCCCTTCCCAAAAGCAGAAGCAGCTGTGCGTTGACAAGTGCACACACAAGCACCGGTCACACCGGGAAGCGGAACAAGAAAGTCGTTGTCAGCGATTTTTACACTGGTACACACACCACCGTTTACCGGTACATCTCCCTTGAGCCCATCGGTCCCTCAGCACTAAAGATAGTGTCACGATAATCGCGAATGCAAACGATTCTCCGTGCCCGGGGATGCTGCTCTCGTCCTCTCTTCTCTCACATGCTTAATTTTCTTGCAGGTCGTACTGAAGCACATGGCTACACAGTGTGGTGGTGGTAAGGGGTAGCGTAATCATGCCCTTCCCGCCCTTTTTTTACCACACACGGACAGAACACGACACAAAACACATGTTCGAGACCCTCTCAATAAAAGGGCCTTTAAATCGTCGCCCAGGACACTGGCAGATCGCTGGAAGGATGAAAAAGACGTGTATGGGATTCCTATTTTTATAATTACTTCAAATCGTTGGCACAATGCGGTTCCTGAAGCACTTGCAGTGAGAGTATTGGGAGTCATTTTTATCGTTTTTTTTTCTTGCGCCCACAAACGCAAAGGTCAGATGTTTAATGTGTAGAGGGAGAAAGGTGAGTGGAGCAGTTTTACATTAATAGTGTGAGTAAGGTGAAGATAAACTTAATACAATGAAAATAAAAATAATGTAATGAAAAATATGTTTAAAAACTAAAGCAAATAATTGGCAATAATATTAAGAGAAGATTCTTAAAATTGCCGTATTATCTTCCCTGAATAATACATTACGTCGTGATGGATTACCAACGCCTGGATGGATTACAAAGATTATAAACGCCATGTATGCAATTCTTCGATCCCTTTCGTTCGTCAACTTTTCTTTAATCTTATTCTCTATTATTGCTTTTCTTTTGTGCACTACAAGCTCCTGGCTTTATTGAGTCTTGAGATTTAGTCTTTAATCTGGTTTCAACACGCGTTTGATGCTTGGCGGGTGATAATGAACAATATTTCCGCATTATTCAACTTCTAGTTTAGTGCCTCTTAAATTCCTCACGTAACAAAAATCTGAACACGAGGATTCCCTTAGCACGACAATCCCAATTGGATGAGGAGACCCCTTGGCGACTAGTGCTTAGGAGTCACATCTAGCATGACTTGGCTTATGAGTAACCCTGAATGATACTAGTCAACGCTGTTGTGCAAAGTGTCAATGATAGTGACAGTGACCATCAATAAAATAAGACCACCAGCTATTGCACACCAAGACTGCGGGCCACGAAAGGTTTCAAAATCTGAATTTTAAGATATCATGAGTGTTTTTCGAAATTTGCTCACTTTGAAATCACTTTTTGAGGTCCTGGCACATACACAACCTACCTACACAGGGCAGTGGAAAAAAGGCTGAAGTTGTAGTATTAAATTTTTTCGACAGTTTCGCATCGTTTTCAACAGTTTGACGCGGAGCCTTTAGGTAAGAATGAGATTGAATTTTCAACGAATTTACGATTTTTTTTGTTGTAAAATTTTATTGAATATTTTGGGACCTTGTTCTTGTGATTGTGTGAAGCATTAATTCAATTATTTAGTTGCTTTTTTTTATTCCGGTGAAAATATGGCTAAACCACATACGACCATTCTTCTATAAGATCATTCATCAATTTTAAATTTATAACAGAAAAATAAGTTATTCTTTATTTTTGGGCGTCCCCTCTTTACTCAACTCGAATGGTTAGGTGGATAACATGGACTATTGTAATGGACTAATAAAAATGGATCGAAAAACTTTCCAAATTATTTCAGGTTTTTTATTACTACATCATCATTGATGAGCTTTTGGACATAAACAAGGATGCTTTAGATAGTTTAGTTGCTGATGATCATTCTACCAAATTTAGCTGCTTTTTTAAAAAGCGGACATAAAAGAGATCGTATCTTATCTACTCTGGCAAAGGTCTTAAAATGTAGTTACTTCAAAAGATCGGTCATATTAATTGAAACACTGACATGGGACACACTTAATCACACATTTAATAACTGAAAATCTTCATCAAATTTTAAAAACTTTTAAAAAAATATTTTAAATACTCACTTCGGTGTGAAGCAGAAACAATGTTATCCTTTAGGTTATCCTTTTCCACGTTCGTGGGATGTTCTCGTCAGCAAACTAATATCACGCTAGCACACTTCCACACCACTTTGACTTAACGGACAACGTTCACACGGGGCAGGGTTTAAACGGACAACGGACAGACAACAGTGAAACCCCCGGCGTTCATTATCTGCACATTGCAATACATTTCTCACATGGATTACCGATACATCGATTCCACCACCAGCAGCAGCACAACCATCGATCACCGATCATTAGCAAGTAGCGTTGTTCAACTACTAGCGTGTTACCCAAGCAAGCGGATGTATAGCAGACAGCGAAACGCTTAGTAAACAGTTACTAACCGTTGGAGAGCCTCCACCAACTTTGAACTGACAGAACAGGGCGAAGGTGGCACGATCACTCACGAACGGGATAAAACGTTGAACTGAACCATTTTGCTGCACTCGGTCGCTCTTAAATAGATTTCTAAAGGACATCCACCACCCACCGTCACACCAGCTCCGACTTGCCCCCGTGGCGAGTGGTGAACATTTTTATCCGTTTCCCGCGACCTCCACCACACACCATGGTTTGGAGAATGCGCCAATTTTTCTCGTCTTTTGCTTTCTCCCAAGGATTTTTTCTCTTCTTTCCTATTCCGCCCTGCTATTATTGTTGCTGCTGTTGGTGCGCTTCTTTGTTCCTCGAGTGTCCTTGATCTTTCATCTTCCGCGGCCCATCATCGGCAGTCACTACAGCGGTACTGCAGTGGTTCGGTTCCCTCCATGGTTCCACCTCCTTCGGTGTACTTTACGGGTGTCTGTGTGTGTGTGTGTGTGTGAGAGTTTGCTCCAGTCGGTCTCATTAGTTGCTTTAAATTTGTCATCCCTTTTCCCTGTACTTCACCGTACACCGAACAATAGTAACAGGATGACGGGAAAGTGTGGGGATGCTCGGAATTCACCGGGATAGACGGGGAGCATACGTTCTGCCAGCTTGCAAAACTTCGATACGCGCTGGATCAAGCGTAAGGCACCACACCAACATGCCAATTGTGACGGAAAGGGCAAGGGGATGGATACACTGCCATTCCCTCCCGGTGGCGCTCCTTTGGAGGTTGGAACCGGTATATCGTTGTACCACTTAACAACCACATCATATCATGGTGGTGTTGGGATGCACCACAAGAGCGCGTAATTGTGTCCTTCGGTGATGTCCTCCGAAATAAGCTACCCAGTTATCTAACGATGGACTACTTACGGATAGGATAGATAGCCCCACTGTAGCCTTCTGGAAGGTGTTTCTGGTGTAATAATCAGATCCGCACACCGCAGAGGACACTTGGCAGGTTTATTGTTGAACAAGAAAGGGAGGTAGAGAAAGAGAGAGCGAGAGAGCAGTGAAATGTCTGCAATGCTACATCATCATCCCTGCCGGACCAAAACATGTTTTTGTGCCAAACCGGGAATGGTCCCTTCATGTAACCGAACATTACGACATTCGTCTGTTGACTTGCTCATATTTGCCATGCCACTACTTATAGCAGGTTCCTTACATATGTACGCACACTCGACACCTTCTTTTCTGAAACCACATGAGTGCTGGATGGATGTCCTCCTCATGTTTATCCTCCTTTGCAGTGTACTATTCGTCTGGCTACGGTCAGAAAGATGGATAAAAAGCAAGTCCTCGATTGGACCCGTTTGGTTGCATTCTGGAGTGCGTCTCAAGGCATCTCATTAATATAGACTTGCGCCCTATCCACATATCCTTCTATCAGTCCCCACCGCACATCAAACGAGTGTAAAGAACAAATCAAGCGAATGAAAATCTCGATAAAAATACCTTCTTTTTTGGTCTGTATAATGCATCTAAAAATGACACAAGTGTTTATGTACCTTAAACAAGCGACAGAATGTAACACAAGTAGAGTAATCCTTAAAAAAAGATGATAAAAATAGCTTCGGCTGAACGCTCAAGAACCTAAAGCCTAATTAGTCACGTGGTCTGGTGGTTTGAATTTTCAATAGACCGTTGAACATATCGATCGATCGATGGTTATGGCGGACGTTTGACGTTCGAACCCACTCCATTAGAAAGGATGTAAAGGAGCTTTTAAGGTGATGTATTGATCTTCTTCTCCCCACTGGATCCCCATAATCCATAATCTATGTGAATGGGATTTTACAAATTCAATGGGAGGGACACCTTATCCGGGGTGCTCATCAGTGCATATTTTATCAAACTTTTAAGCGTTCCGATTCCGTTAAATACCGGTCAACCAACAGAGTGGTGCAATTTTCAATCGTGATTACACTCAGCACACACCAAATGGAGTCAAAAAATTCAACCGATTTGGTGCAATTTGAATCGTTTATCCGTGTACCGGAAATATTTTTCACCATGATCGGTGTTGCCCGGTACGGTGAACCGAAGCGTACGCTACAAGCACACCTCAAGCAACTGCTGTTCTGGTCATCGTGCGCCAATACCGGCTTCTGTCTGATCATCGAGCATATCTACTTCGTGAAGGCGGCGGGTAATTTTACCAACTTTCTTCAACTAACGGCACTGGCACCGTGCATGGGCTTTACCGCACTGTCCTTCGTCAAGATCATGACAATCAAGCTGAATGAGACGAAGCTAACGGACATGTTGCACCGGCTGGATGCACTGTTCCCGAAATCGGCAACCCTCCAGCAACGGTACGGTGTGTTTCAGTACAACCGTGAGTCGGAGGTGGTGATGAAGTCGTTCTCCATCCTGTACATGATCCTGATCTGGATGTTTAACTTGCTGCCGTTAGTATCGATGGTGGTGGGTTACTTTGCCGACGGCTCGTGGCATAAGCAGTTGCCGTACTTTATGTGGTACTGGTACGATTGGAACGAGCCCGGTTACTTCGCAGTGACATTTCTGCACCAGAACTGGGGTGGATTTGTATCGGCCGTGTTTTACCTATCGACCGATCTGATGTTCTGTGCCATTGTTCTGCTGGTGTGCTTACAGTTCGATATAGTGGCGTACCGGTTGAAGCATGCACGGCCGGATGATCACCAGGAGCTGTACGAGTGTGTGCGCATTCATCAGACGGTGATCGAGCTGTGCAATGAGCTAGAGCACATGTTTTCACCTTCGCTGTTGGTTAACTTTCTCAGCAGTTCGGTCATTATCTGTTTGGTTGGGTTCCAGGCAACGGCCGGTATAACGCCAGCGGATTTGTTCAAGTTTGTGCTGTTTCTCGTCTCGTCGCTGGTGCAGGTCTATCTGCTTTGTTACTATGGTAACAAGCTGATTGTTGCGGTATGGCGCGAATAGCATTCAGATCCGTAATAGGTGGGTAGATAAATCTTTGTCCTATGCATGATAAAAGGATTCATTTTTTTTTATTGCCTTCGAGGGCGTGGCAGTGGGTGCTCATAGCGATCTAATATATTTTCGAAGCAATTTTTCAAAATATAGTTTATCATTAGCTTTAAAATTAGCACTCTGTTCATTACTTCCATCATTGGACTTCAATTTCTTTCCAGCCAGCATTCGTTTCTGGTGCTTTCCAAGTTGGCTAAAACTGACAAAATTTTTAATTATTTTTTGTGCCGCGATCAGGACAACATCTTATCTACCCACCTGTTAATAGGATAAGAGAGAGAAGCAGGAAAAAAATGTTTATATTACGCTTTGTTTTTCGTTACAACGCCTACAAAGAGCTCGCAAATACCCTACAGTGCTTTCGAAGGGCAATGGATTGGAGCATCTGTATCTTACCAGCGATCGTTGCTGTTTGTTATGTTGCGCTCAACTACGGTGCAGAAGCTTACTGCGCTGAAATTCTCCATCGTTTCGTTGGCAAGCTATTCGAAGGTAATTCCTTGGTAGGCTGTGAAGATTATCGCTTTAAAATCATGTAAATCGTTCTCCTTGCCAACAGATACTTAGCACCTCGTTCTCGTACTTCACACTGCTGAAAGCTATGTACGAACCCAATGAAAAGAACGCGAAGTAAACTTACCTGGTCACAGCAACCATCGAGAGTAGTCGAGGTAGAGTTAGAGAATGGGGACTGAATAAAACCAGTCTGCAAAAATTAGTCGGCCACCCACCACCAACATCATCCGAACATTCCCTCTTGGTCTCGGGTTTCTCATCATCAAAACGCCTCAAAACGTACACGGGTTATTATTTAAAGAGATAATCTTTAAATTTTATTATTTCCTTAACGCTGATCCGTGGTCAGCCGTGTGGGATGTTTTTTAGTGTAAATTAATCCTCGCCGTCGGCCACCTACTCCTCCTAAGCTAGCTGTTCCGTGCCACTTTGTTTACACGCGCACATCAACTGCCAACTCCCTCCTTATTGCCCTTACAAGCCCTTCGTCGTGAGTTTTCTCTTTTTCGCCATCCGAATCCTATTTGGCGACAAGCACACAAACACACAATCTAGAACTTCATACGGTGCGGGAACATGTTAGAGCGCAACGAGAACATCGACTTGAGGTAGCGCACGATCAGCTTGCCGTCCTTGTGACCCTTGATAGCGGTCAGCACCGCAGTATCCACGGCCTTCTGGTCAGCCTTGCGCTGCTCGGTCGGCACGTACTTGAACTCCTTGCGGGCGAAAATGTCTCGCTCGGTACGTGTGTCCTTCTTCGGGTGGATGCGGCGGAAGTACCGGTCGTTGATGTGCTCCGGCAGCTTCAGGCCCTTCAGCTTGATGCGCGTATCGGTGGCGATGACGTAGTTCTGCGCGATACGGCGCATCGGGCAACCGTTCACCTGGAACGGGCCGGTCACGAGCAGCAGTCCCGTCTGCAGTACCTTCAGCAGCACCACACGCTTGCCCTTATGGCGGCCAGCCAGCAGGATCAGCACCTTGCCCGGTTTCAGCGACTTGCGGACGTTGCGCTTGTGGTTGCGGAAGCATGCCTTCGTCGTCGGTTTGCTTGGGAAACGTTTCGTTGGCAGATCGGCCTTGTTCTTACGCAGCAGCACCGTACGCTCGCCACCGTTCTTCGCACCGCCAATCTTCTTCACAACAGTGACGGGCTTCTTCGTCTTCTTCTCGGCATCCGACGAGTACGGGAGGCGCGTTTTGATCATTTTGCGGCGTACAATACGGTACATTCCGCTCGTGAGCAGACTGGCCGGGTACTTGTTGACCTTCTGCACCTTTTTACGGTCCTTTCGGACTTTTTTGGCAACCTTGGCCGGCGCGGCGGCCTTTGTTTCGGTAGGGGCCATCCTGAAACACGTGTAAATAAGTGAAACACACTCCGGGAAAAGAACCTTTTGAGGTTAGTGGTTGGACAATCCGCCACTGTCGGTGTTGGGGGCGCTGCCGTCCGCTCGTGCAACGCAAACGTTATTTTTGACAAGTCTACCAAAAAAACGCATAGCTGTCAGAAAAAATATTATTTATGTGTTTCGTTTTGTTTCTCTGCTTTTTTGCGATGCAATTTGTACTACTATTCACTAAAAATTACATTTATCGTATCTCATGCATCAATCTCATGCATATGCGCCGTTTTACATTGGAAAAATATTATTGAATATTCCCAGAAACGTACGCATTTTTCGTTTGACAGTAAAATGTGCGTTCCGCGATTGAACTGTGCGTTTTTTATGTCGACCTCCGTTCGTCATTCGTCAATTCGTTTCTCTCTCCCTCTTCGTTGATTTCTCTTTTACTTTTCCCACCCCCTTTCATCCACAATCCAATTGTACCGATCTGACATCTTTCTTTTCTGCTTCTACCACGTTTTACACAAGTTGTGGTTCGGACAAAATGTACAACACCGTGTCGAAAAAACGCCGGGTAATTAAGCCTTTTTGTAGTTAAATTACGTACCAACCGAAGGTCCAAACTTCCGTGCAGCGAGTGATGCAGAAATATGGCTAATCAGTGCAATTTTACCTCGATAAACTATTGTTCAAAGTTTACCCTTCCTGTCGGAACACCGAAAGCGAAGCCTGCTACGTTTGTGTGCGTGTGTGTGATGTGATGATGGTGTGAAGGCTTCCGGTTGTAAATACATAATGATTTTGTTGGTCCCGGCATGGACATAATCCTCTGACAAAACACTGTAACAAAATAATCTCTTCGTCGCCGTGTAGCGTGTTCCGCTTAGTCGGAAAACTGTTGTTGTGATTAGCCATAACCTCTTCGTTCGCTCGCTGCCCAATCGCGCCAGCCAACCAGAAACCGGACTATGATCCACTCCTTCTGCAAGGTGTATAGTCAACAAAGCTGAATTCTGATTCCTGTTTTTTTTTGTTTTACTTCTTCCACAGTTCGTGGCCAATGGCATGTTCCATGCTGAACTCAACGAGTTCCTGACTCGTGAGCTGGCCGAAGATGGATACTCCGGTGTGGAGGTCCGTGTAACGCCGACCCGCACAGAAATCATCATCATGGCCACCCGCACCCAGAACGTTCTGGGTGAGAAGGGTCGCCGAATCCGTGAGCTGACTGCTGTTGTCCGCAAGCGGTAAGTTTCCACTACCCCAAGGAGAGAAGCTATGAAATATTTACTAATGGTTCCTTATTCCTGTACGTTGTATTTTCCAGCTTTGGTTTCGCTCCCGGCACCGTTGAGCTGTACGCGGAGAAGGTGGCCACCCGCGGTTTGTGCGCTATCGCTCAAGCCGAATCGCTGCGCTACAAGCTGATCGGTGGACTTGCCGTCCGTCGTGCGTGCTACGGTGTGCTGCGCTTCATCATGGAGTCTGGAGCCAAGGGCTGCGAAGTGGTGGTATCGGGTAAGCTGCGCGGTCAGCGTGCCAAGTCGATGAAGTTCGTCGACGGTCTGATGATCCATTCCGGTGATCCGTGCAATGATTACGTCGACACCGCCACTCGTCACGTGCTGCTGCGACAGGGTGTGCTCGGTATCAAGGTGAAGATCATGCTGCCGTGGGATCCGAACGGCAAGATTGGCCCGAAGAAGCCCCTGCCCGACAACGTGTCCGTGGTGGAGCCGAAGGACGAAATCATGTACACATCGCCACGCAGCGAACCCAAGTTCAAGGTTCCGGAGCCGCTGGTGGAAGCGAAGGAGCAGCATGTCGTCGAAGCGTGAATGGTGTAGCGCGGACAACGGTGTACATTCGAGTAAAAGTGCTGGGAATGTTCGTGTAAGAGGAAGGAGAGGCGCGGGGATTGAAGGATGAAAATATATAATCGATTTTTTCCAGACGGATGAAGATTCGGTTGGAGAATACATAATCTCTAATTGTTTTGTTTATTGTTTGCGTTTGCATCCTAAACACATACATACATACGTTGCATTTTCACACCCATAAACTACTTGGATTGGCCTATCGTCCAGTACTGATGGGACCGTTCGTCGAGATTCCGCGTCGTTTAACTTCACTCCAGTCGACAGCGGAGAAGAACGCACTTGCAATGATTTGCTTAAAGTCTAATCGCCGCTCGATGTCCGGCTGCAGTAATCCTTCCAGCAGTTCGCGTGCATCCGCTGACAGTTCCACACCATCCGGGTACTGTACCTCGTGATAGCAGAACACACCGGACGGATGGCAAGAGACGAACTTGCGCTTCGTCAACATCTCGAACATAATGACACCGATCGACCAGAAGTCGGACTTTGGTTCGAGTGGTCGCTCCGGTGCGACGTACAGCTCGCGTATTGCGGATTGTTTCGGAGCCTGATGGGTACCGGCCGTTTGGCAGAAGTACGAATCACCCCGGCGGTGAAAGTACGTCAGCATCAGCTGTCCCTCTGGGCCGAGCAAGAGATTATCCATCGTGAGATCGCTGTCAAAAAGGAAGAAGGAAAATTTAAACGATTTCTTGAATCAGGAGGGGACAGTTCTGTTCGTTGCCAGTTTACCCGCACACAATGCCATTAAAGTGTAAACTATCGATCGCGATCACTAACTCGCTGATCCATCGACGAACGCTACCTTCCGGTAGGAGATCCGGTGTCGGTTCGCTAACGCTTGTCGTTTCGCTAATACTTGACAGTCTCGCTAAACCTAATTGACTAGAGTGAGATTTGCTAATTTCCGACTCCTTCTCGGAGGGTGATGTGGGAGACAGTAGCTTACTGTCAGGATCCGGCTGGGTGGTGGTGCCAACGTTCGAATGTTCGCCCGATTCTTCCAAAGTTTGTGTAACGGATTTTAGTAACCGTTGGCTGCAGGAAAGTAATTCTCGCACGTCCATATCCTTCGAAAGTGCATCGAACGAGGGAATGATGAGTTCCGGTTCCTCTTGTTTGTTGTTGTCGTCGTCGTCGTATTCTTTCTCTTCATCTGGTCGTGCTTCAAATGCTACCTCATCCGTCTCGTCATTCACGTTACAATCAGCACCGTTGCTGTACTCATTGACCAGTTCCAGAAAACCGGAATCATACCCAGAACAATTCGGTTCATTTTGCGTGATCTTTTCGTCGCCCACCGTGCCGCCACCTACTGTTTCCTCCGAAATCGGCATCTTCCCATCCTTCCCATTGTTCCCTTCGCTTTCTATTCCTAATTCTTCCAGCAATGGACAATAGCTGTCTGGCTTTCGATACGAGCGGATAAAATCCCACAGCTTACCAGCACAAACCAGCCGCAGAAGCAAGAAAATACCCCCATCCGACGCTTTAAAGTAGGCAATCAGCGGCACCATGTAAGGCACATCCTGCGGGAAGATGGTCGCACTCGAGAACGGTATACCGGACGGTGGTGGCCGCCGGATGCTTTTCATGATGTAAAACTTCTTGTCCGTTACGTCCTGCACCTGCATTACCGTTCCGATCACTTTCACCACCTTGTAGCGTGAAAGGTAGTTAAGCGGTCTTTCCAGCAGCTGAATCGGTGAACTCGGCATCATCAGCTTTTCGTCCGCCCGATTTGTGTCCACCGTTTGCTCCAGGAACCGTTCGTAGATATCTTCCGCTTTCGCGACATACTTGCAGCTCTTCTCTTTGGCAATCTTACGACGCGTCACATTGGTATCGTCTTTCGCGCCACTAAGCAACCGATCAATTCCTGCTTTGTACTGTTCGAATGCACGTTGATAGTCACCGTTGGCTTCCGCCTCAACCGCTTTGCTGAATATCATTGCGGCAGCTACGAGATAATCTACCGGCGGCTCATCGATCATGGTGGCCATGGATTCACCCAGCAGCTGCTCTCGTTCCGGTTCCGACGTGGTGCTTGATGCGGTTCCGGAAATCATTAGCTCACTTAGTGACCCGCTGCAAGCGAATGGTAATGGAGCTGAATTCGAACCATTGATTCCTGTGTCTTTGTGGCTGGGGGGATTATTCCTATCGATAGTATCACCACGTTCATCGACTTCCTCGCCACCGCTGGTACACGACTCATCCGTACCCGTGCCACCGTCTTGCCCATCGCGACTCGGATCGATCAGACTTAGCTCATCAGAATGTCCAATGCCCAGCTGCTTTCTTATTGTCTCGATATTGCCACCATTTCCATTGTTTGTACGGTTTTTCTTCACCGCCGCACCATTATCATCATCATCGTCTACCGACTCCTGGGCACTCACCTCTAGGCCCTCCTTTTCCGGCACTATGCCACGGGTGAAAAAGTTAAGAAAAGCGTGAGACCGATACAACAACGGTTCTTGACCAGCAAATTCCAACAGCTGCAAAATGTACAGTTTGCGCTCTTCAATGACCGCCGGATCGAATCGCTTAAAGTAGGAATGTTCCGCTAGTGCCGGTACTGTTCCGGCCAGATGCCGTTCACGATGTCGCCGTACAAGCTCTTGGTAGAGCTTTTTCACCTCGCTGAAACGCTTCCATAAGGTGACACGGGTAAGCCCTTCGGGATGTGATCGGGGGAATACCTACAACACAAGGAAAGCATTAAAACACAAATGAAACACCACACACAACTCCGTGGAACGCGAATATTGCCGCTTGCGTTTGCTTTACGGTCCACCTACTATCGAAGTGATGCGATAAATGGTGAAGCCCTTGTACTTGCGCGTTTCATCGCCCACCGAAAAACTGTGCACCCATGTTTCCGTTTTCCTTCGCCCCACTAGCAACATTTCCCGTACGAGCAAAAGAAACTACTGGGCGTTACATTACTCGATGTAAAACGGAACACCGATGGCGGTAGAACTAACGGTAGGAATGTGTTGCGGAATGTGGCATTTGCAGTACGATTTTAATGCAAAATCACAGACACAGGGCACTGACCATCACCAAAACCAACGGCTGCTGCGATAGGGCAGAGGAAAAACAAGCGAGTGAAAAGAGAAAGTACACCAACCTGTCACAACACAAACAATTCCGTTTGACAGATTGAGGAGAACAAAACGCCCGTGTCGGCCAAAACGATATAAAAAAGACGTTGAATTTGTTAGAAACATTAAAATAAAATAAAAAAGTAGTGACGGTCGCCAGGGTCCTCGTTTAGAACCTTTCACTTATTAGAGATGTTGTCGTCCTAACGACATCATAGTTATTGAATTCTTTATCGCCAAGGCATCGTAGTCGAACATTATGAGACTTTGTATTCCAAAGAGCCGCGTTGCCCAAAAGTCCTCATACTTCTAGTCACATCTGTGTAGGGTGCTCGAGGGAGCCTCGCCAGTATAACGGCATTGTGGCGCAAGACATTTCAAGAAACTAGTTCAGAATCATTTCGGCCACAGTCTTCCCCCAAGTAAGAGAATCCGCCAGTGCATTGATGTACTTGGTCCGTAGTGGACTCGATCCAACCAACGGGTCAACGGGTCGCCGTCAACTGATACTCTGCTTCCAAGTTGGTCGGTAGCGAAGATTAGCGTTGTATAACTTACTCCTGACTGGCATATGCGCCTTTCTCCTTCAATATTGACGGAGGTTGATTTTGCGAGCGGATTGGTTGGGTCAATCTATCTAATTAGACGTCTGATTTGAACCGCAAAACTTTTCTCCTTTATAAATCAATTAAAACGTTCATTTTACGATTTAAAATGAACTATTTCCCACAGAACAATTTCTTTTATTGTACCTCTTGAACTGCAATGCCTTGAAGCGCACCCTTTTGCCCCATACAAATTATAAATGCACTCTATCACTTAAACAATCTATTAGCTAAGCATTCTAACAAAAAAAACTACAAATAACACACAAAAAAATCTTTGCCCCGGGCAACCCCGTTACAGGTATTCATAATGAGTGTATACCGTCGTTATCTATATAAAAGTAAACATTACAGGAAAATTGCATCTTAGTATGAAACAGTGTGTGGTGGTATTGAGCAAAACCGGTCGTAATCCTGCGGTTTACAATTTACATCCCGTTACCGCATCCTGGAATGTAAGGTATTCGAAGGGAAGCAGCGTACAGTAGCGCTTTAGTCGTTGATTTATGGACTCGAGCATACCATCCGTACCAAGATCGTAACAGTACACATTATCTCTGCCGAGTAGGAAATGGGAGCATTAAGTTTCCAGTTGTGGATTTAGAATTACCTTTTTTTCGCATTAACTTACCTTTTCGATTTTCTTATTGCACCGGCCGTGACTAGAGAGTGCAGCGCGAGACTAATGCTATCCAGCGACAGACAGTACGGATGAACGTTGCGCTCCTGTCGCAATAGCTGCTGCTCCACGTGCTGCTGAGCCGCGGCAAGATATTCTTTTTCGGTGAATTTTTCCGTAGCTCGAAACTGTTCCTGCAGCACATCTATCGCCTGAAGGTAAGTGCACAGGAACGGACCAAGCGCACTTAGATACACATTAGCCAGCTGTTGTTGTTCGGCGTGTGGCTCGACGAAGTGTAAAGTTTCCACCTGCCCGGCTGGATTCGTCCGCAGTATTTCTTGACGATAAAGATGATCCAGCGCAGCATCAAATTCAACCGTCTCTCGACGTTCGTACAGCACAAACTCGAGACCGTACAAGCTTCTCAATTCTTGCACTAGCCTGACAAGATGACTTCGTCGCAGTGCAGTATCACCTGACTCGTCTATAATACTCCGTGCAGCGAGCAGTACCATTGCCGGGACGGCCAACCAGTGCAGACATGGATTGCAGTACAGTTGCAGAGAGAAAATTGGCACCGCCAGCTTCATCACTCCGTCTGTGAGATTGTATCCTTTCAGCTTTCGTTTATCCACCCGACTAAAGTCGTGATGCGTCCGAGCGATCGTTAGCACACGATCAGTCGTAAGCTGCAGTATGTTGCGATGCACATCTAGTGCAGCCAAGCACAGCGGCTCCACATCGGCACACCTCTCTACCTCTGTAATCGCACCGAGATCCTCAAACACACGGCCCAGTCTTGCTACACCGTCAACCAGCTCATCGAGCGTTACCGTTTGTCCGTGATACTTCCTATAATTGTAATATAGTGCAACGAGATGGAACGTGGTCAATACCATACGATGCTGCTGCAGATGAACCACATCATTGGCCAGATTTTGTATCGCATCCCGTTCTTCCTTGGCTAACGTTTGGGCAAAAGTTGGCGCCACCGTATGCCGCGTACGGTTTAACCCATCGCCGAAGTAATCTTTCGCCGACAGAGGATCGCCAAACTCGAGATAGATCGTGCCAAAGTTTTCCCGCACAATGCTCAACGCTTTCAGCAGTCCACGGGTCGTTTCCTTCGGTTTCGGTACGCCCAACAGCTCGTACACGAACAGCTGTTCCTCGACCGGCCTATCGTACGATACGCTCACCGGAACGATGAGCAAATCTGGCACCTCGCCCATAAACAGTGGTTCCAATGCCATCGACAGTAGTCCAATTTTGGGCGTAAGTGCTTTGTTGCTACGACTCCGTGTGCCTTCCACAAAGAACTCGATTCCACGATCGTAAGCCACTATCAGTTGACGCATATATTCCCGAAAGATGTACCAGTACTGACGATCGTTACCGTACGTTCGGCGCATGTAGAAAGCACCGGTATTGCGCAGCGCACTACCCATACCGGCCATTGAGTAAAAGTCCATCCCGGCCGCTATACCCGGGATAGCAATATTGTAGCAAAACAGTACGTAAGACATCAGAATGAAATCTCCATAGCTCCGATGGCTCGGCAGATAGAGCACCGTTTGACGTCCGAAGCGCGATCGGAGCTGTTCCAGCTTGACCTCATTCACCAGTACACCGGTGTAGATACGATCAAAGATGGCGTTCAGCATGGTACCGAGCGTCCGGATGATGGGCAAATTTTCTGCCAGTCCAATCTCGTCCAACAGCTCCCCGATTGTTTGCGCTAGTTTGGCACGTTTCGTTTTGTCGCTTGATGATTGCTAAAATTGAAACGAATTTAAAGTCGAATGATAACAGCTAGTTAGCATTAATACGAGTCCCGCGTCCTTACCTCATCGAGCAGTAATTGAATTCGTCCACTTGCTAGTACAAGTTGCTTCAGTTTGGCTGGCGTCACAGGACTGTCTCGCGGGAAGGGAACGGTAACTTTGTATCGTTTCGTCATGTCTCGATGGTCCCGGTATCGTGGCGCCAACAGATTTCGATACTCGGATAGCTTGCCCGGAGACAGCTTTATCGTGATGGATTCCACCATCGCATGGCGTGCCGGTGCCATTTTGGGGGATGGAGCCCTGTGTTAAAGTAAAGTCACACCACGATGTCGTTCGTGCGAGTTTTCAAAAGTGGATAAGTTAATTAGTGCCCACGTGCTTAGTGTGATGAGCTAACATTGCACTGATTGTGCGGAACGATTCGGGATCGTGTGAAAGAGAAAGAGCAATGCCACTTTCCCTTCTCACACTCGCCCCTAATCCTTGATAGGGATAATTGTTTATCTGTGTGTTATCAGCGTATCCCGTGGAGGTGTGGTCAATCATCCAACCGTGAGGTGAGTAACGGGTATATAACAAGTTAGATAAGCTCAGTGGTGTCGGTTCCTCTACGGTCCCACAACAGATGATAACAACAAAACCCCAGTTCCGGCAGTTCGTAATCCGCAACCGGACACTGTGTGACGGAAAGCCAAGTTTAAGACATACCTTTGCTTGTAGCCGTGTGTCGTCGCCTGCTATGTTTGTTTGCCACTTTATCAATTTATCTGCAAACTGCTCTATCCTAAGCGGGGTTTCATCGAACAAGAAAAGGTTGACCTTTTCCGACCTTTTTTCCTTTTCTCGTTCTGTTTTGCTTAGTTGTGAAGCCACAATTTTCACCAAATTCCATCAACTATTTTACTACCTTTTGTGAACTCCGTCCGTTCGTTCACTGCTTTAACACGTTTGCAAATTTTGCTACCAGCACTGCTCACTAGTCTGGTAATATTTCGTTGCCGTTTTTTTCATCACTCATCGTCATCATCACGGCACATAGTTTGCGCAGCACACATCGTACGATATGCGTTCATAGCCGAGTTCTTCTCTCGCAACACGCAAAAACCCCACCACCCGGCTGGCTGGGGTTGGCTGAGGTTGGCTGGTTTTGTTGGAGAGCGCAGACACATGCACGATAAAAGTGTATTTGCCGTACGCGGCCAGTTCTAGAAAGGAACGCACATTAGCAAATTGCCCCCGAACGAAAGTAGCTCACTTCGCAGCCGATGGTGCTGCTGCTGTGTGACAATCACGGTTTTGGTGCTGCTGACCAAGTACTCCCCGCCGAAACCGGTCCCCTAAAGGCTTCCTAGCCTTGGACCACTTGACTAGCAAGTCAACTCTTTGCATGCCTCGGGTTTCATCACTCGAATTCCCGGCAACCTGCCCGCACAAGCGCAATGTACACAAACAAAACCCGTTTCTCTTTGGCCGTTCGTTCCCCTTCCCGTGCAAGTTTTTATCCACTGACGGTTGCGGGTGATGCAGTTTTGCAGACAGTGCTGCCAGTTAGGAGCGTAAAAAAATTTCATGACATTGAAATATTTCACGATACTTATCGTAATGGCGCCAATAGGTTTTTTTTTGGCTAGCCAGCGACTACATACAAAGGATTTCTTTTTTCTGTTGAGAAAAGTAATAAAAAGTTATCATAAGTACAAGTAACATAAGTTTAATTCCATAAGTAACATAAGTTTCCCACCAAACCAACCTACAGAAATATAGCCTAATTTCTTAAAAACCAGTATGGATATAGCATCAATTGCTTTTAAAACAGTTAAAAATAGGATTAGAAACAAAGTTTATCAATAAACGGATTTCGGTGTTTCGGATCTTCGGAACTTTTTGGATAAGTGACTACTCCTCCATCCTTTTTGCCAGTGAGATTACATAATTTTCTTTATTTTCATACACTTGACCGAATCGAATGTGCTGTGTCTTATCCAGCAGTACAGAGAGTAGAATGGTTGATTTTATTTAACGAGTATGTTTGTTTTATATGTTCCTTCATTCGCCCGGTTCGAGGAAAGGGACATTAAACATTAGTCCATATGATTGAGAAGTGTATTGTTGCCAGCCAACATGACCATACTGATGATTTCTTTACCTTTTTTCTGTTTAAGTCACAAACACTTATCAACGGATAAGGAAAATTAGGCTATTGTATGATCTTCTGTTTTCTTTTTCCGTCTCATTAGTAAACAATCGTCCTTCATTTGCTGCTACTGCTGCTGCTGCTGCTGTTGCTACTACTACTACTCAGTCAGTATACGATCGGCCCCGGGTTGAAAATCTCATTCTAAACAGCACCGTCTTCTGCTAACGGTGTCTTTTCCTCTACCACTCATCCTCATATTATTTTTTGTTTCAAAAGTGTTATACAAGAATATATACGTATATACGACGGGCACAAGATAAAGTGGGGTAATATCTTTTTGTGGGTGTATATATATATATATATATATATATATATTTTTTTATCATTATTACGAGTATGCATACGGGTGTATAATTCATGCTTTTTGTGGGTAAGTGTGTATTAAGCAGGCTTACGATGTAACAATATCCTAAACATTCAGCAGATATCCTTGGTTAAGAGATTGATTGAACAAACCGTATTATTACTAACGTTTCTTTTAACGCAAAGCGATCTTTTTTTCATTAATTTACAGATGTATATAATATATAACCAAAATATACGCAGTTATCCTAATATCGACAATCGAAAACGGAATCTAAACGAGAATGAGTGTTGGCATTAAAAGAAAAATTTATGAAACTTAAATACGGCAACTTGCAATCACAATTCAATTTCTTATTGTTTGTAACATAACGCTTTCCACATTATTTGACTAGAGCGTAATGGATAAAATGATGAACTTAAAACAAATCAAACTAGTTAGATATTCTGTAAAACTAACGCTTTCATTAACTTATTCGCCTAACAGTTTTCTCAGCGTGATGATGTAGTGTTAGCATGTGACAGTATTAAACAATTGCATTTTACTTATCGCGCAGCATTTTCTATCACGTAAATTTACGTTGAAGCCATTTGAATGTTTCCCAGTACAAACGTATTGTCGGTAACAATTAGATTTTTTTTGCATTATGTTTGGTTTATGTAACTTATTGTTTTAGCAGCTTTAGCGATTTGTTTCAATACGGGGGCAAGCAGTTTGGTAGAGAGAAGGCATTCAAATTTAATCATTTATTCTCATTACTCATGCGTGTTTGGGTATATTAATATTCTTGTTCCTGGTGCTCCTGCTGCAACCATTTACTTATACATTTTTGGTAATATTGATGTAACGTATTTTTCTTTAATTTGAGAGCACTGTTGTATTTGGTTTGTGCACTACGCGTCTTTTGTTAAACAATATGTATGGTGTTTTTTTTCTTGTTGTTGTCATTTAACGCGCATGAGAACATGTATGATATTCAGATATAAGTGCCATTTTTTCTAAATCTTATTTTGAGAATGAGAAATCAATCACATTTTGAGTATAGTTTGCTCGTGTCCGGGGTGTAATCACCATATCAACTCCTACAGGAAACTTTCTACCACTTTATAATCCGCATAAACCACGGTACACATTTAGAAGCGAAAAGCGTTAAGCTCTAGAGGGAAAAACGCAGTAGGCAACGCATTAGCTATTTCAATACATGAGTAGTATCCAGCCACCCAAGATTGTATAGATAATTTGTGTGTGGAAAAAGGGTCAAATAACAATGTTGAGAAAAAGGGTACATTGTTTTATGTAGCATGGATATGACCAAACACCTTTCTTGTTTTCTATCGTGAAAGACACTTTGATATTTACTTAAAAAAGCTTTTCACGTGCCTACATTTTTCCATAGGTGTTTGCTGCATTCATATTTAATGTTTTTGCTCTTCAAGTGAGTCACCACGTCGGCTATAACAGACATCTCTTTGGTAATGATAATATTTCCATCCATATCATGGCGGATGGAAAGATTCGTTTGGGTTTGTTTTACATCACACTTAAAGTTACCTTATTTTGTGTAAAAAGTAAATTTCACAGTAATAGAAGGTAAAACAAAAAGTAAACAAAAAATATATAATCCAATGCTTTCCCGGTGAAGCCACTACCCTGCTAGGCGCATTCTCCGTCAAAACAGAAAATGATCCTTTACCGAAAAGTCAAGCATATATACAAAAAAAACGAGAACACTTTTGCATATTCTAGCATCACCTTGAATTTGGAATATTCTCTAAAGTCTTGCACGACAACTAATCGCTTTCCAACGTAACGCAACGCAACGCGTTGTTTTGGTTTCTGTGTTTTGGCTTTACAGCTAATAAAATAAACATTGTTTTATTCTATATTAATAATGTCTATAAAACTAGTAATACTTTTACGTTATTGCACTTTTGCGCGCTCTTAAAACTTCAAGCATACCCAAAACGTGGGAGAGGGGGAGGGGGTAGTTTTGTATTCCCAATATGTTGATTTAGCGTAACCTTTTTGCAATAAAACATAATGAAACAATCACAATGGGAAATCAAATGTAAAATTACGCTACTCGCCTGACGTGTGCCCATTTTGCCTTTTCTTACACCTGTTGGAATTCTCCGCAAGACCTCCATAGACTTATTGCGGATATCCAAGCGCCGCAGACAGCAACGGTTCCCAGGAACGATTGATTTCTAAAAACAGCTTCGAGCAATGATCGTAAACCGCATCATCGCTGCTAATGATGGAAGCCGGAAAAGCTTCATCCTAGAAAGGAAAACAGCAAGCACATTAGAGAAACTGTTTAAATAAATTGCAAACATTGTTCTTTTTTACCTTTTTGGTGTGCCAGATGGATTCGAGCATGGACAGAAAACGTTCCTGCTCGCCACTGGTTGAGAAGAAAACGACTAAATCGTCCGAATTTTCCCGCACCTCTTGGCATTCAAATTCCTGCAACAGGTACAAAATTGTATATTAATCCTTGCCAAAAAAAAGAATAGTTACACAGCTTAAACATACCAGTATGCACCACCAATTGGAAGAGACGGCCGGTATCTTTACGGCGGACATTTCATCAATGCTGGCGCACGTGAGGACTTCGACGCCGGAATTTTTCCCATAGAAACTGCTCATATTAGTATAGCTCTTCTCTTCCGTACTGCCGGCAAAAAAGTCCGCCAAGGACGGTGGACCACAGACCGAAGTACCCGATCGTGACAAACTTCTTGCCGGCGATCCGTTTAGCAGTTGTTGCTGTTGTATTGCACATCCTCTGGTCGGTGTACTGGTGCTGGACGCATTCGAACGCCGTTCTACGTTAATCATCTGACCCGCCACGTTTGAACGGGTTGGTGTACTGCAGTTCGATCGAATGGAACTGATCTATAGGAGTGTTAAAAGATGGAGCAGTAATTTTACTACATTTATCCCCAACCAATTGTAAGAAACAAGCTGCACATACCTCGCTGTAATTATCCAGTCCACCATTATTGCTAGAGACATTACTAATCTTTCGACGGGTGGCGTTGGGATTGATGTTTTCCTTTGAGGGTGAAGATAAATTCAGTTGAAGTTGTTGTATTGATGCTGGGTTGCATGTCAAAGACGGATTGCTTATCTCGCCCACCGTGCTGTAGCTGGTATTCCGGCGTAGCGGTGCACTGAAATCTTCCCGCAGCGTTAACAGATGGTTTGACGTCATAATCAGCGTACATCCGAGTGTACGGCGACGTTCCTGCATCTCAAACAGCTGCGTCCAATTGAATGCATCAATTAGCGAGAAACAAAAGTTGAAACTTGCGTTAAAAATTCGGTAAAAATTAAATGTTATATTACAAAAACTATATGTGACTTTTTTATGTTGGATATTTGACTGGTTATCACTAGTAGTCCTATTAAAAAGGACAGATGGATCGTTAAATTAGCGGTAATTGGGGCAAGTGTGTCACGTTAAGCAATTGATGCTGTAATTTATTTAAACAGGTTTTTTAAAGATGAATATGCTTTTACTGCCATTTTACACTTATGCACCCCAGGAAAGAATGTACGGAAAATAATCATGTATGTTTAGAAAATTTAAATATTAAGTTAATAGGAAGTTAAATATGTGATGGGATGATAAAAGTGAGAAAAATTTACTATTATTCATGAAATGTGGTATACTATATCTAACCACAAGTACGAAGAACTTTGCATACTCGTTTAGTCGCCTCACTTTACTCCCTATGACACACTTGCACCAACTTCCGTTGTACAAAATTGATATGTTCAACCAAGTAAATTATCAACCCACATCATGGACACAAGGTGAGAGAATATTACTGAAATTGCGAAAACGCTACCAAGTTAATTCTAACTTTTGTTACGAAAAGATAAATAAACGCTAAAATAAAATTATAAAACAAGGATTCAAACCTTTGAAGGTACTGTCCGCGTTTCACTCACCCCGCTAGCCGCTTGCACCAGTGCCTGTAGCCAATCGGACGCCACGTACTCATCTGGTGCGGCCAGCTGAAGTGCTCCTGTACGGAGTAGTAGCTCGAAACAGTACGGACGTCCCGAATTAACTGAACGGCGTGCACCTTGACATTCGGCTAGAGCCACTGCCCATGTTGGTAGCTTCTGGGAAGCATCTCCAAAAAGGTAAAGCACCCCAGCTCTGTCGAGTACAAGATGATAATAACTTTAGCATCGCATCGTAACACACACAAAGGGCTCTTCTTAAGGGGTTTACTTACTTAAGCAAAAAGTATCCCGCGGACCAGTTATCTACGAAACCTGCGTGTGACATCCGTCGATGCATCAATGGTCCCTTGATGTGCGGACCCAGCGGTGCTTCCTCACTGCCAAGCGTTCCAGCCGGAACATTCACGACCGCATAGTATTTCCAGGAATCTTCCCGGCTCACGCTCGAATGATCGCGCACGAATGCCTGCAGCGGTGCCAAATGGTCGAGCGTTAGCTGACCAACGGCCGGTAGTACGGATCCTCCGCGGCGTGCGCACAGTTCCAAACTCGACACTAGCCCCTCGGCCGGATATGGTCCACCGGCCAGCAGTACCTGCTGCATGTCACGGGCCGAGTTGCTCAGCAGCACCGTATTCCCGTACGGTCCGACCAATATAACGTCCAGCTCGGCGTACGGTAGCACAAACTTGTTACACAGCCGGTTCCGCACTTGATCCGTAACGTACAGTGTTCGATCGGTGAGAAACACCAGAACCGGTGTCATATAACCCTCCCGGCTGTATCCATTGAACAGCTTAAACACCTTCATTAGCACCTCGCTATCGTTCCGGTAGATGGAGAGCCGCGGGCCGGCCGAAAACAGTTCCACCGGTAATTCGCCTACTCCGATACCACCACCATCAAACTTGACACCCCCGAGTGCGAACGGATTGACGCTTTCGACTCCGGACTGGGCGTACGTGTCGTTGAGCTGGATGCGATCAAGCTGACAGGCGGAAGAGGATAGCTCGATTTCCATCGCTATTTCTGCATTCAGATCCTCGACCAGTTCCCGATTGATGTGCCGCACCGGTCCCCGTGGACAGAGATTCTCAAAGAGCTTTCGTTCGCCGTTCAGTTTCGACTGGAAGAAAGGATTCTGCTTGATCGTGGCCTCGAGGATCTTCTTCTGCGTGACATTGCGCAGGAAGCGATTAATGAGCGAGCTTTTCGAGGCGGTCGATGCGGAACTTGCGGTTGACGACGTCATTGGGTTGTGGCGAGAAGAAGGTCGCTGGTGGTACGACGATCGATTTGTGGGACGCGTTAGATCGTCCAATTGGGGAGTGCTGGGCGACAGAACAGTCGAACTCGATGCACCCGACGTGGATGGATAATCCACTAGCACGATATCATCCTCCACGATCGATTTCTTGTCGGTCTGTTGCCGTTGTTCAACCGATTCGATCAACGATTCCGTTGCGGTATTAGTAGCAGTTACCGTCAGAATGTCTTCAAACTCTTCGGCCAGCTGAGGGTCGATTTGGTTTAAGTTGCGGCCCGCAAATCCTAACGGTGGTGCAACACCAAGATTAAACAGATCGGGACTCATGCGTGACGGACGAGCAGCAGATTCCATACGCGTAGTTGTAAGCGATCTATTTTTCAACGGTGATGACAGGTGACGGTTTGGTTTGAAAGTTCCTCCTCCGCTGCCGTGAGGAGAACCCAATCCCGAACTTAATTTGTCTGAAACTACGCAATGTCCGTCGGAATGCTCACTGCTGCAGGAGGAGATAGTGCTACTTTCCATTATCGTCTTCTCGGAATGCTTTGGCGACGGTGGTGATGGAAGAACGGAACCTCTCGACTGTCTTCTCTGTCGTTGTGTTACTTCATCCAGGTTTCCAGGTTCTCCTTCTCCATCGCCACAGGGACGGGAAGCAGTGTTTGGTGTCGAAGCTTGTGAGCTTATAACATTCATCTTTTGAAAAATTGTTGAAAGTTTCTTTTTGATCTGCGTTTTTCCAATAAACGATCCACTAGTCGTTTCACCAACTGGAAGTTCCTTTTCTTCCTCTTGCGGTGTCCTGTCCTGGCCGTCCTCGAAGCAGTACGACACACCGGTATGCTCGTAGACTGTACTTTCTCCGTTAATGATGAATTTGTTGCGATAAGCTCCTGCACCAACAACTCCAACCATTACACTAACTCCATTAATCATCTGCTGTTGTTGCTGCTGCTGGATCATGTCAGAATTAGTGTTCGAGGTAACGTTCTCTTCATCTGATTGCTCGCTTTCCTTGCTGCTTGTGCCATCGATTGTTTCCTCGCTAGCCGGCAATTCATTTTCCACGCTGTTTTTCCGACTCGGTGCATACAGATCTTCATCATTCTTTCGTCGCAGCTGTTCGTCAACGTTGTGGACGTATTTTTTCTGCTGTCCAGCATTCGTACGACCGCCGCTACGGCTGTTAAAACCACCGTCCAGGCTCTTCGAAAGGAAGGACTTTGGTTTCTGTACCAGCGTAAAGTCATCCTCGAGTATCCCATCATCGTGCGCTTCCGGAATGCATTCACGGACGGACGACAGATCTTCCGATCCTTCCGGAACGCCACGTTCCGGC
Source organism: Anopheles maculipalpis (assembly GCF_943734695.1). Lineage (NCBI taxonomy): Eukaryota > Metazoa > Arthropoda > Insecta > Diptera > Culicidae > Anopheles > Anopheles maculipalpis. Next base: position 43,479,672 of record NC_064871.1, on the reverse strand, counting down.
AGCGCTATACCAAAGATGTCCTTCAACGATCCAAAGATCATACGACTGTTGTCGATCACCGACAAGCGCTGGTGTACGTTGAATTTCTTTACCTTCCGACTGAGATCGTGCTCTGGCACGACTACATTTGTAAATATACTGTTGCGTTTTGTCTTTTTAAGGCAGCTGCTTTTCGGTTTCTTCTCCTTACTCCAAACCGACTTTACAAACTGTTCTCCGTCCTCGTTGCCCGCACTCGCCGTTACATTTCCGTTAAATTCATCCAAATGTTCAATGCTCGGTTCACTGTAGTAACAGTTGTCCGAGATGACGTTATTATTGTTCGAACTGTTGTGCTTGCCGCGACGACCAGCAGCTCCTTCGCTTGATCCGATACACTCGCAGCTATTCGATTTCGCTTGACGATAATTCATTGATTGCACGATAGCACCACCCTCGCCAGAGTCAAGACTCGAGTTGGAATCGGAACAACTACACTTGTACAGCTGTTTCCCACGCAGTTCAGAAGCTTTTGCTGGCTGACGTTCTGGCGGACCGTACTCGAAGATACCAGAATTATCGTACTTCACGTAATTCCGTTCATCTTCCACATTTTCAAACACATCCGTCTTACCGTAGTCGAGCACATCCGAACAGGCATTCCTGTACACGTACTGTCGGCCTTCTTGTGCTTCCTCGTCACCGTAATCCAAACCACCACCAGCAGCATCATCCTCCGTGCACCAGGAGTATCGACCCTTTGATACGGGTTTTTTGCCCATGCCACCCGTCTTGTACGTAATAAAGCCGTGCTCGATGTGAATATTGTCCGTTTTGGTATTCTTCAAGATATCCTCATGGAACGATACACGTTTCTTCGGTGTCTTACTAATTGGGGCCTTCTTAATGCGTCTTCGGTACACGATGTTCTCGCTGTCGAACGTTGAACAGGTGCTGGAGATGAGTTCTTCCGGCACCTGACTTGTGCTCATGCCCAGATCTATTTCGATCCCTTCGCCAATCTCTTGATCGGCTGCCAGCTTTGCTTCACTTGCTGCATCATCCAGGTCCGCCACACCCGCACCGTCCTCTTCTTCTGCCGCTACTTCCACCTCCATCTCCGCTACGGAACGATCATGGTACGAGAAATTGTTATTATTATTTTTTGTACCCTCCTCGCCATACGCGGATGACGCCGACAATGGTAATGGCGGTGGTGGTGTTGGACCACCATCGAACTCGAACCCTCCAGCACTGGAAATCATGGATTCGTTTAGACCACTTGACTCTGAATCCAGCAGCTGTACACCAGAATCGCTAGGCGTTGTATCATCGAGTATGCTGGCTACACTTGAGCTCATTTTTGGTGTTACGAAATCTCGCGCCATATCGTTGGCCACCATCACCTCGGCAGCCAATTTACCTTTTCCCTCCAATCCACATGCCATGGAACCATTGTTGCTGCTATTGTTGTTATTGTTATTATTGTTTGTGTTGTGCAAAAATTCCTGACCCTCGGCTCGCTGCAACGTTACTACATCCATATTGGTGGTCTTTTTGTTAGCTGGTCCTTGCTGACTGTTGTTCCTTTGCAATGGATATATTTTCTTCTATCCAATGTTACCCCGATGTGCGATTTTCCTGTGATGTGATTACACGAATAGTGAAAATCGATCGATTCGCACCACGGTAGACGAAGGATGGCTACGAGGCACAACAGCACGTCGGTGTACTGCTATTACATGCTGCGGCGCTGCAGCTGACGACCTTTTCCGTAGGCCCCCCGTACTAGAAAAACACTCTTTGTGATGTACAATTTTCTTGGCCACTATTTCCTCGAGCAGATACATTACGGACCCCCGTAGCGCACACTTTCCGCCAAGCGTTGCGAGTTATTCACCATTGTGATGTGTTTTGTAACACGGAAAAGTATTATGTACAGCAAGGAATCGTTTTTTCTCCCCTATGAGGAAAATCCTTGCACAAAACTAGGGAAAATCGATGCGTATTTCAGTGACAAGTTTTTTCCTCTCTTCTGGCCAAGCTCGCACTGTGCATTGCGGTCAAATAGTTTGACGTTTCACGTTTACCGATTTGCCTACACCTAGGCGCATTCGAAATGGGTATTCAAATAATCGATGCTCATATGCTGGCGTGTACAATACACAAAAAGATATCAAATTTGTTTGAATCAATCGGATTTATAATGAATTAGATTGTTTACTTAATATATAAAAGCAATAATTGTTTGATAAAAATCAGCAATAAAAAAACACAAAAACATCGTCTCACGCACACCAACATCTTTTGACAGTTCATTCGCAAAGTTCGCTTGTTTACAAAACAACAACACAGTCCCAGTTTCTCTCTCGTGATCAAAATTACTAAAGCTGGTAGTTGTGCAATGTCGCTAAGAAAACACAAATGCTTCTCACAACGCGATAAGCTTAAGATAATAGAAGCATACGAAGCTGGAAAATCACGCAGTGAAATAATTCATGAGTTTGGGTTACCCCTGTCTAGCTACTACAAAATCATTAGCAATAGAGACTCAACGAGGCAGCAGTGTTTGCAGGGCAAGGGTTACGTACGACGGAATCGTAGTTCCGACTATCCTAATCTTGAACGGTGTGTGCTGCACTGGATCAACCAACGGTTTGGTGCTGAAGGGCAGCCACTGGAAGGACCTGTAATAAAAGCACAGGCCAAGCTTTTTTCCATCAAGCTTGGAATCGACGACTTCTCGGCCAGCAATGGCTGGTTGGACGGGTTTAAGAAGCGTCATGATATCACGCTCAATAGATCGCAATATGCGCTAGCTTCAGGTGTGGGCAGACATGGTACTGATTGTTTTACAAATTTGCTCGATGAATATGAAGCGAATGATATTTATAGCATCGCCGTGACGGGATTGTTTTATAAATGTTTGCCTGAGCAAATATGTAAATACCAATCGAAAGAACGTCTCGATAGTGGGATTGAACAGGAAAATTTAACGGTGCTTCTGTGCGCTAACATTACAGGAACTGAGAAGCTACCAATCCTCGTTATAGGACGAACAAAATGGCCGGAGTTATTGGAAGGTTACATATGATTATTATTAATTATTATTATTTTATTAATAATTTGTCGGACCTTCGTGGTCAACAAAAAAATATTAGGTTTTATATTATTTTTGCAAAGTTTCATTTTGTTGTAGTGTTCCATTCGTTACTTTGTCATTCTAAACTAATTATTCAATTTCAATTTTCAGACAAACAAAATCCTTCTGTCCGTTATGAGATAAATGCCAAGGCATGGATTACTGCTCCAATATTTCTAGAGTGGTTAACGGAACTGAACGATAAAATGGTAGCGAATGAAAGACAAATTGTGTTACTAGTTAATCAATTACCCGTACCTGTAATCTTGCCAAGATTAGCGAATGTTAAAATAGTAACACATCCTTCAAAATTCACATCAGATGATACACAGCCACGACACGATGATTTGATCCATAGCTTTAAACAGAATTATCGTTCCGATATGGTCACATATCTCTTGAACTGCAGGAAAAAACGAATAAAACCGAGTATAAAACTATCATATGCTCTTGATGTAATCGCTAGAGCATGGCAGCATGTAAACAGCGATACTATAGTTAATCACTTTATGCAAGCCGGCTGTTGGCCGTATACACTGTGTGATAGTTTATCACAGCAGGAAACGAAGGCCATCAACATTCGGCCAAATAAATCGGAATGGGATAAACTTGCGCTACACGAACCGAAACTGAGCTTCAATGATTACGTCCGGGTAGATGAAAAGGTTGCTGTTACCGGTATGTTCACTAACGATGAAATCGTAGAAATGGTCACGAACCAAGCAAAAAGCGAACATGCAACGGACGAAAAGTTGGGTATGAAAGAGCATCTCGATGAGAAATGGAGAACAATCTGGAGAACAAGTGGTCGAATGACTCGAACGTCTAGTACCGTCAGAATAAGCCGACAATTGTACGCTCAGGACACAGATGGCAACTCAAGTTCAAATAGCTACGAAACAGTTATCGATCAACAAGATGCATTAAAAGCATTAGAAACGTTGCACAAATTCTTCAAACGACACGCCTATCAGGATGCGACTACATTTAATATGCTGTATGATCTAGAAACGCGTATTCAAGCTATAGAAGTGTAACTAAAACTAGCCCATGGTTGGAACGAAAACACTCTGGTGCAAGACCAAAAGGAAATGATGAGTTTGCTGATCATCGACTTGTTGCAAGTCCGCTGAGTTGGCTTTCGATGATCGAATTTTACCATGGTCATTAAACGTTCTTAACTAGCAAACCAAGTTGAAAAGGAATAAATTATCATTTCGGTTAACTGTACCGTCAATATTAATTGTAAATAAATAAATAAATAAGCTTTGTCACTTATAAAACGATGCACGAAGAATGATTCTTTCATAATAAATACTACAATTAACATGTGTCCGAATGTTCACTAGATAAATTCATCGATGCATTTTATTTTATTTCAAAATTTGAATTTTGACTGGATGACTATTAACTATGTTACGGTTTGTTCTTCTAGCATTCTATTCTGTATGTGTGTCTCTTTATCGTATGTATTAGGTTGGGTGTTATGTATCTATTTGTTGCCTTATGCTTTATAATCGATAAAATTCACATCCATTACAGATCCTAGATCCATACGCAGCCTACACAATTCAGTTGCTGACAGACGACACAGTCTACACTGTTAGATGTGAAGGGTGGTGCACGCGATCGTGTCGAATAGCACGATTCGTTGCCTCCATGTTGTTACGCGCGTGTTGCGCTGGGAACAAATTACCTACCAGCTACGTACATACCACACACTTTATAAACTCTCAACATCCTATCTAATAGGGGTTTCCGCAAATGAATGCCTCCAATGTCCATGTCATCTTGCTTACTGGCACTTACATTCGCATTTGTTAGTCCCGCCTGCAACAGTGGATAGCGGCAAGGAAATGTTATGTTCGTTCGGCAATGCTATTTCAAATCGAATATTACTTGTTTTCTTACACACTACCCATCCTATCCTACTACAACCGGGGGCTGCTGCTGAAAGAATCCGGTGAACTAACACTTCCGACGAGGAATATGTTCAATTAGTTCCTAAACTTGCTAAATTTGACGTTTTATCTGTCGGATGATGAGGAACTAATACGCAGGCATGTTAATTCAATAAACTTACAATACGTTATTATTATTAGAAGAACAAAACAAAAATGAGAGAGAACACAAATATTGGAAGCAAATAAATAAACACACACACAATTATTGTGAGATTTCGAATCACCTGTATCGAAAGTTAAGGTTTTTGCTGAAAAAAAGGGAAATACGATGCAAAGAAAAAATATCAACCGCACACATTTTAACAACAATAATAAATGTTGTATGAAAAAAATAATAAAAAAACACTGTAGCGTAAACACATCCCAACTTAAAACATCAGCAAATTCATAGAGATTCTCAGTTGTGATTGCACTACGTTAACGCTAACCTTTAGATGTAGGGAACTTGAGTTTCGATGAGGATTTTTCATAATTTACAAAACAAAAAATGACCCAGGCTGTTCTAACGGACTGAAAAAAGGAGACAAAATGCGATAAAAAGTATCTAGTTTTATGAAACGGAAAAAATCGACCATGACATGGGGAAATTCCTTCATTTCCTTGATTCTACAATGTGTTCATCTTCCTTAATTCTGTTTTTTTTTTAAGATGAATGGATGGAAAAAACGTTTTTAAAACTACTGACTAACAAACACGTTAAGAAAACGGGATAATTCGTTACTAATTCTAATCAAAATTCACCCACTACATGTTTCACCATCCTAGCCTTCATACTGAGCCTGAGTACTTGTTTTTCTTGCAGCTAAACACATGTCTTCTGTTACTTTCAAACTATCCCCGTAGTAGTGGTAAATTAATTAACAAGAATTTCATGATTTTGTTTTTTTTTTGTCTTCAAATACTTTTACGTTGCTATCATAGGTTCGTGCTAGCGTTAGTTTTCCAGCCTTGGATCTGGTAGTAGTTCTTTGAAAATGGCGTACCTTTCGAAGAATCTTCAATTCGTCAGTCCCCGTCCCATTGAGAATGCATAAGTTGCTTAAAAGATCATCGGGGCTTTTTCATTACTGTTAGATGAACTCCTCTTTACTTGCGCACATGCACTCTTTTGATGTAATAAATTAAAATTTAAACTTACGTTTATGTTAGAATATATTACTTCACCTCACTTACTTTTACCGCGTGCAAAAATGAGGATATTCGATTATCGTACATAACGATCGAGTTGCTTTATAAGTAGGAAAAAAAGCCGAAATGATCTTCAGCAAGCTTTATGGAGTTTACCATGGGGTAGTTCTTATCCATACCCAATGCCAGACGTTAAACGATAGCATGAAGTGACAAGAGGCATAGTTGCTAAAAGTAAAACATCCCTAATTAGAGAACCATGTTTTGGGTAGATACAACATGGCGAACAGTGCCTATAACTTCTTCTTCTTCTTGGCCTGCTCAGGATTGAGCACGTCGTGTCGACATGGTCTCCAATTAGTTTCCAGGAAACTCGTTCTAGGGCTGCAGTCCACGGCTGCATCCGATCTCCGAGTGCCTACAAATGTCCCCGTTAATACTAACTAAGCCGACTGACAACACATCCGTGACATAGCGGACAATATTACGGGCATACCCGAATGTGTTTGTGTCTTTCTACTTCAGTTGTAGTTGTTTAATAAAATCGTTACAATTGCAGTATACCTTCCCCTTGCCTTTACTTGGATGGTTCCATTTTTATCGCAGATGTGTTAGCCGAGCCAGACGCAATTGAATTCGAAGTAGCAGATTCTTCCTTCTTTACCATTTTGCAACCATCAGCTATTTGTTGTCGGATGGGAAAATGCATTTTTGATTAAAAAAAAAACGCACGAGTGCAGACGGAGAAAAGCAGCAGCATGGCGGACTGACTTACCTTCACTTTCGTTGCCTTCTGTGCCGGAACGTCGACGCTTGCGGTTGAAGCGCCAGTTGCGGCTTCCGGCAAACTTTGGTGGCGGGAGTGGCGAGATGCCGAGCACCTTATAAATCTGCCGGAACGCTATCCAGCGCATAAATGTCTGCGCAGAATTGGTAATATCCTCGCGCTGCTGCTTGCTTAGACCGGCAAGCGTGTCTTCCGGTTCCTTTTCGCATGGGTCCAACAATCCTGGACCGTTCAGCAGAATCGACGAAGATATCGCTTCCATGACCCGGCGTAAGCATTCGCCTGGAGTAAGAACTTCGCCTGCAGACGAGATAATCTTCTCCAGCAGCAACTCCATCGCCTGGGAAGAGGAGCAAGACAATGTAAAGTTTGTAATTTGCTGATGTGTAAAAAAATTGCATTCCTAACTTACCCATTGACTTATGTTACTCCAGACGGGTATCCGTTGGCACAGGTCGCGCATTATGCGCATAATCATCACGCACGATTGCAGTCCTGTTGCTCTAGCCTGTGTGCGTGTGCCCAATGCCGCCAACAGTGTAACGATGCGCGAGGAAGAGAAAGAAAAACTCAATTTACTTATTTTTCCCCGGAACACTTAATCTTCGTAGTAGAGTTCATCAGCTAGAGAGCACAATATTTCTTCGCTGATTGAAGCACGACTCTTCGGTAAGATATTACCCTCTCGGGCCAAAAAAGCATACGACAGGGAGCGAATGCATCTTTAAACTATACAATAATTTACAAAAATGTAAAACACACACACACACACACACATACGTATAACTCATTAAAGTAGTGCAATTTCAAGAAGTAAATGAATAATATGCAAACGACTGACTTACTTATCATTATGTTTAAATTTCTCTTATCTTCTATCTTGCTATTTCTCTCTCTCTCTCTCTCTCTCTCTCTCTCTCTCTCTCTCTCTGCTTCCGTTAGAGCGAAAAGTAATTGTTTTTACACAACATGAAATGAAATAAGAAATCTTACTAGGTAACAAAAAAACTACAAAACTACACTAAACTTAATATTACATAGTTCAACCATCCTACAGGCTAACTTTTCCATAGCTGATGGCATTTGGCACGAACTGGATCAGTTAATATTAGGTTAGTTCACTGTTACATTATAAATATCATGATCTTCATATCTATCAAAGTTAAGTAGCTATCTGTAATTTTGCAATCGTACGCCTTAACTGTTCTTCTTACAATTTGTGGCGTGCCCTTCGGTCCATTTAAAACTGTTCCATTCAACCGAATACCATCAAACTAGACAGCTTTTTTCCATTGGTTGTTGGTATGATGTTAATAGTATTCTTCTCTCCTCTCCTCGGAACTTCATACTACAGTTTTAGGTTTGGAACTATTTTCTTTTTAAATTGGTAATTACGGAACTATGAATTGTGCGATGTGGACAGTAAACATACAAAAAAATTCCTTTTTCTTTAACACTGCATGAAAGCTAAAAAAAAACAAAATTACAATATTCCGAAACCGCTTTCTTCCTACGCTCTTCGTCACTATACAACGACAAATAGTAATTACTTTTAATGTTGGCACAATATATCAAGATAATATGCATTTCTATATGCTACACATTATAATGTTTCTGCAATTTTAAATAAAACAAAAACCATTCGCCAAACCGACCCTCATTTTCCATAATTATAACGGAGTAGAAAAAACTAAAAATGAAGATAACACACATACACTACCCAGTAGAGCGTTGCGTTCCCTTCTCTTACGGCTTTTCTTCATTTTTCTTAAAGAATTTTATAAAACAATAAGTAAATCAAAAATGGTAGTACGGCGGTAAGCCGTAATATTAAACTATATATCAAGAAAATTAAAAACTTAATTATGTAGTCAGGTAGGTTGGTAGGTAGTAGGTATGCGTTGATTTAAAAATAGTTATTAAGTAGTAAAAACGAAAAGATAAGGAAGAATTTGGAGAAAAAAATACACAAACCTGGAACCATTTTGCATGACGCAGTGCAGCTAGTGCCTGCAGGCAGGGCTCGCGTGGCAGCAGATCTTCGGTATTCTGAGCAGCCGCCTGCTCCGCTGAAGTTGCATTAGCTTCATTTGCATTTTCATGGTTTGGGTGTTTTTTTTTTCGTATGGTCATTTTGTTGTTTTTTATGTTTGTTTACATGCGTATTTTTCAGACGCATTTTCAATTCAATATTGCAACATGCAGAAGGCACAGGAACAGTAATGCGCGTTTGTCGTTTTTTATATCGTTTTCATATTTTTTCGTTGGCAGTTTTTGGTTGATAAGTTTGTGTTATTTTTATCCCATTTTTGTGTTTTTTTAAATAGTTTTCCCCAGGTATTGGTTGGGAGTTTTTTCGTTGGTTTTTGTTTTCGTTTTTTTAATTTATTGTTCGACGACAAAACACGTTCGAGTGCAAAATCACGGATGTAGAGATGGGAGGGCACGGATGTTGTGTTTGCATTCGATTCGTTTTTTGTTTTCGTTTGCATTATGCATTACAATGCGCACGCAGAAGAGCAGTAGTAGCAGTAGTAGTAGTAATAGTAGTAGGTAGGAGTAGTAGTAGTTACGTTTTCGTTTTAACATATAAAATGAAGAAAAGAGAAAAGAATTATTTTAGACAGGGTGTTTGACCATACTGTTTTTTTTTTGTTTTTGTTGATTTCTGTATATAAGACATATTCATCTAACGTTGCTTTTTGATAAGTTATTGCTTGTACATAAAGGAAATATGAAATCTATTAGAATTGGTTATTCTACTAGATCCCTTCATAAGCCATAACATGAGGAGCAAGCCAGAAAGAGCTGACACGTATTGTACTCTACTCCACAAGAACTATCAATTGTACGCCTCGTTATGGCAACAAAGTACAAAAGGTAACAACATTTTGGGGCTTCTTTTAAAAACTTTTCATTGCTTGGGTCGAAAGAGCGCCGCTGTTTAAATAGCTCAGAAAGGAAATACTGGAGCAAACGTTTTGCGCTACAAAATCCTTGACAATGATGCCTTTTCCTTCCTTTCTGTGTTTGGTCCGAACCGATGGCACGGCCGATGGTCAAAAATCCTGTTTTTAGAAGTAGTTTTATTGTTATGTTTTGGATGATAGTTCTTCTTCAACTTTTCTTTATTTTTCTGTTAGGAGGTGGGGACTGTCAGGCCAGATATTATAGAGAATCTGACAGACGATGACCAACTAACACGACGTTTGACTGCAACAGTCAACATACATCTCAATATATATTCAAACCCGAAAGGTCTTAAAAAAGGGTACCATTCTGGGTACAGCCGTCACTTGCAGCAATAGTGCCGTGTCAGTTTGTGTCACTATCAGCCAGATTCGGAACTACTACTAACAAAATCACAGGCCTTATTAGCAGCAATCTTCTTAGACTATCATTTCTAAAGCTTCTCCTTAGGAAATTCATTCCACATTTGGTGACGACATGTCCAAAAATATAATCATTGCATAAGGGAGAAAATTATGCTCTCGGCGTAGTCGTGTGACTGTGAGCAGTGAAGCAAAGTATCAAGTTCGGTCAAACAATAGCGAAATGAACCGAAACACATGTTCATGTCAATGTTCATTCCTTCCGTAATATACTTGCTTTACGCTTCGTTTCCTCATTCAACAAAAAGAGGAAATACACACAAACAAACACACATGCTATAAACAGATCTTGTTTCACACCATCTTTGAAGCTCGATAACTACGGCAGAAAGCTAAACATGTTAAAAGTTTTGTAATACATAAATATGTATACAGTAGTATATATATATATATATATATATATATATATATATATATATATATATATATATAATATATATATATATATATATATATATATATATATATATATATATATATATATATATATATATATATATATATATATATATATATATATATATATAAGACATAGACATTCGGCAAGACAGATTCGGGATGAAAAAACCAACACAAAAACACGAGCTTCAGTAGATAGTGATCAAACATAATTACAGTGTGCAGAATTCGTCCCTACAAAGGATACAAGAATTGCGCATAAACACACATTAAACGAAACATTCAACATTGCACAATTTTTCCACTCTCGCTCTTACTTCGGCTGAGAATTGATTCTATTATCCTACTGTGGCTATCAGTTGAGTCAATCGACAATAGAAAAACTAAGTGAAGGGTATGGCAAACGTACTTAATGTCAGTGAAATGAATGAACCCCAAAAAGATCTTCGCTGCAACAATATAACCAAGGGGGAAATAGACACAATAGGATTGCAGATAGTAAAATTAATGTAAATGGTGATGGGTTTGTGAAGGACAGGGTATTTTCCCCATTCCCCATCAATAGGAAAGACGCTGTCAGCTGACAATAATCCATTTAACAGTTTTCCCGTTGTTCCGATGTTAATTGAAGTTCTAAGACGATCGAAGAACAAATTCGAACTGATATTGGTTCAATTCATAGAGTTCAAAAACATCACAAGTTGTAAGAATGTTTAGAATATGTCTTCAATAATATGATTATTGAAACGTTCCGACAGTTAGCTACTTAAGCACGATTGTGTGAGTGCAATGTCATGTTATGCACTTCAATTCAATATCAATGTTATCAAAAGCCGGTTAAAATAGTGTGAATACACTTCAAAATCACACCAGATATTCAAAATCCAACGATAACATTTTACAGGGAAAAAACTTGACAAGATGGTCATTCACGTTATAGTGCAAAAAAATGAAACCACAAGGAATTCAACGAGAACGGAAGGAATGGAAGAACACTAACGACGCTTTAAACAGTTCGAACTTACCTTCACGCAGCAACGGAGAGGTGAGTGATATTTTCACTGTAATCGTACCATCGGTAACGAGTACAGCCCCTTCGACCGGAGCCATCGTAACCGTGTAACGATGATCTTCGGCTATTTTCTTCAGCTGTATGGGCAGTTCTGTTGCAACCCGTTTCAATAGTGATGTGGTCGGTTTTTCTGCACAAAGTACTACCAGCTGGACACAGTTGTCACCATGTAGCAACAGACCTGGAGGAAACGGCAAAAACGTTATAGATGGATGATGCATTTCTTGCTCCAACACAAACCTACCTTTAGCCAACAAACCCACACGCATTACTCCTTTCAACAGCCGGATCGTGGTTCCTTCCGTTTCTTTGTGGAAGGAAATCATCTGATTAGCTTGGTTCGCTTTTCCACCACCACCAGCAGACGTTGTAGGTTGCTGCGATTGAATTTCCTGTTCCTTCGGTTGATCGTTCGTTGGCTCCGTTGGCGGATCGCTGGAGTTGGCCGTAGTAGCTGCGGACGATGTCGATGCTACTGGCGGAACAGTAGACGCTCCACCACCTCCAGAGGTCATCACATCCGATACCAATTTGAGGGCACGCTCCGTGTGCGAAACAATGCGCTGAATGGTTTGCAATTCCTCTTCCTTCGGATAAATTTCAGCATGGCGCGCAACAACATGCCGATCGTCGGATGATTCCGGGCGCCGTCCAGGCAGCATGCCAAAGAACGGATGTCGCCCGAACGTTCGCATACCGTGATCTTCTTCCATCTCGGCATCAGCCATTCGGCGCCGATTCCAGAACTCCTCCTGCATAGCCTGCCGATGGGCACGAGCCTCCGCAATCTTCTTCTGCTTCACCGTCGGCTTTATATCTACCACCAGGTCTGGCTGCACCTTTTTCTTGTACTGCAACCGGTGGCGCCGTCCCTTCATGTGCATTTCTTTTGCGTTTGGATCGTTAAACTTACACTCACACAGCTTACAGCTGAAGCTAACCAACTTTCCGTCGTCATCCTTGATTTCTTCGATAAATTCACTACCCACCGGGCGGACGGATTCTTCCGCCAATTCTACCGCACTCTTACCGACGGCAGTAGCAGCATTGCCTACACCGCTTGCCCCACCTCCCGTGTCCGATGAATCAGCTGTACCGCCGCTACCACCACCATCCTTTTTTTCTCCGTCCACGTTCGGTGTCGGGTCACATGCCGGAATGGGCTTACCCAGTCGGGTGTGCAGATTTACGACCTTCTGATGCTTGGCACCACGCACATGTGCCGCATAAGCATCATTTCCAGTGCACGTAACACCGCACAGCTCGCAATGCAAGCTGTTAGGTGGCCGGGCAGACGCATTACCACCGGGTTCAGACGCTTGTTTCAGCAGCAGCTCACGCTTCTTGTGTTTCTGACCTTCCAGATGCTCGCGATAGGTTTGCGGTCCAGCGCAGCTAATTTTACACACATCACAGTAGTGTATCAGCAGTGGTTTCGGTGCTGGTTTGCGTGCCTTGTAAGGTGCGTTCCCATGCCCACCGTGTCCGTGCATACCCTTAGGACTTTTGTAGTTTTGCCACGGTCCGCCTGTTGGACCACTTGTGATAACGGCCGGTCCACCGGGTCCCGGGGCGGCCGTCATCACGCCACCGGCAGCACCACCAGCACCGGGAACATTACCAGGCGCTTTCGTGTTTGGCGGCGGTGGTTGCTGCTGTTGCGCGACGTACATGGTCGCGGCACCGTACAGTGTAGCGTCGTAGCTTGGATAGGTGGCGGAATTATTCGGCACCACGGAACCAGCAACGGTAGCCGATTTGGGCGTCGAATGCACCGTAGTAACGGTCTGGGAATAGCCAGTCGTTTGCGTTGGCACGTAGCCCTGAGGTTGCGGTGCCACCGATTGTTGCTGCGTCGTTTGATATTGAGGAGCTGCCGCCTTTGCCGGCTGTATGGTGGCCCGGGTGGGTTGCGGAGCATATGCAGTCGGTTGGGCCGGCTGAAATCCGGTGATCACCTTTGGTGTCGTGTCGTACGCGGTCGGTGCAGTGTAGCCGGCCGTTGCACCCGCCGCCTGCTGGTAGTATGTTTTCGAGGTATCGTACGTCTGCGTCGTACGCCCGTACCCGTAATCGTATGTTGCTGCCGTTGCCGTGGCTACGAACGAAAAAGGTTAAATCAGTACACACATTTGCCCCAGTTGAGCGCTCATCTAAAGCTAGGGTCGTACTGGTCAGTCGTATGATTTTAGGTCGTACGATTATTTCAAATTTTACCAAAATCAGTCAAATCCCATTCAAGATTGTATGACCAAAAATAGTACGATTTAGCAGTGATTCCAGCCTACTTAATACTTACTCGCGTATGTTCCCGGTGTTGCCGTGGGCTGGTACGCTTGATCGTAGCCTGCCGGTCGAGCCGTTCCGTAAGTACCTGCGGCTGGTGTTGGTGCTGGTGCTACTGCATATCCCGTCTGCGTTGTTGGATAACCCGTCCCAGTGGCCGTTGTACTGTAATATGAAAGTAACCATCACATCTTTTATGGTGAACCGTTCCAAATATCTATTACAACAAATGCGAGATGAAAGCTTAGTTTGTCACCGTTTCTTGACAAAGACACCCCGACTTGGTAAAATTCACGAGAGGAGACACACTAAGGACACTTCGAAGACACAAGAAGAGTGCACGCTATTGTTCGCACCACTTGATAATGGAAACTGTCTGTGGTTCAGAATGTACACCGTGTGACAAGCGAAACCCTAGGCCAACAGCCGGGTCGTTTCTCGACACCCAAAGAAAAACAAGCGAAAAAAGGTCTACTCTTTTGCATGACCAGATTGTAGTACTCTTTCGGAATGCAAAATGCGCAACCAACACCTAGGCATTGTGTCCTGGAATGAGAACAAGGATACCCCCCCCCAGACACACTAACACCCACTTCTCCCAGGCGTTCGTGTATGTATGGTATGCTTCACCCATTGCTTAATCACGATTGCTCAGCAACCCACCCTAGCGCTACTTGGACCACTACCCTTCGAGGGTTTCGCGATTATCATCGATTTTCGAGCACACACACAACACTTTCTCGCACCGGAAGTCCGTCCCCATCTGAGACACGGTAGTGCTCACGGATATCGCACCCGATATTTGCTGCCAGACGACGACGATGCTCTTGTTCTCTGCCTACTTGTTCTCCGTTGTGTGTGTGTGCTGCGCTCGATGCACTCGATGCCGTTTCAATGTATTTCGGCTCCACTCCGTTTGCACTATGCACGAAGGAATATTTTCCTATGATACACCAACACACTAGCCACCAGTATTCATAGCCACCGCCGATCTTAGGCACGCTACCACATCGTGTTAATTTGTTTGATCATTGGTAGGGTTTCCTGCTTTCCAGAACACGGGGCACTACGAATCGGTGAACGATTGCACAGCTCTCTGTGCCGATATTTTTTAATTATGCAACAAAGAGCGTTTAAAATATACTTTGACAAATGCACACACGCACACACAAAAACATACACTGCACACTTTTGTTGAGAGACGATGCGATGGCATGGCCGATAGGAAAAGCGAAATTCGTCATGTCAGCCGCCGCGAAGTCCCGTCGAAAAAATCCCGGACCTGCACGCTCGTGAACACGCCAAACGGCAAACAATTTGCCACCAATGGCCGTCCAAAGGTAAATCTATTTTCTTCTCTGCGCACTGCATACACACACAAACCCACGGAGCAAGAAGCAACTACACCTGTTTGCACATTCATCTCTAGTTTTGTCTGGAGAAGTTTGGCATTCGAACGACACACATCAGGCGACAATATCACCATACAGGGAGCAAAGCATAGTACTATAAACTACCAACACAAAATCACGGAATAATAAAAATGATCTCATCTACACCTGCGGATGTTGGTGTTACTTGTCCCCGGTGTTCCTGTGAACCATGGGGAATGCCGGCATTTGTTTTATCACAATAGCACTGTTTCCCTACCGAGGCATAGCATAGCATTCACTTAGCGAAACCAACAATCTCGCAATATGTTTTCGATTGCGCTCACCCTCTGAAGCGAAAACGCAAATTTTTCACTTACCCATACTGTGTGGCTCCGTGTGGAAATCCAAAGTAGTTATTGGTGGCCATACTTTTCGGATGACGGTGTGCTTATGGCGTGAAAACGAGATTTGCTACCACTTCTTCTTCTTCGTAAGCGTCTTGGCCTGCGTGACGATTTTTCTCCGGCAGCAAGAAACTGACTCGAAGAGAACGAAGATGGCAACCAAATCTTCCCTGAGGTTTTCCGCTTTCCACGAAGTGCACTAAATGAACACTCGTTACCAAGTATTTGCACGAAGTCGGATTAACGTTGGGCCATCGATTCCGGTACGTTTTCCGTAAGTTTTCGGCCGATTCTATACGGTATTTCACGATATTTTTTCGCCCCTGTTTCCTACTAGCCGCACTGTGAGTATGGGAGCTGCGCAGCTGTGTGCGAGAGAGAGCTTTGACAGATGATGAGTTTTTTTTGTTCAAACAATTCGAGCACTCACATTTTCTTCGTGTTCACGCTCCTCAGTAGGCACTTGCTTGAAAAGTGGTAGATGCTGCTCATAAAAAAGTTAAATTTTCATGATTTTTGCATCGGCGGTTCAATTGGATGGGTTAAATCGTCTGTTTTTGCACGTTTATCTCTTGTTTTTGCCCTTTTGCTGAGGTTTCTTATTGAACTTCTAATATATTTGCTCGACCATCCTTTTGACCTAATTTACCAGATCTTTAGGAACATGATCGTCCCATTTCGGCGTTTTGCTTGCACTAGCCAAGCGATTAACACTATTTCCGCTCTAGAACTGACCGTAGGGCAAGGTCATTGCGATAGTTTACATCACATTGACCCATCTTGGCATCTTTACAAACATCTCATGCACAAGGGAAGCTTGATTGTTGATCGCAAGAACACGCAACCGATTGGTCTTACTTTTCCGGATTCAACCTATAATGTTCAGTATAAACAATAATCGAACATTCCTAATTAAGTGTGCTAATTTGTACCAAATAAATTACGCTTTATTTCGTATCGTCATCTCGTTGTCTCTACACACATTATGGCAGATGCGTCGTTGGTGGACTGATTTGAATTACACTCTTCGTCCAGTGTCGCTCTAACGAGAATTCATGCTGGCCACAGTATTTTATGTTCACGTGAGGCTTTTGTGTTTTTTTGTCCAGTGTTTTGGGGGTTTGCTTGTAGCTACAAAAACTAAGAAAAACTTTGGTTCTAGTTGGATTGAGTTCAAATTGAAAAACAAAAAGAAAATGCTCTACAAGAACCGATTGACGTAGCTAGCACATTTGACGCGTTTTCCATGAATGAATTTAGTTCTTCTTAACGAAATCCTCTCCCTTCTGGATGTTCTTCTTCAGCTCTGGGATAGCCTTCTTAAGCAGCTCCTGCTCGAACGCATTCAGCTTCGGCAGGCCCAAGTTCTTCTCCAGCCCATTCTTTCCGAGCAACAGTGGAGTCGCAAAGTACTTAGACTCAGTCACATCCGATCGAACGTACGCACACTCGATGACGTTCTGTTCGCCGTTCATTGCACGTGCAAGCGCGAGCGCAAACCGAGCACCAGCATATGCCATCGAAAGCGTGGCCGATCCAGCACCGGCCTTTGCCTTTACCACCTCCGTGCCTGCCTCTTGAATGCGTTCCGTGAGGGCGGTGATTTTGTCCTGTGGAAAGTTCACCCCGGGTTTTGTCTGTGACAGCACCGGGATGATCGTAACACCCGAATGTCCTCCGATAACGGGAACGTTCATCTTTTGCGGGTCAACACCGGCCGCTTCACCAACGAATGTGTTCGCACGTACAATATCCAGCGTGGAGACACCGAAAACACGGCGTGGGTCTAGCACCCCGGCTTTTTCCAGTGTATCGCAGGCAATCGGAACAGTCGAATTGACCGGGTTGGAGATGATACCGATGAGCGCTTTCGGGCATGCCTTGGCGCAACCAGCAGCCAGATCGCGTACAATCGAAGCATTTGTGTTGAACAGATCGTCACGGGTCATGCCGGGCTTGCGAGGCACACCGGCCGGAATGATGACGATGTCGGCACCCTTCAGAGCCTTCTCCAGATTTTCCGGTCCATTGTATCCAGTCACCTTCGACTGGGTTTCGATGTGCGACAAATCCGCAGCAACACCAGGTGTGTGGACAATATCGTACAGCGACAGTTCCGTCACCAGTGGGCTGTTCTTCAGTAGCAGCGACAGAGGCTGTCCAATACCGCCCGATGCTCCACACACAGCTACCTTAACATTGTTCTGTAAGCAAAAAAAAAAGAAACACAATCAAAGCTCTAACCATACCCGTATCCGTATCGCTTATCTCTTATCGAGATTTCCTTAAATAACAGCTAGTTCACACTACCCATGAACAAAAAAACCTTTTTTTGTATTACCACTCCATCATCATATTACGTAAACACATTTGCCTTCCCGTCGTAGCCTACTACCTAGCGTAAAACAGTTGGCAAATTCTTTTCTCATTTCTCTACGCGCAAAATCCACACACACTCGTACACACATTCACATGGTTCTTGTCATGAATGCCTTGAGAAGGTCGCGATTATGTCAAGGCGCGGAAATCAGTAAGAAAGGTCACCTTTCGTGCATTTTCCAGTGTATTTCGTCACGATTTTTTTCACGGCGTCTAGAGCATTTAGCTTACCTGGCTCGAGGTGGAGAAATTCTTCGCACCCTGGCAGGCGGCAGTTTTCACGGCACGGGCAAACATCTCTTCACGATTGGCGGCGGCAAGTAGGATGATCGGCTTGGCTGGCAGGCTCTGCGAGATTAAGCTGCGGGCTGATGATTCGGAACTGGTCCACTGGCAACCTGCTACGCGTTGATAGAACGATTTTCGCCTACGGTTGATGGTGACGGGATGCGCAAGTGCTGGTATGCGGAAGCCAGCCGTTTAATGTCAAATCGGACGGATCTAGAAGAAAATAGTTTGAATTGACAGCTGACAGTGGGTGGTATCTGTTTGTTCGGAAGAAAAAATTAAAAATGCATAATCAATCGTTCATTTGTTTGCGTATAAATATGTATCATAAAAATGCGCGTAAATTCCTGCAATTTTTAAGGAAAGAATTAAACAAAACAGCATTGAATACTTTATCTTTTTCTTCTGTAACTTCAGGTTGGCAACACTGGTATCAAAATACGCACCCACTCGCCCACTGTCTTTTCAAACAGACATACATACACACATAAACGCGTGCCATGATCCAATACAAAATCAGTCGTACTTTGAATTGCCTCTTGCCGTGACACTGATAAATCAGCCATCTTCCGTGAATAATTTTGCTCATTTTCGTGCACATCAAACCAGCAAAAAACGAAAAACACGCGCAGAAGCATTTTCTCTTCGCGGTTGTGCTGTTCAGATTGATATCGTACAATTCCGTACCTGCGTATCGAAAACGCCACAAGAAATCAGCTGGGTGCCAATCCCTTTGTTGGCTTGATATTTTAACTGCTGTAGAGAGAGAGAGAAACGAAAGTGAAGTTGCTGTTACTGCTGCTGGCTGTGGGCTTCGTGCGGAAAAATCGTACCTGATCCTCGTATACATCCTCGCCCATATCTAGTGCCACTTGTTCCGTTGGCCGCTTTCCACAAGGGGACACATAGCGATCCGTGGTGATACAGCTAACTTCTAACTCGTGATCCCGCTAAACCTGTTCGAAGTGCAGTTGCCTTCCGTGTTACGATTATTGCGTTGCATGTTTTAGTCGCGTGCAGCTATTCTATCGAGTGCTTTCTTCAGCAAAGCAAATACGGACACCCGTTTCAGTGAGAGTGGACACACGACAAGGGTACCGGATTAGATAGAGCTGAAAGAAGCCAACCATAAAACTCAATCATCATGACGTACAAGCAGCGAAATTTGGCTATGATGGGCTACCGTTCCGTAGGTAGGTAACATAGTGTCCAATAACATCTCTTTATCTTGCCTATTACGCAGATGACGTACAGCGAGGTCAAAAGATTTACTCGCAAAGGATTCGCACCAAACACACTAAAAGCTCTCAAAGAATTCGTTGAGTGCATAACGATCGAGTGATTTGCTTTGGCGGAAGTTACAGTCTCGCATTGCAAACAAGCACGCCCTCACTTCTAGCGCCGGCTTTTTGTCGCCAGCGCTAACCGAAAGTGTAAGAGAGAAGTACGTCATCATGACCGAGCGTGACATTTATCAATGAAAAGTACAAGACGATCTAATTACCTACATTTAATGTGTGGTATCCTTAGGATCATGAATCATCATCGGTCGTGGATTGATGGTGTTTCGTGCATATGATTTAGCCAAATTAACAACCAGTACCAGTGTGATAGAATGACTATTTTTCATTGCCTTTTTCTTTTGTTTTCTCAATCATTCTAGGAAAATCATCCCTCAGCATACAGTTCGTTGAAGGACAGTTTGTTGATTCGTACGATCCTACCATTGAAAATAGTAAGTTGGTCCTGTTGGGCACCGTTTCATATCCCCCGGTCATGAAAACAGATTTTGAATCATTTTCCTTCTTCCTCCATCAAGCTTTTACGAAAAAGACCCGCATCAACCAAACAGACTACGAGATTCGATTGGTTGACACGGCCGGACAGGATGAGTACAGCATTTTTCCCGCACAGTACAGTATGGATTTTCATGGTTACGTGCTGGTCTACTCGATCACTAGCCAGCGGTCGTTCGAGGTGATAAAGATCATCTACGAAAAGCTGCTCGACATGATGGGAAAAGCATAGTAAGTAGACTTTCAACGAACGGAGCGAGAGTTGTAGCCAAATGTGCTCCAAGAGACTTCAACTAACCTTTGGGTCCCGTTGTTCTAGTGTTCCGGTTGTGCTAGTGGGCAACAAAACAGATCTACATCAGGAACGTGCCGTGCCTATGGAAGAAGGACGAAAGCTGGCCGATTCGTGGAAGGCACAGTTTTTGGAAACTTCTGCTAAACAAAATGAGGTAGCTAAAAATGAGCCAATGCGCCAGGAACCGTTTACAACACCTTTTTCCTTATTACTCCTTCTTGTGCAGTCCGTGAACGATGTATTCTCCCTGCTGATTGCACAGATAGAACGTGATAATGGCAATACGAGTGAGAAGAGTAGCTGTACCATCTCCTGAACAGCTCTACGGAAGAATGGTCTCAGGTGTTACGCATATACCCCCGGTGGTAATGGTAAACGTCGAACTTACCTTACCCACCTTCAGCAACTGTAAACTGTAAGTGTAGAGTACCAATTAGTGGCGGCATCGTGTAACGTTGGCAAGTGGCCGCCTTTCCGTCAGGAGATGAAGTTTGTTGTTTTTTTTTTTAATTTACCACATTACAATCGTTTAAACACAAAAGACGTGGAGTAAGTCTCTTTTTGTTTTCAACCTTACATCAACAACTTAAAGGAATGTATAGCTAGTGTGGGTCTTTAAATATGTAAAATGATTTAAAAGCAAAATAAGAAAAAAAACAAATATGAAACGCACAGATTTGATTCATCATCTGCTCTTTTACCGGTAAAAATGAACGCCGGGCCAGCATCATGCAATTCATGCCCTCCGAAGTTTTATTCAGTTACCCCACTCGATAAGCTTTTGCCGCCTATTCATACGTGTTCATCATTATGCTCAAATATTATAAAGATCGATATCTTTGAGTCCTGAGAAAATTGAATTCACGATTAAATTGACAGGAAAGCAGGAACTATATATCACGTGATCCCAATTGATGGCGATAAACCCTGTTTTGAATGGGAGTATTAGGAAATGATTCCTAATGGAAAGTGAAACGATCTGAAAACGGGCAGACATTGGATTTGAATAAATGACTTTTCCGTTTTCCTATTGCACTGATAAATGTACCGACAATATCAGAAGCAGACACTATTTCTATAGCTTTGCAAACACGTTTTATTATTCTTTTCGGTGCGGTAAATCAGTGCGAAACTCTGCTATTACTAGCAGGGAAGAGCAATCTGCAGCAAATTGCAGCAATAAAAACTCTTAAAAAAATGTTTTTTTTCTTCAAGACATTTATACACCATTAGATATACTTATACAAAAAAAAAGCATACTGGGATCGTGGGATGAACATTGAAGGGGGAACTGTTTCCTTTTCTTTTGTCTAACTTCACTTCACTTGAAAATATTATTCTTTAATACATATTATCGATCAATTTGAACAACAAGATTTAAGCAGACCAGGCAAGCAGGGCGGGTTACGACGTGGGACAAAGAGAAAATATTGCTGGAGAAAAATGTGTTCATTTTACTATTTTTTGAACGATCAGTTGAAAAAGAATTTCCTCGAGAAAACAAAAAAAAAATCAGGTAAATGGATCGGTCAACCGATCGCGGCGTTTAGCCCATCATGAAGGATACTGGGGATAAGGCTATCTGAAGTGATTTTTTTTGTCTAGCTGTTGAATTACTTCGATGATAGTCATCCGTAAAGGCAGCCGCGAGGATCGTGAGAGTGAATGTGAAAATTGTGTGTACAGACAACAACTAGGTTCAAAGTAATTCAATGGCGTACAAAAGAAAATAAGAATTCTGCTGCTTCCTACTCTTCACACTAGAGCAAGAAGAAAAGTTTTAATCAATTTGAACCACTGAATGATGTGGTGCGGCAATAAAGGGGATTTCTTTTTGTCGATTAAAAATGGTAGCTTACAGAAAATGGTTTATTTTTCCTCATTTTAAACACTACGTTCTAGACATAACTGTTAATTTAATAGGTTTAACATCTTTAACAGCAAAATCATTTCAAAAATTGAAGGTACACCCAAAAGAGAAGGAAGAGTCAATACAAACAAAAATGCAATAGAATTGTATTTCCTGAGGAAAAATGAAACTCATAAATAAATATCACAGTCGTTGTTTTAACGCACCGGAAGATGCAGGTGCCACACCTCTGCTACAGTTCAATGTCGGATAGGTTTAGCTCAACATCTTCATCGGCTAGACCACTGTACTGGGAAGTGGTGGTGGTGGTGGTGGTAGCAGCAGCAGTAGTAGTGGTAGTAGTCATGTGCCTTTCAGTACCTTCTCCTTGTACGGTTCTGTCACGCAGCATGGAATCGTATGCACTATCATGCTCCTCCGCCAATCGGGTAGTATCGATGGGTCGCTTCGGTTGAAACTCGAACTGGTATAGCTTTTGGCGCGTCTGAGTACGTAATCCCGGCTGGTAGGGAGCGGCAATATCGGAAGCATCAGAACACTCATTCAGTAGAGGAAACTCTCCCGAAGGTTCTATTTCAAAATTTAGCAAATCATCCATATCAGGAGGTTCGTTTCGCTGCGTTGCAGTGGCAATTGAACGCTGACTGATGGGAAGATTCCGTTGAGTTGATTTGTTGAGTTTTATTTGATACAGTGAACGTTCTGCATTTGTATCCGTATCCGGTTGACTGTTAGCAATGCTACTACAGGCCGTGTTGGCAACCGTGTTCGGTATGGTGTCGGCTAACGGTTCGCCAAATTCCTGAACGATGTTATTCTTTTCAAATGACAGGTTTAGATCGTCATCTAAATAAATATCATGGTTCAGCAACCTGCTACCGTTTGCTTCGTCTCCTAAAAGTGCACTAAATGATGATTCATTTCGATCGTTACAGGTGGCGGTCTTCGAAAAAGTGTCCTGGGCACGAACTACCTTCACGACTCTTTCCAATTCCTGAACATTTGAAGGATTTTTGCGAGCTTTTCCAATCTCGAAAGTATCATCATCATCGTCGTCAAATATTTGACTCGTGTCCAACAGCGCACTGAAGGAAACATCCTTACTTTGGGTTTGCGGCATTTCGCCCGTTCCATGTGATGAAAGTTTTTCCGGCTCGGATGCTTCATAATGCTTCCTCAAAGATCCAAGCAAATTTCCCATGGCAGCTTCATCCAGCGTTGCTTTCAACGTTGGGTCCTCATCAACCTCATTTTTTGCTGGACGTTTGCGTTTTTTTGCGGCCCTTGACTCTTCCGTACCTGGATCGGTAGGAGATTTGCGAAGGTTTTTTAAATTTGCCTTCTTAATGTTTATAGCGTACTTTGAATGGGTCGATGCGGATGGAGAAACCGTAGTAGTAGCAGTTCTATGCTTTTCTTGAAATTCGTTCACCGTCGCTAATGTGGACGCGATTGTCTGCTGCGTTCTTGCATCAAGATCGCAATCCAGCCGTCCACCTTCGGGATTTGCTTCATTCTGCTCCATTTGCTTCCGCTTCTGTTTCTCGATCATTTCTCGATGGTAGCGCCGCAGTATGGTCGCATCGATGGGCCGTACCGTGGCCATATCCTGTACGACATCGTGCAAATTTAGCAAATCCAGCACCCGATCGATGAAGCTTCGTTCCGGTCCAAGTGGTAATGGTGCTTTAATAAGATCGCATACTGGTAAACCAATCTTGCCGAAGCCCCAACTGGCCTCCATCAGTTGAATGATCGTGATCGCGTCGATCGGTGTTACCTCGCTGCGAAACAGTAAACGGGCGTGTGCTTGTGCCAACCGGAACAAACTGTCCAGCAATCGTACCGTCGTTCGTGTCGGATCTCTGAACGGATCCGATCGACAAGCTTTAAAGTACGCACCGAGTATCAGATTAGCTTCGTGCGATACCGTGGGATGAATGTCCTTGATGGCGGCAAAATGAAGTTGCAACTTTTCCAACTCCCAGTGAGCAATCGGTTCTGAGCACTTGCGATCCTCGAAGCACTTCCGATCCTCTTCCACCAGTGCCAGAGCGAGCAGATGATTGGCAATGTTCGCATCCCAATCGGCCGACCGGATGTCTCGCAGAATCATCACCATATCGAAGCGAGACAGTAACGGCCCACCAATACCAATGTTGGCCGCCGATGTACCCTCGCCGTCGGCCATTGTGTAGAGATTTTTTGGGTTGGTAGCCGCCAGTACGACGCACCGTGTGCTCAGCTTGCACACCATACCGGCCTTAGCCACGCTGATCGTTTGCTGTTCCATTGCTTCGTGAATGGAAGCTTTATCGGTTTCGCGCATCAGGTTGAACTCATCGATGCAGCATATTCCACCGTCAGCTAAAACGAGTGCACCCGCCTCCAGTTGCCACTCTCCTTCATCCTTCACCGCGGCGGCCGTTAGTCCGGCCGAGGAACAACCCATACCGGTGGTATACACAGCGCGGCTTGCAATTTCGGAAGCAAACTTGAGCAGCTGCGATTTAGCTAACCCGGGATCACCGACCAAAAGTAGATGCGAGTGGCCCCGCACTGTAGTCGGTTGATCTCCTTCAACGACCCGCTCCGTACAGGAAGCTAGAGCTAGCGCTATTGCCAGCTTTATCGGATACATACCCCGAATAGAGGGAGCAATCGATTGAACCAGCAAATCACGTGCCGCCAGTTCGCCGATCTCACGCAACACCTCCTGCCATTCGGCCTGCACACACAACAAATGCTCGGGCAAATCTTTCGCCCAACTTGCTTTGCTTTCCTCCTTGATAATGCTATTAGCACGCATCGCGATGGTCACTTCCGTTCGCCGGCCCACGATTGGAGGTTTCCAGCGATGCTCTATACGGCCGCAAACCGTCACACAGTCACCTGGCTGGCAGCTGTCCACAAGATCATCTTCGAGCGTGACAACCAGCGAGGCCGGTACGTTCCGTTCGCTCATTATCTCCTGGATACGAATCTCCTGATAGTCCCGGCAGTGTTCGGGCTGTGGCTGTGCCGAAATCGGCTGCAACTGTCCGCGACAACCTGCTTCGCGAGCGTTCGGGCATGATCCTGGTGCTTCAAAAACGTACGACTTGCTATACTCCGCCTCGATCAGCACTTTCTGTTTGCAACGTGTGCATGCATACTCTCGTTTGTACTCCAGAAATCGGCTAGAAGTCATACGGATGACGCTACCCTTAACCTGCAAAAACTGACCGACGCTTTCATAATTCGGATAGGAGGTTTTCCGAAGCTCGGCTGGTGTCACTGGTACATTCACGAAACGTACGTGGCAATTCTGCTTGATTTGAAATCCTGGCTCGAGAAAGAGATTGCCTTCAATGAGCGACTTTTGCGCACGAAGTAAACAGTCATTCCATCGCATCAGTTCCGCCTCCGTGTCCTGAAAGATCCTTACAAACAGTTGCGGTGCTTTGCGCTGCAGGTGTGTTAAGCTGTAAAAAGCCATGCATTTCAAATAGACGCTCTAATTTCGTTTGATCAACAAGGTTTTCAACTAACCTAACATGGATGGATACGTGCAGCAAATCATCGGCATTGTTTAGTAGATCGGTGATCTCCTGATCATGGTACTGTTTGAGATATGTTTCCATGCCAATGGGATTGATATATTGTAAAATCTACGCACATACACAGTAAAACCACAGCAGTACACAAATGTTTTATCGAACATGTAACAAAAAAGGGATTATAAAATAACGCCACGATAAATGCACAATTCACAGGAAAAATAAATGGAACGTTCGTGTTGCCGCGCGCGTAAACGGTCTTCGCAGTCACATACACAGAGCCTGCCTGATCTGTCAAAATCAGCTGTCAAAAGAAACGTTGGTTTACCAAGCCGCATCAAGCTCGGCTTTTTCGGCTCAGATGAGCCACCCCCACTGCTTCGTTCTTCCTCCACCATCGTTGTCAATGGGGGCTCTGGTCTTGGCAATGGGGGCTGCTGCTTTATGACGCTATACTCCGACGGTGTGTGTAGGAATCGAATCCATAATAGGACAAGCGGCATCTATCCGCCGCGCTTTTAGTACAGGGAAATGTGCAAAGCTTCAAAATAAACAAAGAGTAAAGAAAGTGGTAGTGCTGTTTATGATGGAAGCCGAGACTCTACAGCGGAGAGCAACAGAACGGTACCGCTGTGTTAGCTAATCCCATGATGCACGTTACGATGCAGCTATATGCATCGATGCAGCGTCTGTTTGTTTACATTGTTGTTGTGTTGAAGTATTTAAAATTAAAAAAAAATTAAAAATTACAGTGTTCCATAGTAATAACACTTGCATGCCTTTTGATGTGAGAAAACCTTAAAAAATGATAATTTTGTTAAGAAGAGAGGTTCACGATGTCTATCAACAACAGTAACAGTGACATCCTCTGCCGGGCAACCCTGGAAACTAAAAAAATCCGCTCTGCTAGCTCTGTCAGATTGTGCTGTTGGTGTTGTTTACATCGTACAAGTGGTTGCGGGCAGTAAACGGAGTGAATTGCAACAAACATTTCGGCACCAAGGCTCAATCAAACGCTCAAATAAATCCCCCAATAGAGTACAACGCGAACACGTCGCACGTCGTGTGCCTAAATAGATGAGCTAACGGCACATCAAACTGGATAATTTCTTCGGCCAACGGTCACACTGGAATCGGCCGGGAAAGTTCGAATACCCACGATGTTCGTGATGGAACCCGAAGCGGTGCAGTGCAACGTTCCCGATGCTTTCTGCACAGAACGGATCCGATTTCGTCGGTTACGCTCGCAAAACATTGTGCATCGTTTGCGGAACAGAGAAACGGGCCATCGTCACCGAACGCCTCAGCACGCAATCCGCGAACTATACCAGAACGTGTACCCGAATCTAACCGTCGTTAATGTGGAACGGCCACCGTGCTATCTGCGCAAGTTTAGCCCGGACGGCAAGTATCTGATAGCGTTTTCATCCGACCAGGCAGCGTTAGAAATTTACGAGTATCAAGGATGTGCGGCAGCCGGCGATCTACTCAGCAACTGGGACGATACCGAATTGATGGTGGATTACGAACCGGGGTACAGTAGCGTGATAAGGGCAAAAATCTTTGACCAATTGTTCAAGCTGAAGCATGTGGTGAATCTGGAGAATCATGAGAAACATCTCAACCGAGAGTGTAGCCTGTTCACGAACGATGGACGGTATGTGATTGTGGGAGCCGCTTCCTTCATACCGGAAGAAAACCGTCCCAACTTTTACGAACTGTACACGAACAACGAGGTAATCAAGCCGACGGCCGGTTGCCCGCTTGAGGACTACACGCTGTACATTATTGATCTACACTTTGGTCGTATCTCGCATTCGCGGGATTTTCGCGTGGACAAGATCATACTGTCCCACAATCAGGGTGTTTATCTGTATAATAGTACGCTCGCAATACTGTCCATTCACCATCAGTCGATGTATATCTTTTCGATTGCCGATGGAACTTTCTTCCCCGAGCGTACGATCGGACGGTTCTGCAGTGGGGAGGATGAACGGTATTACACCAGTGCGTTCATGACGGACGGAAGGGGCAGCGCACCGCCACCACCACGTGCCTTCCGTGAGCCCACCATCAACAGTCTAAAGCACCGCATACTGGTATTTTTGTTTCGGCAGGCTAAAGCGCAGGTAGACCGTGGCGAGGATAGTTTGGCGTTGCGAAAATTTTACCGCCGGTTCGACGAGTACAAGGATCTGCGGATGTGGAAAATGCAGCTGCTCGACGATGATCTGCTGCTGATCAAGTACGCACACGAAGACGTCGTCACGTTGAAAGCGCACGAACCGAATAGCCAATACTCCATGTTCGTGGTGTATCACATATGGGACATGCAGATCATTGCGGTGTACAGCAATCAATCGACGCAGCTGCTCGAGCTGTATGAGAATTTTTGCGACAATTTCCGTAATGCTTCCCATAACCATCGGACCCCGTTTACCTGCTCGCCGAGCAACAATCTCTACAGCCGGTTGCTTCACACACGCTTCAAGCAAACGATCATTGGAGCACGTGGTGGCAGCGAGGTCGAGGCAACGAAGCGCATCCTTGCGCAGCTACCGATTAGTGCGCAAAGCTATACGAGCTCGCCGTATCTAGATCTGGGACTGTTCAGCTACGATGACAAGTGGGTATCAGCGATGGAACGGCCGAAAGCGTGCGCCGAGTTTCCGATCCGATTTTATGCGCGTGATTCGGGACTGCTGAAATTTCGCATCTACGCCGGCATGGGACACCAAATAGCGCCCCATCCGGGACTGCGTCGCCTGGTAGCATTTATCTTTCACCCGACCGAACCGTTCGCAATCAGTGTTCAACGCATCAACTCGGATTACATTGCCAACTTCCATTTGCGGCATGTACCGAGCATAAAGCGGAAGCACGTGTGGCCATCGAAAACGTAGCGAAGCAAGAAAAAATGAGAAAAACAAGAGAGGGAGAAAGAGAGAATTGGAAAAAAAAATTGTGTGCAACTTTAGATAGAATAAATTCGAATTAACATACTTTCCGAAAAACAAAAACCAAACGGAACAAAACAAAAACGTCTATTTTACTACATGTCTTTTTACATAGTTTCAGAGAGCCATGCCGAGAAAGTTCACCCAGGTAAGAATTGCGCAACCAAACGTGGCATGGTGGAATGTTTTGGGGCCTCTCCTTCCGGATTGGCGTCAATTGACACGACATTCGAATAGCGATCGTGCGACCTAACGCAAAGGCGGGTTCAGTTCATGCAAATAGAATTAGTGGAAAACATGCAAGATTGGCAAGGAGGAGGGAATGCCGTACGCGTAATCGAATTTAAAACCAAAAAAAGGGACTCATTTGACCGAAATCAAACCACGCAGAACGTTGACCTTAGATTGATAAGTTGGCCTGATGTCTTCGGGGTTAAACATGGTATTGGGGAAGATTTTTTGGGGCAAGTCCCGCCATTTGAATTTCGTAAACTAGGAATACGGAAATAATTCCCCAGGCAAGAATTATTTGAGAGAGATTTATAATTTTAACTTTATAAATTCAATTTGTCTGTTACCTGTAAAAGCCGCTATAATCGCTGTAACGAAGCAGTTTACTATCCCTGTTTCGCGTCTAGCAGCAGCAGCGCTGGCCGCCTTTTAAGGTCAGTGTCAATGGGTTACACAAGGTGTAAAATTGTTAAACCGATGCCGTATGCGGTGTAGTCGCGCCAAGTCCCCATCGTTTGATTATTATCACGTGTTTTATGTAAATGTTGCCCGCTTGCCGCCATAAACCCGGGAACCGATGTACAACCAGCGTGGCTTTACTTCTTTCGTAATTTATAATGCCCGGTGAAATAAAAAGTAGACTAGCTTATTGAAACTGAACATAATGTATTATACCGCAAAGGTACTGCCGATAGGGCTGCATTACATTTCAGGCCTGAGAGAAATAATAAAATGAATTTTGAAAACGTTATGCTTTACGCCAATTATCTATTTAAGCTATAGAGAGAGACAGAGAGAGCGATCCTTTGGATACAACATACTTACATTAAACCTAACGATCAAAACAAAAGTACGACAAATTCCTTCTCACACGGAAAATGGACAGCTTGGAGCCAAGCAGCGAAATATCTGTGGCTAAAACTCGTGCAATGTTAGCGGTCACAGTGGTCAATGAAATGGTGGATGGCTTTTAATCAGATGCGGAATTGCAAATGATGGACGGTTTAACGAAAACCTTTCCACTTGAGCCCCCGAAGCCTGTGAATGGTCTCTGTCTCTCTTACTCTCTTAATTATCCACCGCGTATTCTGGATGTTCCCGGCGGCCAAAGGAAAAAAAACGGACCTATAAAACTACCGCCCAACCCTGGAACGGCCGTTCACTTGCAGCTCCGTGGCCTGCCAGTTTGGAAGTGTGTTCTGTCCGTTGATGGTGGTGCGTTACAGTGCTGTGAAGGTGTTGTGCGCTAATATTGCTGATCCTGTATCCTTCGGAGACGATCCTAACCGAATTTAGTGTCCCAACATTACTGTGCTATTACTTGGAGAGCTGAATCGAAGTACATGGCCGAGTTCTGTAGCGGAGAGTGAGTGGACAAAAGTGAACCAAATTTAAAAAAAAAACGTGTTAGCGATTCAAACGAATAATTTTTCAATTGTGATCGCCGTGAACATAGCCGACGAGCTATTCTAGACTAGAATTGTGGGCTAAAAACTTTGTGGGCTACAGCAGTGAACAATTTACCAGCAACCAATCGCAATGGAATCGAAGGACACGGATGCATTGGCGTTCCGCGCCAAACCGCCCTGTCCGGGAGATGAGATCGTAATCTCCGGTATTGCCGGCCGATTCCCCAACTCGAACAGTGTGAAGGAGTACGGATACAATCTGTTCAACAAGATCGACATGGTGGACGATCTGGAGACTCGCTGGCGGCACAGTAACGTTGAAATTCCACGCCGTATGGGCAAGGTGAACAATCTCGAGAAGTTTGATGCTACGTTCTTCGGTGTGCACTTTAAACAGGTAAGCAGTGCTTCACTCTGGCTCTTCAGATAAGCCGTTACTATCTCCGGATTATTTCGGGTTGATCCTCCAATTTGTTTTCCTCGATGCAGGCTCATACGATGGATCCGCAGTGTCGTATTCTCGTGGAGCATGCGTACGAAGCGGCCATCGATGCGGGCGTTAATCCCAAGTCTCTGCGCGGTTCCCGGACCGGTGTATTTGTTGGCGCTTGCTTTGCCGAGTCGGAAAAAACCTGGTTCTACGAGAAGATCTCGTCCGGTGGATTCGGTATTACGGGCTGTTCCCGTGCCATGATGGCTAACCGTATCTCGTACACGATGGGTCTGAATGGACCCTCGTTTCTGTTGGATACTGCCTGCAGCAGCTCGATGTACGCACTCGACTGTGCCTTCAATGCTATTCGAAACGGTGAGTGCGATGCAGCGATCGTCGGCGGTTCAAACTTGCTGCTGCATCCGTACGTAACGTTGCAGTTCGCTCGTCTCGGTGTGCTGGCGGCTGATGGGTACTGTCGTCCGTTCGATAAGGATGCTTCGGGATACACACGTTCCGAAGCCGTCTGTGTGATGTATCTGCAGAAGGCGAAAGATGCGAAGCGTGTGTACGCGAACGTTGTCTACTCAAAAACGAACTGCGATGGGTTTAAGGAGGAAGGTATTACCTATCCGTCCGGTGTGATGCAACGTAAGCTGCTGTCCGAGTTTTACAACGAGATCCAGCTCGATCCCTCAACGGTGGATTACGTGGAGGCGCATAGTACCGGTACAGTCGTCGGTGATCCGGAGGAATGTGCTGGGTTGGATAAGATTTTCTGCAGTGGCCGTAAGAAGCCGCTACCGGTGGGATCCGTCAAATCCAACATTGGTCACTCAGAATCTAGCTCGGGTATTTGTTCGGTCATCAAATGTATTCTGGCGCTGGAGACACGGCTCATCCCGCCGAACATTAACTTCCGTGAGATCCGCCGCGATATTCCATCGTTGGTGGAGGGCCGTTTGAAGGTGGTGGCCGAAACGTTGCCACTCGATGGACCACTGATCGCAGTGAACTCGTTCGGGTTCGGTGGTGCCAATGCACACGCATTGCTGTACGGTAACACCAAGGAGAAGGTTAACCATGGGCTTCCGACGGATAATCTGCCCCGATTGATCACGTGGTCGGGTCGTACGGAGGAGGCGATCGACGCAGTACTGACGGACATGAGCAACAGGCATCTGGACGCGGAATACGTTGCACTGTTGCACAACGTCCAGAGTGAATCCATCCCGGGCAATGTGTTCCGTGGGTATGGGCTGTACGCGAAGGACGGTACCGAAAATGCGATCTGCTTAGGGCGCGATACGCAGCACTACACCGGCTTGAAGCGACCGCTAGTTTGGGTGTTCAGCGGTATGGGCTCACAGTGGAGCGAAATGGGCACCTCACTGATGGAAATACCGATCTTCCGTCAGGCGATCGAACACTGCCATCGGGTGCTGGAAAAGCGTGGCCTTAATCTGATCGAAATTCTCACGTCCAAGAGCTGCAAGTACGACAACATTCTGCACTCGTTCGTGGGCATTGCCGCCGTTCAGATCGGTATCGTCGATGTGTTGCGATCGCTCGATCTCGAACCCGACTTTGTGATTGGACATTCGGTAGGCGAGCTCGGATGTGCTTACGCCGATCGGTGCTTCACTGCGGAGCAAATGATCCTGTCCGCATACTCCCGCGGTATGGCTAGTTTGGAAACGAAAACCGTGTTCGGTTCAATGGCAGCCGTCGGTCTCGGGTTCCGTAAAATACGTACAATGCTACCACCCGGTATTGAGGTAGCGTGTCACAACGGACCGGATTCGTGTACGATTTCGGGACCGAAAGAAAATGTCGAATCGTTCGTCGCGCAGCTAACCGAGAAGGGTATCTTTGCCAAGGAGGTCCCCTGTTCGAACATTCCCTATCACAGCAAGTACATTGCGGAGATGGGCCCGAGACTATTGGCCCGACTCAACGAAGTTATTCCCGAGCCAAAGAAACGATCGCCCAAGTGGTTGAGCTCGTCGGTGCCAAAAATTCGGTGGGATCAGACCGAAAGTCAGTTCTCGTCGGCACACTACCACACAAACAACCTACTCAGCCCGGTACTGTTCGAGGAAACGTCCGCACTGCTGCCGAACAATGCGCTAACGATCGAGATCGCTCCGCACGGTTTGTTGCAGGCTATCCTGAAAAAATCCATGCCAAATGCTATCCACATCGGGTTAACCAAGCGTGGCAACAAGGACAACGTACAGTATATGTTTAATGCGCTTGGAAAGTGAGTAAAGTTGCCCCAGTTTTACCGCCCTCGGAGAGTTATTTTTCTGATGAAACACTTCCATTTTCTTATTTCAGACTCTACATCAACGGGTTAGATATTCCGGCGGCCCGACTCTACCCAGCGGTGGAGTTCCCGGTTTCACGTGGTACACCGATGATTTCACACCTTATCCGATGGGATCATTCGGAAGATTGGTTTGTGACCAAGTTCGAAATGCAAAAGTCCACCAAGAGTGGTGAACGTCGGGTTAAGATTAAGCTGAACGATGAGGATTATAGCTACATCTCCGGCCACGTGATCGATGGACGTGTACTTTTTCCGGCAACGGCTTACCTGCACCTGGCCTGGGAAACGTTGGCAATGGTCAAGGGTCCCATGTACTTCGATCTGGAGGTAGAGTTTGAGGACGTAAAGTTCCTGCGCGCTACCTCCATTACGAAAGATCAGGAGATCGAGTTTACGGTGATGCTACAGCCAGGTACGGGCCGGTTCGAAATTACCGAAGGTACGGCAGCCGTCGTAACCGGGTATGTGCGACACGTAGAAAATATAACGCTGTCCGAAATTCCGGACCCGCCAGCAAACGATATGCCCGTGTTGGCAACGAGAGATTTCTACAAGGAGTTGCGCTTGCGAGGATACCATTATAGTGGCGCGTTCCGGTCGGTGCTCGAGGCACGATCGGACAGTGCTGTCGGAAAGATTAACTGGGAGCTTAACTGGGTATCTTTCCTCGATTGTTTGCTGCAGTGTTGCATTATCGGTAAGGATACGCGCACCCTGATGATTCCGACGTGCATCGAACGAATGCGGATCGATCCGCGCATGCATCTGGCGATCGCAAACACGATGGAGGAAGGTAGTCAGGTGTTTGAGTTCAAGAACTCGCGCGTGCTCAACACAATACGTTGCGGTGGTATCGAGATCGTCGGACTGCAGGCTAGCACGGTTGCGCGCCGTAAGCCACCGGGTATTCCGGTGCTGGAGTCCTACCAGTTCGTCTCCCATCTACCCGCACCGACACTCTCGAAGGCCGACGCCATTCGTGTATGTGTGCAGCTCGCGCTGGAAAACATTCCTGTGCCGAAGGTAAAGGTGGTCGAAGTGGACTTTGGCGAGAGCGTTCCAATTACACCCCTGTTTGCCGATGCTCTGGGCGATTTACCGCTCGTAACGGCGGACTTGATGTTCCTGAGCAAACAGCAGCTATCTTTGGGTGGTGTACACGTCGAGGACGGAAAACTGTCCACGCAAACCAACTCCCTGTTCCTCATTTCGACCAACTGTCTTGGGCGGCCAGAATTTGTAGAGGAGTCGGTCGGCAGCTTGCACGAGAGTGGTTACGTGTTGAGTCGAGAGGCAGCCAACTTGGTTGTGGATAGCATTGTACCACCGGCTGGATTCCAGCTGCTAGCCGTCTTCCCCGTTCCTGAGCACGAAACACTTGTCCTCCTGCAGCGCATCAAGCGCAAGTTCATGGCCGTACCAACGATTGTGCGAATTCCGCCGATGGACGAGCAATACGAGTGGATCGCGACGCTAAAAGAAGCGATCAAATCGGGCCCGGTGATTGCCGTTTCGCAGGGTGATGTCCATTCTGGCATCGTGGGACTGATCAACTGTATTCGCAAGGAACCGGACGGTGGTATGGTGAGCTGTGTGTTTGTGGACGATCCGAACGCACCGCCGTTCGATTTGGACAATTCTGTGTTCAAGAGCCAGCTCAAGCTTGGACTTGCCATCAACGTGTATCGCAAGGGATGCTGGGGAAGCTTCCGGCATCTGCAACTTATTCAAGAAATTGAATCAAAACCGCGACGCAACCATTGCTATGCTAACGCACTCGTCAAAGGTGATCTGTCCTCGATGACTTGGCTCAGTGGACCGTTCAATCACGGTCGTCCGAAGGGCGAGCTGGTGAAGGTAATGTACAGTTCGCTCAACTTCCGCGACGTTATGTTTGCCACCGGAAAGCTTTCGTCTGACTTTGCGAATCTGTCGCGTGTGGAGCAGCAGTGCGAGTTGGGCTTTGAGTACTCCGGTATCGGAGAATCGGGACGCCGGATCATGGGCATGGTAACAACCGGTGCAATGGCTACACATGTGGCGTGCGATGACACACTTACATGGACCGTACCGGAAAAGTGGACACTCGAAGAAGCCGCTACTGTACCGGTCGTGTA
The DNA here is from genome assembly GCF_943734695.1 of Anopheles maculipalpis. Taxonomy (NCBI): domain Eukaryota; kingdom Metazoa; phylum Arthropoda; class Insecta; order Diptera; family Culicidae; genus Anopheles; species Anopheles maculipalpis. The sequence continues at coordinate 43,444,100 of NC_064871.1, read as the reverse complement.
CGTCACGGTGTACTGTGCCCTGTTCATTAACGCACACATTCAAAAGGGTCAATCAATTCTGATTCACGCTGGTAGTGGTGGCATTGGTTTGGCGGCTATCCGTGTCTGTCTCGCCTATGGACTGGAAGTGTTCACCACCGTCGGTACGGATGCGAAGAGGGAATTTCTACTCCAAACATTCCCCCAGCTTAAGGCGGATAACATCGGTAACTCTCGCGATACGTCGTTCGAGCGGATGATTATGCTGCGTACGAACGGCCAGGGTGTGGACTACGTGCTGAACTCGCTGGCGGACGATAAACTACAGGCATCGGTTCGCTGTCTCGGCAAGTACGGTAAATTCTTGGAGATTGGCAAGTACGACATGGCGAACGATTCGAAGCTAGGTTTGAACCGTTTCCTGCGGGCGCTTTCCTTCACGGCTGTGTTGGTGGACTTTTTGTTTACGGCACCGCAGGAGGAGAAGATGGTAAGCTGTCGTGTAATGGGATGGTATGAAGATCAAGGGTCAACCGTAACGTTGATCCGTTCTTGTTTTCCATTTCTCAACAGGTTCTCCGCAATATGCTCGACAAGGACATTAAGAGTGGCGTGATCGTTCCACTGAAGACAAACGTATTTGCTGCCGGTGACATTGAGCAAGCGTTCCGATACTTGGCCAGTGGTAAGCACGTGGGCAAGGTGTTGCTGAAGGTGCGCGAGTCACCAAGCGATGAGGATTCGCTTCCGATTAGCTATCTGCCGCGAGTCTACTGCAATCCCGATCGATCGTACCTGATCGCCGGAGGACTGGGAGGATTCGGACTCGAACTGGCCGATTGGTTGGTGCTTCGCGGATGTCGCAAAGTGTTGATCAGCTCCAGTCGTGGCCTTTCCAAGCCTTACCAGCTCTATCGCATTAAGTAAATTGACGGATAACCTTTGAAGTTGAAGTGGGAACTTAACGGATATCTTCTATCTTGCCTCTTCACAGGATCTGGGAAACATACGGTGTGAAGGTAGTGATTAGCACAGACGATATTGCGACACGCGCCGGTTGCGAGGCATTAATCAACACCGCCAACAAACTCGGACCGGTAGGCGGTATCTTTAATCTGGCTGTTCAGCTTCGAGATGGCATCTTTGAGAACCAGTCCGTGGAACGGTTCCGTGAGTGTATGGCCCCGAAAGCCATCGCTACGCAGTATCTTGACGAAGTGAGCCGTAGAGCCTGTCCCCAGTTGGAGTATTTCGTCATATTCTCCAGCGTGTCTTGCGGACGAGGCAATGCCGGTCAGAGTAACTACGGCATGGCTAACTCGGTGATGGAGCGCATCATCGAGCGTCGCTGGGCCGACGGATTGCCCGCGAAGGCCGTACAGTGGGGTGCCGTGGGAGAGGTAGGCCTCGTTGCCGATATGCAGGAAGACAAGCTGGACATGGAAATCGGTGGAACGCTGCAGCAACGTATCAGCTCCTGTCTGCAGGAGCTGGATCCACTCCTAACGACACCGGAACCGATCGTAGCCAGCATGGTTGTGGCGGAAAAGCGTGTCCGCACCAGTGGCAAGGAGAACATTATCGAGTCAGTGATGAACATTATGAGCATTCGTGACATCAAATCGATCTCGATGGACACGACCCTGTCGGAGCTCGGTATGGATTCGTTGATGGCGGTCGAAATTAAACAGACGCTTGAGCGCGAGTACGAACTGTTCCTGACCCCGCAGGATCTGCGCTCGCTCACCTTCATGAAGCTACAGGAGCTGACGGAAGCGAAGGCTGCCGCGGATGAGAACGTGAAACTGAAGCTTGCCAACGAAAAGACACCAACCGGTGTGGCGATGCTGCTCCGCAATCTGGGCGACGAGTTCAACAGCCAGCACACGATCCTGCGCCTCCAGTCGGAGAACGATTCCAAGAAGTACAACGCGTGTGTTTTGTTCACGCCGGGTATTGAGGGTGTTGCCGGTAACGCGTGGCACAACATTGCCGCCCAGCTTACGTTACCCACCTTCATCACCCAGCTGACACACACAATCGACATGACGACGGTGGAGGAAATCGGTCGCTTCCTGGCGCCGGAGCTGATCGAGAACGTGTTCAAGGGTACTGAGCACTTCTACCTGGTCGGTTACTCGTTCGGTGCGTTCATCACCCTCGAGCTGGCTCGTATTCTCGAGGAGACGGGCATGCGTGGTCAGATCTTGCTCATCGACGGTGCTCCCAAGTTCCTGCGTAAGCTCGCCATCGACCAGATGACGGAGAACTACACTGACGACAGCATACAGGTGGTGCTTACATCCGGCATCGTGAACACAATCTTCCCGGAGGAGAACACCGACGTACTGCCGCTGCTTGCGTCCTGCACCACGTTCGACGAACGCATCGACAAGCTGCTCGAATTGTCCAAGGATCAGAACCTTTACTCCGAAGCGTACCTGCGCATGATGCCAAAGGCCCTGTTCAATCGCATCAAGATCGCGCTGGAAACGGATATCGACAATCCGAAACCGGTACAGTCGCCCATTCTGCTGGTACGCCCAACCGAAGTGTCGGTGGTGGACATTGAGGAGGACTATGATCTGTCCCGGTACACGGACGGCACGGTGAGTCTGAAATTCGTCGAGGGCAACCACATCACCATGCTGGACAACCCGAAGCTCGTACAAATCATTGCCGATTCCGATCCAGTGCTCGAGTCCGATCGCTGCTTCCAGAAGTACCTGCAGAGCAACTCCGTTGCGGAGTAAGGGCCAGCAGACCATTTGTGGATGCGAGTGTGTGTGTGTGTGGGTGCCACCCGCTCTTTTGGCACGTACAAGCTAGATTAAGGGAAGCTGGGGAAGCCATTTTGAAGGATTACGAACACACTACGACGGTTCAATGGCGAGGTGAACTGTTCTTTGCTTTCGCGAGGGTCAATATTGGAGGGTTTACATTTGCGTTTTTATGTTCAAATTTAGTGCAAAAATCAATAGTTAGGGGATCCCAAAACCGACAAACATTATCTCAATACATACAATTAGAAATATTGCCTTGAAACTCATTCAATATCCCTAATGATCTGATAATCTAATTTAGGCGAAAGAAATGTGTTTTCAGTTCATATACCGGCGGAGTTAATGATGATCTACAAAAAGGTTTTGGAGGTATTCCTAGGCAAGCAAAATCGAATGATTTCGCGATGTCTTATTGGGTAGGTGGTGCCACATACAATGTAAGTTGAGACAACTTCAACCATGGAGGTACCAGAATTTTTCAGTTTGAGAGGTGTATCGGGGCATCGTACTGAGGGCTTCTTCGCCATTACAGCTCAATTCTCGAGGTACCGAAGTGGTTTAATTTTAAGCAGCCACTATGCTACCGTAATGGGGAAATCCCAGCATTCATATTCGGTGAGCAGTTGCCATCCCTTTGGCTAAATATCTGCCGGCATCCAAAGATTGGACTTATCGGCCTGGGTTTACTTATTTTTCGTAACACTACGACTAAGTAGCTAAATCGTGTATTTTCAAATACTTACTGTTTGTTGTTCAGCCACTTATTTCACAAAATCACTTACTCTTGCTTTAGTTGAAATTGCACGATCGCTAATCGCGGTCTGTTGCAATATTCAATTGATATTGATTTTCTGCACTACAATTATGAACGATCGCACACCATCGTCTACTACACACACGGTACTGGCGAAACAACAAATGGTGTGGGGTAAAGCTGTGTAATATGTAATTTTCCGTGCCACAATACACAAAAGGTGTTATTTAAATTGAGTAGGTTCTGAATAAATAAAGAATAAAACAAGGCACTTTTGCCGTTTTGCCGGGAGTTTTCCTTAAAAATGTTGACCGAACCCGATCGACAAAGGTAAGCACCACCCCTGCCTATTTATGTTCTAGCACTGTCATTTTTTGCTTGTCAAACCACTTTGCAGTGGATCAGCAGATGCACGTGTAAACAGAATTGTTTATTTCCCAAGAACAAAATTCCCCAGTTACAAAGTGCAGTGTATGTGCTGTGAATAACCTAAAATCAGGTGCCATAGAAAACTTGTAGAAATGTCGAAAAAGAACGCTTTTTTCTATTTTATGTTGGAGTATAAGGGCCTCGAAGAGGCTAAAGGACGAAGATTTAAAAATCTTAGTGAAGTGACTCCTTTAGCCGGCGATATTTGGCAGGTACGACGGGAACGGGTGTCGGAGTTGTTGTTTTTTTTTTTTTGGTTAGCTATTTTAATTCCAGCTGTGCTGAACCATGAATATCTTTTCCTTTATCATCGTAGAAAATGGACGCTGCCAAACGCGAACGATACATTCTGATGGCAAACCCGGCCAAAAATGCAAAAGTACAGCCAGAAGCAGCAACGGTACCGGAGGCTGCACAAGCAAAATGCGTAACAAAAGAGCTTCTTCAGGAACGGTTGAAAAGGGTTGTTTCTGTAAATGGTAATGGAACTAACTTTATTTTTATCGCCGTAATCTACTTCGCTAACTCGTGGTATGCATTTACAGAACTAGTCAAGGAAAACTTTTACCTGATTTCGATTGGATACTTTTGCCGTACGATCGATGATGTTTACATTCCGGCTGAGATAGGTGTAATCAAGTATAGTCTCAAGTATGGCGTACAAGAGCGATTTCACATGCTCATAGATCACGAGAAGCTACCGACCGGTATGGCATACGAAGCGCTGCATCACTCCAATGGTACCCATGCCCTGCCACTTCCACCGCACGGATTAGGTGTAAAGGATTACAATGAAATAGCTTCGAAATTGTTAGACTTTCTCCAAGCGGAAGATGAAATTCCGATGCTGTTCACGGCTGCGAAGGAAGCATCAGCAATGAACGGTATGCTTCTGAACATCCTAGGTGAACATATACAAAACAGGGCACTGCACATTTGCTCTGTAGCGGAATTGTACATGCAGCTGCAACATGCCTCGGCGCGGTGCAACCAAAGCAGAACGGCCTTTAAGACAGTGCATATCGCGCAGAAACTGCTGGATGATGATGTTTATAGCTATACAGAAGGCATCAGCTGCGATTATCACGAATATCATAGCTTGCTAACGCACTGCGTCCTGTCCCAGTGCATCCGTTGGGCGTATAGCATTTCACGTGACTGTTGTGCGGACATGGGCATTGAATTGATTCCAGGCTTCCATATGCCGGGACGGAAAGACTTGGAACATCATTTCGATGAGATTAGCGGGACCATTTCCGACGATCATGCGTCTAGTGACAATGAGCATTTGAACGATTGTAACGTTTCGTTCGTGTCGTATGGAACCAGTATAACTTCTTTACCGCTAGAACCAGGTACGATCGAAGATTTACCCATTAACATTAAGCCAGATAGGGCAGAAAACAACAAGCAGGAAGTCCCTTCTGGCCAGGTGCACGTGTCAGAGCACCGGAATAATCTGCAAAGCGAATCAATCGTGCAGAACATGGGTCTATTGAATCTGAAGGAGTCAGATACGCCAGGTTATCGTTTGACTGCTCGTGGTAAAGCTTTAATTTATGGTGACGAGGACGCTTTTTCGGTTGGATTTAAAAGCTGTTCAGAGTTAATGCACTGTCCAAAGTGTTTTCATAAATTCAAGATAGTTAACAAAGAATAAGATAAGAATCCTCGTTTTCATATCTAGTATATTGCGAACTCATACCGTGATGTGTCTTAACAACGACGATAATTTCAAAATGTAATGCATTGCTAAATAAACTCCACTAGATTCAAATGAAAAGGATGAAGTTAGTTGTTACGTACGTAGCGGTCGGTATGAAGCAGATCAGAATTATTGTAACTTATCGCATGGAATCGTCGTCGTTGGTCAAAATAAACATATGAATTTGAAAACGACCCGACGCACGAAACATTCGATAAGATTATTTTGACAAGGAAAAACATGGAATAGAAATACGCGGTAAGAAATAGGACCAAAATAAACACTAACGCTAGCCGAAGAGCGATTTTACAATCTGCAGTGCAATAAAAGGGACCCAAGTAAATCGGAGAAACTGCAAGCGGACCAACGCAAAGCGAGAACACGCGCAATCGAACAAAAAGGACGTTGCACGGAACTAAAATAGGACCTCCCACGAAATAAGTAAACACTTACAGTTTGGGAACATAAACAAAACAACGTTCTAGATACGAAATAGGCCCGTAAATGAAGTCCATGCTGAGATTACATAAAAAAGGTTCTATCTCTCTCGTATGTTCTATTCCATTCTAGCATCAATCATGCGTTACTAGAATAGAGAAATTTCACTTCCGCTGCATAACTCCCGATGTACCGAGGAGAACTAGCGGGAAGTTCTGAAAATCTTAATTCGGTAACACTTTTGGTAGGAAGTCTATTCTGGTTGAACTTAGGAACAAGCAGGCCAAACCTTCGCGTGGCCTGGCCTGGTTCCGTCGCTAACAATAGTGTTTAAGAATAAATTATTAATGAATGATATTTGCAATGAAATACCAAAACGAATCTACTTTATGTTGTATTTAGTATTTTAATATCTATTCAAAACCTTTTTTGTGATTTTGTTTCAATGTTTAGTTCCTCTTTATCTATGGTTAGGACATCAATCTTCTGAAAAGCTTTCGAAAAGATGCATTGATCAGCTGCCATGCTTCTTTATTGAAGTAGAATCGTGGGACTAAGGCAGATGATAAAAAAGGATGCTTTTTAAATTGATTTTCAACCAATTCCGATCTATCTAGTGCACAATTTCGGCAATTGAATTCAACTGATTTGTTCAAGCTAAATTTAAAGGATCGCATTCAATTTTCTTCCACACGATTATTTTCGATGAATCAAAAAGTCGACGAAAATAATCTGTGATAACTGGGCCACAGCTTATCCACCACCAGGAGTGCCACAGCTTTCTTATGCAACTGTCATCGCGGAACCACACAAAAAAAACAACAAACCAAAACACATTGTGATTTGTCGTGAAAAAACGGAGAACAAAAGTTACTTAAACGGTGTTATTAGTAGAGATTTTTTTCACACAATGATGTTATTTAGTGTTACCCGCTCGTTCCTTCGCGGAGCGCAACGAATAGACGTCCATCGGAACCGGGATGTGCACCGTTGGGTAGCACCGACGTTGCGTGAACTTCGTCGGCGCCGCGAAAAAATGGGCCCAGAAGCCATAATGCCTCGTTCCTCCCACTCCGACTGGAACTACAGTGCAGAAATATTCGCATTCGGCAAACGGCTACAGGAATCGTTTGATCCAAACGTCCTACAGCAAGCTTTCACACACCAATCGTTCATCGAGCAGGAAACACGCAAACAGGCAGCGGTCGGTATCGAGCAGCCGGTACTCGGTGTCAACGACAACCGGGAGCTGATTGCGCAAGGCGAACGTTTGATCGTGGATTATGTAGAAGCCTTCCTGCTGACAGCGCTGCCACGCTTACCACGACAATTCATCTCTACCGTGCGGGAAGCCCTCACCGACGAGTCACAGTTGGCGCACGTATCTTTCCATATAGGCACGAAAGACATCATTATGGCGGCCGAATTTCCCATCGGTGAAGCTTTACTAGCATCGACACTGAAAGCGATCGTGGCCGCACTACAACGTTCGTCGGGCGATGAACGGTGTTTTCTGTTCGTGCGTGACTTAATCTGCGGTCAGCTAAATCAGCGCGATCTGTACGAGTATTTGGACATTGTGGATCCACTTCGCACGTTGAAGGAATATTGCAACGAGCGAGGACTGACCGAACCTGAACCACGGCTTATCGGTAGCGTAGGGAAAAATACGCTGCTGGCGGCTTACAACGTTGGCATTTACAGTGATCGAAAGCTACTGGGTACGGGGTACGGTGAAGATCAAACAGTTGCCATCCAAGCAGCAGCAAACGATTGTCTACGCCAGCTGTTTGGTACCGAGATTCACATGAAGCCGGTGGATTTCAGGCTAACGTTAAAAGATTGCGCACGCCATGTTCCTCAACAGCGCACCAGCGGTAAGGTTGGAAGTAGGCAGTAAAGCCGTTACATCATTTTTTCCCCTGTTGTGTCGCGTTGCTTGAGTGATCAGTGGAATGGATAGGTTTTATTGTATAAAAAAATAAACACCGGAAACAAAACAAATAAATTAGTGCTAATAACTCCGATACCATACCATCCAGCGGAAAGTTCGGAAGTACACGGTATATTCAGTAGTTCAGTCAGTCCATTTGTCACAGGGTCATGCAGATACTTTTGCTCCCGTACCCGTTCCACCTCCAGTATCCGACAGCAACCGACCGTCCTTATCCTTTAAACGAACGCGACCATTCGAGTATCGCGATTCCTGACTACCATCGGGATAAACGAACTTGATCGTTCCGTCCGGATAAATGCGCCGTTTGTGCGCCTTGGTGTGTATCTCAACCTGTCCGTTCGGCAGATTTATCTCCTTATCATCATTTTTGCGAATAATTACCGTCGTTCCGTCCGGATACTTCCACTCTTCCGCTATGTCCGCACTATTTGGGTTCGTGGTGCGTATGGAACCGTTTGGAAAGTGTACCTCTGTCGATCCATCCTTAAACCGATGTTCCGTTTGACCACTAGAAGAAAGAAAAAGTACGTGTTCACTCTACCAGCGATTCTACTAACTACAACAAAAACTTATAAAACTTACTCAGGAAATTCCAATATTTCCAACCCATCCAGATAGGTCGTGTGCCAAGTGTTGGTCTCGAAGTAGTAGTACTTTGTGGTACCCTCGGCCATATTCGTTTCCTTGATGTCCTTGTTAAAGTACAGCATTCGGATGATAAACCCGTCCGCTGATATCTTCTTCAGATTCCCGTTCGGATACCAAATATCCCGACTTCCGTCTGCATTCACTATTTCCCGCTTCATGCTCTTGATCAGTTCGGCCGCTTCCGGTGTACGATCGAGTAAGTCGCACTGGGCCGTTGGATTCTCTTTGCGCACCAATCCTTGTCTTGGCTGTGCGGATATATCCGTGTTTAGGTTTACCGCGTTAAAGAGCGTTTTGCGCACGGTTGGATTTGGCGGGAAATACGCGGAAGGCGCAGAACTTGAATTTTCACCAAAAGCGCCATCACCGTCGTCGTCATCGCTTTCGTCTTCGCTATTCCTTTTTTCCACGGCGTGAACGCTGGTATCCTCATCACTCGTCCCATTCAGTGGATAAACCCCATTTTCATTATACTCATCCGTTTCCGAGCTCAAAATATCCTCCTGTGTCGGTAAGGATTTGCCCCGGACTGCGGGTTTGCTGTTGCGTACCGGCTGATGGCTTGTTACTTTCACCTTTGTCACCTGCATTTGAGGAGCTTTCCTTCCTTCTTTTGTCGCCTGTACCGGTTGCGTCTTAGGTCGATTAATCGTTTGTACACCTTTTCTAGCTTTATCAACCGAAGGACCCAATTTTGCGTCCTTCTGTGCTTGCTGTTCAACCAGTTCAGCTCCACCAGCGGCAAGTTTCGCAATGTTGCGATTGATTTCGACCAACATTCGGCTATTGTTTTGGCGCTTCAACCGCGTGTTTTCCGTCTCCAGTCGTCGGTTATCCTTTTTCGCCACCTCGAGCTCAAGCCGTACTTCTTGAAGTTCTTTTTCGACGGTTTTTAACTGTGACCTAAACCGTGCTAATGACGCACTGTGCTTCGCTTCCCGCTCCTTTTGCTGTTTGCGCAGTTCGATCAGCTCTTCGGTAAGCCGCAAAATTTCCTCTTTGTCCTTTTTGTTAGGTTTCTGTGCTTCGCGGAGAGCTTGTTTGCGTTCCGTTTCGATCTTCATACGTTCGTCGTGGAAGTAAACTTCCATCTTGATGCGTTCGTCATTGATACGTTCTTCCATCTCTTCCCGATCCTGCTGCAGTTTTAGCCGGTCCAGTTCGTGCTCCTGTTTGGCTTGGATCAGTTCCGCATTTTCACGCCGATAGTTATCTATTTCGCGCTCCAGTTCGTTTAGTCTTTCTTTTAGCAGCTCACTTTTTGCAAGTATATCACTACGAAGTGTGTCGTCTCCAATTAGCATGGCCACCGGTGTGTCTTCGGCTTCCGATCGTCCGTTAGTGCTGTCAGCAGTAGCATCTTCATCGTCGCTTCTTTCGCTGGGCTGATCTGTTTGTTCGAGCGATTGAAGGTTTGAAATGATTTTATCATTCGGTGTCGACATTTTGCTCGAAGCTATTTGCTGCATACGGTGATAGGTCTCGTGATCGGTACCGTCCGATTCCGACTCATTTCCACTCGATTTAGACTGGTCGTCATTGTCAACAAAATGTACGTGTGCGTGGTTCTCATCCTCGTCAGCGTCACTCTCATCAGAATCATGATCATTTAGAATGCCTCTCGTTGGCGGTGGTGGTACTAGAACTCGGTCCTTCAAAGCTACCTCTTCCTGGCGTACTAAAGGATCGCTTTCCAACTGATACTTGAAAGTGTCGTCAGTGTCGTCGTTTGCTGTCGTCGTACTATCCTCGTTTACCGTCGAATCGTTTCCTGCGATAAATCGTAGAATACTGCTCGAGTCGGGATTGAAATTCTTACCAACTACCTTCTGTTCAAGAAGCTCGAAAAAGTTCAATTCTTGTTGTTCTTTCGATGCTTTCGAGGGAATCGGAGGTTCGAGTCTTTGCTTCCACGGGACATCCGGTTTCGCAGGCGGTTTTTGCTTTACGCTTTCAACGTCTTTAATTTTAGAACGTTTTACAATGTTAGCAAAACAAATCTGATCATCACCGTTATCCGTAGCAATGGCATCGTTCGCATCCGTGGTGCTGGTCATTGGAAGCGATCCTCCGATACGCCGTCCAGTTTCCAGCTTCTTATCCAACACTCGATTGACGTCCAACACAATACCGTGGTCACTTTTGGTGCGTCCCCTGTTTTCGTTCAATTTTCCGTCACGCTTTCCGCCCATCTTTTCCGATTTGCTACTCGTTGCGCCACCGTCGCTTTGCTTCTGCTGCTTGATTCCACTTTTGCGATTGTTTCGTTCTCTGTTGTGGTTAGCAAATTTGTATTTAGGTAAATTTTCTAGTTTGAATTTATCTGGATCTACTTTAAACCTGGCACGCAATCCTTCGCCACGTTTCAAAAAACGCTTTTTCGGGACTTTCCTAGCTCTTTGTAGGGCTTCTTGGTCCTGCTCGGCTGTTGGCGGTTGCTCAGTGTCCGAGTCAAGCATGGCAGGTGCATCATTTTTCACGGACCTTTCCTGCAGACGTTCAGCGGCCAGTTGAGCTTGCAAATTTGTCTCTTCATACTCCGGCTCACTATCGCTGTCCCCGAACGATTCCTCACGGCCCTCCTCAATCGAATGCTGGCTCAAGCCCAACACTGCATACATTTTCCGTTGTTCGCGTTCCAGCAGCTGTTGCTGGGCGAGATGCTTTTCCAGCAGGACGCGCTGTTGCTCCTCCTGCCAGTGTTTTAGCTGCTCCAGCCGCATGAGAATGCTACGCGGCGAGTCCGTCATTGTGGATAAGGCACAACAGTTTCCACTCCAATAATAAGCCAGCCAGCGGAAACATGAAAACAACACTCGTAATAGAACTTTGCTTCCTATATTGCACAGAGGAATGTTAACAAATACGCGGTTGAAATTCTAGGCAACAGCAAACTACAAAAACGTCAGTTGCCATGGGAGTGCGCCAAACTGTTGCAAGGTAAACATCGTGTTTTGAAATTAAAATGCATTTTGACGTAAGCTTGAAGCTTGAGCTTGAGATTTTGTATAAAACGCCTGCTTCATTACTTCAAATGTACCGAAACGTGTGTCGCAGCTGAGTTGTCCACCTGGTACAAAAATGTAAACATTTTCCAGCCAGGCACATTTTGTTCATAGTAAAGGCAAATCAACTGCTGCAGCACAAGTCAACTCTTACTTGCAAATGCGCATTGGTAGAACAAAAATTTCTACTCAAAATATTTACCTCCGATGGACGTCAGAGCACAAAAAAACAACACAACGAAAAAAGCAAAAGAAAAATCCATACTTTTCTGCGTGCTGCGAGCTGTTTTTCAATTTTTCCTGTGATTTCCCTGTACAAAACATTCAAGTAACCCGCTTTCGTACTTTCGGGAACATTCCAGAACGTGCGTGCAAGTTCAACAGGAAAACAGAAAAAAGCAGCAGCGTCGCTGGGTCCGCAGCAGCGAGATGGCATCCCATTCTAGTTTCTACCAGGGGACCAAGCGGATCTCTCCATTGAAGATCAGGTTCGCAGCAGTGTAGTAACAATTACTGTTTCAATTTGGTGTATTCTTAACGTTTTCCTTGTGGGTGTGCAATGCTTTTCAGAAATCCTAGCATACTGCCGTCACAGATCATGCCGTCGCCTACGGGTGCGCCGTTCAATTTTGCCGAAATGCCCTGGTCGTACGGGGTAAAGCCGGGACAGGTGATGGAGTTTAATGCAGTGATCAGACCCAGTCCCATCACTGGACCTCCTTCACCGGTACCATCGACAATGCCTCCCGGCAGCAGTCCACCATCCTTCGGACTTTCCACTGTTTCATCGCAGTCCTTTCTGCCGGAATTTCGAAAACGAAAGCCCGATCCCGACGTTATACCAGTGTAAGTACCAAAGTGTAGCATCTCCTTTCGGCAATGAAATTGTTACTTACCATCCGTTTCATTTCTAGGCCATCGAAACAGTTTCTTACGGAGGAAGCCATGTCATCACATTTGAACAATTTACACCTTTCCTCGGAATACACCGCACACGACATCCGAACGCATACGTCCGCACCGGAATCGCCCGCTCAAAGTTCCACGCTGGAAGAGGACATGCTTCTGGGGGACAGCAACAGCGTGTCGGGTAATACCCAATCGACGTACCATGTATTTATGTCCCCGCAAGAGCTCGAGGAACGCCTCAAGAAAGCACAACGAATCGCGATTTGCGAAGAGGTGCGACGATTGGACAGTCGGGCCGAAATATTACCCCAGACGCTACTGGAACGTATTGAAAAACCGTGCACCGCATTGATGATTTGGCAGCCGCCCCAGGAACGTATCCAGTCTCTGTTCACGAAAGTATCCGAACAGCTGGAGGAACGGGAACGAAAGGACCGACTAGCGTCCAAGAACAGTAGTAATAATAGTAATATCAGCAGCAGCAGCAGCAGCAACAACAACAACAACAATGAAATAATGATTGATTCAATGGCCATCAGCGACGAACCACTGCCCGATCTGCCGGATTACGATGAGGATCTCGACTTTGAACAGGATGCTGCTAGTGTATCGGATTGGCAGCGACCATCCGCACCCGATGCACCCGATCCAGCAACGATGGATATTGAAATGTAGTTTTTGTAAGATTGCGTGAGCTGGTGTGACAACAAGGATTATCTGTACAGTGTTGGAGGGTCGCTGATCAGTGATCGTGATTTTTGAAGTAATAGTATGTAAAGGATAAATAAGCGGTTTCGTACTCTTTGTAACGTCCCCATGTCGTTAGATAAGTGTGGAAAATAAATTTTGCAGCCAAAAAAGTATTTCGTTGAATTATTTCTTATTTGTTGGCAAAAGAGATGTTTTAGAAGTAGTTTCATCCGACTTTTTACAACAAAGTTAAATATTTTCAGGTGTTTCCAGTTTCTTCGTGCCGCGTATAAAATTCTTTTGAAAACACAATCTCCGACACCGCCTTTGATCGAAAGTGCAATTTCCAATCATTTTTCCAGCATTGAAAATGGTACGCGAGATAAAACGAGAGGGAGCATACAATTTGCAAGAGAGAAAAATGTACCCTCAAAAGAGAACGCATTCGATTTGTCGCTCTCAGTTGGATACGGTGTGTATTCGGGTGCGGACGTGTACGGTAGCTGTACGCCGTGACGACACGATTTTGACGACATTTCTGCAAAATTGTTCCCCGTTTGCAGAGCGCAAGCAGTTCCCGGCCATTTAACCGCATCTAGGAATGCGTGCGCCGTGATGGAGTGATTACGAACAACGGTGTTGACCTGGTGCAGAGTGAAAATAGTGCCAAAAGGTAAAAGCGTCAAATTGAACAAAGGGAAAACGTAATTAGTTTTATTATTTATCACGCGGGTAGAAGGCATACATACGCACACATACACCAACGAGCGTACAGTGTGAGTGTGTATGTGTTGCAAAAAGTGCGTGAATGGTGGATGTGGGTAGGGTGTATCACCGAAAAAACAGGCAATGGGCAGCCTGAAAATGGCCAGCAAGCGACGGCAGAATAGTTGAAACGATGTGCGCGGCGGCGTGTTCTAGAATGGTGGGGGGCGTGTTAGTGCTGAAACGGCGCCAGTAGAAGTGGTCGTGTGTGGCGCGGGCGCCGCTCTGTACCTTCCCTACACGAACACAAAGCGGTCCGCGCGTTGTTCAAATGGTGTAAAAAGTGAATGTATGTATCTCTCGCTCGCTCGCGCGTGCACGAACACCCGCAAACACCACCGTGCATGCCTTTTTCATCATGCAGAGGAAATCGCGGGTTTCTGGGAACGAATACATGTGTGTGAAGCAAAACCGAACGCGACCGAACGAGCAGCGCACAGTGGGAAAGCAGCGTTGAGCAAAATGCAGCAATAAACAAGTTGTTTGACAAAATTCTTCTCAGTGCAAGTTACCGTAAACCGTAAAAAATCATAGAAAACGGTTTTTTCTATTCACAACCAGCAAAACCCAGCCCAAGCCCGCGTAAGGTGGTCAGTCATGTGTGTGTAGTGTTGTGTTGCCAATCGGTGGATCACGCCGTTTTTCCATTGTGCGCGCGGTTCGTGGCATCGTCGCTGATGACGTCATCTTCGACGGTATCCGAACGCACCGACGAAACTGCTGACTTTTTGAAGCGCAGCAGCTCGAGGTCTTCCCGGTTGAATTGGTTCCGTTCAGTACGGGCGTGTGCGTGCCAGCTCAAAGGTGACGGCGACGATTCGCTTCGGACGTGCGATCTGCTCCGTGCGCGGTTTCAGCAGCAAAACCAGCCGCCGCCATTATACATCGCCCGAGTGTGGTGAGTCTCGTCTCGATACAGAACCGTACGCGTGTGTTTTAAGTGGCGAGTGAATGCGTTTTGCCCGTTTCGCTTAGACAAGTGGTGTTGTCACCAGTGGATCTTGCACCCCGCACAACCCATATCCTCCCCCGTTCAGTAATATCTCACACCAGCCACACATGGACCTGGTGGATTCCGACCCACCACTACTTTATCTCGTCGGCGGTGTGGTTTGTGGCCTTCACCACACACTTCTGAACGCGCTGTGCTGGATTTTTTAATGCTGTCGATGTTTTTCTTCGGACATTTTCAACCTGTGCGCCACCCCGCCTAGCTCTGGTGCTATGCCTGGTGCTAATTGTCCAAAGTGAGGCTCCGCGCGCGTGTTTGCATGTGTGTGTACGTAAGTGATTGGGAGGAAAATAGAAGAGCGTATTTGGTGTTATTTTCCCGCCGCTGTCCATACACCTTCTTAGTAGGCGCGGGTTGCTTTCTTCTACTTGTTCGTTATCGCCAACCACACATCCTTTCCTTCTTCCATCTGCTGTCAATTGGCGGGTCATAATTAGGCGAACAACAAGGGAACGAATAAAAAAAAGCACACACCACACAAAACGCAGCCGCATCATCATCATCATCATCAACCGTGACAAGTGAATCGAGCAAAAGACTGAGAGGAAGTCGGAGTAAAAAGAGCAAGAGTAGTGAGTTAGGAAGAAGCGCCTGTAGAAGAAACGAGAGAAAGAGAGCGAGAGATCGGACAGCTCTCTCGAGGGGAGGAAACGTGTGTCTCTGTGTACGTGTGCGTGCGTGCGTGTGTTTTTTTGGTTTAATTTACACAAGGGAAGCAAAGAAGAAAGTGTCAAGGGTGCAGTTTATTGGAATGCGTTTATGATTCGAGTCCTGCCGCGTTCGCGTTTAGTATCTCGCCTACTCTGTATCGGTTTTGTTCCCTGTCTCACTCTCACACGTTCTTTTTGGGGATCTTTTTCTCTTTCTCTAGGTTCTAAATTTTCTTCTTAACACGGATTTAAGCGCAACAGTAAGGAAAACGTCAACAAAACAGCCAACATCTTCTTGCGTCGTTGAATTTTTTTTTTTTAAGTGAGGAAGAAAGTGTTAAATAAAAGTAATAAATCGTGTTCGCGTGATGTAAATGTGCATAACCGAGCGAAAGTACGCTATATCCATGCTCTGCAGGTGTTCGAAACGGACAAAAGTGCAAGTGCCGTGAAAATAAATCTTGCCCGCGTGCGTGTGCATTGTTAGCTTGTTTTATATGTTGTTGTTGGGAAACCGTGTCAATGTGACGTCAACGGAACCGTTTGTAGGAGCATATGTCGCAGTGTTGCTTTTGAGCCAGCTGTCTGCTTGCGGTGTAGCAAAATAAATAAAGAATATTAATTACCGTGCACAATCGTCATCCACCGTCCGACCGCCCGGTGTATGTGTGTCAAAGGTGCGTGAGCTGTACGCGTGTGTGTAGTGTGAGTTGTGCATGGGGTTCTGCACCGGAAAAAGGCTAGAACGAGCATACACGCGAACCAGATAAGAGGTCATCATCATCATCATCAGCAGCAGCAGCAACACAACACCACATTGGCTTCGTTTGGTTGAACATCGTACGTCAAAACGTGCGGCACGATGTCATCCGATAAGGTGCCGCCGATATCACCATCGAAAAGTCGTAGGCAACTGGTGAGTAAGTCGTGTGCAACACAAGAAAATTTGTGAAAAAGGGGGCATCAGTTGTGAATGATTTGTGCGGCGTGGCATACCCCCCCCCCCCCCCCCCCCTCCTAATCGGGGACACACGGCTCTTGGGAGTGTCATACCTATTTTTTTTCTTTTAATCTGTTTTTCTTCTCAAAATCAAAATTTGTAATATTCCGTGTAGTGTCGTGTCCAGCTGGAATTATTGTGTTGAAAGAAAAACACTGATTGCGAAGATGCGAATAACTGGCGTATTTCTGCTCGTACCCGGCATGCCAGGCGCTTCAAGCATAAATCAGTAAACTAAGTAGAACAAATAGTGCATGTAATCGATATTGATTCCAAAGAGAACTTGAGAAGCATTGAGCTCCAGTTTGTTGGTGGCCTATAAGTGAAGCGGAATATTTTATGATAAGGAAACGGCCACGCCGGATGGTTCGAACGAGCGTAGCAGATATTCCACACGACTTATGCACACCTGGCAAACACGAAGATGTGTTATACGACACGGTACTCTGTGTGTACGTTGAATTCATTCTAGAAATAGCCGGGTGGCAATTTTACTCAACGTGATCGTAAAAGAGCTATCTTGGGTTTTTGGTATGATTCAATTTTTCTTACCGGATATCTTTGAGTTTTTTTACGGTGGTTTTTTGTGTTGACGATTTTCCAGTTATTTTTGCAGTTAGTCTCACAGTATATTTTCACCTTTTTCTGTTCCTCTGGTTACTTTTGCATTCTGTCCAGTGCAATGCACATCTTCTGGACACGCCGGCATTAATAGATCAGCTATCTCCACTTTACAAATAAAATAAGTAGGTCATTATATATCAGGACACCAATTATACGCGGCCGTTAATCCACAAACCCAAACAACTATGTTCGGTAAAGTAGACTTAGAATCATTTATGGAATGAAATTGAAGGCTTAGGATAAGCATCATAACGACAAATAACTATTTTAATTAAATATGTTGATAAATTGTTTTAATATTGTCCCTTTCATTGCTTGACCTACTTGATCGCACATGTTCGGCTCATCAGTTTGCTCTTGTTGTTGAGTCCAAAAATTAACTGAACTTTACTGTGGAATAAATTAGGTTTAAGGCATAATGTTCATTATGTAGTGTGATAGTTCTGTTCAAAACTGTCACGATTCAAGTATTATATTGACTTGTATTTCTGCTTTTCCTCTTCTTGGCTTAACGACCTTCACTTAGGTATCGTCGGCCATCTAATGACTTACAAGACTTGTTGATATTACATAGTTGGATAGTTAAATCCTCACTACGGAAGAATAGTTCGAATAAGATATGAACTCCGGTCCTGTCGTATGAAGACCGGCGCCCTTGTCACCGCTACCACCGATGCGCTCTGTATTTAATGTATTACTAGTGCAGCATTGCTAGTGGTCGTCTATTTGGCTCATGCAAAACAAACGCGCAAACAAACATCGCAAATTAGATGACGTTGTGTGTGTGTGTGCGTTTTGGTTGGAGCTTAGTATCCCGTATCCGGTGGTTTAGTAAGACAGGACGCAGCAAGTGATAGTGGCTTACGAAAAGCATACAATAAGCATGACGCGTACGGCTTGGTCATCCCCTAATAGCTACCCCATCCCCTGGTGTTTGTTACGCTAAAAGTATAGCAAACGTGTGTGCGAATGATTTCATGCCGTCATCTCAACACCGTTTGACTCTCTCTGAGATTTGCTCTTTTTTTGGTAACGGAAGCAAAGCAATACGGCCGGGCAGGGTTTACATGAATTAAAAAAAAAAATGCAACGGCGGCAACCTGCTTCGAGTTTTGCGCTCTTACCAGGGTGAATTTGTAATAGGGTTAAAGTATGTGGAAATCGACATGACCAGTCATCCAGTCAGCCAGTCCGCGGTGCAGGTACTTCCTCCGGGGGACCCCGGAACGGCCAGACTGTTACCAGAACGAAAAAGGATGCGACACGCTTCGTTCGAGCAAGCGAAACGATAGAGCGAGAGAGAGAGAGAGAGAGAGAGAGAGAGAGAGAGAGAAACTAGCATAATGTGAGAAGAGAACTTATGCGCACGCGCGTATACATCTTGCTCTCTTGCACAAGCGAATCTTCACAGCATAGAGGGTGGAGGTGGGTTTATAGCAAAACCTATCGATGGGTTTTTGAGAATCGAGGAAATGACTGTGTCCACTCCCGTTGCTGTGTGCCGACCCGGCCGGCAATACTTGATCGCAGCTTCCTTTGGAGTTTTTCTTTAAAAAGAAAAGGCTACATCTGAGAGCCTTGACTGTGTAGTCATTTTTTTTTTTTTGCGCGGTTATGTGGCAGCATTTATTTGACACACGCACGAACACACATACATACACCACCGTCGTGCGAATATCGAGACCGGCCGGCTAGTGCGATGATGGAACGATGGATTTCTTTTTTCTTTCGCGCGTGTACCGGCAGAAGAGTATTGGCCCAGGCTTGGAAAGGTTGGAAGATGATGAGAGATGCGCAAGGAGGATGAATTTGCACACTTTAGTGTACCAATACCGGGGACACAGGTGCTGAGGTTCGAAATGTCTTGAGCGAATAGTAAAAGCTAGATGATCACCGATTAAATGCACATAAGTTACCCTGTCTGTGACCTACTTATGTACAAACTAGCTTAACTAGTAGAAAAATTATGAATTCTGTTGCTTCAGTTGTATTTACCTGTATTATATGATCATTTCTGCTGTTATAACAACAATTTATGTATTTTAGAAAAATTGGTCCATGTTCTCGTAGCTAATTGTTAAGCCGAACAACATAAAATGCAAAACATGTACAAAATCACACTGTGTCGTTAAGTGACGTTTCACGGAGTTTACAGTCACCAGTCTGGTTCAAAAACTAAAGGGAAGCCCTGTTTTCGAAGAGAGGAGCATATCTACAATAAATAAACACCTCTTGTGCGTGCTAACTTCAAGACAAGCATTACGACGATCGTATGCGAAAAAAAAAGAAATCCAACGGTCATCGTGGCTTTACATCAGTCTCTAGACCTATTGCTTAACTTATATAGCGTATCGTTTGATAAAAATGCCGGTTCAGCGTTCTCTAGCATAGAAATAACGCTTGCAAAATTGGAATTCCTATTATTGTATACTAGTAGACGATGTGATTAGATGCGATGAGCTTGAACCATCATCATCATCAATCGATTGTAGCTGGGTGGTGGGCTTTGGATGCAGTAACAACAGTAGGCTTAGTTCTCCACTTGGGTCCACCGAAGTAAATCAATCTCCAACCATCAGGTGAAACCTAGGTGTTTCGCGCTTCTGTTTACACTTCGTGGTCAAAAGGTTTGTTTCCCAATCCTTTTGACTATGTCTTTATTGATTTGAAGCTTCAATGAGTATACGTCTTAAAAGATTCGTAAATCGTTAAGCACGATACTCGTCGATCAATTCTACTATTTGCGAAACCCGTTGAAAGACTTTGGTTCATTTGGAAGAGACCATCCATCCGGCGGTGATCTAGAACATTGGGGCAATGCTTTATTTTCAGTGTTCCCGCACCATCCAATGCCCTAAAACAGGCTTAAGAAACCGGTTTTTATCATTCAGGTTTTTGGAGGTTCCGCGTTGGCTTCTCGTCGTCGACCAATCGGCAGGGAAGTTATTCGCGAGCAGCAATTTTTGGCAACATGTTTCCCTTACACTCACAAACGAGAAAAAGGTGTAAAAGGCAGCATCGTTCACTTATTTTGGATTGGATGAGTAATGTTTGTGTGGGTGCTAGGGCTTTTAATTGATTGAATGTGTGAGAAAATGGAAGGCTCCTTTTATGCTTTATCGGTTTTGTAAATTTAATTCATTATTTAGCTATTAAACTGATAATTGGAAATGAGCTTTCGTGTCGGAAAAACATTATTCTTTTAATTAACACTTTTCAACAAAAGGGGCGGCCCGGTGGTGTAGGCAACAGCGCCACTGGTCTTCATACGGCAGGACCAGGGTTAAAAACCCCTCCGGATCGTCCCCCCGTAGTGAGGACTGACTATCCAACACCAAACCTCGTCCATAAATTACCTGTAGCGTCCTAAGAGCCGTGTCGTCTAAGAGGCTTTGTCCTTGAAAGGATCTTGTTAGGTGACAATCGCAAATTCCAAAAAATGTGGATAAACATAAAATGAATCTATCAATCAACAATTAAATTTAAAATTTTCGTATGAATTTGGCTCATGTTTACCAAAAAAAAAAAAAAAAAAAACTATAAAAAGTCTACAAACGAAAAGAATTTATCTCATTTCATTAGACTGTGATATGAACTCATAGCGAAAAAGCAAACATTAATCAGATTTTATTCGTTCCTTTGTTGTGTGAATCGTTTGTTTTTATTTATTCGCAAACAAACCTACAACAAACGCACCCAACCAGAGAATAACATACGGCGATGCACGTGGTGAGTTTTTCCGGCTTATTATAGATGAACACACACAGAGCATATCGATAGATGGGCCAAAAAACAGCTGAGGAAGTGTGACTTTCACTTTTCACGGTCATAAAATCGCCTACTTGAATCGCTCGCCAAGCAACAACAAAGTGTGCAAAATGCGGATTATGACGAGTGC
Organism: Anopheles maculipalpis; assembly: GCF_943734695.1. Classification (NCBI taxonomy): domain Eukaryota; kingdom Metazoa; phylum Arthropoda; class Insecta; order Diptera; family Culicidae; genus Anopheles; species Anopheles maculipalpis. The sequence goes on along the minus strand of NC_064871.1, from coordinate 43,422,854 downwards.
ATGACGATTGGTTGCTCACCTGCCATGGGAGGGGGGGTGGGGGTGGGTGACCGTATGTATTTTTGACGGTGGTTAGAATAAAACATATGCCGTAATCATATTCGCTTAGGTGGAAACACGACGAACCGTCAACAATGTTCGCACGCCGAGTGTCTTACAATCTTGTTCTGTTTATTGAGTTGGTAATTTGGCAGCACAAGCATATAGAGAGGGTTTAAGATTGATTTAAGCAAATACTGTCCAGTCATGCTTATACTTTCTATCTAAAGTATTTTTCTTTTCTCCTCTTTCCGTAGCGCGAACGTAAACAACGGAAACTGTATTCGGAAGAGTTCACATTCGGCGACGATGATTACGAAGGTGCGAGAGGATTCAGCGTGGCGGAAAAGCTGGAATCGCCTCGATTTGCTCAGTCCGGCATGGTGCGGGAAATGAAAGGCGAAAATCTAACCGTCGGGTAAGTTGGTGTGATGAAAATGTTACGATACATTTCCAATAGTCGATTCAGTCTTGTAAGTGTGAAAGGCCCTACTCGGTCTAAAATCGGTACGATTAGTTCTTGACAAACGTCAAGAACTAATTGTCTGTCGTTTTTTGTATCATGTTTGGAGTAGCTATCAGGCCCAATAAGTCGAGATAGTATTTTTTGTTGTAAAAATGAACTTAATCAATTTTTATTTCATCTTTTTGAGATACCGGAAAATCAAATATGCCCCATCGGGCGTAACCGGGTTGAATGACGGTGTCGAAAGAAAGGACCCCTACTAGCAGAAAGCGCAACCTGACACACGGCCTCTATACATTTTCAATTTTATGGCAAACCATTTTGTCTTTTTCAATCTTTCCGTGGGCACGTTTTCTTCCACTGCCTTCCAAGGTATGCCACTTTTTGTTGTCAGCTTTCTGCGGTTAAAAATTTTTGGGGACAACCATCAAACAAACTTTCCACCTCCCTCCCACGACGTTCAAAACGGGGCTGAAAACTGCACGCGACAATGCATTTGGGTTTTACTTGCAGTTGAGGAGGAAAACTAAAAGCGGAGCCAGCAGTATAATGTTTTTTGTTCCATAGGAAGGAACCGGCAGAATGGAGGGAACATCGATTATTTTGTTGTTGCCCTGTTTTGAAGGACGATTAGAATTTGATTGTTTATACAAATTAACGTAATTACCATAAAGTGATTAGCCGCAAGTTCTTCATGTTTTTCCCCTTTTACCTTGGGCCTAATGTTCTTTTTCGCTTTGTCCCCTTCTCTCGGCAGGTTTTTGCAACAGAATGGCTTCAACATTCCGCTACTGTTCAAGGAGAAAACCGGTCTCGGGCTGCAGGTACCGACGGCCAATTTCTCCATCAGTGACGTCCGGATGTGCGTCGGGTCGCGCCGCCTGCTGGACGTGATGGACGTTAACACGCAGAAAAACGTCGAGATGACGATGAAAGAATGGGAAAAGTATTACGAGGATCCGGCCAAGAAGAAGCTGCTGAACGTGATTTCGCTCGAGTTTTCCCACACCAAGCTGGAAAACTACGTGCAAAGTCCGTCGATCGTACGGCAGATCGATTGGGTGGATGTGGTGTGGCCGAAGCAACTGAAAGAATCACAGGTCGAATCGACCAACCTGCTAAACGACATGATGTATCCAAAGGTGCAGAAGTACTGTCTGATGTCGGTCAAGAACTGTTACACGGACTTTCACGTCGATTTCGGTGGCACCTCGGTGTGGTATCATATACTGCGCGGTAGCAAAGTATTCTGGCTGATACCACCGACCGAGAAGAATCTGCAGCTGTACGAGAAGTGGGTACTGTCGGGCAAACAGTCGGACGTGTTCTTTGGCGATACCGTGGAAAAGTGTGCGCGCGTTTACCTGACAGCCGGCAATACGTTCTTCATCCCTACCGGGTGGATCCATGCCGTGTACACACCGACGGATTCGCTCGTGTTCGGCGGGAACTTTCTGCATTCGTTCGGCATCGTGAAGCAGCTGAAAATTACGCAGGTGGAGGATAATACGAAGGTGCCGCAGAAGTTTCGTTACCCATTTTTCACCGAAATGCTGTGGTACGTGCTGGCGAAGTATGTGTACACGCTGCTTGGTCATTCACATCTCGAGGGCGAACCGGGCCGAGAGCACGAGCTGGAAGGGAAACCGCATGTACATCTGACGCACTACGAACTGTTCGGGCTGAAGGACATCGTGATGTACCTGTACGATTTGCCGGCACAGAAGAAGAATGTACCGGAGCTGATAAAGGATCCGGTGGCGCTCATTAAGGACGTACGGACGTTGGTCGAGCGACACTGTCGGGACGTTCCGGAGTTGGCCGTTACCGGTGTGCCGGTGTTGCACCCGGACCTGAACGTAAGCAACAATGCGTACATTCGGGAGCACTATGAATATTATTCGGGTGATGGCTGTGGAAACCGGACGACCGATAATGAAGGACCGGGTGATGATGACGGTCGTGCAAATCTTGCGCGAGGTACCGCTGATGAGCAGCGGCAGGATGAGGACGACGACATGGACGACCGACGAGTAAAAATTAAGGAGGAGAAAAAGAATGGTGATAATGGTGAAAGTGTAATAGACCATCGGCATGGTCAGTCGAATCCACAGCAGGAACACCAGCAGCAACAACAAAATCATTCCCAGCCTCGTCACAATAATCTTCAAGTGTTACAGGCGGACGGTGAGCGGAACGTGGTATCCCCACTCGGTTCGTCCCGTTCGCCGATCGGTAGCTCGAACGGGGGTACCACGATGGGTCCTCCGGCTAGGTATACGAACAATCACCATGGAGGCAATCATCATGGTGACGATCGTAGCTTTGTCTCGCCACAGCCGACCAGCGGTAACCGGTTACCGTCGAGTGGGGCTAGCGGTCGTGGCCCGTACAAGAAGCATAGTACCGGGGGTAACAACGGTGGTGGCCATTTCGACAAGCGGGATAGTGGTGGTGGTAACGGACCGCGCAGGCGCCGGACACGATGCAAAAATTGCGAAGCCTGCCAGCGGTCCGATTGCGGGGAGTGTAGTTTTTGTCTTGACATGGTGAAGTTTGGCGGTCCCGGTCGGGCTAAGCAGACTTGCATGATGCGCCAGTGCTTGCAGCCGATGCTACCGGTAACGGCTCAGTGTATTCATTGCAATCTGGATGGATGGCGTCAGGCACCGATTACGGCACCGGCGCAGGCTAAACTGCAGGCGCAGCTGCAGGAAGGTCCGTCCGCACTGATGGAGTGTTCGGTGTGCTACGAAATATCGCATCCGGACTGTGCGCAGCGTGCTGCACCGGAGGCACAAGGTATCGTGAACGATGATCTGCCAAACAGCTGGGAATGTCCGACGTGCTGCAAAATGGGCAAAAATACAGATTATCGGGTAAGCGGTGTGGGTGGATGAAGCTGATTGTGAGTTTAAAAAATAACTTTCTTTTCTTTTGCTGTACCATTTCAGCCAAGACACTTTCGAGCGCGACAAAAATCGTCGGAAATACGGCGCATGTCGGTAAGCAGTGACGCATCCTCGACCCACAACACCGAGTTTGGTCGAATAGGTGGTGGCCATAGTGGTGGTGGTGCGGATGGATCGATTGCAGGTGGAGATGGTATGATGCCTGGATCTAATGTGTCCGCACCGAGAGCACCCCGCTTCCAGGATGATATGCTGTACGATTTTGCCGTGTCTGGAAGTGCGGTCATAGTCGGCAGTAAAGGTGGTAACATACTGTTCGAGCGAAAGCCCAAGATAAAGGATGAGGATATATCGAGCGGGTCGGAAAATGATGCCTCCGGTGTGGGGAAGAAAATGCATCTTCAGACAATTAATGCACCATCCAACAATGCGGTGAAGGTGGAGGTGAAGAATGAACCGCTGGACCACCACCATCACGGGTACTCGACGAATCATCATGCAACGAGCGTTATAAAAGATGGCCGTGAGATTGCAGCATCCGCCGTTGGAGGAGGTGTCGCAGGTGTTCCGGTGAAGCGAAGAAAGAGTGAAGAAGGTGGTGGTGCCATAAATATAAATCACGGCGGAACTAACCATGGTGGTGGTGGTGCTGCTGCAGGACCGCCAGATGGTCATGACGGGAAGAACACGAATCACCACGGTACGCTGCCAAGGAAAAAGTCCTCCCAGCGTATGCAGCTAGCACATCAGATCCACAACACATCAACAAAACCGATGAAGAAACCACTGTACCCGATACGGCCAGCATCATCGGTCACGCATACACCGACGATGCCGATGGCGGGAAATTACGCGCTTGATGCTACCTGTTTATTGGCCGTGTTTCGTTACCTACCGCCGGAAACGCTTGCCACGTGTACGATGGTGTGCAAGACCTGGTCCAACATAGCGGTCGACCAATCGCTCTGGAAGCGTATGAATTGTACCGAGTACAAGCTGTCCCCGAACTTGCTGTCGGCGATAGTACGCCGTCAGCCGGAACATTTGATAATGGATTGGATAGGACTTGGCAAACGGCAGGTTACGTGGTTGATATCACGCATCCCCGGTCTCAAGAATCTCTCGCTCCAGGGCACACACATACAGGCTGTGCTAGGGCTGCATACATGCATGTGCCCACCACTGCAGGTACTTGATCTGAGCTTTATTGCGGGTTTGAATGATTTTGCTATCCGCGAAATACTATCGCCACCGAAAGATTCCCGCCCTGGATTGGCTGATTCCAAGTCACGGCTGCGCAACCTTAAAATGTTGAAAGTGGCCGGTGCAGATATCTCGGACGTAGCACTCCGCTACATTACGCAAGGTTTACCAAACCTTACACACCTCGACTTGAGCTCGTGTCAGCGCATCACGGATGCTGCTATCGCACAGATCGGCACATCGCCCGCAGCCATTAAAACGTTGATCGAGCTGGACCTGAGCTGCTGCAAGCTGATTACGGAACTGTCGCTTGATCACCTAGCCAAATGTGACGCACTTACGCGGCTTGATCTCAGCCATGTGCCGCAAGTATCGACGCAATCGATGATCAAATTTGCATCCACCTCTAAGAACGATCTACAGCTGCACGATATTAAGCTAGTGGATAAGCGAAAAACTCCTTCCCAGCAGCAGTCACAGGAGGCACCACGATAAAGCAAACCATAGCAAGCAGCAGTTTAAGAGCTGTGTGATGTGATGTGTGGTAGGCATCGTTTCTTTCTGTTTCCACGGTCCAGAGAAAGCTTCTTGGTATCCAAGGAGATTCGTCGTTAGCTAGATAGATCGTTGCAAATGGAACTCCTCTGTTGCTGCCTGTCCGCCTGTCACACTTCCGAACGGGAAGGCGTAGTAGGTAGTTTGTACACATTTCGAAATGAAACCAAAGATTATTTTTAAGTTTCCAAATACTGTTGGACCGTGATGATGATCATCACCATTAGAGTGCACCCACATGTACACGCAGCTGTAAATGTGTGTGCCACAACATTTAGGGTACACGTTAGGTTTGTTTTATTTGTTTAAAATGGCCTTTTCCTGTGTTTTTCGAAATTTCTCGTCTATGACATGCATGAGAGGAAGAGTCAAAGTGTGTGTATTATTGCAATTAGTTGTGTGAAAAGAAAACAGACAAAGAATTATATTTGCAACGTTTACATAACGTTGGTCGTGGACGTACTTAGCGGTGATGTAGAGATTAGTGAAAAAAAAAACTATGCGCACGTAACAAAGATAGGACAGGTTAGCTAGCTAAAGCGAAAGAAACCGTGGAATCAGTAATCAGTACGATAATCAAGCATATGACTGTAGTTTTAGTTTTATGTTTTGAAATAGCATGTTCACTTCCTTCGTTTTTTTACAAATCAAAGTAAAATAATACGATCCTTAGTGTTTGTATTGCATTTTTTTAAGTTTAGTCGATATATATTGATCGATTCCTTCTTTATGTTACACTTTCATTCTTATTCGTTTTCAAGTGTGCAATTATAATGCAATAATGCAACTAGAGAAGAAGTGCTTACGAACTCTATCGAATACTAAAGATTTGTGTAAACGTGTGTAGTGTCTAGAGAGTATGTTCTGGTGTGATTAGGCAGAGAAGAGCGGAATGAGAAATAACAATTTCGAGAAGCACCTGCTAGGCGCAAAATTTGCTATTGCATTCCCTCCAATTCCCATTGAAGATGTTTGTGCAAGCTTCGTAAAATATATTCTATTGAGTAAAGTACAGTAGAGAATTCGATGATTTGGTATAAATTTGTTAACCATCAGTAGGAAAAAAAAGTACCAGCGCACAAATGTACGAGAAATTGTGTTTTCCAATAGCATACCTTCTTTGTCTTAGTTGCCATTGCTTCTCATGAAGCAAATGTTGTGGAACACAGCACTATGGGACAAGTGACGTGTAAATATGCATGCAGCAGAAAGAGAAGTAAAGCTTTATAATTCCCCAGTTTAAGCAAACCATGCGATGTCCAGAGCGAAGACTATATCCAAGTACACACACACACACACACACACACTGTATAGAAAACAAAATTGGCTCAAATGTAAAACACCAAGTAAAACTAAAATGGTGAGAAAAGTGTTATACGTGCGCGTGTAAGCGCCAAAGAATGTCGTCTAATACATGCACCTGTATAGTGTGTATATGTTTATTTGACAAAGTAACAGAACAAAAATAAGTCTTTTTCACGGGTCTTCTCTCCCCCGGTCGCTTTAACACTGCGTAGGTAAAAGAACAAAAAAGTTGGAAAACAAAACATCTAGAATTAAGCAAATTAAGCTGCATATTAGATTATATATAGCATTAAAAGATCCTTCAAAATGCATACATGCAAGTTCCACACTGTAATAGCGGCGATGAATGAATGAGCAAACGATGATTCCTCAGAATTCATTTACCCAAACTTTACCATGAAAAAAAAAAAACGGACACAACGGTTTACCCTCTGTGTACGATAAAGTAGACGGTCATTTGTAAATAAAACCTTGCAACAAATGTGGAAGAAATGTAGCTATGCTAATATACACTTCCTTTAATAGATTGCGGTTAAAAAAATAAGGCAAAAGCAAATATTGAGAACATATATAAACAACAGTATCCTTTTGAGGTTACAGTAATAAAATTAATTATATTCACCTTTTTTACATTTTATTACTCATTGCATAAATCGTTACATAGTTTATGGGGGTTGTTTCGAATAAGGGCGCAAATAGATGAAGACTTATTTCTCCTAAAACGTCGTGCAACTTGTCTGAATTAGCGTCGAACAAATCGTTTACTTACACCCGTAAAATTTCACTTCGTTCAAATTTGTTGGCGCAGTGTTTCATATTTCGAACTTCATACGTTTATAAACCTTCACAAGCTTTTCATAGAGTGTGCTTCGTAGAAAGCAAGTTGTTTCAATGTTTTGCATTACATAGCGACTAAATGTCTCTTTAAAAGTAGAAGGAGTAGTTGGAAGATGGTGTGTCAATTGCGTGGATAAATAAAATGACACAAGTTCAACCGATCCATTCAATCACTGGCCCTCCTCTCGAATCAACCTTTCATGTCTGTATACTGGTTTAGATTAATAGTGTAATTTCTTTTTGTTTGTTTGTTTGTTTCCTTCTAACTTCGTGGTATATTCGAGTGCATCTGGACGGCCTTTCCCCTGCGCCAGATCTGTCTGTTATGTGTTGTCTTGCAGTCCTGTTCGTTTCCAGTTGAGGTTAGTTGTTATACTTTTTTTTCGTTATTTGTTCCCTGTGCGTACAAAACCACACATAGAGCTAATATAAAACTTGTAGGCACTGTTGCAGCTGCGTAACATGAGTTTTCATTTTCTTCTTTCTTTCGTTTCTGTTCTACAATACAAGTCAATATTGTATACTGACATCATACATATGGGACAATGCATAATTAAAGGACTTTTTTTCGTAGTTTGGCAACATCATTCTAATACATTCTGCGGTTGGGTGTGTCTGTATATTCACCGCAAAATTTTGTCGTTCGCAGGTTGCATGTCGGATGGAAACTTTACTAATGTACACCGCGAAGAACGTTGAACGCTCTCAAGAACCGGGTCGAACTAAGCTGCCAAGCAGCACGATCTATGTGATGTAGTTTTCCATTAAAAATAAGCATGAGTTTTGTTGCGCGCAACGCTTTCTAGAATTAAACGAAACGAATAATGCGCAGTACAATAGCACAGACTTAACATAAAGGAGGTGCTTGCATTGATGCACCTAACTAAAAAAAAAAGGTCCAACACTTTATACTTTACGGGTCGTTAGCCGTAGTTGCTGGGGTATCGATAAGCGAAAGAAAAATGCTAAAGGTTGGCTATAATTGACCATAAAATGTCAGACTAATGAATGCATTAAACTGATGTTGAATGATGAAAACAAGCAAATTATAATGCATGTGATCATCCTAAAAAAAAGCGCACTGCGTTCTTGTGCATCTGTGACAACAACATTCATTGAATTTTTCCCTTGACCGCATCTTCCTGTACTGATAGCAAATTGTTTCAGTAAACTCAGAACGAGGCTGGATCATTTTGCACACAAGACGCCGCAGGTTAGCATAACTTTACCTGCCTTTCATATATGCCATTATATAGTTGATGGGAGTAAGAGGGACTATTCGAGAATCAAGTGTAAGGTTAAGAGTGATGACCGTTTAACCGATTCTTGAACGGCGGATACCTTATCCATAGTTGGGTGGCGGTGGCGGTGCAGATGGCGTGAACGCGTACGTTGGATACCGGGGAGCGTATTCTGCTCCTCCAACGATGCGAGTAAATTCGGAATCATTTTTCCCGGAAATAGTCGGTGCTTTGTACGAAGTTTCAGCAAACGTCGGTGGAGCTAAAAAATGGGAAGAGAATGTCAGAAATTAGCTGCTCATCCTCCATCAATGGTAATCTTTTGTCACAACTCTTTCCCACACTTACGTATATTCGGATAAGCTTTGTTATCACCAACGTTCCAACCGAGTGCACCGCCCGCCCCATTGCTGGGTGGGCTGGCCGGACTGACCGGTTGCGTCGGGAGCATGGAAGGATCCGTTTCGATTGCCTGAATGGACGGATTGTCCGTGTACGGTGGCGGTGGCTGAAACGACTCGAGCGGTACCGTACCGAGCACGATCGGTATGTTACCGTCCAAGTTGGAATGCATGCCGGACACCTCGGCAGCCACCTTAATATCGTAATCCACATCAATGATGCCACAGTTGACGAGGTTCGACGGGGGCAGGGGCGGTATCTGCAAGAACTGCTGCCATGTTTGGCTGTTGCCTGCCTCAACCGGGCCCATCGAAATGCTGGTAACATACTCCTTCTTGCGCTTCGTTTCGCGCCTCGGTGTGTGCACGTGGAATGCAAGCAGCTTGCGCAGATTGATCGTGATCTTGTTCACGCAAACATTGCTTGCATTATCACACTCGACCGTTACTGGAACGGATTGGCCTGAAACGTACCCAGTTACCGGTACGTGTACGATCACGTTCAACGGTCCGGAAGCGCAACAGAAGCAGCAGAACGTTTTCTCCAGCTCCAGCTTAAACGGATCCTTAACGCGTGGATTTAAGTTTAGATCGACGGGCGAGATGACAGTGAATGCCATCTTGATGTCCTGATCAAACTTCCAGGGTCGATCGAGCGTCACCTTGACCGTGTAGCGCACGAAACCCCATTCGCCTTCGAAGGAGGATGGTAGCGTTGGTGGAAGGGCACAGGTGAATGGGTAACAGTGCTGCCCGGCGGGCAGTTCCGTTTCGGCCGCATTCTTACCACCGAGCAGGTAGTACTGTATCTGGAAGTATTCCTCCTGGCCGGTAAGGTTCGTGGTCGATTCGTACTGTTTACCGTTTTGATCGGTTTTTGTTTCCGTTTCGCTCCATTTAGTTTCGGCTTCGCCGGCGAACTTGATAACGATGCCTACAATAAGAAACGTGAAATAAGGAAATACGATTATTAACTTTTGATACAAAGTACATCATATTTTTGTTACACTGTTGGGTAGTAGTTGGTCTAATATCTAAAATTATCATCCGGACTGTTTTCCCGTAGTAAGGACTGACTACTACAACTTCGTATTGTCATCAAGGCTAGGAAGCTCGTTAAGTGAACTGAAAATCCGGAGGTTTTGCAATTTTGTGGAACAATTTAACGGTTGTTTGGAAAATTGTAATTTTTATTGTATCACTTCCGCCGCTCGTAAATAACAAACAAGTATTTAACGATAAGGAAACGTTGGTTGGTTTCATTTTTAAAAAGCAGCTTCATGGTCATCCACGATCATGTCCGAAACCCGTAACGGAAAGGTTTATAAAAAACTTTTACGATCAAGTTCAGGGATGATGATTGATAGTAACCAAGATGGCATAGGAATACTCAATCCAAGCAAGCGGTGACGCAAAACTCCATGCTGCGTGCGATCCATATGGAATCGCTTATAATTTAGATGGAAGGATAGCAGGCTTATTGGCACTTCGCGAGCTAGTTATGTTGTATTTCCTTTCAAGAGTTTAAAATCTATAAAACTTCCACTGAGGGTCATTGCTAACAAAGTGATCGTATTTAGATTTGCCGAAAGATTCAAAAATATGCCTCAGCTCAGCATGTGTGAAACACGTTCGCAATTCGACACGGAATGCAGAAGAAGGAACATACATAGATACATACGTATAGAAGCAAGCAAGCACTACAAGCGCATATAAAAATAAACATGCTCACGCGTTGTTCCCCGAAGCTTCTTCTTGAACCGGTTGGTTGGTTGGGGTTATGCAGGCTCAAACACACGCACGATGCTCTCTCTCGGATGCGTGTTTGGGGTGCGCCTGGTTCGTTTAACCAATCGAATGCGAAAGAATGGAACACTGTACCATAAAAAACATGCTTCTCGTTTCCAGATAGGGTTTTTTTCTTGTTGGGGGTATAGTATTTTTGGATAGCGATTCGGCTCACAAAAGGGCAATTAGTTCAAGTAGAAACTATCATTCTCACACCACTAAGTCGCATCGTACATTCCATTCGAGTGAAGTAATACAGTATGAACGGAAAAAAGTACATGCACACTGCACTGCAGGTTATAAGCATGATTAAGCCATCATCGCCACCGTTGTCAGGGTGTTGTGAACAGCTATTTCTTGTCTACTACTTGCTTGCCAAAATGTCGCCACACAGCATGAAACATGAATGTGTGTGTGTTCCCGCCGCCTCTCTCTCTCTGCATGCTTGAAGATGTTGATGGATTTGATGCAAACGCAAGCCACCCATCCGCCCCATTTCCACAACGGCGCCTAGCGGCTACGATTTTTTGACAGATGATGTCATCGAAATTAGTAGCCCATTAATGGGTGTCCTCTAACTGGGTTATCATAGAAATCCCTCGTGATACAATTAACTGGTCGTGTTCGTCTATGACTACACTATCGTAGATGCGAATGCTACCATATGCTGAGTGGTACCAAATCTATAGCCTCGGCAGCACCCAATACTCACCCCGTATCTTCTTCGCCGAATCGAACGTAAACGTCACACGACCGTTCACTGTCTGGCCAGCATAATACGTATTGTACGGATTATCCAACTCGATCGTACATTCCTTCAGACCCATCCTTTTTAGGTAGGTTTTGCCGGTTTCTTTACTGCTTCAAACACTTTTTCGTGCACTAGAGATACCGCCTACACACTGCCAATCACCAATTCTGCACACACTTGCAGTAACAATATACGCACCGCACTTCACGATAAAAAAGGACACGGGAATGGGGTGGTTTTTTTGCCACGTTCCTGAACACGGGGGCAATAAAGATGATGCAGAATAGGGCGAGTGAAATCTTTTAAAGTGGTGGTTCGCGCACAACGCCGGTTTAATTCGGAAGGTGGAAGCACTGATGTACGCACACAACACGGGAACCAGTTTTCGGTACTAGCGAGCAGCGCGGTCCGTGCCACAGCCACCAAACAAGAGAAGTGTTAGCACGGCGAGCGGTCGCCGGTTCCGTGACTGTCGTGTATAGGTGTGTTTGTGTTATATTGACAGACTTACCTCTCCGACAGAGTGCGGTTCCGGAAAGAGAGCGAAAAGGGTGAGAGAGTGTGTGTGATTGCGAACAGTAGCCGGTGTGTGCGTGTGAGTGCAATTTCCAAGCAACCTGTCCAATGTTGCCAGAAAGGTCGTATTTTAAATTACTAACCTTGGAAAATTGCATTAGTTTATTATTTTTTTTATCAAGGAAATGTATATACCGTAGGTTTACAGCATCAGCCAGGTCGCATTTCATTGGTATTTTGAAATTTAGTTACTCGGTGCAATAGTTCTCCAGAATGCCTCATCCAAAGTGCACCAAATTTTTACAACAGTTTATTTAGGAGTGATTTAAATTTACACTTTCTTCTTTTCTATCCATGATGCTGCTGTAAGTTCTTGATACAGTTCACCGTCCAATAAGCTGGTCATTCTGGTAGACGCATCAACGCCATCACTCCTTCTCACTTTAGGCCTACTAAGTGTAGTGCTTGGGGTGGCCCGGTGGTCAGCGGCGCCGATCTTCAAACGGCAGAACCGGGATTCAAATCCCATCCGGACCGTCCTCCCATAGTGAGGACTGACTAACCAACTACGTGGTATCGGCAGTCTAGTAAGCCATTTCGATGGCCGGCATGACCTTAGAGGTCGTTAAGCCATGAAAAAGAAGAAGTGTGGTCCTTATGTATTGCCTAAATAGACTTTTAGTCGTTCGGTACCATCCTCGTTGCATCACCTGGTAACCGGACCTTATTCGCTGTGGCGATCTAGCAAACTCATTGTATAGCTGGCGTACACGTCGTTTTTGTTGAAGTATCATTTATTTGGCGCCTCAATTCAATCATAGTAACAGGAGGTTTTTTGTATGGATATACAATATGGGGGGGGGGGGGGGGGGGGGAGGTGCGTTATGGCGCACGACTAGAGAAATGGTGTTTATTATATTAAATTATAAATGCTAGAAATTAAAAATCTGCTATTGCTATTTCTTAACAATTGTATATCTTCCAGCATTGTCTCTTAAACGAAAAGTTCGGATGACATTTTTTACAAGACCCCAACCGACGAACGCAATTGGCCAACAGTAGTTTTAGTAGCAGCAGCACTGTTCGACATAAGTATGTATATTTTGCAACAAATCTCAATGGCACTTGAGGTAGTAGTTTAGCGGAGGTTTTTTTTGTTGCATTCGCCGAGGTTCGTTTGACAATCATGTAAGCGCACATATTGTTTTTTCTCTTTAAACCTTAAAACCCGAAAAAACCCGGTCTCGCGCTTGTAATTAAATGTGTTTTACCAAAAAAAAAACCTACAGACGCACCGGGGAAAGCACACTTAGAGGCATTAGATAAGTGCATCTGACATACAACACGGCAAGCAATACAAATTGTCCCCAGGCGAGGAGGAACGTGTTGTAATGAGCAGGTGATGACGATAGTTGATCATGCGTGCGTTTGTGCGTGAGTGGGTTTTGTATATTTATTTCTTGTAGCTAATTGTTGTAAGCATATTTAGGCATGCCAAAAGCGGCGATAGGCAGTGTGGGTGTGTGTGTGTTTGTGATGTGCAATTGATGACATGTATGTTACTGACTTTGTACTCATGTTTGCGTTCTTTTTGTTTTAAAATTAAAAAATAAAAATAAAACGCTTATTAGTACCTTCCCTTCCCCATCCGATTCAGTGTAAATAGCAAGCAACTTGAAATAACAACAACGCCGGTTCGTCCTCTTTGACTCGGCTCCGTTCAGTTCTCATCCGGATCGGGCCGTGGAAAATCACTTTTCCGTGCGTGCACAATATAGTGAAGACGTACGTTGTTGGAATTGTTGTTTGGCAGCTCCTGGTGCTCCATACCTGCGAACGATCGGCGGGCAATGTTGTTGACCGGTATCCGTGTGCCTATAATATCCGTGTAGTGCTGTGAACCTGCAATGGGAAGGGTTAATCATGGAGCATGATTACGATGAACGGGAGCAGTGAATGACGATTACTTACTAAACGGATCCCACGGTGCTTTAGCTAGAGGTTTCAACTTTTCCCTCAACGGCACCGACGTCTCGAGCGCGATCGTACCGATAGTGATGGGCATTGCGAGCCGGGGACTAATGTTTGGTCCCGTAACGCGTGCCTCGATCTCCAGCTCGTAGGTGATGCTGAAGATGGGTGATCCGTCCGTATAGGTCGGCGGTAGGGCCGGGATGAGTAGGTTCTGCTGATGCTTCACCACCTCACCCGAGGTAACGCCGGAGCAGCGTGATTCGGCCACTACCAGCGCATCTGAGCGTGTTTGCGCCGTCGGCTGTTGGCTGGTGTAGCAAAGCTTTTGTACCAACTTGACGCGAAACTCGGTCACCGTCGTACGGCTCCGGTTGACCGCGTCTATCTTCATCACAATTGTTTGGCCCGGAATGTACCCGGTACGGGCTATCTGGGCAGATATGTATAGAGGTTCGGAGGAGCACGGTCCGCAGCAGAACACTTTTGTGAGTTCACTCTTCGTTGGAAGTATTAGCACTTCACCGTGCTCGTTCAGATTTAGATGCCGCAGCACGGTGAAGCTGGTTTGTCCGATCGGATCGATACGTGCTTTCGTTCGATGGAGCGCCACCTTGGCCGTGTACCGGATGCGTGCATGGTAACCCTCGAACGAGGTCGGTAGGTGGGCAGGCAGTTCGCAGGAAAAGTGATACGTATGTGTGCCAATGGCAAGATCCCGCAACGGTCCTACGGATGAACCGCACAGGAAGCTGGTAGAGTTGAGAAGCGTTTGCCGGCCATGGTAGCGTGTCGTTTTACGTCCACCCGGCTGCCCGGTGGCTGATTCGATAAACTCGCACCATTCTATTTCGGTCAGTCCATCCAGTCGTAGACTTATTCCTGGAAAATCAAAGCATTATTCTTACAAAACCATTCCAAAAAGCTTTCCCAACGGCGGCCGTCCACTCACCAATTACACTGAGTATCTCTGTTAGGCGGAGCTCGACCTGACCGGCTAGCGTTTGCCCGGCAAGATACACTCCGTACGGGTTGTTATCGAATCGTATGTGGCACTCGGGTTCGGGCATTTTATTTTTAAAACAAATGTGTGTCCCAGCCGTGTGTGCGCTCGTTAAAATCGATTATCAAACATTATTGAGCGCCTCCTATAAAAGCTTTTGTCGCGAGATGGAAAAACTCCTTCACAGAAAAAATACGGTCGCACCCGCAGCCTAGAACGGCATTGCGCCTGTATCGATTACCGTATCGAAATACCTTTATCCTCTTTCGTTTTTTTACAAAGTTTTGGTTTGCAAAAATATAGGAACTGTTTTGTGTGTTGTGAGCGACACTAGTAAACACTACACGCACGAACCACCACTCGTAGCTGTGACCATTTTCTTTCTCTATCCGCGTAATCTACGCACCCAAACTGTCTAAAATACTTGAAACATGCTGCTGCTGCTGTTGCTGCTGCTACTACAACTGTCCTTGGGACGTCGCCGCTGCCTCTTGCGCGAGAAACCGGGCGGGGATGAAAATGTGAGTTGTGTCGTGTCCGTATCCTTTACATTTGACGTAAATCGTACAAGGATGTTTTCGCTTTTTGGGGCGTCATGGATTGTGACTGTATTTGTGCTCACAATTCACCACCCCCACGAGGAGGTGGAAGTGTGGTGTTTGTTTGCTTACATGATAGAAAATACGAGAGAGAGAGAGAGAGAGAGAGAGAGAGAGAGAAATAGAGATAGACAGTGAGAATTTATGCTCGCAGGATATGCTCCTGAAATTCGTAAAAAGCGGCATTCTACACCATCAGTGCGAAACGCGTTGTTTCATCGTTGAGCAATCGTGAAATGAATTTTCTGACTCTGGTGTGGCAGTGTTGCCAATACTAGTGATTTAAGTAGCTTCTACAGATTGCAGCTAAGAAGATCAAAAAAATTAGTTTAAAATTCAATTCCATAACCAACGGTGATGAATCAAGTGCCTTCGACCTCTTAAGGCACTTCGAAAAAAATATCCAACGAGTTCATTAAGGTACGGACTACTTCTGCATATTCTTCTTCCGTTTCCAGGCAACTTGATCTAGGGCTGCAGTCCTCCATTCACGGCTGCATCCGATCTCTGACAGGTTTGACGCTTCTAGATTCAACCAACGGGTTCGCTGTGCTCTTCTACGCCTCGTCCCGAACGGGTCGCTGAAGAGCAGGTTTCTGGTGGAGACATGAGTCCGGCATCCTCATCACGTGCCCCAGCCAACGTATCCTACCGGCTTTGACCATCAGGATATCAGCACCGCCAAACAGCTCAGCTAGCGCGTGGTTCATTCTCCTTCGCTACACGCACTGTTCGCACACACCGCCAAAGATAGTCTTCCTCCGGCATAATCCAGGACTCGCACCTGTAAAGATACAAGCCCTGGATTACCTCGATTACCTCGATCTCGATACGATGTATCGTGCAATTCGTGTGTTGTTGGAGTCTCCTGGATCGCATGAGTTTGTTGCGTCCGTAGTAGGCACGATTTCCCCCCAAACAATGAGTCTTCGGACTTCGCTGCTTCATGACTCATGACATGCTCCAAACGCTTACTGTATTTGTTTGTAAAACATACGATTTATTATACTACTGCAAGTAAGCGTAAATGGTTGCATTTATTAACAAATTAATGATAAAACAGCTTCTGTACACGTGTTGTTGCTCAAAGTGGAATCGTGCTGTGGTTGTAAACGTGCCCGAAGAATCTTCCTACTCACTGAACCGGTAAACCATGTACTGTGGCGTGAAATTGTTGCTGCCCGTATTTTCTTCGCCCTCCTCGAGTATGTTGGCCGGTGTCGATCCAACGGCTTCCTCGTACGTCGGAGGTGCTGTACACAAACCAAGACAAAGAGTGAAAAACAAATTGAAAAATATTGATCGTTTCGCAATAACGGTGCATCCTTACGTAGTTGATCCGTGGATACGGTTGACATGCCGGTTGGTTTGAGTTGATCGTACGGAATAGGGGGAGGAACCGATGGTTCTGTCACGCCACGTTCCTGTACGGACGGTACGGGATACGCCTGTAACTGTTCGTTATTACCCATCGTGGGGATGGCGTGCGCTGCTAATGGCACCGTACCGAGCGTTATCGGAATGCGAATGCGCGGATTAATGTTTGGTCCGGGAATTTTAGCCTCAACCTCTACCTCATACCCGAGCGTCAACACTTGACACTGATTGCTAGTGGAAGGTAGTGCCGGTATTGCCAAAAACTGATCCCGAGTGCACTGCTCACCGGCGGCCACACCCTGACAGCGTACCTCTGCCACCACTTCCGGCACTAGCTTCACACGGCTGTACGGTGTCTGGCTGATGTAGCACACATTCTTCATTAACTTTGTGCTGAACTCGGTCACCCGCTTCTTGCTTCTATTCGACGCCTCAATATGAACCGCTATCGTTTGACCGGGTACGTAACCACCGATTGGGACCTGAGCCGAAATGAACAGTGGGTCGGAGGCGCATGGTCCGCAACAGAACACCTTCTGCAGCTCGAGCTTGCACGGCATGGACAGTGAGAGCGCATTCTCGTTAAGATTCACGTGGCGTAGCACGGTAAAGCCGACCTTATACGTTGGATCTATCTTCCACGGTCGGTGTAGTACTACGCGCACAGTGTACCGTACATGACCGTATTGGCCCTCGAACGAGGTGGGCAAATTGTGCGGTAGCTGGCAACCGAACCGGTACGTGTGCGTTCCGGGCGCAATATCGAACGGATTGCCCTCCGGTGAACCCTGCAGATACGTGACCGTGTTGATATAGTCCTGCCGTCCATGGTAGTGTACGGTACGGCGGGATTTGCCCGTACCACTACTCTCCGACCATTTAACCTCGGCGAATCCTTTGATTTGTAGACTCACACCTGCTCGAAAAGTAATGCGTTTGGAAGAATCACTTGGTCTCAATGGCACTAGGGCAATCGAATTACCTTTAACTTTGAATACTTCTAGTACGCGCAGCTCCACGTATCCGGAGAGGCTTTGGCCGGGAAAATAAACACCACAAGGGTTGTTATCAAACCGTATCTGACACTCGGTCGCTTCTGGCATTTTAGTTTAGCGTTTTGCTTTTTGCTTCAGTTTTTCGTTAAGGTCAACACAGCGGGTAAGTGTCCCTGCAAACTCCCACACGATCGTAATGATACTGAGCGGCAGAATCGTCTAGTCTAGTTCCTTTGCTACTAGATGTCCTATCAAAAAAGGGCTACGACGGCTCATTTTATCAATCGCTTGCGGGTAGATTTCTACTCCGGTGCGGGTTTGCCTTCGATTGTTAATGGATGGCAGTGTACGATAAGATAAGGAATATGGCACCATCAATCGGTGGGCGATGGTTGATTCCATCATTACAGTACACTGCAACAGTTGTGGTTCGCGTGTAGTGTGCATCAACGCCGTTGGCCGGACATTGCGCCAATAGGTTTCGTGTGCAGATTACGTGTGTGTTCAATTGTTTACAACTGGAGTAATGTTTGGTGCTAGATGAATATTTCATTGCAATCCCGCAGGATGACTCACGCGGAAAATAGTAGCGATTGCTTACAGTTGGTGATTTTTATATAGAAATATCGCACCGGACGGGGTTACGGTGTTGTAGTCGACAATGGCGCCGGGGCGCTTCATACGACATGACAGGGGCTCAAATCCCACCCATACCGTACCCCCATAGTAAGGTCCTGACTATCCAAATACGAGGTGTCAACAAGTCTAGTAAGCGACTCAAATGGCCAGCGTGACCTAGAAGGTCGTTAAATCAAGAAGACATTGATCTTACACATGCTGGTAACCAACGGTTACGATTATGGGAGTGAAACCGCCTACCAGATGCACAGTATGAGGTAGCCTATGGAGAATATCAAATCGAAAGTAAATACTCGCCATACGGTTGTTTTTGCCTGTGAACTAATTTGGTAAGATAAGCGCAGCATCATTATCAACAAACGTATACATGGTTGAACGAACGAATTCCTAGACTTAACATAAATAACGTTTCTTTTTCCCCTCTCTATTGCTTATATTCTAATTTTGTTTACAAACCGCCTCGGAATATTCGAACACTTCCCACGAACCACGAGCATCTTGAACCGGAATTCTTCAAGGCGGCATCGTTAATCGCTCGCGCGTTCGTATTCGTGTGTTGCAACGAACCATGAATATGTTCCATCGTAGACAGAGAAGTGCCGAGAAGTCGCCCCAAACCCCAAACCCGGTGGCCAACGGGAAATGGAATTGCGGTTGGAATGTTTGTGCGGGACAGTGAGAATTCAGATAATGGCCACACCAATACGCACAGCACGATATCACAGAGGTTGCGAATAACACCAACACCCGAGTAGTGGTGTGTTGTTCGTAGGAAGGTCACGCTATGACATCATGCTCCCACCACCAAAACATCGCCACCCTGTGCAAGCATATACAGAGCTTCACAGTACGATCGGTTTTCCGAGCCGGTTTAGTTGGTGGCTAACAGCATCGGTATATAGCAGACGCGTTAGTGGAAAAAAGCGTGCGTGCGTGTGTGCAATTAACGTGAACAGCGGAAGGGACTTTCCCTTTAAAAAAAAAAAAACGCCTCAATATGAAAGTGCACTGTGATATACGCTTTACCAACAGTACTCACGGATCTTACCTCAGTGGACAACAGTTGACGGGAGAGGTCCAGATCAAGCTGACCGAGCCAAAACGGTTTAACGGTGAGCAGATGTAAAGGCAAACCATGCCACACCACTCAGAATGTGCAGGTTGCAGTATGCTCTGCACGCGCGTTTTCCGTCGTCAAGGACGACCAGCCGCCTTTCGAAATTGTGGCTTTACCGTGTGAAACTGAGTGTGTAAAATGAACCTTTGTTTGGTGTTGTTTTTCAACAAAAAATCGTTTCTGACTTCGCCTAACCTGACTGATCCGTGTTTCAATTCTGCGCTTTCCAATTAACGTTCACCTTACCACACCAACAGAAATCACGCTCCGGATCGTCGGATACACCAGTATAAATTGGTCAGAAAAGCGAGGCCAGGGCAAACGAAGACGCACGGTTTACTACAGCGCCAGACGTGATCATCTCTCATCGCAGAAGATACTGTTTCCACCGCAACAGAATGGTAGGAAAAAGACGATCCACCATCTTCCTAGACAGTGGAACAAATCTGATCAAGGACCTTTTGTTTTAACTCAGGAAACCCCGCAGAACTGCCAGCCGGAGAACACATGTACCAGTTTGCCTGCGAACTACCGTCCAGTTTGCCAACCTCATTCGAAGGAACGTACGGACACTGTCGCTACACCGCCCAGGTGGTGTTGAATCGGCCCTGGAAATTTAACCTTACGCACAAAGTCGGTTTCACCGTCGTTCAGCCGCGCGATCTAAACCTCCAAGCACCCTCCATCCGTATGCCCACCCAGATGGAAGATGCGCGCGTCTTTTGCTGTGGCTTTTGGCGCACGAAACCTTTGTTCGTGCGGGTAACCGTACCCTGCACCGGTTACGTACCCGGGCAGGCGATTCCGCTCACGATCAATCTGGACAATCGTTCATCCCGCCTCATCGAGGGTGTGAACATGAAGCTACAGCAGGAGGTAATATACCGTGCAGAGTCACCTTCGCCCAAACACCGCCGAGAGGTGCACACGATCGTCAAACACATTGGGAATGGTGTTGAGGCTGAAGCGACGAATCAGTACATACAGCGGCTTGTAGTGCCAACCGTCGTACCGACGTGCGGTGATCAGAATCTCATTTCCGTATCCTATCGCTTACATTTGACGGTGCGTGTTCAGGGTTGTGGATCCGATCCGGTGCTCGAGATACCACTTATCATCGGAACGACACCATTAATACCGGATCAGCCGGCAACGGTTGCCGTTCCGGTGGTGGCTGGTGATGCTAGTGCCCCACCGCAAAGCGTTGGATTTAACTTTGGCAATGTTCCAGCACAGCTGCCATCTGCCAGCGGTATCATGCGCCAAAACACACTGCCACCGGAGTATCTTCCACCACCAACGTACGAAGAAGCGATGAATGCAGCGGCCGTAGTGATAACCGACGACACGGACACACATGCGATAGGCAGCACAAAACCGTACATACCGCTCTATCCATCGTACAACTTTAGCGGTATCCAGTGGCCTCCTCTGCCACCGGGTTCGACTTTGCCACAGCCATCACTTCCACCGAAACAGTGACCGGGTTCCGGGTACGAGTAGGACGGTTACACTCCGGCAATTGCAAACTACTAACTTGAAATATTCCAACTACTCTACAACTCACTTGACCTGCTCTACTTCTTCCAGAGTTTTAGAATGAACAGGAATCAAGTTTGAACCATTATTCAGGGCTCTATATATGATGAAGCGGACCATTCAACTACCAGATAACGTGTCACTACATCTGGTTACACAGAGACTGGAAATGAATCGAACGTTGAAAGTTCGTTCCGAATCTCCTACCACTATCAGCCTTAAAGTTACGCATTTACAATATTTAATGGTTACATGTATTTCAAATAATTTTTTTTTACAATGTTTCTGTTTTTATAAGTTAGAAAAGGAGAATGGGAATGAAAAGTGTACTTAATGTGTTATACCCCCAATCCGTCGGTTTTCTATGCTCCATGTTGTTTATGTCATCCGAATCTTCACTGGGGGGAAAGGCTCCGATTAGTTTTAAGGGCTGTATTATTTGCAGCAGCCTTCCTTAGCGCCATCCTTACACGGACAGGTACAACGAGACTCGCAACCACATCCACTGCCACAGCTTGAGGTTGTGCATTTGCAATCTGCAGAAACGGAAGCAAACGGATTATTAAATTGAAATGAGCAAGCGCCGCAGGTCTACTTACCGGCAAGACAAGTTTTGCAAGGCATCTTGAGTTAAGATTTTGTTGGTATTTCTTGTTGAACGCACCAACAACTGTCGCTTCACTCGGAACTGATTACACTCTTGCTACTTGATACACAGGCTTATATTGGACGGCAAATGGTAGTTTCCGTGTGCAACGCAAACATCCCATCGATGAACCACCGACACGCCACACATGAGAATATTGAATTCGAACAAACGAACGTGTTGGTGAGGAGTGCAAACGAGACATTGATCAACGTGAAACGCGACTCCAGCGCGTCGTTAATGGGGGGCGTCATTGACCCGCTGATTTTGTTTGTTTGTGGCGTGATTAGATATCACAAACCATAGCGAAGCATGACACATTCGCACAAACAAATTTGGTTGTAAACACGTTGGCGCAACTTTGGCTTTGTTGACTACAGCACCATTGTTTACGATAGCGATAATAGAATTGCATCGTAAGCTTTATTTGAATGATGTAGAAGTGCACAAAACTGCATCATTTCGATCATACTCATTCGTACAATTGGGGGCGAAAAAGCTTTTTTTTAAACGCCACGTGTCGATATTGGTCGATGCCGTCTAGTGTTAATTGCATCAGCAAAAAAGGCGTGCAAAACTATTGAAATTGCATGAGCTAAAGCTGTGGAAGCTAACGACACGTATTATAACAAAAGCATCATGTTTAAACGCTGTTTGCACACGACACTCTCTCATGCTGAAGCTCACTGTCTCTCTCTCTCTCTTTATGGTGCGGAAGTGCACGCGGGCTACTTTCAAATGGTTCAATTGCTGCAATCCCCGGAACGGATGGAGACGATATAAAAGTATGCACCTTTCGCATCGATCTCAGTAGACCAGTGCCAAAGTGCAAAGAGAGAGTGAGTTTGTGTGTGAGCAGACGACACATATTGTTATCACCGGAAAAAAAAACAGTGCGAATAGGTGCCAATTTTCCATTACTTCTAGTACACCAGTATAGGCGTGTCGACGAGAGCGAAACTACACCCCGAAAATGCCTTGCAAGTGTTGTGGAAATGGTAAGTTGGAGATTTTTTTTTGTTAATAATGTGTAGACGAGGTACAATTTAAGAAGGAATTTTATTTTACAGATTGCAAATGTACTAGCGGATGTGGCAATGGGCAAACGTGTGCCACGGATTGCAAGTGTGCCTGTGCCAGCGGTGGATGCAAGGAAAAATCTGGTGGATGCTGTGGCAAGTGAGCTCCATGGGCCATGCTGCGGGATAAGGTGGTAATCTCTGTTGGGAAAGCTTGAGGCTAAGCTGTTGGCAAAGACACTAAAATAATCCACAAATAAAGCACGGTTATTTATTGCTGATAAAAAATGATATCGTTTTTTGCACTTCTTTTTTAAATTTATTAATGGAATCCGATAATCGGCAATTGCCATTCATTTTATTCTCTTCAAACAAAAAAAAAAGATTTTTGCGAGTCATTATATAAAACTATCGAAGGCACGAATTAAAATAGGAGAAGAAGCTCGAACTCTTCTGTCGCTATTCGTTGCGGAAGGCGCGATAAAAAAGCCAAACAAAAGTAATCAACTTGCCACTTTAAACGTGTTCCTGCTCGCTAATCCCGATCGTGGCGGTTTGTTTGCAAACGTCAAATCCGTCTGGCTTGGAAGAGGGTTTTGTTGCTGGAAATTTGTAGCTGCGGAAAATCGGCCGCAGTACGCGGTAGCATGGGACACGAAATCATTTCAAGTTTGACCTACAGACAGAGAAATTGTTAGTTCTAAAGGAAGGACGTCCGAAAAGCGTTTGGTGTTTGGTTGTGTACCAACAGATTTCTACGACTTTATCAAAACAAAATACTGTCTCAACGGGAAGGCAGCAGTGGTACTGTCGGTAGTGTTAGTGGAGGTGTACCAGGCGAAAAATCTAAACCGCCCGCAAAACAAAAAAATCCATTACATATAAACAAATGGTGCACATTAGCGTGACAAAAGGTTGCCTCAACGTCGCCGAAATGCAAAGGCAAACGGGTCAATGAATTAAAGCGCATCTCCGGCATCCGGTAGTGTGACTGGCGGTGGTGGTAGTCCAGGTAGATTAAAGTGGTATGCTCATCGTGGCGTGAAGAGAAGTGGCTGTGCGACTGTTTACGGTGGGAGAACGGAGATTGGCGAATCCCCATTCTCAAAGCTCAGTCGTGGTACAGAAAGTGATTGTTCTATTTGGCACGAGTGTAATGCAATTCATTCGCAGTTTACGGAGCTGATGGGTTGGAGTTGGTTCCGTTGTTCCTAAAACCTTAACCCCAGCTGGTGGTGCTTTCCTAGATTTGGGGGGAGGGAAAGAAAACAAAGAGCGATAAGAATCGTGCGGAGGGAAACGAAAGATAGTACGAATGCTCCACGTCACCGGTCAGTTGATTGAACGTATTATATTATTTCGTGTGTAATACCGCCCCTGACACAACGCGGAGTGCTCGGGCCACCAGAGCGAATAGAAAATTAACTGATCAAATGTGTGCTGTCTGAAGAAAAGGGGACAAGGGCACAACTAACATCACATTCCCCAACAATCATCATGATTATCCGGCAGCTGATGGGCCTTAATCCGTGGGCCCGTGTGCTCGTACCGTTTCTGTGCGTGTGGGTCCTGTTTGTTCTGATATTCTACTCCAAACTGAATACCTCCGCCTCGTCGTCCAGCAACGCCGCTGCCAATGCTGACGATTCACTGAAAAGGCTCGAAAGAGCCGTCCAACAGCTGGAACACTCGAAACAGATCGACCAAGAGCTGCGCTTGTTAGTTGACGAGTATATGGCCGATGCCGGCACGTCCGCCGACCGAAAGCAACACTTTATCGACGAGCTGGGCAGCAAGCTGGAGCAGGACGGTGGTGCCGGCTGGTTCGCACTTGGACGGCCTCGCAATGGACCGTCGCTCGAGTACGAACGGCTTCGGCGACGCGTCAATACCAACACTCAGGAACTGTGGAACTTTGTGCAGTCTGAGGTAACCAAGGTACAAAAACAGGTGCAACGAACGGCACCAGAATTGGCGAAGCCGTTGAATGCTTTCCTGTCGCTAGCGGCCGAACACAAACGCTCCCTGCTGACCGATATCGATCGAATGCGCACGGTGGACGGCTATGAAGCTTGGCGGCATCGTGAAGCGACCGATCTGAGCGATCTGGTACAGAAGCGACTGACACGGCTACAGAATCCGGAAAATTGTTCCACCGCCCGGAAGCTGCTCTGTCGGTTAAACAAAGGCTGTGGCTATGGATGCCAGCTACATCATGTGGTGTATTGCTTCATTATGGCGTACGCGACCGAGCGCACGTTGATACTGAAATCGAAAGGATGGCGCTACCACAAGGCCGGATGGGAGGAAGTGTTCCAACCGATTTCGGATACGTGCCTGGATTCGAACGGTGCATCGCACGCTAGTTGGCCGGGGCAGACGAATACCCAGGTGCTAACACTTCCGATTATAGATTCGTTGAATCCGCGTCCACCCTACCTGCCCCTGGCAATACCGGCCGATTTGGCACCACGGTTGATG
This sequence comes from Anopheles maculipalpis, assembly GCF_943734695.1. Taxonomy (NCBI): domain Eukaryota; kingdom Metazoa; phylum Arthropoda; class Insecta; order Diptera; family Culicidae; genus Anopheles; species Anopheles maculipalpis. The sequence continues at coordinate 43,397,454 of NC_064871.1, read as the reverse complement.
AAACTACACGGCGATCCGATCGTGTGGTGGATAGGCCAGTTTCTCAAGTACCTGTTGAAACCGACCGGTGAAACGCAACAAATGCTCGAGAATGGCATCGAGCGGTTGGGTTTCAAGAAACCAATCGTTGGGTAAATATTACAGACTGTGTTGTTTGTTCTGCAAGGGAGCTACCACACTAAGCATTGTTTTATTTTGCAGCGTGCACGTGCGTCGGACTGATAAAGTTGGTACGGAAGCTGCATTCCATGGTATCGAGGAGTACATGACGGCGGTTGATGACTACTATAATCAGCTGGAGCTGAAAGAAAAGGTTGACAAGCGGCGTGTATTCGTAGCGAGCGACGATCCGAAGGTAAGCATCACGCAAGCAAGTTGAGCAAGAAATAGTAAATATAATAATTCATCTCCCCTTACAGGTGATTGAAGAAACGAAAACCAAATATCCTCAGTATGAGGTGATCGGCGATCCGAACGTGGCCAAGATGGCGGCCGTATCGACCCGCTACACCGATTCCTCGTTGAATGGTATCATTCTTGACATACATCTACTCTCGCTCAGCGACTACCTCGTGTGCACCTTCAGCTCGCAGGTGTGCCGTGTGGCGTACGAAATCATGCAAAGCATGTACCCGGATGCATCCGGTCGCTTCCGGTCGCTGGACGACATCTACTACTACGGGGGGCAGAATTCGCACAATCGCGAAGTTGTCTTACCGCACGATCCGAACAGTCACGACGAAATTCAGCTGCGGACGGGCGATTTGGTTGGCGTTGCCGGTAACCACTGGAACGGTTATTCAAAGGGCAAAAATCTGCGCACCAATCAGGTGGGACTGTTCCCCTCGTTCAAGGTGAACGATAAGATCGAAATTGTGGAGCTACCCACGTATCCGGATGTGAAGTAGTATTCCTTACAGAGGGCAGGATGGCGCCATTTGATAGTGAGAGAATTGTAACGCATGGATCCTATTTGAATGCTGAATGGTCGCGAGTTTAACAGAGTGTATGCATGTGCATCGTGTGGATGTGTGGTGTGGTGATCGTCATCGTTTTCCCTCTGCCGGGTGCGTTGCCTGCGGCGGGGTCGTTTGCGATCGTTGCAAGAACGAATGTTGCTTTTTGCTGTGTGATACTGAGAATAATGAGTTTTTTTAGACCAATAGCCAGTCGTTATCCGTACATCCCGTTTTATTTTTAATGTCTGGTTTTAGTTCACCATAGTTAAGAAGTTAAGAATGAATTTTATGTTAGATGAAATATGGGGGAGTGTAAGTCGGTAAATTTTCTTTAGGTTGGATTTGCTAGAAATTTTGAAGCATTTCTTTTCGCGAGAGCCTATAGCCCGGAGGAACAAGTGTAGGAACAAAAGTATTTGATATTAAAAACGACAATTTAAACATCGTCCGCGCTTCATTTTTTGCTCATCGCATGCCACGCGTGTTTTATACGCTTTAGCAAGCGGAGAATCAACCTGCTTTTAGAAAAAGCTATTGAAAATCACATTGCAGATGGGGTTGATGAAATTTTAACAAAATAACATCGTAACGGTGAGGATGGGAAATGTAGAACGAAAAAAGCGAGCTAAATGAACATGCATAAGAACATGCATAATTTTTTTTTATAGCAAAGTTTTTTGAACAGTTAGGCAATCGTGAAAAATCATTTAAAATAGCAAATTATAACGTTCGCAAAGATGAGGAACGAATCGCGGGAAGGACAGTTCCAAACGTTGCGGAACGTTATGCAGGGAAGAACCGCCGAAGTTGTTGCAAAATGATTGCAAAAAACGTAAGAAAACAAGCCAACACACCCTCAACATGAACACCGAATGAAAGTATGATAAGCAATGTGTCTACTTCGCAAAATAAGAAAATAAGTTTATTTATGGCGAAAGCAAACAAACTTTGTTTATTTTTTGTGTTCTCTAGCAAGAGAGAAATAATTCGCCTACGGTTATGATCGACCAACAGTACCAGTCGACGAAAGAAAACAATCGACGAACCAAAAGCAAGGCGAAAGTCGGATGACATTTCAAAAGACGGGCGAAAATGAAAAGGGGGGAATTGTTTTGTAAACAAAGCAAACCCATCCTCTGCAGCTTTGTTCTTTCGCAGAAAAGTGAAATCTCGAGGCTTTGCAAAATTAAAGAACACAGAGGATAAAGCGAGCACCTGTCGTAACAATGCTGTCGGCAATGATAAAAGATCATCAAGCCAAGCAGGCAGCAAAAAAGGAAGACCAAGGTACGTTGCAATGGCAGGTTTTGGCACGGGAATAGTGGCTCTATTTTATTCTTTTCTGCTGCTTGGTTCCTATCTAGAGCGTCGCCGGAAGGAAGCAATCCTATCTGCGAACGAGCTTACGCAAAACTTGGTTGACCATCTTAACGTTGGGTAAGTGATGTCAAACTACTTGTGTATCTTTTTTGGAGCTTATTATCCATTTTCCTTTCCTCTCAGTGTTGCCCAAGCGTACCTCAACCAGAAGCGACTAGACGCGGAAGCCAAACAGCTGCATGTTGGAGCTACCAACTTTGCCAAACAGACAACCCAGTGGCTAGCGTTGATCGAAAATTTCAATGGATCTTTGAAGGTAAGGGGCATTGATTTTTTGCATTTCTTGCTTATACAAATATGTCTTATCCGTCATACTCACAATAAATAAATAATATAATATGTCTTTAAAATCTGCAGGAAATAGGAGACGTGGAAAATTGGGCAAAAACAATCGAAAACGATATGAATGTCATTACAACCGCATTGGAAATCGCCTACAAAACTAGCAGGGAGAAATGAACGGCAGAATGTGCCCCTTCTGCATGTCAAACGTCCATTACTTGTGGAACCTTATCTTTGTTTTTGTACTATTTTTTATCCCTTTTTGTTGTGGTCACCTTCCTTAACGTGCTAGAAGAATGATGACTTTAAGTCACATTCCGATCCAACTTCCATAGCTCAACAATTTATTTTTACCCCCTAGTCAGTAAATCACTTGTAACAGAAATACGTTCAAGCTATTTTTACGAAGAACACAATAAAAGAAAGCCATCGGAAACAATGCACTGTAATTTATAGGCTCCAATTTGCTATAGATAGAAATTATCGTAAAAATAACTACCGAATCTCTAGCTTGCCGTCCAGGCGCTCCGTTGCTAGCAGGGGAGAAGTACTAAACATACCAATATAACTTCCAGCTGTTTGAACTGACAGCTCCATTGGCTGTCATTCGCTCGCGTGCCAGACGCTTCTGCGTACGTGTGTGTGCGCGCATAGAAGCGAGTGAGTGTTTGTGGCAACAAATGCCACAACAATAGGAAAGAACGAGATGCAAAGCGTGTGCATGACAGAGAGACAGAACACAGACAGCCAGTTCAAGAGAAGATATCATACGGCCGTACGAAATACCAAGTTGTGTGGTACAGCAGGGAAAAAAATCTCCACAGGCTGACAGAGGCGCTTGCCAGCAGCTTTCCGTCAACATCGTCAATACTGGCAAGTTCGGGTCCGTGGCAATTTGTTTGCTGTGAATATACGTGCATTTGTTTCGCTTTCGGTACGCTTACGGTGTGTGAAATATACGCGTGCATATGTGGCTGCATCCGAAAAGTGCGTGAAACAAAAAGAAAACACACGCACGGCATATACCCATCATGGTTTGATTCGTGGGCTAAAAATCTCTCTCTCTCCCCCCAAGAGTAAGTGCGCACCTGTTTCGTCTGTGGTCAGCAACACGATATGACAGTGATGTGTGCTAAGGAAAAAAACGTGCAGAATATGGGCTCGCCATCGTGCAAGGGAGAGCATTTAGAATAAGTCAACCAAACGCCCGAACGGAAACGCATTTCAAACGCATCGGAAACGTCCACGACGAATAGGTTGCTTTAGTGGGCAGTGTGTGACGTTGTGTGTTTGTTTGCGAGTGTGTGTATGCGAAAGAGGCGCAAAGGAAGAAAAGTGTGCAAAAAGAAAAAATATGAGTGTGCAAAAAAAAAGAAATATTTGGAGCACACACACGTAGTGTTAGTAGCGAGTGTGTGTTGCATGTATGGCTAGCAAATTTCGTGAGTGTTCATATATTTTGTGCAACAGCAGCTTCGCGGTCATCCCTGTTCTCTCTCTCACTGCTTCATTGCCTTTACCCATGCACGACAACATCATCGAGCGGGGGGTATTAGACGATGACCTCGAAAGCCGAAAACATTCGGAATCATGTGCACCAGTATCACACCAGGAACTACTAGGCAAAAATGGAAGTTTGTTGCAGTGTACGTTGGAATGGAAAAGCACAAGAAAATCATTACCAAAGTATACAATAAAAGTGTCCAATTCAACATCATCATTTCTCCCATATGAAGTCACGAATCTGTCGTGTCTGATGATATGCCAATAAGCGCGAGTATGTGTGCGTATGATAAAACGAGACAGTGCGCGCTGTGTATGTATGTGCTACTCGCAGCAACGGAACAACGGACAATAACAACAATGGCATCAGCATCAGCACCAGATTTTAATCCAGTAGAAAACGTCATCCGTCGCGACTTTCGAGCTCAATGAAGAGAGCAAAAAAAGAAATCACATGCCCACAAAACATCCAGAAAGGAAGCAAGGGCACTTTTCCGTCAAATTATTAGTCTGCCAAAACATGTGTAAAACCGCTATAATTAAACTCCGAGTTCCAAACTGGAAAGTTTTCAGTAATCTTTATTCATGTGACTGTTCCTTCTGTTCCTTCTCTACATCACTTTCAATCCAAACACGCCTTCTTACGAGCCACTATGACTCACCCTCCTACTAATATACAACGTGTCTCATGAGCGCCAAATGATTCTTTGTTTCTTGCTCTAGAGACGCGTGTAGTATATCTACCGATCGTTGTAGACAGTGGCGTGTTTAACGGTAAGCGGAGTGAGCGGCCCCGGGAGGCCCCGAACCCACAAAGAACCTTTCCTTTCCTCCTTAAGGGCCTCCGAGGGACAAAATCCGCCACTGGTTGTAGAATAATTTCCCACAGCTATATAGCTTGGTTGACCTCCCTTACACTCACAAAAAGTTTTGCACAACCTGTGTGTAACCAGGACAGGAAGCAGGAGCAGACACACGATTACTAGCACCGTATATGTTTAAACAAAGGGAGGTGTAGGTTCCACATATCTGATAACGAATTTTAACATTGCTCTCCCGGTCACACATCGCACCGTTTCAGCAGCGGGAACGGGGACCGTGATTTGCAATTGATAAGCCGGACCGCGCGCAATTCCCCGGTTACGGTTTGTCACTCGTTCCAGTAGTATCCCCGAGGGTTGATTTTGGACGACCTTCGCATTAAATTGAACGTGCCGTGCTAACGTAGTAGTCGATTGTTTCAACCATATTGTTCATTGTTGACAATTTCTCAACCAATCGAAGCAACCTACTTTCGTTCGGGTTACGACCGTGTCTCCTAGTAGAAAAAAATTAAGTCTTTATACAACTCAGAAAAGATAGTTGAGTGATTTATTTCAACTGAAAACATTCTCCCTTTTTTGCAGTAATATGGAAAATGTGTGCAAAAAACAGGTGTTAAAAATATGCAACGGCTAAATCAGCAGAAGCAGCTCACCGAGAGCCAGTGTGTAGTGTAATTGTTCGGAATGTGGTGTAATAATGTTCATAATCGATTATGCTGTGGATGTGCGTAGTGTTGATGAGATAAGAGATCAACAGCAAATCAAAGCTAGCTTATCAATCAAGTGAAGAATATATACGTACCTTGCTTCCCTCAATATCTCCGTACGAAGGGAAGGCCAACGATAAATCGGTACGAAATTGAAATAAATAAAAAATCCGTCACACGATTTGTGCCCGTCATCGAGGGGAAAACACCTATTTGGCAAGGTGTAAAAGTGTGTGCGCCATACATCGAAGCATCCAAATAATAGATGCAGCCTCCGAATGAGCTTTCTTCTTATTAAACTTTCGGCGCAACGTAACGTAGCTGTGAGTTTTAAGTGAGTGTACTTAAGTGTATCTACTACCACCACAAGTGAACGCATCCTTCTTGTTTATCGTCCGCGAAGGGGGGGGGGATCACCAACCGGGCCGGTACACACGTATTATTTTCTACGGTAAACGGTTTGATACGATTCCTAAAGCTGACGGCGCCGTCGCGTAATCCATTCGGTGACACCGTTCGAACCGATTCCGATCGGATCGTGTTGCGGAGCGCAACGGAAACCAGCACGACGGCGGCGGCTACCAGCGTTGTACCTGCGGTGCCAGCGAGGAGCAAGGCCAAACCGGGCGGTGAGTAATCCACTCGATCGAACGCGTCTCCTACGGGCATTGCGGCCCACGGAGCGCAATGATGTACGACGCATCCCCTGGCTAGTGGTGCGGGCGCGCGCGCGTGTTACCGTAGATGTTGTCGCGCGGCCCACCTGCGAAGGCCATGCGTGCGTGCGTATGTGTGTTGATGCTCTGATGCTTAAGTAAATGTGATGACGAATGGGTTGGGTGCTATAGTTTGAATTTTTCTCGGAGATTTCGATTAGCATAAAACAAGTAATTATTGCTGAAAATTTGAGAGGTTATTCGAGCTTAGAAAGCCCCATACGGCACACGGTAGCCCTAGATTGAATCCTTGATCTTGTTTTCAATACTTACTTTGTATAGCAGTGTTTCAAATTCGGCTAGTTCTTTGGGACTGCCAGTTCTCAGTTCTGCGTGCGACAGAATGATCTTGAAACGTTTTGATACCGATTTTGATAGAAGCCACTGGGTCACCTCTGAATTCTTGAATACCTCACAACATTACGATCAGGTCATCATTAGTGCATTTGGTGCTCTGATGATGGATTATAAACATTAACTCCGTTGGACTACTGTTGCCATGGTTCACGGTTGTCATCTGAGTGTTATCCAAAGATGATTCCTTGGATAAATTAGAATCTCTCACATGTATACAGTATGTGTCTGTGGATAGCAGTATAATAATGGGCGCGGTATTGGGCTGGTAGCGGGGACAACGGAACCGGCCTTCAAAAGACAGGATTTGGGTTTGAAATCTCATGAGGACTGACTATACAACTATCATGGTATAGTAAATTTTCGTGAGTGCTACCTAATATGTATCCCCCTTCATTACCAGACTTAAGGCAGGTCAAGGCATAGCCCCAAATTTTGCCATTTTTTCGATGTTTATGATGCTTTTTTGAAATGCAAATCATCATAGTATAAATCAACATGCCGCCCTTGCAACTGTGTTAACACACGGCACGCTTGTATTCGTTTTTAAAGCAAAATGCTTTCTTTCCAGAAAAAAAATTCAGACTTTAACACGGAAAAGTTAGGCACAGTTGGTTTATAAAAAAAATTGTACAAATTAATCTACAGTGCAAAGAAAGTACAGTCAACAGGGCTTCTAAGACTTAAGTATTACTCACAGCTTGATAATAAATCCGGAACATGTATGTGGCTCATTCCTTCAACTTTTAAGCTAGAACTAGAAGGCAGTACTAACCTACAGATCGGAACATCAAAATTTCGTTCATGATCATGCATAAAACATTTGTCCCCTCATTTTATCTGCATTATATTTGTAAACATAATTGAGATCATGATCTTGGTTTCATTCGTAAACGCTCACAGGTGTCAACGATTACAGTTCAATGAAATACAGTTCTGTGAGTGAAATTATCTCGCAAAGTCTTGTATCCATGAGTCACAAACGCGTGCGGATGAGGACATCATTGGCGGTAGGAATGCTTCGAGACACTCCCGGGTTTCCCCCCGGCGATGTCAAACGGCACTCCCATGAATTGACTCATGGTTTGAAATATTATCACCAGCGCCGCCACGCAATCGTACACTTCCGGCGTGTGTTGTTGTCTGCTTCTCCCTGCTGCCACAACGTATTGATAAAGACGGCACCGATTAGGGCTGTAGAGAAGAGTAGGAGCGGGGGTTTAATGTGATGTAGTAATTTTATTGTACTTTTTCACCTTCTCGCTTTGCATTTTTAAGAGTTACTTCGTCGTGCACCTTGCGCGCTTGAGAGAGAGGGTTTGGGAAGTCTTGAAGATAAATCGAAAACTTTATAAAGATAGACATTTGCATAGGGTTTTGTGAACTCCTTATACATGTTTTCATTATTTAAATGAATGTGTGTAGGGTGGTGTCTCTTCAACTAGAAGCTCCTTGTGCGAATATTAGGTCAAGGGTGATGTAAAATACTTCAGTTCATATTTCAATTTGCAACACTAATTACCTAGCGTTGCTAATCTCACTCTCCTCCCTCAACAAACCCATCCTCGTGCATCATCAGCTACACACTCGAGGTTAGGCGTGTGCAACCTTCGATTTCTCCCATATAGCGGCTATCGCGTTTTTACTAGATATTGGTGCTAGCCGCACAAACTCAGGTTGTGAGCTCGCGCACTAACAGCTTCAAAACTTCGCGAGAAGCTTAGCAGCTAGCGATCGATTTTGTACCAAGCTTACTTGCAGTAAGCCTAACCATTATGAGCTTGATAAAGGTTGGCTGCATTTACCTGGGTCGCCATCCATTTCCACGCCAGCGTTTGTAACTGTAGTTAGCCGATTGTGTATCGTTGCGAAGCAAAAAGTAGATAAGATAATTGCTGGTCGAATCGAATTTAGAAGCTCAGAAAATATTTATAATTTTTCGCACCATATGAAATATAAAAAATATCATTGTTTCCTCGCGATCCTTCCTTTGCATCAAAGGCAAAATCGATCATCTTGTGACATTACGCCGATCGCACCTGTGAAGAGTAGGAGAAAGTGTTATCGTGCTTTTGGAAACCTTATCGCTTTACTTTCCAAGGGTACTACCGCTGCTGCTGGGCGCAGATGTTGCAAACCGAATGGCACCTTAACAATCCACTCAAGATAAGGCTATTCCCAGTCACGGAGAGTTTACTCGATTGGGAAACTTGCCCTTAACATGACTGCGAACGGGGCAAACGGATGATCAGGTTGACTTCTTTGAACATTATCACTATGCGTCATTGATATATGGTGCATTGGTTGGGAATAGTTTTGTCACAATTGGAAGCACAAGCTCGTTGAGATGATCGACCCTAGAAGGTGGCAGACAGTCTGGCCGGGATTGAGACTTTTCCCAGTGTGTTTGTCCTATCCTATCGTGATGTGAAATGGCGCTAAGTGGTAATCAACCGGATCCGAAACCATTGATAAACGGTAGATATCTACTTATATAGGTGTAATGTAATGCTAATAAAAAATAGGACATATTAAGTACTCTTGAAATGTTTATCTTGCATCGGTTCAAGTGTGTTTTGCATCATTCATCAAATTTCTTAATACATCCAATGTGGAAAAGTGATTATACTACTGCGCCCGAAAAATAAATTAATTCCTTTTTTTTTACTAGTTTACTTTACTTTCGAAGTAACCCCGTTTCCGATGCAATGCACCACTTCCACCTTTTCTCCCAGTCCCTGAAGCAGGTGGAAAACGTGGATCCTGGGATGTCAAAACGGTGTCCCCGAAGCGGCCGTTTTAGCTTGTTGAACAGCCAGAAGTCGGCTGGTGTTACTCCTAATTGTTACTCCTAGCCGGGTTGATGTTGTGACTTACATATTTACTAATGAAAAATAAACGCAAGGGGCTTCTTTTGGAGAGCGAAATTTGACATCAAATGTCACATTACTTTTCGGACACAGTAGTAGTAGAAATGGTATTATTATGCCTTTATTAAATTTTAACACTGCATGTACATACCAATAAAATGCCCAGATGATGTTAATTAAACAGTAGAGCAGCTATACACCAACCATCCGCTACGATTCGTTACACTCCATCGACAAAACTGCATTTGATTCATTTCCTTCGGGCCGCCGTCTGCCAATGAATAAAATGCGTTGGCCTGTTTCGGCTATAACACAACCATTCTGTATGTTGTCATCCCCCGATCCAGTGTATATTGTACCCCCCCCTGGCTGATGGCGGTTGTCTCGCAAACAGTCCCTACCCAGCACAATGTGTGTCAAATGTTTATTTTCCATTTGCCGATTGCCGACATCCGGAATTCCTCCGATTACCACTGATCACAACAATCATCAGCAAAACAAACGATCGCTCAGCACCATTGCAGAAAACGGTTGAAAACTCATCCAGCTTCTTGCATTATCAACACTGTCCCCCTTGATCTATGGAAGGGGTGTGTGTATGTGTATAGCATAACAAGTCGGTCGGTCCACTGTCAAGCGGGTTGTTTTTGTCCCTGATTTTTTGGACCATCTAATGACTAGAAGGGAAATGAACTAGCCGCAAATGTTCGAAGCCGAAAGCGGAATAGCATGATCGCCACTGGACTGGCATATTTGCATGCGTGCGGTGATCACGTTTGGCGTCCTGTATGAGTGCTGTAGTTTGTGTGTGATATGTTGAATATATTGGGAAGCAATGAAGGCAGCATCCATTTTTGGAGCAACGTAACGAAGAGAAACATAAACCGTTTGGACTCTTGGCTACCTTTGGATACTTTTTGCTCCCTTCCAAAAGCTTCCTTTTTAAGGCGAAAAAAATGTGTATTGTCCGGATTGTTTCAAGTAACTTAAAATTTGTTCGAACTATTTTGTGCTATTTTAAAATGTTTCCTAAACATTTTAGAAAACCCCAAAGGCTGGTGACTTCGTCATTACCTTGAGTCTAGGTGACATCTGTCGAAATCGTAAAGTAGATCGTGGACAAAATGGGTATTGTTAGAGAAATTAATTTGAAATCAATATCGAACATCAAAAACATGTGAAATAGATCGTAATTTTTCAAAAATTCCGTTAGCAGATCGTTCTATTTTCTTTTTCCTGCGTCTCGATCTTCACCATGCGGCAAATCTTGCGAACAGCAGTTGAACACGTACCATCTCTTTATAGATTTTAAGGCCGCATATGATACCATAGCCAGGGTTGAACTTTACGAGGTCATGAGATCAAATTGATCAGGCTTGTTAGAATGACCATGACCAACGTCACATGCCAGGTGAAGGTGGTTGGAAAACTGTCAGGGTCCTTTGCTACCAGCAAAGGACTGCGCGAGGAAGATGGGCTCACCTGTCTCCTATTCAACTTAGTGCTAGAGACGGCCATCTGTGACACGGAGGGGGAGACTTCGAGAACCATCTTCTATAAGTCAACCCAGATCCTGGCATTCACTAATGATATAGAAATCATTGGTCTGCGGCTCTCCCAGGTAGCAGAGGCCTACCAAAGGATCGCGCAGACGGCAGAAGACCTCAGGTTGCAGATTAACGCGGCAAAGACAAAATTGATGGTGGGACCATCAGCGGACTCTACTAAGAAATCCGGAACTACTTGGGGGTGATGTACGGATAGGTGACCGCAAATTTGAAGTCGTCCAAAACTTCACCTATCTCGGGTCAAAAGTCAGCACCGAAAAACGCATAGAGACGGAGTTGCGCGCTAGGATGCTGGCGGCCAGCCGGTTATTCTACTGCCTGAGGAAACATCTCATCTCAAAAAACCTGTCGCGACGGTCAAAGCTGGAACTGTATCGTACCTTTATATTCCCAGTACTCGCATACGCCTCTGAGACATGAACCCTTGTCCAAAACAGACGAAGCCCTCTTAGAAGATGCTCAGAAAGATTGTTGGCCCCGTATGTGGCTCGATGGCAGTCTTTTCACACTTCGTGAATTGGAAATTAAAAATAATCAATATTGCAGATTTTTCCCAAGTATTCGCCGGCATGACGTTAGTCACGCCGTTCGTTCACGTTAGTCATATCCATCGAATGACTTACTAGACTTATTATGAGGCGTAGATGGATAGTCAGTCCTCACTGCCGAGGAACGGTACGGATAGGATTTAAACTCCTCTACCAGCAGACTGTCCCTACCCGTGTATATCATGATTAAAATACTTCTCTAAGTAACTGTTAATGTCTTTCAACACTAGTGTCATTCTGCGATCCGTTTTCGTCGGTGCTTCCAATTAAACTTCTTACGCACGTTGTACTTTCATCGGGACGTTGTCTAATATAACAGTACTATATTTACTTATGCAATTGCTGCAGGATATGTACGTTTTTTCACAAACCCGCAGTGCAAGATAAAAAAAATGCTCTTTTTTAAGCTAGTTTCGCTAATTCCGTTCAACCCCAAAACGTGCTCTTTCGGTCGGGGAAGAACTAGTACGGCTGGTTTACTTTTTTCGCTTTTTTTTTGGGGACCTATGATAAAGAGCTTCGTCTAATCTAATCTCGCTGAACTGGGGAAGGGTTTTCTTCACAACTACAACCGTTACCTTACCGTATCGTTACCACTACGCCATACGTTTTTGTCAATGCCAGCATGGCTAAATGCCAACCACCCCGTAGCAGGAATGTCCAGGGCTGTCTTTCGTCGTTTTCGATCCATTAAGTTGCAATAAGCAAATTTCATCCATCTCGCCTACGTGCCATTAGTAAAATAGAAGTATACACTATAAATTTGAGATATTGTGCCATTCTGCAAGCTAAATAGGAAAATTTTATTATTTTGCTGCTTCATTTCCTTTACAGCTTCCTGAAAAATGCCTCCGCCGCCGCCGCCTGGGCCGCCACCTCCTCCAGGGCCACCGCCACCGCCGGCCCTGAAGCTTGGTGGCGGTGCACCATCGGCCGATGGGCGGAACGCTCTGCTACTCTCGATTCAGAAGGGTACCAAGCTGAAAAAAACGGTTACGGTGGACAAGAGTGCACCGGCAATTCAGGGCAAGGTAAGCGTCAATCCCGTGAGTTGTTTTGGTTTTGACTCTGTTACTATTACAGAACTCCCTATCCCCCTTTGTTGCAGGTCGCTTCCGATGGAGCAGTGGCGAGGGCGAACAACCGTGCTCCTGGTCGACCAACAGCGGGAGCAGGTGATGATGGTGCAGCAACCGCACCAACCGGACCGGGACAACCGAAGCTGGGCGGGTTGTTTGAGGGACTGTCATCGATGCCGAAATTGAAACCGGTCGGTAGCAGAACGCCCACCGGAACAGGTAAACAAAAGAAAGCGTTCTTCATTGAATCCCGTGTGTGTTGAACCGGCTGCGGATGTAATATTAGCTTCTTAGCGTTGGGGTGATTTCGACAGTATATAAGAGCAGCAGTATGAGTTCAAGATCATCTGCCGTATCAAATTTTGACCTCAAAACTGAAAGTGATCCCCCGTCGGGGTGCGCACACACAATGCTCCCTTCTTACGCGCCTCTTTTACATCCGCATGCCTATATCGCTCTTTCTCTCTGTCTCTCGCAGGAAACGCATCTTCGGCGGGAATGCAGCAAAACAAAACACCTTCACCGGAGGCCTCCAAGGGTTCCCCGATCAACAATGGACGGGTGGGAAATGGTGGCGGTTCCGCTGCGCCACTTGACTTCTCGGACGAGCTCGCGCAAAAATTAACGCTCAAAAAACAGAAACAGCAGCAGGGCAGCAATAGTAGCAATAGCAGTTACAGTAGTAACACGTCCTCGTCGGCCATCAATCCCCCTCCCACAGCGGTACCGAACGAAACGAACCTGCGGCTAAACCGGGGACCACCACCGCAACCACCAACATCGATCCAACGGGTAAGCTGCGATGCACTCTCGCGCTTCCCTACCGAGATGATAATGTACAATTAATAAATTACTGCTCCTATCGCCCTTGTTTGCAGCCTTCCGGAGACAATGCGTCGTCAAAGACGGCACCATCACCAGCATCCAGTCAGAAAAGGTGAGCGCTGTGTGATAAAAACACTTGCCAAACGGTTGGGACGAATCCACATACATTGAGGAAGCTTAGAATGCAGTTTGCAATATTTTTAAATTTTACATTTTTTATAATGATTTATTGGACTTTTTTTGTTGCTGTAAAAGGCACTTGAACAGTGCCTTCAATAGAAGCGATAGCATCACTTCCCTCATCGAATCTCGATGGGAGTCCCTCGTGCATTGCGTCCCATTGGCGTTGCCTCCCTGTGGGAGATGAAGAGTTTATTTTTGGTTTCGCGCAATCCACTCCTTCTCTACTCCTTTTATTCGATTTCTTTCTGCTGCCGCTGCTACTGCTGCTGCGCTGTATAAAAAGGCTCACCACACTCGAACGGTGTTTATGTTTACGCGATACTATTTTTAACACATTTCCGAATTTTCGCCGTATAGTGGCGTTTTTGGGGATAATTATGCTCTTACATGGTAACGTTTTTTTCTCGAATGTGTGACGCCTTTATATAAATACTAAAAATAGATTGTGTTAGGGAATGTATTTTTTGTACCTAAATTTTAAATACTGATTTGCAAGTTAATTGTTTTGTTTAGTTTTTGGCTTGTGTTGCTTGAATTATTTTATAAAAAGCTTGTGCTTTCGTGTGGCAATTAAATGAGGGTTTTCTGTACTGATAGATTTAGTTGAACAAATTTATTGTAACAGTTTGTTACGTTGGAAAACGATATTCTTGCTAGTTTTTTTTTGTATGCATATATTTGCTAATACCCAGCATTATTCTTTTCCCTTCCGTATTTCCTATCGTCTTCTTTTATATAAAATTCTTCTTGTCCCCGATCCGTCATATCACCCATTTTCATTCATCCATCGTACATCATCATCATAATGTGTGTATGTATCATAATGTTTTCATATACCCGTGTGTTCCTGTTCCCCTATTATGTCCCTTCGATTGCTTGTTGGAACCGGAATCGTTCTGCTTGTTGTGCGTGCGTGTGTATAATTCCGGTAAGTAGCCAAGCACCTGCAACACCAAACCACCTGAACCACCACCTAAGGCTGGCAGCAGCGAAACCGTCGGCCGCGAATGGACCACTGTCCAGCACCACTAGTCCCACAATTAATGCAATCGGCGGCAGCGCACCGATTCCGAATCGATCCGCCCTGTTCGGTAGCAATACGACGGCGATGACGACGACAGCGGCTAGCAGTGCTACGATGGGCAACGGTAGTGTACCGACGGCGGCGGCTGCAGCGTCAACTGTAATCCCGGTGGCACCGAAACCGGTACCAAACTATGGCAAACCAAATCTAGCACCGAAACCGCCCGGTATGCAGCTGGGGGGGATGGCCGGAGATGGCGGAAGCAGCACAACGCGACCAACCGTGAGTCGACACCAGAGCATGCGAAGTCCAAGGTAGGCCGATCGAAGATGAGTTTGCTTGGAATGCAACAAACCTGGAGGTGTACAAAAGTTGGTTGCGCCAAGTAAATTATGTACAGAACCATAAAACGAATCGGTTTAAAAAAAAGTTTTTGGTTGTTGGTTTGTTTGTTGAAGTAAACAAATGGGGGTAGCTTTGTGTTGCGGATTGGATTGCGGGTATTTTGGAGTGCAAATTGTTGACCTAAAGTTGTAAGAAAAGTAGCAACATTTTGGATAATACGTTCCATCTGCTTCTCGTGTAATTATTTATTTTGGATTGGCTTTTCTTATTTTAGGTCCCCTCCGGTCTCGCAAACGGCACCGGTGTTTCCTGCCAATCACTTCGGTACGATGCGTGGACCACCCTCGTCAGCGGCCATGTTCCAGTCGTCGGAATCGATCGTGCGACCAGTGCGGGAAGTAACGGGTATGATGATAATGTCGCATTGACACCATGAACAAGGAATCTCTAATTAAGGAAAACATTCTCCCATAGGTCGCCCATCTGCACCACCGCCAAAGCCTCCAACGATGAAACCACCGCCACCACCACCAGTACGGAGCGTCAGCAATACGAACCTAACGCACCTGCCTCCATCGCTTAGTTTGGCACCATCGTCACTGGACACGACCGGCACCAGTTCACCGGCGACCGAACCAACCTCGTTCGGTTCGGTGAACAATGTGTCCTCACTTACACTGGCTGACGAACTGCGGGCAAAGGTATCGAATGCTAACCTATCGGTGGCCGGCTCGTCCGCAAACTCCATTTCCACCGGTAACTTGAGCGTGCTCGGTGGGGGTGGCACCTTGACAAAGGGTGGAAGTTTAAAGACGACGGCAGCACCACCATTACCACCCCATCGGACAAGCCCGGCGCCACCGCCACCGGTTGCGGCATCGGCAATACTGGTAAGCATTTTAGTGGATGAGGCTTATAGGCTGAGCATTGTTGAGCGGATGGAATGTTGTCCTCTAAGTAGAATAGAGGTGGTTCTTTAGAAAAATATCTCAGTATTATGTACATGTGTGGGACACACTATCCAACCACGTGGTAACAATAAGTTTAGCAAGCCATCCGATGGACGACATGACCTAGCAGAAGTTGTTGAAGCAAGAAGCCTTCGATAACATCTCTAATAAGTTACTATTTAACCTATTTAAATAGTAACTTATTGGAGATGTTATCGAAGGAAAAAGGAGTGAAAGATACAATATTAAGTTAGCTCTCTTCCTTTTTGTCTATTCGCCACTAACGTGCCAGAGTTGGTAACATTTTGTTTGCTTAATTGTTGTAGGTTTGTCAGGAGTGTTCTCTGCCCGCTGTTATTTATTTTATTTATTAATGACTGTACCAATGTCCTTCCCTATTATCAACACTTGCACTATGCAGACGATATTAAACGATAAACGTGCACTACAAACTCTCCTTCACTCCTTTATTAGTGGCACAAAAATGCTATTCAATATCTTTCGGGCACTCGAACGTTCGTGCAAGCAACTTATGAACTACTCGCTATTCGGATCGCCCATACAATGTGTATCCCTTGTAAAGGATTTCGGTGTGTGGTTGGACGAATCATTGTCATTTAAGGAGCATGTAAATATTGCCGTGGTTCTTCAGATATTCGTGATTCGTGAGAAGGCACCGTGTTGTTGCTGGGTTGGATCAATTCTTGAATATGTCTGCGTGCCTGCCTGCACTTAACTTGTGTATACCCAGTCGTCGTCTACGCTTCCGCCCCCTTCTGTACATTCCATCTCGCGTCACAATTTTTTAATTTTATGTGCGTATGAGGGTTCTATGACGTTTTGTCAGCTCTCTCGCGTCACTACATACGGCCAAAATGATTCATTTCTTCGTGCGTTGAAATCCTTCAATAATTTTGCTAATCTATTCGATTTAACACCTCGACATCCATCCAACTACGTGCTATCAATAAGTCTAACAAGCCATTAGATGGCAGGCGTGATGGCTAGCTGAGATCGTTAAAGCAAGAAAAGAAATACCCATCGAGCTCCTGCATACGTTCATTTGTACTAAGTAAAACTTAAAAAAATCAGAATGACAGATTTAAAAAGCTTGAGACAGCCCCAGGGGCGACTGTACGGTATTGGAGCTTAATTTATTTTTCCACCTGTTTCCGATAAGAGATAAGATAAGTACCACGGGCAGTGTGCTAATGTGCAACAATTTGCGAGTGTTTGCGTCATGAAGCACTGTACTAGTTTACTTGACTGTGCTTCTTACCTTTGCAGAACACGGGTGAAGCGCCAGTACCACCACAACGAATTTCGTCAATTCGTAACTCGGCCGGTAGCGGTAGCTTACCGGCAGTATCGACTGTCACTAGCAGTAACAGCAGCAGTAGTCACAATCAGAGTCATCATAGTCAAAGCAGCACCGTTATTATCACCAGCAGCAGCACCACATCGTCTACCGGTGGTAGTCTACATCGTAAGGACACATCGCTAACGTCGGTCACCAGCAGCAGTTCATCAACGGTAACGGCAGCGACGACCGGCACCAGTACTAAGATGCCGTTGCCCGAGATAGACCTAGAGTCGAAGTATGCGTTCTACTTTCACAAGGTGACGGAGTTTCCGCAACCGATACCGTTCCTCAATGTGCCGAAAATCTATCAAAGCGAACTGCGCCAGCAGCAACAACAATCCGCGCAACAAGGTGCACAGCAACAACCGCATCGGCAGTAGTAGGGAAGGAAAGGCAAGTAGTCTGTCATCCCCTGTGAGGGCAGCGAACGATCAACCTAAGAGAAGAGTTGTTTCATGGTACGTTGTTGAAGTTGTTTCTTACTGATGTATTTCCAACAAGTAATTTTTTAAAAATATTCCTTTTTCTTGTTTTAGCACGCAACGCATGCAGAAAGCAGGATGTAAATGCAAATCCGGTACGGGAAAAACAGTATTTGCCGGTAATACGGACGTCGCAATGCACATATATACTTTCATACACCACACACGTGCACACAGCTATGTGGAAGGAGCAAATTGACGTGATTATTAAGCTCAATCAATTATTAAGTATGTTCATATATACACTCTAGCACCTATATATCCATATACATTATCAATCGATCGAGCGCGAAGAAAAGCTCTGAGGTGAAGCTGTGAACGCAAGCGAAGGAAAAGGAACACGGTAAGCTAAACGTGATTTAAATAATGCATTAAACACTGAGTTTGTCGCATTGGCCGGAATCGCCCGGAATCAAAGCATTAAACCCTAATAACTGAAAAGAACAGTGAACGTAAAAGTAATAAAAAATGGCACAAGAAAAAAGGTTAAATTTGAGTAGAAAAATCATCAAATCATATCAGCAAGGGGAGAACAAAAACTAATTGCAATAGTAACAAAGAGAATAAAACAAAAAAACATAACTCCAAAAGAGAATAATTAAAAATATCTAAACAAAAAATTGCTACAACGCAACATGCAACTAAATCTACTTAATATGAAAAGGATAGTATACCTTAAAGTTTTTCTTCGATCGAGTAGTAAAACAATATTTTTCGAGGATCATCAGTCGAACACATAAAATGCATTTGGTGGCGAAAAACACACACACACACACACACACACACACACACAAAATATTTCAGTCGAATGCAACGAAAAAAAGGACGAAGCGAAGCGTTATATGTACATAGAGAAAATGATCGGACACGTTGTTGATTTTTAGTTAAAAATCGTTCGTTTTTTTCCAAAATTTAAACAGCATGAATGTAGCCTATAGAGTAATCGTATGCGTAGGGATTATCGGATTTAGACCGTAAACTAAACTAAAATTTCATTGTTACAAGTTTCGATAGATGATCGTTTTTTCAGCCCGTTTTCGTATTTTTACTACGCACACACACAGAAAGCGACCACACCTGTTTACCTCTTTTATGTGTGTAGTGTAACAAGTCCCCAACCAAACCAGTAGAACACGAATAATTATAGTGTCTTGGTTCGCGCGTGCGAAGTCATCAATCGAAGGGGCGAGGTGTACATGGCGTACAAGAAGTGACGCTTCTAATATTGTTATGATTGAAATCACTTTCATTTCAATTGTGTTAAAAGCAGCAGTGCTGTGCAAAAATACACAGCGAAGCACAAGCGATCAAAAGAAAGGAGAATTGTTTTTATTTTAGAATTCTTAACACAAAATTAACAAGCAATCTATCGGACCGGAAGAAAAAGCGACAGTAGTAGTACAACGTTAAAAACGGGAATGGGCAAAAGGGGTAAATGTTTTGTTGTACAATGTTCTACTAAATTGCATGCGCGGTACATTGAATGCAGAAAATAGAGGAAATCGCGATCGTGTTTGTTTTGGATGGAGAAAGTATGGTAAACAATTAATGAAACCATTGGGGAACAATCATTGCAAAACAAAAAAAAAAGGACAAATAAGACAGAACAGTGAGTTTGCGAGCGTGAATAACGTGAGAACAATTTTAGAGTCTTCTTGTTGTTCGGTTGCCGTTAACTGTTCTAAAGCTAGAAGCATATGATGGCCATGATGATGAATCAATCTTAATGGGGGGGAGGAGAATTTAAAATAGCAATCACACGATAGTGACACACTTCGTGAAGAAAAAAACCGACGTAAGACGACGACGAGCCAAGCGAAGTGGGTGAAAGATTCGATGTATTTGTGGTGTCGTGGTTTCTTTATTAATCGCAATTTGTTATATTTCAATATGTTGTAAATATGAATTCAAATCAGAACAATATTTAATCGTACGGTTCATAGTGGATGACGTGGAGAGGAATGAAGTCAGTGCAAAACGAAACGACTGCGAACAATAACAGACAAAAAAGATTAAACAATATTAAATGTGTGGAGGAGAATTTTTCATTTATTCTTCCGAAAAAAGCCCTTTACCAATCCACCACATTGTGAGAGAATTTTCCACTTTGGGACGGTTTGCAATGGTCGATTCCAAGGCGTCCGGTTCACCGTCCTCAACATCTTGCCATGCTGCGTTGGGAAAATGATACTGACCACTGGCGGTAGCCATAATCGGTCTGTGTGGATGAAATGAAACACCATTCAAACAGTCCCAGTGAAGTGGAAACAGTAGTTCCTTCGGTTGACCCTTCTCATCCAGCTCGCGCACATTCCATGCATGCAGCACGCCCCGACTATCACCACTTATAAGCCACTGTCCAAGGGGAGAAAAATCCAAATAGATCCGCTGATTAGTGCCACATGTTCGTTGCAGTGTTTGAACTGGTTGTGATAGTTTTCGGACATCCCAGAACAGTACTTTCGGATCCTTCCTGGCACCGGTAACGAACAATGTTTCCGTATCGGGTGCAAATACAATCCAGGTCACACCTGCCGTATGGCTGTTTGCTGGTGCATAGTTACCCACGGACAGACAGTCGCCCGACCGTGTGTCCAGTGCGGATATGCTACGGTTCCACGAACCGTAGAGGATTGTTTGCGGCATGGACGAAGCGATCGCCATACAGGAAGCGGTAGATTTTGTCCGCCACGAGCATGACTCCCGGCCGGGAACGTTTATGTCGAAGCATTTAATGGATTTTTTATACCCACCGTACAGTGTGGCCCCATCGATCGGTGCAAAGGTAAGGCTAAGGGCCGCCTCAACCTCATCAAACTGGTCGTACCCTTTGTACGAGCAGCGTAAACCTCCCGTAAATGCATCCCACAGCTGTATCGGTTCGTGCTGACGGGAGGCGATCCAGCAGCAAGTTTCCGGTCGCCCACTGTTCATCGCTGGATACCAGGCACAATCGTACACGAGTCCACCTTCCTTCACGTGGACGGCCGAGGTGAGCAGATCGACCGGACGGTCCTCGGAGACGCTATCGTTGCTGTACAGATCGGTTGGCAGCTCGACAATGTGCATTCCATCGTTGTTGACCGTTGTGAGCACGCACGTTCCATCCGGTGACCAGTGGCATCCCTGCAGATAGTTTTGTCGTACCGGTCGATCCCAGGAGCATCGTGCTACTTCGATGCAGGCGCTGTGTTTGAAGAAATCTTGCTCCGACGCAGCGTTGTGCTGCTCCACATCAAGTGCGTGTTCATCGGTTTGCATAGGAGCATCCTGCTCCTCGGCTACGTTCTGTTCTTCTTCACCACCGGAATTTGGGGCGTTTTCGATATGTTCCTGCTCGTCTTCGCTCATTTCTAAAATGTAAACAACAACATACTCGCCGTACGCGCCGTTTCAGAATCTGTCAAATATGCCGGTGATGTATGGGCTGGCAACACTGCATAGAAATGTTGTGACAGCTTTTGCGTGTGTGTGTTAGTGAGTTCGATATATTTTTCTCGTAAATGCAGCGACAGATCGCATTCAGGAGTCAACAAAGTCGAAAGTAGCGGTGCCGTAATTTTGGGAGAAACCACCAGCAGCCAAAAAGGGAAAAGACCTGAAAAAGCAACATGTTCCACGTCTCACGCCTCGTTGTTCGTGGCCAGGCACACGTAAAAGTTTGCGCTCGATTGGCCGCACTCCAGTCTAGTCGCCACATTACTACCAGCCGTACGGTAAGTTTGATGGAAAACAGTGTCCACCACACTGGGACAAGTAAAGTCGGGAAAATTACATAACTCAGAATCCATCTTTTTCATAAAGAATTGCTTGCCGAGGGGGTGCATGAAATGGTCAGAATATTCAAATGCGAAAAACACTATCTATTGCTTTATATATTTGATTTATGGTGAGTGAGAATTTTCGCATCAATACAAGGGGTGGGGGGTGAGTGGGTGGGGGGGATTAGACATCCTCTTATTCTTACCAACGATGGTATTCGCTCATCGCGACTGCAGCCGGCAAAACCTGCTGGAGATTGTGTTTGATGCCCCTGTTTGACAGTTGTTAGGCAGAGCCTAATTGCGTTAGCACATTTTTGGGATCAACAAGGATACATATCCTATTTTTTACAAAAAGTAATCAATCAGACATGGAAGAACCCAATAGCAAGAAGGCTAAAATGGTTGGTTGGTGCATAGACACTTTAAAAAGAAAATAAATTGTTTCTAAGCGATGTGTGATGTTGTGGTTAGATTACTGAAGGTACAAGATCCTGATACTGATCCGGGTTGAAACGATAGAAGCATTGCTTTACTAGAATGCGCTGGTGATTGAAACATTGTAATTGATCGTCTAACCTCAAGAAGAAGCTAGCGCACGATGGTTGAATAATTATTTTCATAATTTAATTTCTGTGGGTAAAATAGAACACTTAATTTTCATTGGGTAAAATAGAACAGGTCTAGGAATTGGTTTAGATACCCTCTATCAGTATCAATAGGTTGTGCCTTCTTCTGGTGTATAATCGAACTACAGGGCCTACTTGATCTGATAACACGTAGCACATTGGAAAGGATAAACTTTAACAGCTCACCTTTATTTCATTAAAACGGGGGAAAAAACTTTCACCTACTTTTTGCCCTTTTACACATCGCGTCGCTTGTGCTCTCTTTTCTCTGGACCGGTTCGATTGGAGCAGAATTTGAAATGGTACGAACAACGAAATCACTCAAGTACTACCCGAGCAAAGCTAACTAACACTACAAAGGCGATCATCGTTTGTGCCTACACGTTGTACGCGCGCTGTACTTTCGCGATTAAATTGTTCACCAGTCCCACCATTACGTCCTCATCAACTTGCTAGCATGCTCCAGACCAACGAAAACGACTCGATTCAGTCTGCGAAGAAGTGTTCAGAAGAGAAGAGCGACACAATTTTTGCTCGCCAACAAGCAGCTCTGTGGAGTTACTCGTGGCAACAGAGAAGAACGGACGGTTGCTTGGATCGACTGTAATTGAACGATCGTTCCCTGATCTTACACATTCAGCACGTGTGGTTAACAAGTTTTTATTGTGATAAAACGCACGGCGATAAGAGACAGATATGGTAAATATGCAAATGTAAAATGCAAAAACATACAATCGTTTCCGAGATTGTGGGCTAGACATTACTGTGTTACTACGCGGGGAGCTATTGCACAATGATCATCATCATCCGATACAGTCAAAAACTGGATTTATGTGAAGCGAAAGGGCAAAACGGTCATCGATCAGAATGCAGCAATTATAAGTTGTCGTTGCGATGTGTTCTCTTATTTAAGTGGTTAATTTGTACGCGATGCCGTAGTATAATTTTGAACTTGTTGATTTTATTTTAGAACTAGATTAAACAACAAAACACAATTCAACCAGTTGATAACGAACGACGGTTGGGCGAATAGCTCCATGCTTGAGATTACATTTTATTTGCAGAATCATAATGATTTGCATGTTTATTTTTATTTTTAGGCAAGCAAAGATGTAGGCTTCCGCACGGAGTCGGACACGTTCGGTGAGCTGAAGGTGCCGAACGACAAATACTATGGTGCCCAAACGGTTCGCTCAACGATGAACTTCCCGATCGGTGGCCCAACCGAACGTATGCCCCAACCCGTTATCACTGCCATGGGCATCCTGAAGAAGTCGGCCGCCCTCGTCAACAAGGAGTACGGGCTGGATCCCAAGATTGCCGACGCAATTGCACAGGCCGCGGACGATGTAATTTCCGGTAAGCTGTACGACGATCACTTCCCGCTCGTTATCTGGCAGACCGGTTCGGGTACGCAAACGAACATGAACGTGAACGAGGTAATCAGCAATCGTGCGATCGAGATTCTTGGCGGAAAGCTCGGCTCGAAAACTCCCGTCCATCCGAACGATCACGTTAACAAGTCGCAATCCTCGAACGATACCTTCCCGACGGCGATCCACGTTTCGGTGGCCCGCGAGCTGACGGGAAATCTGCGCCCTGCCATCCAAACGCTGCACGATGCTCTGAAGGCAAAGTCGGAAGAGTTTAAGGACATTATTAAGATCGGTCGTACACACACGCAGGACGCTGTGCCTCTGACGCTTGGGCAGGAGTTCAGTGGATACGTGCAGCAGATGGCTTTTGCGCTGGATCGCATTGAAGCGGTGCTGCCACGTGTGTACATGCTGGCGATTGGTGGTACCGCCGTCGGTACGGGGCTGAACACGCGCGTCGGTTTCGCTGAGAAAGTTGCGGCCAAGATCGGCGAGTTGACGGGACTACCGTTCGTATCGGCACCGAACAAATTCGAAGCGTTGGCTGCCCGTGATGCTATGGTGGAAGTATCCGGATGTTTGAACACGATCGCTGTCAGTTGCATGAAAATTGCGAACGATATTCGCTTCCTCGGATCAGGACCGCGTTGCGGTTTGGGTGAGCTGAGCCTGCCAGAGAATGAACCGGGCAGCTCGATCATGCCGGGCAAGGTTAACCCGACGCAATGTGAAGCTATGACGATGGTGTGCGCACAGGTGATGGGAAACAATGTGGCCGTTACTGTGGGTGGATCGAATGGACACTTTGAGCTGAACGTGTTCAAGCCGTTGGTTGTCTCGAACGTGTTGCGATCGATTCGGTTGCTTTGTAAGTAGTGGAGAACTATTGCCAATTTCTATGATCCCTAGGCTAACTAGATGTGTTTCTCTCTTTATAGCTGACAGCGCACGTACATTCACCAAGAACTGTGTGGTGGGCATTGAGGCAAACCGGGCCAACATTGATAAAATTATGAACGAATCACTGATGCTGGTTACCGCTCTCAATCCACACATTGGCTACGACAAAGCTGCCAAGATTGCCAAGACGGCGCACAAGGAAGGTACCACCCTGAAGCAGGCTGCCCTCAAACTTGGCTACCTGAACGAGCAACAGTTTGCCGAATGGGTGCGACCGGAAAATATGCTTGGACCAAAGTAAATGGGTTTTTTTTTTTACTTCCAACGGCATGAAATGGTGCAAAATATGAAAAACGACGAACGACGAGTAGAAGAATGCATTATTTATTTACAACACATGTAATAACGTGTTCTACATCATCCTGTTTGGAACAATGTTTAATGATGGAAAGCGCGGCTGAAGAAAACGCGGAAATCGTACTTTATACAGCATTGGTGAGTCCCTTTTTTCGATCTGTTGTCTCACATCCGAACTTCGCACTAATTCTGTATGGGAGGTGATGGGAAAGTTAAATAATTTTCGAAACGGAACGGAACTAGTTACTTTTCCGAAAGGAACGGGACGAACGGTTTTTTTTTAACTTTTACGGATAATGAAAAGAGCCACAGTCAGAAACGGAGCTGCCTATAGGTGGACTGAGCGACCGTGTTACGCCCCGACTCGAAAGGGTGGCTCCGAGCTGAAGCCCAAAACGTTTACGTGGTGTCGTAGCAAAGACTTTGTTGAGAGCATCGCACCCCTGCTACGGTCATAGGATTTAGACAGGGACCTCTATATCGTCCCAAGCTCAGCTCCGTACAGAAAACTCGTATGCTTAGGAAAGAGATGAAGCAGTCTTTGACAATTCAACACGTTTTAATTTAAGTTTTTTTTTTTATTTAAACTTGGGTTCGATCATTCCAATGATCCTAATCGTTTGGAACAAACTGAATAGGTTTGTAAATTTCTGAAAAAATCTAATCACTACTTATTACCTAACAAGAAGCAAACAAACAAAAAATTACAGTTAAAAACAATACCGTTATACATTATGAGCGGTTCGTAACGTATAACATACGATTTTTCTAATAGTTCCAATTTTCACGTACAGATGGCCCTAGCATGCGCTAGAGAGAATCAAGTGAGCGAAATGCTTTGCCCATACTAGAGGCTAGTTACCATTCGATAGGCTTTGATTCTTTTCTATAAATGCATTCACATTTCGTACAAGCAAATCAAATGCTTGGGCGAAACGTACATGGTTGTATGTAAAAACTATAGCATGCATAATATTGATCAAACTTCGGAACACCGAACACTTGTTCCTTTCTTTGCTATTAATTTTTCCCCCAATCATAGGATGGTCTGCTTTGTAGTTGTGTGTGTATACATCGCTACAAGGAATTCCCGGGGTTGCTCGCTTGTTAACAACCATCGTCACGGGAGCGTGTACCACCGACCATTATCCTGCCCGTGGTTTATTGAACGTGTGTGCGTGTGTTTGTAACGGCACCAAGGTTTCCTTTACAGCAGAGATGCTATATATATGGTATCACACTATTTATCTCCCGAAAAACTGAGTCAGCCGAGCAGTCACCCTCGTCCTTTTTCGCTTTCGATTCAAAACTCTACACCGAGAGAGAGCATTGACCTCTCTGTGCCACACTGTGTGTTGCCGTTGCCGCCGCGGTACGGTACGAACAATATTTCACCCCCTTATACGTCTTCTGTCCTGCCCGACGATATGGTACGATCATCAGCACCATCCTCATGTCACCGTGTTGGGCAAAGGATCATTTTCAATTTTCATCGGCATCGTTGCACCGTTTGTTTTATGCACGCACCGATCATAATCTCACCCTCTCGCGGCTGGCTGCGTTATGGCTGCACCCCTAAATGCGATTTTTCCTTTCGTGCTTAGCGCATAGCGAATGTATTTCGGCAAGCAGGACAAAAGGACACTGCAGTCTGCCAGCAGCATGTGTGACTTGCTGTAACTGCAAGCAACTGCAGCCGGAAGGGGTTTTTTCCTGATTTCTGCGCCGAGAGATCCCTTGGTTGCTGTCTGTTAGCCACAGCAGCAGTGGAATCGAAAACTTACCACGCCAATTCGATGTCGCTCTGTTTGGCCCTTGTTGGATGCGCCCAGGATTTCCATTCACTGTCTGTTTTGTACCTCGGTGTTCGTCTAGGGTCGGGGGATGAAACGATGCCAACAACAGCAACAACAACAGTAAAAAACATAAAGTTTAATCTTCTTATGCAAGCGTAATGATTTTGCTCTCCCGGCTGGCTCTGCCCATGTTTTGTTGTCCTATCGGAAAGGTATTTGCTGCGCTTGTTTTTTCGACCTTCCCATCATTATTTGTAACCTTCCCTGGCGCTGTGTGTGATGGTGTTTGCGATTCCGGTCGGTTCGTCTTTTAAAACCCATCGTATGGGGAGAGGGGGGGGGGGGAACGTATCGCTCATTAATGCGATGCTTTATAGCTAGGATCAAAATTCATTTTTGCTTTTCCCATTCATATTATCAAACGCCGAACACACACCGGCGACCGACTCCGACCCCGGGGGAAATCTGCTTGCTGTAAGGATTCGAACATTGTTTGTGCGAATCTTCTTTTGGCCTCACTGCTTCATCCTTGTGCCGTTCGATCTGTTGCCAGTTGCGTTAACTTTTAAGCGAGGAATTGGGTTACAATTGGGAATGCATGACTGCAATTCGTGTGGTTCGATTGGGAATAAATATTCTGCCCTGGCTTTATGTGTGCTGCATTTGTATGCGTAGCCGTAACAGGGGTGCAATACGTGAATGCTAATTTTTAGATCATGAAATTTATTAGGTGATGAAAACGGAAAATTACTACTAACATTTTTAAAGTACAGCTATTATACACTAGAGAATATGTTAAACTAAGCTGGTTTGACTCTACTTGGCTTAACGACCTACGTCGTCGAGATCCGGCCGGTCATCAAATGGATGATTAGACTTGCTGATACCACGTCCCGGGTAGGATTTGAACCCCGGTCCTGCCGTGTGAAGACTTCCTAGTTATTAGTCATCTGGCAGATGTTGCCAACTTAACATAAACAAACATAAAACTGTAAGAGTAAGAGACCTACCCTTGAGCACAAGACGACAATCATTGAAGGTTGAAACAGCAACAAGGAACATTGAACAATCGTTAAAAGAGCTGTCTGAAACCATTTTGAAGTTGATTAGTCATCAGATGCATCGCAATACTAAAATATAAGTAAAAAAAGAATAATTGTCAGATGGAAATCCATTTCGAATCCTATATTGTTATATGAGTCCACCATTTGCACGATTGGGACTCTTACTTACTTATTGGGACGCTAGCACAAGATGCTCTACTTCTAAAGTATCTTGTGAAGGAATATACACCGTGCCGTCGTTCTACTGTGTTTTAATACATCTTGTCCAAAACGTAAATATCTTTTCCGGCTCTTCCTTCTGGTAAAGATCCAATATATTTAGTGTTGTGCCTCAATCTAATGAGCTGAGGATGAGAAAATGCTCACTCAAGTGAGGCGAGAAAAGAGGTACCTCTTTCCTCACGAGCTGAGATGGTATCCCACGTACATTCAAACAGTAAAAAAGAGGTACCTCAGTTCACGATGAATGAGCAGAGTGCTCACTCTTTTTAATGAGGCGAGTGAGTGAGGCTCAGCACTGCTCATTTCACAACACTAATTATATTACAACGAGCACTACAAAGTAGAAAAGCAGTGGTAACGCTTGTTCTATATACTTACATACTTTGCGGTCTTTGCCCGCCGCAACAGAATCCGGAACCGCTCACGGTCCCGCGCCGTCGTCCGCCAATCCGCTATTCCGACAATGATGATTCCACGCCACCCTCCCACCTTTATCTGGGCCTACCACGCCTGCTCTGTCCGTGTGGACGGCCTAAAAGGACTTTCTGGGAGCTGAGTTGTCCGGTGCCATGCGTATAACATCGCCAGCCCAACGGAGCCTGGCGAGCCTAATTCACTGGACGACGGTGAAGCCGTCATACAGTTCGTACAGCTCGTCGTTGTAGCGGCTCCACCATTGTCCTTCCACACATACGGGGCCAACGATCCTTCTGATCATCTTCCTCTCGAACGCGGCTAAGGGGGCTTCGTCTGTTTTGGACAAGGGTTCATGTCTCAGAAGCGTATGTGAGTACAGGGACTATAAAGGTATGATACAGTCCCAGCTTCGATCGTTGCGACAGGTTTTTTTCAGATGAGATGTTACCTCAGGCTGTAAAATGACCGGTTATAAGTCAGGTTTTGATGCTGACTTTTGACCCGAGATAGGTGAAGTTTTGTACGACTTCAAAATTGCGATCACCTATCCGTACATCACCCCCAAGTAGTTCCGGATTTCTTAGTAGGGCTACTGATGGTCCCACCATAAATTTGGTCTTTGCCTCGTTAATCTGCAACCTGAGGTCTTCTGCCGCCTGCGCGATCCTTTGGTAGGCCTCTGCTACCCGGGAGAACGGCAGACCAATGACGTCTATATCATCAGTGAATGCCAGGATCTGGGTTGACTTTTAGAAGATGGTTCCCGAAGTCTCCACCTCCGAATCACGGATGCCAGGTGAGCCCATCTCCCTGACGCAGGCCGTTGGTGGTAGCAAACGACCCTTGGGAGAGTTTTCCATCCACCTTCACCTGGCATGTGACGTTGGTCATAGTCATTCTAACAATCCAGATCAGTTTGGCCGGGATTCCAAAAGACCTAATGGCCTCGTAGAGTTTTACCCTGGCTATGCTATCACATGCGGCCCTGAAATCTATGTAGAGATGGTACGTGTTAAACTGCTGTTCAGCCATCTTCTCCAAGATTTGCCGCATGGTGCAGATCTGGTCAGTGGAAGATTTTCCGTTTTGGAATACTCTTTGATAGTTTCCAACTATCTGTTCAAGGAATGGGACAAGATTATTCTGAAGGATTAGGGAGAATATTTTGTAGGCGATATTCAACACCGCAATACCCCTGAAGTTGTTGCAGTCCAACATATCTCCCTTCTTGTATATGGGATAGATGATGCCGAGATTCCAATCAATATCTCAGTAACAAGTTGATGAACCTCATTTTCTAGTGAGACACCCCCGTTTTTGACCAGTTTGGCTACGATTCCGTCGGTTCCGGGTGCCTTAATGTTGTTTAACCGACGGAAAGCTTTTCGTGTGTCCTCGATGTCAGGTGGCGACGGTACATTGGGACCGTCTGCTATAGGATCCTCTAGCTGTTCGTTGAACTGGTCGTTAAGTAGCTCAAGTACTGAGCCCATCGCGAGAGGACCTCTGGCTGGTGACTTACCAGATCATCATCTTTGTTGCGACAGCCGGTCGCCTTAGGTATGAAGTTGTTTCGGCGGTCTGCTATCGCTTGGTAAAACTTTCGGGTGGGACCGTACGCCTCTCTGGAATGTTTTGGAATGTTTTGTAATAATTTAACATTTATTTTTGGGTGAATAAATGCGGATCAGGGTTTAAAACAAGTTTGCATAATATTAAAACACTGTTTTAACTTGTCCTTTTGGCTAAAAACATTACTCTCAATACATGTTATTGCTATTGTGCTTTGCAACAGTCCTTTGAGAAAGGCTACCATTGGCAGCAGTAATATTATCAAAATTTGTAAAAGAAAGCCATAAATTAAAAATGCAAATTTTTCGTTTAAAAACAATAGTGCTTCTCACCCCACCAGACTAGTTTTCTGTATAATGAAGCAATTTTTCCTACCAACTTCCGGCCCAGCGTTGAATATTTATGATAACCTTGCTTGCGGTCAGCCATTGTGTTTCGCAACCCAGCCTCAAGCACACACACGATTTGGCTTGTGCCATATGCGTGGCGTGTCCTTTTTTCTCTCTCCCTTTGGCGTTAAGTAAGATCCAAGCACAACGATCAAGCTCGCCGACGTGTGTATCCTTGGCGGAAAGCACGAAATTTGGAACCCGTTGCGCCATCAGGTGAGTCTAAGAGTCGAATGCAAATGTACTAAACAGAGCTCCCCATACGCAACGTGCGTAACTAAATATGCCCCCGGGTGTCTAACTGTCTCGTTTTAGTTGAAGCTAGATTGACGGACTGATGAAAATTGAAAAATTTTCGGGAAACTTTACACTGAACGGGGCTACTCAAACTAATCAGCTCGCGATTGTCGGCCAGCCTCGTGTCGCGTCGTTTTGTTTGTTTGTTAATTTTGAAATTTCAAATTTGCATTTGCCACGAGACTAGAGAAGGGACTCTGCGGGGACTAATTCAAGCCATTCGGTTGCCTTTTTTCTCTTTTTTTTTTTTTTTTTTGGTAGGCTTGACATTTTTCAACCATTTTTAACGCCGCTTCTCTGGCCGTTGTTGCATGTTTTGGCATAATTTCTTTCCATGCGCCGCGGACGGCCGTAGGGGTGTCTCGTACGTTGGTTGGTACGACGATTCATCACGAACAACCTATACATGCAATCACGCAATTTTAGCGGGAAGAAAACAGTTCCGTAGACTGTTCGTGTGTTCCTGGTTTCCGTGGCAATAGCGGGGACGGCTGTCTTTTAACCCTAACCGTTCCGATGGGGAAATCTGCACCCCTACACGGATTGTTAACGGACAGAGGAAAATGTGCCAAGTATTGTGCTGCATGCAATTGAATCCTTTCCCAAGGCATGGTACGATGCCTGCTACTATTCATCTTCTATACTTTTGCCGATTTTATGTGTTTCCTGATACATATTGAACGCAATTTGAAATTTTTATTTGAAGTAATATATTTTTACTACATTTTTATTTCTATTACAAATGCTTACAATTTACTCAAAATATGCAAATATTCTGACTCTTCGACTGCATATTACAGTCCTGTAGAGTTCGCTGGTCCTTTACAAGAAAGCAAAATCATGCTCTTCATCCATTCCGTGCATATTTTCCCTCGTCTCGCGAACATGGATTTTCCCTTTAATCAATTGCGCTTCTAATGCAAACAAACACACGTACACGCAGTGGTGCTTGCTGCACCCGAACGTCGAGAGAGAGAGAGAGAAAGAGAGGGTAATCTTGCTTTCGTGCTGCCATATTGTCCTGCTGCACATTTATATATGTGTGCGATATCCTGCTAAAATGTTGATTAGAACAGCGTTTGGCCAGCCACGCGCCACATTCCACACCCCTGCACACAAACTCCGGAACCTTCCCTCCTTGTCCACTCGCCTTCCTTTCCCTTTTTGATCTTCATCGACAATCTAGCCGGTGCAGCTTGGCTAAACTTGCCTATTAAAAGGACACTCGTCCCTCGGCTCTAGTAAGTGAGGCCGTGAGGGGTTTGGCCGCAGTCGCTGGTCGGAATGGCGTGGTGTGCAATGCAAGGGAGCGGTGTTAGAGGAAGAAGAAGAAGAATAAAACGTGATTCCAACGAGATCGTTATCGGCTGGACGTAATGAAATGTTTAACAGCTTTCCGGGCTCTCGGGGATCGGTCGGAGTTTTGACGCACTTTTTTTTCTGGATGGACAGCTCATTATGGAATCAATTCTGCACTCTACAGTTTTGTTTGAGCGGTAAATATTAACTCGGCGGAGACTTTTCGGGGTTATTTATGATTTGTGATCACAATTTAGTGATTTATCCTGCTTTTATCTTGAAATGTGTAGTAAATGAAGGTTGTATTCATACAGACATATGGACACACGTATGCTCGTACGTAGATGCTAAAGTCCCAATCTGTGTTATTACATAGCAAATACTTTAATCTGCTCCGTAACAGCTGAAAAATGGGCCGTGAGCAAAAAAATAAAAGGATCAAAGGTCTTTTATCCTTTTTTGCCAGGAGCTGTTGCAATTCTTATCTGTTCTCATATGTGTGAAAGGATAATAGCGGCTCGCCAATATCCGATAAGCTAGTCAAGATATTAGGATGCCATCAGACGAAATATTACATAAAGTCCTTTTAGGAAGCCCGCAAGGATAAAGAAAACCTGATAGGATCTAGCTGAGAGTTAACCTTTATCAGAAGAATCCTTGTATGCATGAGATCGACTGCGGAAAAACTGAAATAACCTTTTTAGAGCAGAAAAATGACGGAAAAATAGCAGCGAATTTGATATAACTTGTCACATTCGTAAAGCCAGTTAAATTGACTCTTATATTAAATGTATGAGCATAATAATTAGCTGTAAAATTGAAACAATATTGCATGGATACAAATTTTTGGTTTGGCGCCCAGTCCAGCCAGTCACCACCAAGTTTTTTTTGTTGGTCTTTGGACAGGATTTAAAATAACTCCCTGCTTATATCCCGTTTATTTTCAACCACATGAAGACAATCTTTTTTCAATTCCGGATACCGGATGGTTATCGTTCCCAAGCTGCTTCACTTCAATATGCATTGAACGAACCCACAGTTGCGTTGCAACATGATACAGAAACCCGCATTCCTTGTCCTTCCGGATGGATCCTTTGTTTTGTTCACACTCGGCTCTCCCATGGATGCATGGATGCAGCATAATAGTTTTAGTGTTCAAGGGAAAATCATCATATTTTTCTGCACCCTTGGCACATCATTTATCGGAAGTAAACTTGCTAGATTACAGCTCGAAATAAAAAAAAAAACACATGATAATTTTATCGATCCAACTAGAGGACACCAACCAGTCGATCGGTATCTTCCAAAAGATGAACGCAAAAAACAAAAATTTGTATGCTTTTCTTATAGGGGTGTGTATTTTGGTGTGAAATCACCACCACCACCACAACGAGGAAGATGAGAAAATTTCGCCTCAGATTTCGATAGGAAGTTCATTGAAAGAAAGAGTTCCGTTCCAGCATCATCAGCACGCCAATACTGCTTCCTCTCCCGGATGGCGCTGTGCGCTTGCGCAACGTTATCCTTATCATTCAAAATGGGGGAGCAAAAAAAAAAAAAAAAATAATAAAAAAAATTCAGGATGAGATTTGTGAAGCGTGTCGGTGGGTGTTTAAAAAAAAATGCTGCAGAGGCAAGAAGCAAAATAAAACATTCCTTCTGCTTCGTGCGCTCTTGTCCCGAAGGGAATACTTCTTCAGCACGGCTGGCGAAGGCACGCTACACTTTATTTGTGAAGCACTCGAATTTCACACTAGAAAGAAGCGGCCTTACATTGTGTGTATGCCACTAGCACACTTGAATGTGCGTGAAACAATAGGTTCACGTGTGTTTTTGAGTACAACAGACGAACAAAAGCGCGCCTTGTGGATGAAAAAACGTGCTCGAGTGGGTCCAATCTGCTCGAATTTCTAACGGCAAATGGTTCCTGCATTATCCTACAACGAAGGATAGAAGGTGTTGTTTTAAACCTGTGATTAGAATGTGCTTGGGGGGCATAACTCAGTATGAAGTCTAAATTTGTAATAAGAGTGTACGTTTGGGTGGATCCAACATGGAAGGGAAATTTAAATGGCTCACGAGTTTGTTCACCCTTTCTCGGTTCGTGGTAAAAAAGGATACGAACCGATCCTGCAGTTGGATTTCGGTTTTTTTTTTTTTAATGACACACATACGCGCCCGGACACGCACACACGGTTGGATGAAAATGCAAATGGAATTCTGTCGAGTCCAGCGAGTCAGCTGTAACAACAGTTACACACAGACGGCTGATGTGCGCGACGATCAAACCGAACGGGGTGGGTGAAAACAACAAAGAAAAGTGTTGAACTTTTCAAACCAATTTCCACTTGTACTTTATTTTCAAATCTCACTTTTCTCTGTCTCTCTCTCTCTCTCTCTCTCTCTCTCTCTCTCTCTCTCTCTCTCGCTGTGTTTGCATATGTGCATAAATTTGAGTTTTTTTTTTATCCTTGCCTACCAACCTTCCAACTACGGCATCCGGCACAGAGGGCCCAGAGGGTTTGTAGCAGATCGTTATTGTATGTTTCTTCAACCCCTCCGTTGCACTATCGGGTCAGGGTTTTATCAACACGAGAATCCGGCGGCATTGCCGATGGGCGGTTGAATTATTTTTTTCAGCACATTTTTCTATGACCATACACGAAACAGGGAACAAGTTTTGTCGGTCGAGTGGAAACCTTTTGTTTTTTCACCACCGGGAGCAGTTCCCCCTTATCATGTAGAGTGGTTGGTTGTTGTTGTATTAGTTCGTTTTTTTTTTGGTGAAGCTTGTTTTGTACCGTTTCCCTTAAATCGTCCTTTTAAATGTCCTTTCAACCCTTTGGTGTAAGGGAAGTCTTCGGACGAATGGTTCGTCCTTAAATGAATATGAATGCTTTTCTTGTTCGGTTGTGATCGATTGCTTTAGTAATCCAAATGAACTGTTTTTCTAGTTTTGATGATGATGATGATGATGATGATGTGTCCCACCTCTTATCCCGATAAATAGCTTGAGAGCAACGAATTTATCTCTAGGACAGTGTTGATGATAAGTTAATTGTTTGGTGCCACTAAAAGGCCGACCACTTTAGACTTTTAGCTGTTTTATGATCTACATCTATGACAAATTTCTCAATTTCCTGATCGCACTTGAGGATGTCCATGCAGCATTTTATAACTAAACACCATTGTCAAGTGCACTATGCTCTGTCTGACAGACATCCATTGCAGAATATTCAGCATTCTTTCCGATGATGTATAACAACCACAGCGCAGCACCGCCCTCTTGGATCAGCATTAATATGCGGACGAAATTAGTGAATGATAAAGTTATTTTTTACCTTCTAAGTTTAAATCATTCCTTAGCCTTAATAAAAAATGGCACATTTACTAGCCAGTTCTGCAGTATTTGTTTTATATGGTGCTCAATCATCATCTTTTATTCCGTTTAAAATTAGTTTCAAACGTCGTTTTTGTCAGTTTGCGCCTAGTGGTTAGGCAATGCGCATCGAATAAATTCGCTTAATTATGGCGCTTAGCATTAGCCTCTTTACTGCCTACGAAAAGTGGTTTAAACTAGTACAAAACCAAATTTCGGATTTGGTTTAACAATTCTATAAAAGGAATTGCGAATATAATTTAGCAAATTATAATTAATTCGACAAAACGCTTCTCCCGCGTACTTGCTTCGCCAAAGAACTCACACAGAGCTGAGGGTTTAGTGCGTTGCGTTTGTTTCACTTTATTCCGGCCTCTTTCTCCCTTAAATGTCCTTTATGAGTTTTTTTTTTGTGTTTCTGCACCTTCAACCCCGTAACATGCTTTCCCCCATTGTAAAGGCGAACAGGTTTGTTCGGAATCCTGCCAGCCGAACAACACCCGTGCTAGGTGGACAAGGGTTCGTTGAACGTACAAACCCGCTTCTCTTCCATGATGCGATGTGTGTGTGTGTGTGCGTGTATGCGTCTAGAATGTCGCGCACGCTACATCCTTGTTTCCGTCCCATGTCCCACGTGTGACGCTCGTTGAACAGATGCGTGTGATGAAAGTGTAGTGGCCATCCATCCGGCTCTATGGGAAGGGAAACAATTTTCCCCGACGGATCGTGTACGATCCGTTCCTAGGTTTGGTTGCTGTATGCGCCTGTTACTAATTAGATTTGTGTGTTTTTAGTTGCATCTTTCCCCCATTTGCTAGCTCGTCCTGCTTCGTTTAGTCTGCTGGGATACGAAGCACCACCGTGCCTTTCGTGTTCGATTGTGCCTTTCTTTGTGTGTGTGTGTGTGTGTGTGTGTGTTTGTGGCGATAAAAAAAGGAATTGGAGAATATGATACGATGCCTACAGTCGTTTCAATTGAACGGGGATGGAATGCGATGAGGGCTGATGCTGTGGTACAATGAAGTTCGTCCTTAAGAAAGGAAATTTCGTTTTAAACAAACTAATGCATTTAAATAGGATTTAGGATTTGTTTTCTCTGGTACTTCAACACATCTCATAATCAAATATATTCGATTGATGCACAAATTATACACTTCGAACGAAATTTTTATTATAGCCCTTCAATGAATTAATATTAAAAGATTTTTGACAGCTTTTGTCAGTAGTGGAGATATTATTTTATTTAAAAAAATGTTTCTTACATATAATTCTTATTATAATTTCATTAGAAAACCATCACAGTAAACCAGATTCCAAATCTCACGTGTCCTTTTTTTGCGCCGAAAAAAAAAAAAAGGAACGTTGCCTTTTCCTTGCAGAAAAACCGGTTGAGACCTAGTATCGATTTTCCGTACCACGGCGACCTACCACCCACGCCAGTGCCCCGGCAAGTTCCGACGAACTCTATACATTCACACACACACACACACACACACACGGGAAGTGGTTTCCCCGGGGTTCATGCGCAGTTTGTGCCTGGAAAGTTGAGTATGACGACGACGATGTCCTTTTCGGGGTGCTTTAAAAAAAATTTTCCGCCCAGCAAAGCTGCAAGCAGCCCCCGGGCAATCGGTGTGTCTTGGTGGTGGAAAAGTTTCGATTTTCCTAGCACACATACACACACACATATTCGCCACGCCACGTGCATGCGTGTGTGTGGGTGCAAAACCGAAAGATGCGAATGTGTTTTGTGCTTGTATGCGTGGTAGATAGGAATCAGGATCAAACAGCGAGTCAGCCAGCCAGCCAGCCACACCCAAAAGGAAATTTGCCTTACAGTATATCCTTTCGGTGGCAGATCGCTTTGTGTGTGTGTGTGTGTATGCGTGAAAGAAGGGGGGAGAAAAAACTCTCTGGTCGCAGGGCTATTTATAGGGACAAAAGTCAATTCAAGCGGCAAGGATTGCGTGTGGTTTTGATGTTTGATTGATATTTATTTCAGTTTTTTTTTTTCTAACGGCGGTAACTTATCGGCGCTTTTCCCGTTTTTTTTTAAACTGTATTTTACACATTTTTCTTTACATTTTCTCAACACCCGTTTTGCCCATCCCAGATTCGGTGGCCAGTTTAGAACTGTTAGATGTTATCTAATTTTGCTAAAAAATTACTACCTTTTAACTATTTTTACAATGCCGAAGAGTGGAGAAGGGGGGGGGGGGGGGGGGTTTGCACAGATTCCTTTTCCCTATTGCTCTCCTCGGGGCGATCGTCGTGCAGCTATCGTCGGCTTCGACCACATTTCTGGATGTACCTTTGTACTGTCGGTGAGATATGATTTATGTCTGTTTCATTTTCATAACCTTCTGCACATTCGCCCAACTGCTTTTAGCTATCTATGAAGCTATCATATATTTGTAGGTTCAGTCTTATATATTTTTTTTTTAACATTTGGCTGGCTTCGACTGAGCATTCTTTTTACTTCGCTCGTGTCATGGGAGAGAGAGAATGAAAAAAGGAGTACATCTAGGTTTAACAACGGGTGGCTTCATTTGCTATCAATGGTTGATATATAATTTCGCTAAAACAGGCGATATAAAAATGTTCTGGACGCCCCGCGCCTTATTTCACAGCCTTTGGGCAAAGATTGCTGGGTTAAATGTAAGTCTAGAAGACAGATTAGAAGTTAACAACTTGCAAACAAATATTATTATTAAAAAAAAATTACATAGATTACTTTAGAATGTATAAATTGCACACCATTAATACTTGTCTTTTGCAATTGAACACTAAAAATTTAACAACAGTATTTTTTGTAACTAATTTTCAACGTTGTGTGGCTCACTGGAACCTTTTTGCCTGTTTGTACACACACTCTCTGACTCCTGTATTTTTGTTTTTTTTTTTCAAAACTTCCCATGTTTGCAAACGCTTTGAACGGTTGAGATTAGGCCTGCTGAAAATAAACTGAAGAGAATCAAAGAAAATTATCTGATTTTGGCAAACAATCGATAAACAGGTGTGCTTAAAACCGATATAGAGCGCGCGCGCGCGCGCGCAATGAACAAGAGATTGGCAAATTTAAAGAAAATATGAAACATAAAAAAAACAACGCAATAGTTGCTATAGTTGTAAAGAATAGGTACATAATACATACATACTTATATAGGGGTGAAGGAAACAAATAGAATTTGGAGTAACGGAAAGCAAGAGGTAAAAAATTAAACAACGACCAGATAAAGATGGTGGCGGGCTTGAGATGTGCTTTTATAGACATAGACACACATTTTACTGTAAAACAATCAGAATAACAACAATACACAGCTAAACAGAGAATGGTAAATTGTTGAATAGAATTGTTTGAAGAAACAAAACAAAGCTATGAAATGTGAAAGGAAATGAAACAAACTAAGCAATGAACAAGATAAACAAATAACTCACACACGAATCCACGCACGCCCACACACACGCACACATGTCGATGGTTAGATAACAGAAGAAAACAAAAGATAACAAACAAACGGTGATGTGTTGAAAGTAGCTAACGCACCCAGCTGCATAAAAATACAGTTGATTTGAAAGGAAGTAAATGTTTCTGGATGGGTTTCGCGATCACTCGCGATCACCAAAAAAACCGAAGGATCAATCGGCATGCGGTTGTTCCGGGTGTAATTCTTAACGTATTAAAGCAGTGAATGATAGTTAAAAAGACGGAAACAAACCAAACAACTAAAAAATATGATGTGAAGTAACAAGCAAGCAACAAAATTATGAACAAAACTAAATGTGAAACGTTGCTTTCTTTAGGCAGTAAAAGACGCGCATTCAATTTCAAACGTGGTTGGTGAACAAAAACAGAACAAAAATTACACGAAATAATACAACACATCTGCACTAATAAAGTATGGAAAGTTTCAAATTACAAACTAACAATCAAGAAGATAGCTACTAAAACGTTTATGTCAACACGATCCGAGAACAGGCAGTGTTAGTTTTGGGTTGTTTGAAAACAGAAGAGTTCTTTGGTGGTGAATTTGTTCGTTTTCATGTCTGTTGTTTCTTTATTCCTCTCCTATCTGTCTGTTTGCGTGATTGTTTTGTAATTTTCTATTTTGTTTTGTGTATTATATATGTTAGGTTTAGCACTTGACGACTTACGTTCATATGTGTATGTGTGTGTGTGTTTGTGTCTGTTTTTCTTCTTCTTCTTAAAGTGCTTTTTTTATTGGGTGTTTTATTGTTCTTTACAAAATACAATGAAAAATAACA
Organism: Anopheles maculipalpis; assembly: GCF_943734695.1. NCBI lineage: Eukaryota > Metazoa > Arthropoda > Insecta > Diptera > Culicidae > Anopheles > Anopheles maculipalpis. The sequence goes on along the minus strand of NC_064871.1, from coordinate 43,357,768 downwards.
TACTTTTGGTTTGGTAAATATTTATATATGTATATATGTATAGATATATAGAAAAACAAAACAACACATACAATCATGAATGACATACAATATTGAAAGCAGAATCAAAAATGGAATTAAAGTAAGGAAAGTATAAAAGTACTTACTTACCCACAAACACAACCGAAACAGACACAACAAATGGAACCCAAAAGACCAAATGAAATGAGAGCGCAAATATTCGAAGGAACGAACGTTAACGGTACTCGTACGAACGGAATGAGAGACTCTTCTAATTATGGTGTAATATAACCGGAGCAATACATATATGTAGTGGCTAATAATGGGAGTGATTTGAACAAACAATAGAACAACATTGTGGAAAGATTTCGTTTTTGTTTGTTGATTTTGTTCCATTGAGTTTTAGTATGTGTGTGTGTGTGTGCGCGTATTTGTTTGTGTAAACCGATTATAACAATACTCGTACTGCAAAAAACCATCGTCATCAAAAAACTTCGATTAAAACCTATAAATGGAAAAAAGATATTTAAAGTAAGGTAACACAAGAGGAAGACGCAGCAGACCACTCACACAAAGGACACACTTGAGTTGTAGTTTTGTGTAAAAAAGATGGAAAGATGGAAACAATATAGTGGCAGAAAAGCAGCTAAGAGCGCAGCACATGACGACGAAACAACTAAAGAAAGACAGGAAAAACGCATCGTGTGTTTTACGGACGCAATGTGATTTTTTGCGTGATCGAGCGGAGGGGGGGGGGGGGGGGGAAGGAAGGGAAAGAGCGAATAAACTACAAAATCCAACCAACAAAGTTGATTGTATGAAAACAAAAAAACAATTTTACTCCACACAGCCACTCCATTCACACGCGCCGCGCGTACGACTGCAATGCACTTTTTTCATTGTTTGTTAGCATCACAATGTAAAAGTGCAATTGGTGCCACTAGAAGTTGATGCTATCGTACAAAACGGGACCACAACAGAAGACAGAAACGCAATTCACACACACACACGCACACAAAAATTGCCCAAAATGATAAAAAAAAACTGGTGCCACAAGAAGAAGAACGATGAAACAGAAACACTAGAGAGCAGATTGTGATGTGTTTTGTCTTGTTTGTTTCCTTTTAGGGTAGTGTTGGTGTGTGCGTCTATTGTTTCAAACGCTGATTTAGTCCTTTTTTATGTTTTATTTATGGTTGTGTGTATGTTGATGTTGTGTAATAATTTAAATACCTCAAAAACAGATGTAAAAAGAAGAGAGAGAGAAAGACACACACACAGAAAACCGAATCAGGACCGAACCAAAAACCCAAAAAACATACTGTGTGTGTGTTTGTGTGAGTGAGACGATAAGGAAATGAAATCAAAAACAAATACGTACTTAAATTATAAGATTTTTATTTTTGTTCTGTTGTTTGCTTTTTTTCCTTTTTCTCTGCTGGCTTCTTCGCTTAATTTTTGCTTCATTATCATGTTGTGATTTTTTGTTTGTTTTGCCCACCCTACCACTCTACACTCCAGCCCGGGTGGGCGGGGTGTTGGTATCCGCGCGCGATATTATGATATATGAATGTGTATATTATTTTTCTTTTCTACTGATTTTTTCTCCTTTCAATTATGGTTTTGTTTTTTCCATTTTCTCTTTAATGTGATGTGTGCTTGTTTGTATGTGGTATGTGTGTGTGTGTGTGTGTGTATTTTTTGTTTAAGTTCATTGTTCTGTTTGCTTTTTATCTTTTTTTTTTCGTCTTTGAGTGTTTAATTTTTCTCTTTTTTGCTGCTTGTTGCTATTACACTTGTATTGATAATAATTCATAATTATGTACACAATAGAACGATCGATTGTAAAGAAAGAAGGAAAGCCCTTACACATACACGTACATGTATCGTACACACTGTTGGTTGTTGTTGTCTCCTGGGTTCGAGCAATTTAATTTCCGGTACCGGTTTGAAACAATTTCTTGCTTGTATATTAGAAAAACCACAACCAAAAAAATTCCCATTGGATGCTTTTTTATGATATTCTCAGGCTGGTGTGTGTGTGTGTCTCAAATAAGATGAAGGTTACATAGTTCATTGTTACAGCTGGGACACACTTATGTTCCATGTATGCATATCTATTTTAATATATAAACACCGTCCCATTTTATGCCTCTTTGTTGCTTTATGTATGTGTGTTTCTCTCGCACTCTGCCTCAGGCTGCTCCTCTATTGCTTATGACACCTTACACTCCACGTTCGGTTGGATTTCAGTGTAGCATAAATTGTTGTAAATAATAAGAACCAAAAATTACGCGGTACGACGGGCAGGACAAAAACATACATTTATGCTGATTTATTTATTTAGGGGAGCAAAACTAAACATTACTATAAATAGTCACACACTCTCCTAGCATTTGAAATTATTAAGAAAATGATAAGATGCAAAAAGAAAAGTTTACTAAAACGAAACATAAAACCCTAAAAGAACACAATTATTCAAGCCAATTAAATTATTTTTCCACCCACCCTCGGGAGAAGAAGCAGATGCTTCTTTCTTCTCCTTTTTTTTTCGCTTCCAAGAACGCTCCCCAACTGTTCTGTGTCCTTGACCAAATGGAGGAAGAAAAATAAACACTATACCTTATGCTACAAAAAAAAAAGCTGGTATCGATAGATTAGTGGGATAAGATTAGCAAAAAAAAAACAAACACGATGGAAACTAAAGAACATTCTCTCTCTCTATTGCACACATTGTTCTTCTATCATGTTTTGTGATTATCCCTGAGTCATTGGGCGACTCGTTGGTTTTTTTTTTTATTATTCAGCTAAGAAATCTTAAACCACCCCATAGCACACAAATAAATCTGACAATAGGAGTGTAAAAATTTGCAAAACTGTAACCCAAAAAAAAAACCCCCAATACAAGTGTAGTTTAAGATATTGTTTTGCACACCGAAAAAACATAAATCAAAATATAAGAAAATATATATATAGGATCCTACAAACTAAAAGTTTAACTTAAGCAGGTTGGTAATAGTATGAAAAGGTCGATACGCATTGCAAACGGTGCGCTTAAGATCAAAAGAGATGCTAGCAAAATGACTGATAAGGAGTGGTAAAACGAATCAAATACGAAATTGTGTGCGAAACACACTGCATTAACTGCACTCATGACTCATGTGTGAACTTTAAAACGTTGTCGTCGTCCTGTAGCTGGTCGGAATGCATTACACTGCTGCGAACAACAATTTGTCATGTAGCGAGATTCGTTCACGCGACCGCTTGTATGGGTTTTGTTTGTTTGCTTGCTTTTTTTTTTGGTATCTGTGGATTTGTCCTGTTACACCCATACGCGATGGCTTATTAGGCTTCTTAAGACCACGAAGTCGGACAGTCGGGGAAGTCCTTGCAAGCAGCAGAACGCTGTTAAGCATCTCTGTTGCAATCTCTGTTGACTTTTCCCTTTGGGCTTGCTATTTAGTAACCATTAGGGTTTAAAGTCGTTTTAAACCAATCCAATAATAACGATATCATGTTTTTACTTTTGTTGTAACCGTCCCAAAAAAAAAAGGAAAGAAATGAATATAAGAATAAAACAAAACAAAAACGCAAAACAAAACAAACGAAAAGCTAAACACAAAACCCGGTACCAAATCAAACAGAAACATGGCATGGAAAACGTGTAGAGAGAGAAGCGAAAAAAATACTTTAAAAAACACAAAAACGAAAGTAAAGCAAATAAAAAAGAGATAATGGAAAGGAAATGCAATTTTGAAACAAAGAAAGGATAAAGAAAACAAAGAAAAAAATCCCCAATTGTAAGCACGTGTGCTGGAAAAAAGAAGGTACAAAAGGAGCTGTGTGAATGCGTGCAGCCGGAAAACAAAAACCAAAACAAGCGCCTGTCTCCTTTTCGGCGTCTTACAAACCAGTCTTCGTATCACAGCTTGAATGGAATTGTTGTTTGAAGGTTTCAGTTAACGCAACTTAAGCTTTAACTGATAAACGCTTGGCTCTTTATGCCCAAAAAGGTACCACCAACAGCAGCAGCGTTATGGTAAGACAAACCTTCCATACATGTGGGTTGATTGATTAACTGTCTACTGTTACAAAAAAAGTTTTGGTATTGAATTTTGAATTTTGCTAACGGCCACAGTATTTAAAAAAAGAAAACATTAAACTGTAGCACAAAAACAAGTATATTGAAGAAGGAAAATAGAAACATAAAATTGTGAAGAAATAGTAAACGAGTACGAGAGAGCTAAACTATTGCGGTGTGTGTGTGTTTTAAGTATATCACGTGGAATAGAGACCCCCAGAAAGGAAAACGAACACAAACTGAAGAGCCCCTTGGGTAATACGGGATGTGTAAAACTGTTCATCCTTTCAATCCTTTTCTGCTGTCTCTCTGCTGTACACGAGAAATGAGTTGTTTGCTTGGTAGAATGTTGTTATGATTGATTAAATTAATTTAGCGCTCTTTAAATGCCAACTAGTTCCTGTTTGCAGTGCACAATTTATGCGTTACAGAATTTATCCTTTTACACCGTATTCTCTCGCCCTAGTGCGCGAGGAGTTCGTGTCTCGTGTTATTTTTTTTTTTCGCTCAATATTATCAGTACCGGTGTACTATGCTACGTGGGGAATAATACCATGATTGTACCAGTTACACCAACCAGTACTCTATACTTCTGCCAATTTAAATGCTCCGGATAAAACTATGTTTTCCACCAGCACCGGCAGCAGTAGCAGCAGCAGCAGCATATGCTTTTGCTTCCGTTTGTTGCCTTTACTAAGAGAGAAAGAGTATTCATTTCATGTTATGTTCATCCATTTCACGTTTCTTCATTTGCTTTTGCCCGTTTTTGACTACGCTTTAGGTTTAACTTGTTTTTGTGTTGTTTTATATCCTTCTTCACGCCCCCAAAAAGCGAGAGAGAATGTATATAATATGCATATAGAATAATAATTATATACCAATAACATTTCCCCGTCCCCGTCGTTTTTGCTTTTTGTTGTTTTGTCGTTTTACACCATTACGGCTGCCCCGCAAAAAGCACAGGATAAATGGGTTTTGTGGGGGGAGGTTTTTTTTTTTGTTCAAAAACCAGCTTTCCTTAAAAATTACTGTGCGATATTTTGTTTCCATGTTTCCATGCCTGTGTTTCGATCGACTAGCTTCTTTCGTGGAAAATCGTTTTACAGCACAAGTGTTCCAGTAGAGGCAGCAGCAGTAGCGAGGAGCTCAGCTCTTTTCGTCTCACCACTACCTCAACAGCAACTGTTTAAATGTTAATCAAAAAGAAATAAATGGAAAATAGTAAGAAAGAACTGTTCTCCTTCGTGGCGATGCGCTTTGTGTCGTGTTAAAGCAAAATAAACACGTCAATTCGAAGGTGCGAATGTAATAGAAGAAGGGAGAGGATATAAACAGTGGGAAAACACCATGGAACGTAGAAACGTAGAAAAAAGGTAAAACGGAGCCGAGATATGTGTAAAGGGGAGAGACACGGTGAGCAAGTAAATGTCAAGCTTTTCTAGATTTGTCCCTTTTGATTCCTTTAGGTCGTCACAAATCGGTTTCTCTTCCTCATATTGTGGTGGGTTTTTACTCAACTGCGTTTCTGCAATCAAAAGAGTACCTTTCGCAGCACAGTTAGCCAGTTTATCTATAATAAGTTATTATAAATACTACTATAACTAAGTTTCTTTTCTTTCCCTTCCTCAACGCTCACTCTCTCTCTCTCGCTTCTCTCCCATATCTCTTCTCCGTTACCGCCTTTTCTTTCCATGGCCCGCTTATCCTTTCTCCGCGCTCTAACTTCTTCATTAGACTAGTGTGTGCTTCGAGGGGAAGCACTCTTGCTTATGCATCCCCCCTTTTATGACACTAAATTAAAGGTTCGTCTTCTCTGTGTTGACTTATTTTGCGCCTTTGAACATACCAGACTTTTTCGCATCCGCGGTTTTGAGATCATGTTCTTGGACAATCAGAAAACGACGACTCGTCGAAACAGAAGCCGCAGCAGCAGCAGCAACTGTTTGTTTCCCAGCTAGTTTCAACCAAACGAGTGGAAAAGAGTCCCGTTTTCCTCCACTATCTGTAATGTCTGTTTTAGTTGCTTCTTAAGTACGCGTTTTGTTTCGTTTTCGTTTGTTTTGTTTTGCTTTGCTTGTGTTTTTATATTCTTTCATATTCTTTACCTCCCAACAACGGGTTTTAAGCCCTTTTGCTTTTAGTTTAGTCTCTACCGCCATCATTATCATTATACTATAAGTGTTTGAGATCGACTTGAATATGTGTCCCCACCATGGTGTATGCAAATTCAAAACCACTAGCGTAGCGTGTCCTGTAAGTGTCTGATTGCTGGTGTGTGCTGCATTCGTAAATGCCGTTTAGTATAACAGTGTTATACACACGCACGAGTGCATCAGTGATGTACATGTGTTCTCTGCCATGTGTATTCATTAGAGGCTGTATTAGCAGAATCCTTTTTACCCGAAGGAAAAAGTATATTTTGCTAGGCTCGTCGTGTTTTGACTCTGTTTTTTTTTTTTTTTAATGGAAATCATACATAAACCACACTTAATAATCAGCTTCATTTCACTCTTTGTTGAAGGAAATATACACGCTGTTACAAATTCTCTAACACTGTGTTGCCTCCTCCTGCTTCGCCTTCTGCTTTACACACTTTGCATTTGTCCTATGCCCTTTTTTGTTTCACCTACAATTTATCCCAATAAATAAGTTAAGCAAATAAATAAAATTCTTCTAATACCTGCATCCCTTCCCGCATTATATGTATGTATGTGTGTGTGTATATATATATATAGCAATATAATTATATCCTTACACTTCGACACTGCTATGATGCATTTCTTCTTCTCCTACCAAAAGCATTTACCTAAACGATCGGAAAAGTGTAGTATTGTGGTGTGAAAGTGTGAGGATTTGTTGATTCACAGAACACTGGACAGCACTGGAAACAAAAAGAAGATCGTAGCCGACCTACACTAACTGTCCTACACTATTGCAACGGGTCTTGATTGCAAATTAGCTCCTTTGTAATGTACTTTTCCTTATCATCTCTGCTTCCATTCTTGCCTCTTACTGTTATTACTTCGCTTTTGTGTGTGTTGTTTTTTTTTTTTTTTTTTTTTTTGGTAGCAAACGTTTAGAAAAATGCACGTTATCCTTGTGTACAGTAGACTAACCATAATTTTATATATTATATATAATAAAAAAAACCTAGAGTTTATAAAATATAGGCAAAACACAAACATATACATATATATATGCATGCCTCACACGTCGTATGCGCCTTTGCGGTGCGCGACCTTTCATCGTTTTTTTTGTTAATGTTTTGTTTTGTTTTTTTTTTGCTAAATTGTTACCAATTTTAGTCGATCTTCTGCTTGCTTACCTTTTTCTTTTTACCTTTCGCTTCCTATAATCATTTCTGACCTTTGACTAGATTTGTGTTTACTTGCACTTCCACTACCGTGTGATCTTCCACGTCTGGGTCTGCTTATCGGTGCGCGGAGTTTAGTGGTTTTGTGTTACCTCTATAGAACAGATTCAATGATTTTGACCACACACGTGTGCATATCGGAGACGTTCGGCCCCCGGTTGGGGTTTCCCATTTGCTCGCCTATTCAAACTATCCTTGCTTTCTCTACACTACATCCAATTCTGCGTCAGCTTGTTTAGATTGTTTTGTTTCGAACTACTTACACACGTGGACTCCGAGAGACGGGATTAGCTGTCAACCAAGTGGTGTATGGGGGAGGTTCGGTTTTTGACCATACACATCCACCAAATGTTAGTTAATGGGTTTTCTTTACCTGCTGGGTGGGTGAGTGCGAAGACATCTGGCTGACACGATTTCCATTGTTTTTTTTTTTCTCTCGGTGGCTTCCACTCCCTTAAAACTGTGTGTGCCCGCTACTTGTGTACGTATGGATTGTTGGTTTCAGTTTCGCGGATTTGGGGGGGGTTTGTTTGCTATGCGTCAACTCCGTTTAATGTTGCATACTAAACGGTGGACGGTGGAATTTGGAAGAAAATAAATTATAAAAAAGAATGGAATTAGAAATTAATTAGTTAGAGATCGTTTTTGTAAGGATGTAATAAGTTAATAGTGCAGATCCGGTAAACAGGAAACGTGGTACAATTAGTATTTTTTTAAATATAAAATTATCTGACAAACACTTGTTAAAGATCACACAAACAGCATACAGACAAAAGGGAGCATTACAACTACAACACTTGCAATTAGTAGAGAAAGCAATGAAGGGATTCATTTTTGAGATTTAAAAAGCTCGATTAGAATTGTGTCCCTTTCAGCACGTTGCACAAGCTCTCCATATTAAAGCATTAGTAAAGGTTAGAAAAGCGATCGAAAAGGAACCCATATGTTGGCCTGCCCAGCACCAGCACCACCACTACCACCACCACCACCACCACCATGTCCCTGCAAGTATACTACGAATGAACGATCCGCAACCAAAATAAATCCACATTCAGACAATCAATTGGCAGCAGAAAAGCCCACTGACGCCGGCCGAGGACACACCGATGGCGGGGGGTGTTTTGGGATGGGAAGAAATTTAAAGCCGCAGACTTTCAGACGGCGTGCCTATTTTTCGGCTCAACTCACGCTTCTTTAGACGTTCCTTCGCTCTGGGCCCCTTTGGAGCTCCCCATCGTCAATTCTTTGTGGCCACTGGAACGCTGCTGCTGCTGTTGCTGTCCACCCAGCATCCTTTTCTGTTCTTTTTTATGTTTTGTATGTGTGTGTGTGTGGATGGTTTGGTTATGGTTTGGCTTCAGCTCGTGTGTTTTCTTCAGTGCACGAATCGCTCTAGTTATCGCTCATGTGGCCACCGCTGAAATTGATCGTGGAGGACGTTGTGAAAGAGGGTTGTATATTTATTATATTTACATGACTGTGCTGCCCGCCCGACCCAACAGCAAAGCGGCGGACAAGATCTCTCGTTCGAAATGAGAAAAAGAGAAGAGAGAGCGAGAGATAGTGTCACCGAAGGGAGGCTTTGTGGGTGAAATTGCACTAAATTAGATGAAATTGAACATGGGACACGCGGACGAGCAGCAAAAGTATTTGAGAGTGTGTGTGTTGTGTAAGTTAGTGTTGGAAGAAGCAATGGAGAAGCATGTGTGGAGCTGGTGGAGAAAAAACGGGGAAAATGTTCATGCTTGCGATTGGATTGTTCAGCTAGGACCACAAGGACGCACCAGACGATGTAGTAGTAATGCTCTCTTTTGTCATTTTTCTTATGTCAAACACCAGTTAAAGGCCAATTTTGAAAGAAAAGAGCTAAGCTGGTCCAAGGCTTGAAGGGCTCGGTTTGAATAATTAATGTATAATTAGTAACAAAAATCTTTTTTATAATAGAAATAGATTTTTAAAATGATTGGACATGAGGTGACAAGGTCAAAATCTAAGGCCTGCAAAGATGAAACTTTTAAGGAACAACTTAAATAAGGCTCAAAAAATAAACAATAAATGTACGCAATGGCGTCGCAGGAAGAGCAGGAGAGGGCGGGTCCGATGGCGAGAAAGGGAAGCATGGGTTTCAGTAAGATGAGAAAAGGTATATATAAAAAGAGAAGTTCAATTTACTTTGATTTGTTGGTCTTGAAGCTGACTTGCAAAACGCGCTGTCCCAACGTGTAGCCGTTGAGTGAGCGGATCGCCAGCATCGCCTCCTCGTAGTTGGTCATCGTGACGAACCCGTAACCCTTGCACTGGTTCGTCGCCGCATCCTTGATGACCTTCACGTTCTGTACGGCACCGAACGGTCCGAACAGCTGCCACAGCGTGTTTTCTTCCGTTTCCGGTGCAAGGTTGTAGATGAATATGCTCCAGCCACCGGACGGGGCCACATTTAGCCCGTTGGTCGGTGCGGCGGGCAGCATCATGTCCAGCACCTCACCACCCATCGGCGAAAACCGTGCCAGACCCTTGTTGATCGGATGGTGGATTGCACCGAGGCGGCGCGTTAGCTGCGGGTTCAGGAAGGCCGGCAGGGCGGGCTGCACTACCTTGGCGGCCGCATTCTGGCCCGGTGTGTTCGAGAACTTGACCGTGATCGGATCGGTGAGTCCCTTAGGTGTGGTACCGTTCAGTGCCTGGATGGCACGTTCCGCTTCCTTGCGCTGGTCGAACCGGATGAAGCCGACACCTTTCGGCTTATCGTTGCCTTCTTGGATGAGGACGCGCGATGTGATGATTTCACCGTACGGTCGGAAAATCGTTTCCAGCTCTTCCTGGGTGATCGTTTTCGGCAGTCCGGAGATGTACAGATTTGCACCCTTGATACCCTCGGAGCTTGGCCGTGCGAACGACACCTTCAGCACCTTGTTTTGTAACCGCAAACCATTCAACACATTGACCGCCTGCTCCGCATCCTGCGGCCGATGGTAGTTGACGAACCCGTAGCCCAAGCTTTGACCTTTCGGTTGGCCGGGATAGATGACGTTCTTGTCCCGCACCAGCTTCACACTTTCCACCTCTCCGACGCTCGAGAAGAGTGACCGGATCTCTTCCTCCGTCATCGTTTGGGGCAGATAGTTGACGATCAGATTGGTGCGTGAATTGTTGTCGGAGCTTTGGGCGCCACCGCCGGTAGCTCCACCAGCCGTCTGGCCTGCGTCACCGCCACCGCCACCACCACCACCACCATTGCCACCATTCTGCTGCTGCTGTTGCTGTTGCTGCTGCTGCTGCTGCTGTTGCTGCTGCTGCTTCTGGAGGTCCTGTACGGCCGCCAGCACCTTGTTCGTCATGTTTACGGTCGTAATTTTGAGGCTGTTGCAGATGTTCCCGCGGCTAAGCGCACGGGAGCTGACCGGGAAGCAGAGATGGGGATTAACTTAACACTTTACCTCCTTAGAAGGTATTTGTTGGCCTAGGGCGCACGTGTTTGTGAGTGTGTGTCGCAGGAACAGAACAGAGATACACAGGAGATAGGTTTGCAGCAGGGTTTAGTAGGAACGCGTGTTCTTTTTATGGAGCGACAGGAAACACACAACAAATAGCCACCCACTCTCTTCTCTGGTTCCCGGGGAAGGCGGAAGCGGCACTACATACACGCACAACGGATTCTGGTTCCGAAAATCACTTTAAACACTCGCACACGGACGGACGGACGGACAGTATGCACCGCGCGATGATGGCAGCAAAGCAGTCGCCGAATTGGCCTCCCGTTTAGAGTTGACCGTACCGAAACTTCTCTCACCCCCTGTGTGCGTCGACGACGGATGGCCTGCAAGAGTGGTAAAAAATGGCTGCTCACTACACACGGAACGGAAGCAACACGAACAACACACAAACACTACCAATGCTTACGAGCTTCTCGCTCTCGCTTGTTCGCTTGCTAGCTCGCTTTGGCAGGTAGGTTTCAGGCATGCACTTCCTTCCGATGAGCGAGAAAACAAGCGCGTGTTAAACGCCGCTCTTGCTCTTTTTCGACACGCGTAAACTGTACGCACTATTCGACACACCAATACCACTTCAACCACGGTTCTGCTACTGCTGCTTACTTCACGCACACTACCACTGCATACACACTTGTCAGTACACGCGGGCACGTTATCGGTGTGTTGGTGCTTACCAGTGCGCTATTATGCTTTACCAAGCGACTTGGGTCGGCCTTTTTTATTATGAAGAAAAAATATTCCTTCACCGCAATTATTCACTTATCTACACTACCGGGAAACAACATATAACAGTGTTTTTGGCTTACTTTTTGTAGAAGATAATTGCTACACTGCTGCGAATCGCCGCACCGTTTACGAACTGAACACAAACGCTCTGTGTGTGCGTGTGTGTATGTTGCGGGAGTTCACTTGACGATGCTCTTTCTCTTTTGCTCCTGTATACGGTCGCACACTATTCGCTATTTGCGCAATCAATTTGATGCGTGTATATATATGTAGGATAGTAGTGGTGGTTGACCGATAGAAAAAAAACACGAGCCAAGAGAGCGAGCGACGCACACCACGCACGACACTGAGGACTGCCGAAATACAATTGAACGGAATTGCGTCCGCAGGGTTGGACCGTACCTAAAAGGTTTGTGTTCGTTCGGGTTCACCCACTTCGGCAGTTTTCCGAAGGGTGTTCTAGCGTTTTCCCGTATCCGTCGCGTATCCTTGCCAAGGAGGAAACAGGACGTGACTTGAGCGCATAATGCACTTTGAACGAAAGCATAAATCCCTTCGTGTTAACTTCGTGCAACGATGAAAATGTCTTTACGTTAGCATATAACAGAGCGTGGATCCTTGTTGTAGGCCTTGCTCTGGTTGAAAGGATACAGGGCCTTATCTTGTAATAATGCTGGATAAAATGATTTTCTTTTACTTTTCCATTTTAAATCGAAAGGAAATATTGCTGATGGCTTATCGGTTAATAATTTGTGAACGATCTAAAACGGGCTGTGATGTACAGCATTGCACTGAACAAGATCTATTTATCCTCTTTTTTAATGAAGAGCGCATCCTAAAAAAATGGAAACATTTTACAGCCCGGTGAAATGTTGTGAATCAAAAAAGCTTCTTCAAGAACTTTTGAAATTGCAGTGCGTGGCCTTATTTCGAATTTTCATTCGAAATATTTTTACTCGATTCGAAAATCATGTGTCTCGACGTTTATGACAGTGGATCAGGAGTTGGTTTCTAGACAAGAAACATCAAAACAAAAGAGTGTGTTGTGCTGCGTGTGGTAAAGTTGGGTGAATATTTTTCTTTTTTCCCTGTGGCATCACAGCATCAAGCCGGTAATGTGACCTATTCAGGCAATGGTTTAGCATGTATGATAATGGGATTGCTTGGTTTCGTTTTAGAGCAATGAATTTCTTGTGGCAAACATTCAATCTTACCAAATCGATCGCCGGCGAAGGTAAGTGATAGTTTATAAGAAATCGTGGAGCTGGGAAGATTGTGTAACCTGCCTACCATTTGTTGATCGTTATCCGCATCTTTTGTCTTTGTGCAACAAAATGAGTTTTACCAGTTCATTTGGTAAATCAACACTAGGACGCAAAATTATTCGTTTCTGAAACACATCACGGTATGTTTCATATCTGCATCAAATAGGGAACGATAAGACAGGAACTAGTAGATTGGCTGGTAGCACCGTTTACCTCATACATACTACATGTGCAATTATACGGAATCTTTATTCTGTCTACACGGATTAACTATAAAAAATAGATCCGCAGAATGGAACTCGTGTACTATTGTGGTGTAATACTCGTGCACTCGTGTACTATTAGCCATGGCTCTATCTTACCTATTGAACAATTAAAATGTTTGAATAATGTATGTTTCAGTGTTATATATTATAATCATTTTCGGTGTAATGTATTACACCATAAAACTAAAACATAAAATCAACCAATAGCATATAAATGTAGTTTTCTGTTAGCACGTTCGTCATCCACGCGATTGCCCAATATCTTTCGAATAACGATCTGACGTCTCTTTTGTGTCAAGTGAAGTAAACAAAAAAACCTGCCCAGGCCCAGGTTACACTGGCTTGTGAACTAGATAACCAAGCTGTTAACAAAATCCTAATTAGAAGCGAGTATGTGTGTGAAATGCATATAATATCGCGTTTTTTGCATGGAATTTTAATTTGTGAATTACTTGGAAACCGCAGCATTTGTTTGAAGCGGCAAAACTTCATCATTTGCTCGAATATCAAGTTTATCTGTGGCGAGATCTGGTAGTTCCTCTTTGTGCTGCTTGTGTCGCCTGGGTGTAGTCATAGTCGCTTGCAGCACGGAAAGAAAGTGTCTGCCGTACAGCACCCAACCGAAGTGGTTAATATTCTGCTCTTTCGCTGTTAACAGACGTTGAGCAGTGAAGTAAATCTATCGCGAAACAGTCACCCGTTCGTGTAACGTATGGTCGTACGTATGTTTTGCGTTAAATGATAGTTTTGTTGCGCTCAGAAGTGGCGATCTGCTGCGGTCGTGCAAGTGCATAAACGCATCCTCCCGGACGAGGCATAATAGCGTGCAGACGAGTGAAGTGGTGCTTCTTGATGTTACGCCGAAGGTTTGCACAAGGTTTTCGGCTGTTGTGCGAATCAGTTGGTTAGCAGCTGTTTTTTCTGGCCGGGAAATGAGTCTCCCCAGTTGTTTATGCACGTTTTCTATGGTGGCTTAGGCTAACGGAGCTGGCAAGGCTGCTCATTGCGGGGTAGCCCTTGCCCTAATCCCTCTTGGCTGGTGTTCAAGAGCAGGACAAGCAAATGCGAGTGTGTGTCTTGAACATGTTTTGAAAAACTCAAAACATTGTGACGAATCTGACGAACATTCAGTGGTTTTGGTCGAGCGGCATGCACAAAGTAGTATGTGCATTTGTATGTGTGTCCATGGTGTGCAGTGTGTTGAGTGAAAAACGACATGGCCGATGCGTGAATGTCATAGGCGTTTTTTGTTGTTTGGTATTCATCCAAGTGAGCGTTTTCCAGTGCGATTAGTTACATTGTGCTGCTCCAAGGCAACGCGGCAAGTCAGCATAATCTCCATCGAACCGGCACCTTATCTCACTTCCAGGGGGAGGTAAAACGCGCATCAAATATCCATCACCCAACCCTGCTAATACGTTCACGCAGAAGTAGAGTTAGTTCACAAAACCTTCTCCGTAATGCGATACTCCCAACAACCACCCGTCAGCAGGAAGAAGTGCACCGATAATTACAATACAAAGAAAGGAAAGCGAAAAGTGTCAAAAGTTGAATTATCTGCAATGGGTGCATGCGTGCCTGTGACAGGTTGAACCGAAAGTGCATTCAAACAGGTGTGCGAACCTATACCAAACATCGACGTGCGTGTCGTTGAGGCCTTCAAAACCGAGTACCAACTAAACTATTTCACTAACAACCCTTCTACTAACAATTGGAATAACAGATTGATTTTTAGGAAGACTGAGAAGACTCCACATGGACAGAAAATATTAAACAATAAGATGGAACGAAACCAGCTTTAGTAGATCGATGTAAGAAGAATGTGCCACTTGAGCAGTAAGTGAGAATCTCCGAAAGAGCCAAAGAAATCAAGCCAAGAAGAAGTATTATTCCTCCTTTCGCTGCATTCGATCCCGTTACTCTTCCAGAACACCGAAGATGAAGCCACAAAATATTGGCAGCAGCAGAAAATGTGAAACTGTCGCCACAAAATGTTGCAAATTGTAAAGAGAAGCCTGTTCCTGTTTGTACTCCTGTCCTCTGGCTGACCGCGAACAGCCCCTTCTCACCTGTCCGAGATTGGAACAAGAGCAAGCATGTAACACGAAATGAGGCCAACGCACGTACCACCGACAACAAGGATTCGGATATCGTGAAGAAAAGAAGAAGTAGATCAAGAGATATGCAGAGAGAGATAGAGAGAGAGAGAGCGAACGAATGATAAAAAGTAGAAGAATAAAGTCCCTTCGAGAGGGACTTGGCTGGCAGCACTGGTGGCGGAAAGTTGTTCGATTTCTTTCCTTTGCGTGCGCCCTTTTTGCGCACTAAAGGAATAGAACGAGCAAGGGGTACACATCTCTTCATGGTAACGTCCATAAAGATCCCGATTCATTACTTCTCCTAGCTTATTTACTTACCACGATAATCCCCCCAAACGCTCAAGATTCTAATATCAATCAAGATCAAGATCGTGGAAACGAATTCTTGATTACGGGAGTAATGATTTGAAGACTAAATTTTAGTCTCCAAAAACCATGTTTTAAATTGGTTGTGGACATTTTTGCAACTGTTCATTTCTTCGACAACAATGGAAAAGATGTGTCTTTCCCTGCCGGTTAAAATACTTTCCCGTTCGCATTGAAAGCGCGAGGGAAAGATCGATCCTCGATCGGTCGGTGGCTTTGGCGTGCCGTGGGTGTGGCTGCCGCCCATGCAACACTATACTTGCAGTCAAATTATTCGCGATCGTCGGTTCTTTTAGGTGCGAAACTTTTTTTTTCTTTTTTTAATTTGAGTTTGAGACTTTTTTAACGGTTTTACAGGTTTGAAGAAATTATTACCTCCAAATGAGGTGAGCTCATTCGATGGCAAAACACGCACATTTGTGTGGGACGAAAGGGAACTACAACTAGCGCAACAAACGGGTAAAGGAGCCGTGAAGGTTTTTTTTTTGGGGGTAAAAAACTTGGCCATAGCCATAGCTTGAGATTGAAATCGCGAACGCTTCGGCGTTTGTTAGTTGTGAATCAAGTTTTTCTGTTTCTTTTAGTAGCGATACTAGCTTGTACGTTGTGATCAATGGAGCGCAAATTTGTAGCTGTGCAAGCAAAGGTGCACGGCAGTCCGACACACACCAAATGAAATCAATTACTAATACAGTACAAGCCGTTGTTTTTTTATTGTATAAAAGTGCAATTTTTAGTTTGGAAATTTCTAAGCAATGCTGCAACGTTACCGGATATTGTTGCACATAAAGTTTCGGAGGAATGTTTTCTTAAACATGAGTAAATAGTTTTCGAAGGAAGGTTATAGACGATCCGACAATTTAAACGATCGCGCAGAAGGAGTAGCCCCGAAGTACTGAGGGTAGTAAAATTAACGTCTTGATTAGATTGTATATTTTCTACTTGAATAAGCATACAACACGCTTGGCAAGAAGCTACCTCCTTTCTGAATCGTCTTTGAAGTCTTCCCTCGCATACCTCTTGTTGATGCAAACCACTAGTGTGTTGGTGATGTTTTTGTGATTACTGTTTGCAAGAGAAAAAAGATTCGGTTTCATAATGATGGTGAAATGAAAGTATCCAATTATAGATACATTTACGTTCGGTTTACAGGCGGAAACATTAAAAACTAGGAAGATGGTTTCTTCAAATAAAAAAAAGTTTTGGCTATTGAACAAGATGCAACTAAGTTTGCATTTCCAAATGCGCTGCAAACGCTCAATGATAGTATCAAGTCTAACAGTGTGTGTTTTAAGTAATAACACCTGCAGCTGCCCTTCACTTGTACGAAGGATATATGCAGTGAATTAAATAAACATGTTTAAATTAATCATTTAAGATTAATTTTCTTTTTTTTTTGAGCGCTTGTAGCATTCTAAAAACAGAGACCACAATTAACGAAAATGTAAATGATAAGAAGAGAGACTTGGCAGCAGCAACAGCCGGTGGGAAAATGGCAAAGTTAAAAAAAAAATCTTATGAGCAACCACCGGTGTCTCGTTAACCCCTTAACCCAAACGTCGCACAAATGTGCCGTTTGGTCGAAATTCAGTCAGACCTCCCCTCTTTTCCCACATCTCCCCCACTACTTGATAGCAGCCTGTATTTGGGGTGTAGTGGGAACGTGAGTGAATGTGCATCCGCCGTGTTGCCACTTGGAACTGTTTTATTTTGGAAAAAGTTCTTCGTTTCGGTTGTGGTTTTAGTCGACGAAGGCGACGATCGTCGATCGTATCCGTAGAAGATCAGCAGACGGTGGACGGTGATGGAAGGGTGATTGAAGCGACGGCATCCTCCTCATCCACCAAATCCTCCTTTGGCCTATGAACGATCAACCTGAATCGTTCCGACACCCGAAGAACACACTTCGGTCTGCCAAAGACACAGGGGCACATCGGCGAATATGTGCAAAATTTTCGCCTCCTTCAAACAGCCGACACGAAGACGGGAATGTAACGCAGGAACATGAAGAAACATAAATGCTCCCACCTGCCTGTGCCTGCTCGCAGCAAAGGCGGCCCACAAAGCTCGTCGCGCGAAACGCGCGAATAGGAAACTTGATCTTTGTTTGGTATTAATTCTCTTTCTGCATGTGTATGCTATTTTTTGTTGTGTAGCAAGTTTGGCACACACAAAAAAAAACCTCCCGAATGAGGAGGCAAATAACAAAACAGCCCCATAACTACTACCAGAGGGCCTCTATTTCGTAGTGCTGTTGCTGCTGCTGTTCGGAAAGATTGAGAGCTGTGCACACACACACACACACACACACAAACATGCATGGAAGTGGATGAAGAGGAGGTCAAAGGGAAGGATGCGCTAGGGACACGGAGGCAGCTATGTTGCTCATTAATGCATTTTGATGCTTTTTCTTCTGCTGCTGCTCCTTGTCGTCGACGAGTGGGAAACTGAGCGACCGGGACCTCGCGGCCGATCGCACAGTTCATCATATCGACAGTTGCGCCGGTAGAGAAGCGTATCGGGAAGGAAGAAGGGGCAGCACACCATCGGCACACACCGTACAAGAGTGATCTGAATCGCGCGAAACGGTCAAGGAATGAACCGGTAAAACGGAAAAGAAACGGCACGGAACAAGCACGTGGAGGGGGAGGAGGGCCGCACGCGAGGGCAAACAGAAATTTGCCAATGGCCAAGAAAATGAAGTCAAAAGAGGGCCGGTTGGCATTCATCTCTATGTGTGCGTTCGGTGTGTGTCTGCATGGATCGATTTGAGGAACTCAGGAACAGGAAGAGTAGAGAGGATGTGCTGATCTGGTTGAGCAGCAGCAGCAGCAGCGCCATCGGGTGCAATAGCCACCAGCGGGATAAAGCTCCTGCGGGCGCACGGTTCCATTCTGTGGCCTTCGCCTTCGCGCAGAAAATGAGAGCGAGAGAGAACAGATAAAGGAGGAAAAGCGTATAAATCAACATTGCGTTCACTCTCGGGTTGCACGCGAAACCATCACCACCGACCGGCCAGTGGAGAAAGGATTGGGTGGACGGCGCGCATTTCAAATGAACTCCCGGGGGCCACAGGCACGGTGCAAACGTGCGAAAATGGAGTGAAGCGGAACAACCAACAAACACCACTATCATGGAGCAAACCACCCCACGATGGAAAGCGGCCGGGTACGTGTACCGGGTCGGGGTGGTGTTGGGTCTCCATTCGATCGAGATATATCGCACAAGAAGAAACGTATCGACGGGCAGCAGAGAAGAAGACGTTCCGAACCTACAGACCTACACGTATAGGCCACCCCAATGTGATGTGGTTTGGTACCTTTGGGGACTCTCTTTCACTCTTTTCTCTCTCTCTCTCTCTCTCTCTCTCTCTCTCTCTCTCTCTCTCGTCGATCTTTCGTCGAAGAGGAAACGCAACAGAACCGAAATCATCTCTGTTGCCCTGGCTCCGATCAGTGTGCGTTGCGTACGCGCGGACACGTTTGCGCAGAGTTTTCTTTAACGGAAGTGCAGTGCTAATGATGGGATCACAGTTACTCGGGAAATGATTTCACCAAGAGATAAGGCTGCCCGGGAAAGTTGGGATGCTGCTGCCGGGTCCGTTGCTTTGTTGTTCTGCACTTGTAATCGTTTTCTTTCGATTAATAAGTCTTCATTTGTGATTCTATTTGTGAAAAAAACCGTTTGCACGGAAATTAAGACGCCACTTGGAGACTTCCATCAGTCACCGAGACTAATTGAAGCTTGTGTGACCTTTCTTTCAATGTAGTTAGTGTAGGTGCGTCGCGATCATCGGTAGAAAGACCGTTTTCATCAATGGCCGACGATCGGTCTTGATATGGTGTTAAGTGTTAAGTGTGCAGTAGTGGTGTACCTTCCGAAAAGCAGGAACTGGTGATGGCAAACAGTGGTGCTCGGTTGGAGACTAGTTGCGGCATATAAAACACGAGTGTTCCAGTTGTGGCCAGAGACGTCAGTCTCTGACGGCTGTGGCCACACGCATACACACCCATCCATCCACATCACACATCACAACTTATCTCCTTCATCCTTCGTTTGCTGGGGGGACGAATCTGCTCAATACCAAACCCCGGGGTGTCTGTTGTGTGGCAGTGGACGAGCAATGGGTTACGATTTGGCCCGGTTTCAGGGTGATGTTGATGAAGAACTGATCTGTCCCATCTGTTCCGGTGTGCTCGAGGAACCGCTACAGGTGAGTAAAAGCTAATGGGCTGCTAGCGAAACGTTTGTACTCCTACTGTCTTTTGCATCTTTTTGAGCGTGGTATTTGGGTTTTGTTGTGTTTCTGCTTCATTCACATTAGCTTTACGCTTTACGGAAGAGAAAGTAAATGCAATTTTTTGGGTAATTTCCTATTCGATCGTATGGGATGATGATGGGCTTCAAACAAACGGATTGATTACTGTCTGATCGCCAAAGACACCGTCTCGTTGGTGGAGTACTCAACCGAAATATAGATATGTGTATTTACTTCCGTATTAATGGAGCATTGTTTCAGCATTAATATTGATTGTGGTCGTAAAACGTAAGGAAGTTTCGGAACGTGAAAGATAGTTTGCTGTAAATATTTCGGCCCGTCCGTAAAGGCTTACATTTAAAAGTAAATCAAGCAAGTATGGTGGTTAGTTGATAAAATGGACGCGTGGTCGTTTTTAGATAACAGCGTTGAAGCGTGAACATGTGAAGCGTTGATTATCGCTAGTGCTTCTTTGCAATAATTTAAAGAATTTTTAACGTCAATCTTTGACTTCTTTGTTTGATGAAATACATCAAAGAATGATGATGTTCCTTAAGCGATCTTTTTTACGTTACTCGTTTCTATTAGTGCAATACGCGGATAACGCGCGTTTGAAATGATAACAGAACGATAATACAATTGTGTTGAAACACACAACAGCACTGACTCTAAGGTTGTTCCACAACGTTAAGCTTTTGTCTTAATAGAATTACTATTCTGCCATAACATTTATACGTTATTAAACATATTTTTACACAGTTCATACTCACTACGCGGTATGGTCCGGAAGGGATCTGATCCTCGAATTAATAATTAAATCCTAATGGTAGTTGAAACTTATGTGAAGTCCTACAACCTGGGATGTTTTTTACCATTCTAAACTGATAACCGACAAGTTAAAATGTAAACATCCTAATTATCACGACCGCAAACATGGAAAACATCCTCGAGGATGAATTTTAAGATAGGGAAATCGCTCCTTATGATCAAATCACGATTACAAATAAGATTAACAATGATATACTGGACAAAAGTAATGTGCGGGATGAGTTAAAAATATTTTTATCTCAAATTGCCGTCATTAGATACATTGTAGCATTTTTACACTAGTTACGTATGTTACCTGGGTTTATACTATTTGTGCTTTTGAGCATTGATACTTGTATGCACGCCACTTACCGTTTATAGCAAAATGAAACAAATAGTTAATATTTTCCTGCTCTCTGTTTTAGGCTGTCGCGTGCGAACATGCGTTTTGTCGCGGCTGTATCACCGAATGGCTGTCACGGCAACCGACCTGCCCGGTCGATCGAAATCCCATCACCAACAACAACCTGCGCGCCGTGCCAAGAATACTCCGCAATTTGCTCTCTCGGTTAAACATTACGTGCGAAAATGCCATGTACGGTTGCACGCTCGTGCTGAAGCTGGACACCCTTGCAGCGCACATTGAGGAGTGCGAACACAATCCGAAGCGGCCACTACCATGCGAGAAGGGGTGCGGCTTTGTCATACCGAAGGACGAGTACAAGGATCACAACTGCTTCCGGGAGCTGCGCTCGTTGGTGCACAGCCAGCAGCAGAAAATGGGCGAGCTGAAGAACGAAATCAACGATCAAAATCTGGTGATAAACGAGCTGAAGCGGGAACTGAACCTGGTGAAGGATTTTATGCGCGCGATGCGTGTCTCGAATCCCGCCATGCGTGCCATTGCCGATCAGATGGAGCGGGACGAGGTGATGCGGTGGTGTAACGGGCTGGCAAGGGCCCGGGTGACTCGCTGGGGTGGTATGATCTCTACACCGGATGATGCACTGCAGGTGGGAAAGCACCTTCTCATCTCACATCGGCAGCTAACGAGAAATGTTCACTTTTTTGCAGCTCATGATCAAGCGGGCACTTTCTGAGTCTGGCTGTCCACCGCACATACTGGACGATCTGATGGAAAACTGTCACGAGCGACGGTGGCCCCGTGGTCTCAGTTCACTGGAAACGCGACAAAATAATCGACGGATATACGAAAACTACATCTGTCGGAGGGTTCCGGGTAAATGCAGTCGAGAGCTCTATTGGATAAATGCACTAGAACCTCTGTAACATTTAAACTCACTTCTTTTTGGTTCGATTTTAGGCAAACAAGCGGTACTGGTTCTGCAATGTGACAATACGCATATGAACGAGGACGTGATGGTAGAACCGGGGCTGGTGATGATATTTGCTCATGGCATCGAATAGTTAGCGGGCGGGGAGTTGACTAGCAGCAACAACTACTGAGGGCGTACTTGATATGTGACCATCTAGTGAAACTCCAAAATGCATTACGATACTCATACTGTGGGCTATTGGATTGGCCCACCACTATCTCCCCGCCCCCGCGCACAGTCCATCCATCGTCCGTGTTTGTACGTTAACATTTCGTTGCTGATAATAACTACATACGACCGTTGATCTCGGAGTGGGTTTCGGTAACCGGAATCCCTTCTTTTCCTACTACTAGCTGGGTGCCAAACACTCAGTCACTGCAGAAGGAGATAGGGTGCCAACACGGTAGCACCCAACTGCTCAGCAGCATCCCAAAAAAGCTGAACAAAAAGCAGCTTTATGTAAAAATGAAAAGAAAACAAAAACAATTAGGTACGCGAACAGCCGTCGGGTACTCACAGCCTTTATGTTAAGCAGTCCAAAGTGAACTCGAACTTGTCTCTTCTTATTTGCTTTAAAATTATTCGACAATTTTAATAAGCCTTTCAGAACGCTGTCAAGAAACATTCGATTTTGTTGTGATTGAATTGTAGTTTTGTTTTAGTGCACGTTTTGGCGATGCGCATTGAAGGAGTGGTACTTTTCATAAGCCAATGCTTCAATTCTCAGCCTTGCATGCCGAGAATGTGATTACGACGCATGGGAGCATGAAAGAGCGGAAAATTAAACCTTTGTATATGAATTATCCTCGCTGTTGACTGTTCTGTCGAGAGTGGAAATTGCATCTTACTTTCTTTTTATTTTTTACTTCTCTGTTTTCAAGACAACCTATTCAAATAATTCAAGCTTCGTTTAATGAATTGTGTAAGCGTTTTGTAGTATAAATGATGAGCTGCTATAAGAGAACATTGGCGCGTGTTTGCTTGCCGAAAAACAATTAACTCTCCCGGCAAATGATTGCTATTCTGTTATTTCTGCTGCTTACATTTTACGTTGTTATTGTAATTATAATTCAAACCCTCGGGATGGTAAAACAAAAGCGCATTTTATTTAGCGTTTGTGTGATAAGTTACGTATGTAGGAAGAGAACAGAGAAGAACCCCGGCCCGGCTTCTATTAAACCGGGAAAAAAGTTCTTCCGTGTTTTTCGCAATTCGTTGTACAAAAGTAAAGTTGAGAGCACAACCTCCTTCCGCTGCGTAACCTAGCGGAACAATGCTTGTGTTAGTTACTAAGGTACTCTATTCACCTCTTTATTAAACACTAAACGATAATTAAAAAACCAGGAATTCGTTAGCATGATGGAATGATTGGACGCATGTATGTGGTGGGATTGTGTGATTGACACTTTATGAATGCGTGCGCACATTTGAACGAGGTAATGTGTGTTTGTGTGTGTGTGTGTGTGTGTGTGTGTGTGTGTGTGTGTGTGTGTGTGTGTGTGTGTGTGTGTGTGTGTGTGTGTGTGTGTGTGTGTGTGTATGTTGAAAAGAACAAGGAGTAGTAGTACTACTAGTGGTAAACTTACTCGTAATTTATGCTACGAATAAAAGGTCGAAGAACACAAGTCGGAATAAATGTACGCTTTTGCTCTGAGCGTGGAACAAGTGGAAACAATTAATGAATGTGTTTTTGTAATTTTAATCATTCTGTCACGCTTATTATAGTCTTTAATTTTGCTACAGAAAACTACATTTGCTATTGGTGTCGTTGATCTATGAACTCAATCTAGAAATCTTATTTATTTTTTATTGATTATTAAGCATGACGGAACGTTGCCGTATTGTCATCTAGAAATATTAATTGTTTACAAAATGTGTACTGAGAGAGGCGGATTTAGCCCTTCTGAGGCCCGCCCTAAGCGGAAAAGGTGTTGGGGCCCCTATAGGAAAAGGTGTTCGCGCGGGGGTAGGTAGAATGGGAGTAGACATGGGAAAAACCATTCTTTTTTAAGATTGGGTATGGTAAAATTCATTCAGTTTCGTGAA
This sequence comes from Anopheles maculipalpis, assembly GCF_943734695.1. Lineage (NCBI taxonomy): Eukaryota > Metazoa > Arthropoda > Insecta > Diptera > Culicidae > Anopheles > Anopheles maculipalpis. Next base: position 43,333,653 of record NC_064871.1, on the reverse strand, counting down.
CTGATCGCGTGCGACAGTTCTTCCGTACGCAGTTCGTGCGGCGACAGTTCTATGTACCGAAGATTCTTTGTGCCAAAAAGACATAAGAACTGACGGTTCAATGAGCTGCGGCTCTTTTACAGGTAATTAAAATAACACTTTTGATGGTTCTTCCGCATGCAGTTAGTGCGTTGTCAATACAATGAACCAACGAATACATACCCAAACCGTCTTAAGGGTCATCGGCACATAGAACTGTCGTCGCACGAACTGAATCGTCATTCAGTTCAGATTCAGTTTGCCCATGCTTAAAGAGGATTCTTTCGCTACGGGCAAAGGCCTCTGAAGGCAGCAGTCGGAGCCCTCCATCCATCAGATTCGCCAGTATTTACAATTCGTTGTGGGCGTCAGCTCGGCCCACCTTTCGAACCGGGGGCTCCACGCGACCGCTCGGTCCGCCTATGGGAAGATCCGCCTCCGATGTACTGTATACTGCATGTGGCAATAATCCAAATTCCTTGCAGGCACGATGTACTACGTAATTAGACTTGTTGCTTACTGTGGAAACTGTAAACGAAAGGAGAAACTTTTGCTATCAAATGATAGATGGCGCTCGCGTGTTGTGGTGAATTGAAAGTTGGTGAATAGGTGAATTCCATTTTTTTACATGAAAAACGCCTTTTTGTATTCGTTTGAAAATTTATTTTATTTGATTTCACAGATAAAAACTATCGTTTACAATGTGCCTTTTACATAATTTATCATCTCACAATTCCTGTGGCGTGGTTGCCACTTTTTGGAAGAACTCCACCGCTACCAATCCCTCCAGGCTGGTGAACCAATTGAAATTATTCTGCACCGTACTGCGGGCACTGTCGGCCACCGATTCAGAAACCGTTGATCCCAAGCTGCTCAGCAGTTGATTCAAACGATCCAGCTCCTGCTGGTTGTTTGTACGGGAAGCAATGTTCGATACGGCACTGTTGAGTGCCGACTGTCCCAATCGCTGTATGAAATCGGTCAGTTGACCCGGTACCATCAGGAAATCGATCACCGCATCAACGCCTTCCCGACTAGCACCGTAAATAGCGGAAACGATACGCGTTCGTTCAGATGCAAGCATCGCTTCGAACTCACTGCCACTGCCAAGAGCCACCTGGAGCAAAGCGGACAGCTGGTCCGAATTGCGCGCACAGGCTAACGCATCGATTAGCACGGTACGGTGTGCTTGGTTGCGAGAATTTTTAAACTGTTCGTACACCCAAACAAATTCTTCATCGGAACCGGTGGCCAACCCATTACAGTAGACAGCGGTAGCAATGTCCGGATGCACGGTGTTGGCCTGGTGCGCAGCGGTAAGAGCTTGCTTCATTTTCGTGAGACAATCGCTGTGCCCAATCCGGCAAGCCCACGTGGTGATGAACTGCTTGAGATATTTGTGTAGTAGCGTTTCGTCGTCCGAGACACTATCGACAGTCAGCGTAGGATAGATGTCGAGTAAGAGTCGGTTGACGTACACTAGGAAATGGTCGTAGTGTTCCGTACCGCGTAGTTTGTTGTTGAAGAAGGTAAGAGCGCTACCGGCCGCTGTCCACGGTGCGTATTCCGTTTCCTTGCGTAGATATTGCATCAAGCGCAGCGGAACGGCAATATCGATCTGTTCGGCCCGTGCCAGATTGTAGGCATCGTTTACCAGCTGTGCCCGGTTACGGTGATGGATCTGTTCCGGGTTGGCGTGCAGCGCTTCGATGAGAAGCTCCCAATTGTGTGCATCGTAGTTGACACGATAGTACCCGGTTTGCTGGCGGTTAAAAATAATCCACTGATCTTTCGGTACATTGATTTCAATTTTTTGGGCCTTAGACGAAAGCCAAGCGTATCCTTCGGGAGTAGGTTCGAAATCGGGCTGATTGGCAGTGGTAAAATCGTACGGAATGAGGTACACATGCGTGTTCGGGAGCTTTTTGTTGGAGAGGAAACGTTCCTGCGAAAGAATTGCTTCCTGCTTAACGTCTCCGTATGTACGGTAAACATTCAGCACCGGGAAGCCAGGCTCTGACGTCCACGAATCCATTAGCTGATGGACGGTAACACCGGCTGGCAGTAGGGTAGGAGCGTTAGCCACGAGTGCTTCCTGCAGTCCGGAGTAAAGGTGTTCCGCTGTCGCACCATCCAATTGTCGAGCGGACATGTAAGCCTTCAACCCGAAGCGCCAAACGTCATCACCAAGTGCCATACGGAACATGTTCAGCACGCTACCCGACTTGTCGTAGGCGACCGTATCGAACAGGGCGGCAATTTCGCTCGGTGAGGCCGCGTTCCAGTTCATCGGGCGGATCGTTTCGCTTGCATCGGCACCGAATGCGTTCTGGATCACCTCCACCGTAAATAGGTCCCAGTAGTTGCCCTCTGGGTAGGCTAGCTGCGCTGCATAGTACTCGTAAAGAGTGGCGAAGCCTTCGTTTAGCCAGATGTACTCCCACCAGTGCGGACTGACCAGGTTACCGAACCACTGGTGAGCGAACTCGTGGGCAATGATCGTCGTAACGCTCTTCTTGTTGCGATAGGAGTTTATGGCCGGATTGAATAGGAGGACAGGCTCACTGCAAAAAATAAAAATAAATAAAACAAACATCATGAGTAGTGGATCTATCGATTGTACAACAATAAAACGATTTTTGGAACGCGATAAGATCAGTCGCTGTTATACCATAATGGAAGATATGAAGTATATAAGGCGTTTGGGCATATCAGCTAGTTCCTGTTGGTGTCTTCAATGAGTCGACAATTGGTGGATGCATATAAAGCGAGATTACCCACACAAGGGACAGTAGCAGGAAGCTTAATCAAACCATTTTACAGCATCTCATAACATGATAATGATAAGCAGGGTGTTACTACTCACCCATACGCTACCAGGCCCCAATTTTCCATCGCTCCTGTACCACGGTCGGGGATCGCAATTTGAGTCATCTTAGGCATATAATCATAGTACGGAATGTCCATATAATCACCGAGCGCATCCAGGATCCTGTTTCCCGCCTCCAGCGGGAAGGCCGTCTCCTCGAAAACGTTCGAGCGCGCGTAAACCGTCTGCCGGTCAGCGGTACGAATCGAAAAATCGGTCACAGCGAACGCTAGCAGATAGGTGGACATTTTGGGCGATTTTTCAAACCGACTCGTCACGTAATCGGCATTATCCGGATCAGGAACGGGTGCGCCGGCGGCGGGCATGTTTGCCACCGCATGGTAATCCTTCGAGTGTGTCAGTTCCAGCTCGAACGTTGCCTTCAGCAGCGGTTCATCGTAGCACGGGAACGCGGAACGGGCGTGCGTTGGTTCGAACTTGCTCGACGCCAGATAGTGACGGATTTGGTTGTCGTCCAGATAGGACGAGGCGAAGAAACCCATATTGTTGTTGTTCTGCAGCGTGCCTTGGAATTCGATGCGCAGGAAGTACTGCGATCCGGCCGGAAGCATTTGAGACAGCGTTAGGGTAAGATGTTCCGTGCGGGAATCGGTCTCGTGCGCAAGTTGTTCGATCTGCGGTCCCGCTACACCACCGGTGGCTACTTCGTGCAGGAACGCCCGTTGCACCGATAGTGCCCGGTTAAGCAATGTGACGGTTGTGCTCGGTTCGTGCACATCGAACAGAATCAACACGGTGCCACTAAATTGACGGTCGTTTTCGTGGATTGCCGTACGGAGGGCGAGATGATAGTGTACCGGGGAGGTATTGTTGGGAAGCCGGTAAGATTCATCGAGCGTCTGTTCGGCACGACGGTTTGGACCACTGAGCACTTCTGTCGATTCCTCAGACACGAACGTATTGTCGGACGGTTCGGCAAGCCACTTCCAGGCGGGACGTCCTGCGTGTGCGGGGCTTGCTGCCAGCAGAAGGCAGCACATCAAGTTGAGGAGCAATCTGCGTGATGGCACCATTCTTCTTGATGCCTACTCACAATTTGTTAAGCTACACGACGATATTCAAGGTTCGATGGATCCCTTTCGAGGGATTAACACTAACTGAACGGGCGGAACTCGATCCTAGTCTAGTATATATGCCTACCGGGGTGACAAGACTGGGGCAGTAGAATTATTGATAGGACAATTGTGTGTTTTCCAACTGTTGAATGGTCGAATCGTAAAGATAAGATAATGCAACAGATAAAGGATGATGAACGATCGACGGATATAGAGTAGGGATGGGGCAAAATTCATCCCTTCAAACGTAGTAGTACCGCCAGGGACAGATGGCACAATTATCAAACCATTTGACATACGTAAGGTGATACGGGACATTTCACTGCACTAGTCCCATGCACTAGTTCCTCCTGCTGTTTTTACAACTCTGTGGCAGAATAGTGTGCTGCAATTTAAGTAGCTTGCGAAGAAGATTTTGAAGGCCTCGGCTTCGATAGATAACAGGTGATTGCAAGCTTGTTGAAGCGAGTAAGCTCGACTTTGTTGATGGATCAGCAGTAAGTTTGTTGCGGAACTGCCCACAGCTAATCTCTTACCTCGCCATGAATGAATACCGGAACGATATTTCGTGTATTGTTCACACTGCTCAAGATAAGCGTGGCTCACACACAAACAGTAGCGTTTTTATTGGGTGCTGATTATGCTGCAATCTTCTCATACAATACACATTCAGATATGGAGATATGTTTCAAGTGATAGCTAATGACTATTGCTTAATATGACGCCTGGATTTGGTTGATATCTCTACTGAATTAAGGGTAGTTCAAGTTACACGATAAGAAAGGCATCGATGAAGATCAATCGTGGTATTGCGGTAGCGGCGCTATTGAATAGTCAAATTTGTCAGAGGTGACGAGGCCGGTAGAACCTCAAGAACTACCCTGAAAGTGTCCCAGAGAAAACTATCGAAGCTTTAAGGTATCAAACCAAACTTTTTATTTGCAAACTCAAATCAAAACAGCATCCCGGTGCATTGACCAAACCAGTTTAATCGGTAAAATCGGCAAAGTACGTCGTCGACAGGACTCCTTCGTAAGTTTCAAACCAGGCCGCATTCGTCTTGACCGTGCTGACAGCCGCTTCAGCCGTCGCCGGGCTAACCAGATCACCGAGCGCCGCCAGGAATTGTTCCAGCTGTTGCAGCTCAACATCATTGTTGGTGCGCGAGGCCACATTTGACACGACACTGTTCAGCGTTCCCTGTCCGAAACGATCGACAAACTCCTGTGCAAGCAGCGGATCGGACAGTGCTTCAATCAGCGCTTCCACACCGATCCGACCGGCCGAATAGATCGAGGACACGATGCGCGAACGTTCACTTGGCAGCAGACTGTTCAGCTCGGAGTTGCTACCGATCGCGACGGTAAGCAGGGAGATAAGCTGCGATTGCTCCTGTGCACAGCCCAGCGCATCGATCAGCACCGACCGCTCTGCTTCATTGCCCGAGCTGATCATTTGGTCGAACAACCAGCGGTACTCCTCATCGGTGGCACCCTTCAGCCCGTAGCAGTACACGACGTACGATACGTCCGGATGGACGGGAGTGTTCGTTTCGACGGCGGTGTGCAGTGCTTCGGTCGTCTGGCGAAGACATTCGGTGTATCCGATTCGGCAGGCCCAGGTCGAGATGAGCTGCTTCAGGTATTTGTCCAGTAGCGCTTCATCCTCCGGCACGGTAGTGATGTCACCGAGGCTTTCAAACACCGGTCCGATAAGAGCGTCCACGTACACGATAAAGTCGTGGTAGTTGGCCGTTCCGCGCAGCTTGTTGTAGAAGTAGTTCAGCACACCGTTGGCCGCTGCCCACGGGACGTATTCGCGTTCGTTCGAGAGGTAGCGCAGCAGATCCAGCGTGAGTTTCATATCGTGACGTTCGACGCGGGCAAGATTGAACGCATCGTTGATCAGCTGGGCACGGTTCAGTCGGTGAATGGCGGACACGTCTTCCTGCAGGGCCTTAGCAATGAGCAGCCAGTTGTGTGCATCGTAGTTGACGCGATAGTAGCCCGTCTGCTGCTTGTTGAAGATGATCCACTCATCGGCGGCGACACCGGTTTCGACACGTTCGGCCTTCGACGACAGCCAGCGGAAGTGCTCGAGCTCGTCAAAGTTCGGGTTGGATGCCTTGGAGTACGAGTACGGAATGTACCAAACGTTCGCGTTCGGGGAACGCTTGTCGGAGTAGAAACGCTCCTGGGAAAGGATCACCGAACCGTCATCGTAGTTACGGCGTACGGTCAGCACCGGATACCCTGGCTCCGTCGTCCAGGTGTCCATCAGCTGCTTGACGGTGTACCCTTCGGGCAGCACGTCCGTACCGTCAATAGCGGCCTGCAGACCAGCGTACAGATCGTCAGCAACAGCACCGTCGAGCTGACGGTTCTGGAAGTACACCTTCAATCCAGCGCGGAAGTTGTCGTCACCGAGTACCGTTCGGAACATGTTTAGTACGCTTCCAGCTGGAAGGGAGGGAAAAGCACATTGTAAGCATCAATCATAAGCACTAGAAAGAGGCGGATCTCCCGGCACTTACATTTGTCATAAGCGATAGAATCGAAGAGTCCCGAAATGGCGGACGGCGTCGTCGCATCCTGAGTCATTGGACGAATAGAGTCACTGGCATCCGGTCCGAACGCATTCTGCACGTTCTCCACAGCGTACAGATCCCAGTAGCGTTCCGATGGGTAGGCAAGATCGGCTGCAATGTATCCGAACAGGTTGGCAAATCCTTCATTCAGCCAAATGTAGCTCCACCAGTGAGGACCAACCAAGTCACCGAACCACTGGTGAGCCAGCTCGTGAGCGATAACCACAGCAATACCCTTCCGTGTACGGTACGTGTTACGTGCCGGGTTAAACAGCAGCGCCGGCTCACCGTACTTCACCAAACCCCAGTTTTCCATAGCACCGCTTCCCCGATCGGGGATAGCCATCTGGGACAGCTTGGGCATATAATCGTAGTACGACACATAGGTGTATTCGTTCAATGCGTCCAACACTTTAACGCCCGCTTCCAGTGCAAACTCGGCCTCATCGATTGCGTTCGGTCGCGCATACACCTGCTGGTTACCGTCTTCGATCGCTACAAAGTCCGAGACGCCGAAGGCAAGCAGATAGGTGGACATCTTTGGCGTCGGTCCGAACTTGGTCGTGACGTATCCTTCGTGCTCCTCGGACGGAACAATCTCCTCTACCGGCATATTCGAAACGGCATTGTACTCGCCACTGTGCGTGATCCAGAGCGTGTGGGCAGCCTTTAGTAGCGGCTCATCGTAGCACGGGTACGCCATACGTGCGTTAGTCGACTCGAACTGTGTCGTACCAACGTACCGACGTTCACCGTCATCGTTGACGTACGATTTCAGGAAAAAGCCACTGTTGGAGGACGTCTGGAGCGTACCACTGTACTCTACCGTCAGCACGTAGGTACCGACCGGCAGGATCTGACCCGGGTGGAACGTTAGCTGCTCCGTACGCTCATCCAGCTCGTAGTGCGGGAATCCAAACTCTACCAGCAGTCCATCCTCTTGCTTGGCGTACAGTGCAGCGGAAGCGATTGCCAGCCCACGGTTGTGCACGGTGATCGCGTCCGTTGGCACCACTACGTCCAGCTCAATGTCGACGATACCACTGAACGCACGGCTGCCGGTGTGGAGGTCCGTGTGCAACCGGATGGTGTAGTGCGTCGGGACGGTATCGGTCGGCAGACGGTAGCTCTGATCGATCAGATCATCGCGAGGACTTACGGTGTCCGGTACCGGGGCGAACTCACGATCACTCCAATCGCGGTGTGCGGCTGGACGCTGGCCAAACACGGCTAGCGTCGAGCTGGTCACCACCAGCAGCAGCAGGGAAACGTTCTTGCCTAAATGAAACACCATCTCGTCTAGTGCGAGACACTGTGAGATACAGGGCGCAGGATGGGCCAAGTTTTATACCGCGCCAACGCATCTGGAACAATAAGCAGATATGCTAATCAGCCGGCTGGCTGATTGACGAGCGAACTTCAATTACACAATAGGCTCGTTTGCCCTCAATCCGGTGCCATCGGGTGTTACACAATTTTTCTTCTTCCCCCAAATTTCCGAATGGGTTCGGATGGATAAGTGAAGTGATAAGACATTACACAAAAGTCATTTGCCTACAGAAAATGCAACCACTTTGTTTGATTTCCTTTTGTTATTAAGATCTAATCTTATCAACCGGCGAGCCCGTCGATTTCACGTGATTGACAATCGAAGAAACTAGAGGCCTCGTTGGATGTACGACATACATCTTCTAAACAGGTGTGAATGAAAACCGTCGCTCGCACACCTATACGCTGTAGCTCTCCAAGAACTCGCCAATAATTAATCCTTCCGCTGTGGTGAACCATTGCGGACGTGCCATTGCTACATCACGGGCGGTGCTCAGCGTAGCCGGAGACAGAATTCCTGCCATTGCCGTCAGCATCGTTTCGAGACGTTCCATTTCTACCGGGCCATTAGTGCGCTGGGCAATGTTCATCACGGCGTTGCTGATCGTTCCTTCCCCAACGATTCTGTTCGATCGAAAGAGAGAGAGAGAGACAGAGGAAGAGCGAAGGAGTGTGTTAATTGTGTCAAAAACAAAGGGAAAATACTCGTGATCGATACTTACGCCATGATTTGTGACACCGAAACAGTATCCTGCAGCACATCCATCAGCGCCATCGTTGGTATCCTACCACCGGAGTAGATCGCCCGGAACAGTTGGTTGCGTTCGTCCGCAAGGTACACAAAGTTTGTGTCCGGCGTTGCGCTAAACAAGATGGTGCCCAGAAGCGTCTTAATGTTGTTCGCGTTCTTCGAACATCCGAGCGCGTCGATCAGGTCGGTACGTTCGGCTTGATTACGCGATGCCATCAAACGCTGGTAGATGAGCTGGAACTCGCTATCGGTATCCTCCTGCAAACCGTAACAGTACATCACGGCTCGTACGTCGGGATGTACTGGGATCGAGCTTTCTGGCTCGACGGGAGCAAACTCTTTCCTGAGTGCTTCCCGTGATCGTTCAAGACAGTCCCGATAGCCGATACGACAAGCCCAACCGGTAATCAGCTGCCGTAGGTACTTGTACAGTGTCGTTTCGCCTTGGGCAACAGTGTCCACCGACAGCGTGGCATATACCTCCGAAATAAGCTCGTCAACGTACACCAGGAATGCGTGCTCGTGCTCGGTTCCGCGCAGTTTGTCGTACAAGTACGTTAGCACTTTGTCCGCTGCGGACCACGGTGCATAATCGCGTTCGGTGCGAAGGTAGCGCATTAAGCGCAGCACAACGGCCATATCAAGCAGATCGGCCCGAGCCAAATTAAACGAATCATCTATTAGCTGAGCACGGTTGAGGCGATGGATCGCGTTGCGATTATCCATCAGAGCCTCGGTAAGTAGTTCCCAGTTGCGGCGATCGTAGTTTACGCGATAGTATCCTGTCTGCTGCTTGTTAAACACGACCCACTCGTCGTCGGGTACGGATGTTTCTATTTTGGCCGCACGTGACGACAACCAGCCCGTGGTTGTGAGGTCATAAAATGTAGCCGACGATTTGTGCGCGTAGTTGTAAGGGATGTGCCACACATGGGTCGTCGGTAGAACGCTCTGCTCGAGGAAGCGTTCCTGCGAGAGGATCATCAACCCATCACGGTACAGTCGGCGGACATTGAGCACTGGGAATCCGGGTGCATCGGTCCAGGAGGCAAGCAGATCGCGGACGTTGGCGGTTGACGGCAAAATGTCCTGTCCCGCGACTGCAGTCTGAAGATGAAGGGCTAAGTTCGCCTCCGTTGCTGCGTTATACTCACGATCGGTAAGGTACTGGGTCAATCCTGCGCGCCATGCTGTATCGCCGAGAACATTGCGGAACATGTTCAATACACTGCCAGCTGCAAAACGAGAAGAAACACCAACGATAAGGATTCAAGCGCCAAAAAAAAAACAGATGCTGAAATAAACCTGTACCTTTCTGGTAGGCGATAATATCGAAAAGACTGGACACTTCGTCCTGCGTAGCCGTGTTCCAGTTCATCGGACGAATCTGTTCGTTCGCATCCTGTAAAAACGCTCGCTGCACAACTTCGCCATTAAACAGCTCCAGGTACTCGTCACCCGGTTCGGCCAACCGTGTCGCGTAGTACTCGTACAGCGTGGCAAAGCCCTCGTTCAACCAAATGTAGTCCCACCAGCTCGGGCTGACCAGATCGCCGAACCATTGATGGGCGTACTCGTGCGCAATGACGGTCGTAACACGTTTACGATTGCGATAGGTATTTACTGCCGGGTTGTACAATAGCGACGGTTCCCTGCAATCAATCGATATCGTGGCACGATAAGCGGGATGGGTTCTAGTAATCAAAAAATGCACCCCGTCTGTTCTCCGACCTACCCGTACGTCACCAGACCCCAGTTTTCCATCGCACCGGTGCCCCGATCCGGAACAGCGATCGAGGTCATCTTCGGCATTTGCTCGTAGTACGGAAGCTCCAGATATGAACCGAGTCGCTCGAGAATAGTAGCCCCAACAGTTACCGCATACGATGCATCATCCTTAGCATTACTGCGAACGACCACGTTGTGCAGGCTGTTGCCGACTGTGACAAAATCCGTCACAGCAAACGCCAACAAATAGGTAGACATTAGCGGGGTCTTTTCGAAGTTGCTGATCAGATACTCCCGGTTGGTAGGATCGATCTCCGTGCCGATCAGAGGCATATTGGCGATCGCCCTATAAGTACGGTGATGCGTAATCTTCAGCTCGAAGGTGGCCTTTAGAGCGGGTTCATCGTAGCACGGAAACACACGACGAGCGAGCGTTGCCTGGAAGTGTGTCGTACCAACCGAACGCCACTTATTGTCATCATCCCGATAGCGAGACACCAGATATCCGCTCTGATAGTTGCGCATCGATCCACTGTACGTTACGGTCAGCATGTACCCACCGGGTACGAACGTTGCAAACGTGCGGAACGTAATGTGTTCCTTCACGATGTCGATCTTGTACGTTGGTGTATCGATCAAAATCGGTCCAGTAGAAGAAACCCGATACAGGAAGACTGCCTTAATATCGAGCTCCTGGACGTGCATAACAAGCGTTTCGGTTTCCTCCAGCACGGTCAGGTAGATCTCTGTGGTCGCATCAAACGTTCGCACATCGTTGTGGATATCGGTGCGCAACGAGATGGCGTAGTGTGTCGGGATGGATGTGTTCGGCAGAAAGTACGTACTGTCCACATCCCGCACGGGTGCGACCGCAGACACACCCCGGGAAGCGAAGGAAACTGGCACAAAGTCACGATCGTCGGGAAGGGGATGTACTGCAGCATATACCCGGGAGCAATCACCAACAAAGACTAGCGTTACGGCTAGCAACAACACGTACGGATTAAACCACCGTCGATGCCCGGTAGGAGGACACCACTTAACCATTCTGTAAGCCATCGACATTGACACTGAACGATCGTGGTGCGCTGCCCTGGACACTTAAAAGCCCGTTGCGCATCAGACAGATAAGACGATTCGGCAAAGGGTTCGAAACACCAATTCCAGTGTAATGCAGTCATAAAGTATGGGATACATCATTTAGATATCGGGTGCGCGACTAACCCTTGGTGAACCATGTTCACGCCTTCTGTGCTCTGCTGTGTCTGTGAGATCGGGCTTGATATACGTCAGAAGAAAAGATGTCCAGTTTTCCAACAGCAAAAATGCTGTAAATACGTTCTTCACATACCACACGATTATCGGATGGCTCACACACAGAAACATTCATCGATAACGTCTATCGTTTGTTTACGATCCATGGCTCGCTGCAAGCTAATTAATTGGTTGTTTCCAATCAAGTGTCCCAGGTGTATCTAATCTTTCTTCCTCATTATACAACTTACATACGACACGGCAATACATCTGCGTGGAGAAGTTTTGATTGAACTGATTATCTTGTCCCCTGTAAGAAGGGAGATTACTGAGCTGAACCGTTTACCGGCGCGTCAACGATTGATTCTGGCGCGAACTTTTACAACACCGATACCTCCCTATTCTTACCCTAAATCTGTTTGAATTGTGATAAGTTATCGCTTAAGCTTTCCCATCTACATTATGTTGCACACCTGCCGTATAGGTTCTCCACCAACATTTCATCCGTAACCGTCGCTCAGCACCGAGAGCAGCGTCAATTGTATGCAATGTGTCAAAAGCTTTCTGTTTTTTTTTCGGTCATCTCCTTCGCAAAAAGCTTACAGTGACAAAAGCAAAACCCTAGAGCGAACCTTCCCATGCAATCCAATTGGATTGTGGCGGAATGGTCAACCCAAATCCTGCCCCCATAAAAAAGGGAATTGAGAAAAACGCATTTACATATAGATTGGATTGCATTGTTCACTGCAGACGAACGACGACCAATGCACAAATAGGTCTGATTTGATTGGCTTTCACACCATGCAGCAGGTCAGTTTTCGGGAAGTGGGTGAAAGGGATCGGTCACACATGGTGCTCGCAATTTGCTTGTGCACGTGTGAAAATTGGACGGCTTTTAAACCATTCGGCTTCAATGCATTGTGGTGTGAAACGTTTTAAGCACAATTGAAGGGTTTTTTTTCTGGTGGAAAAACAGTACAAGGGAAGGTTGCGTTTTCGATGGACGATGGCTAGCTTTGTGAAAACTTTCGTGGAAACCGTCTTGTAAGATATTTGAGTAAGATTTTGTGAAGCTTTCTTGAAAGTTTTTCGAAGCTTTTTTGAGGAGCATATGTAGTTTCTTGCTGGAATGTCTTGCAAGAAAGAGGGCGCAGGCTTTCCGTTGGCCAAGATTTTCACTTGTAAAAACTCTCTTTTATACAATGTTTTAATAAATTTCTTTTCATTCAATTGAAAACCCGCTGCTCTGCTTACCCGTTCGATGTAACTAGCGCAATGTAGCGATCAATTCTGCAATTTTCATCCTACCAAATGAACCTTCCTGGCGAAGCCAGTTATTAGTCCATCCCTCGTCAATGTCCGGCAACGGATGGACACAAACATCTGCCCGGGAAAGCGTGGTACATCGGACGCAGAAAGGATAATGACCACCGGGCCTCTACTTGATTGGAGGCTGACAAAAGGAATGCATTATGTTGCACTTTCTGCACAGAAACCGTATCCCCTAGTAAAGGATTAGCACAGCGAACGTTCTTCGTAATGTCAACCGGTCATCCCTGATGGCTCTTTTTTATTTTGCTGGTTGCTTTCCAACGTAGGTAGGGATTTTTCCAACTGTCTCTTGTTTCGCCGTCGTTGGCCGTCGTGCAAAGGATTTAGCTGCGTCACTGCACTGCTCGGGCTAATGCTGACCGATTGCTAAAACGGTGGTCAAGCACCAAATGCGCGTTTGTGAACAGGAAATGGAGAAACTGGGCTGCAACATTGTTGCGAGACGGTGGTTTATTTCATCGTTGAACCCTTCTAGATTGCGGATATTGATTTTTTCCTCCTTGTTTTTGGCATACAGATGGATGGATGGTCACGGATCGATTAGAGTTCCCGTTATGGTTAACCGATTCTAACAGAAAAAAAACAGCGAAGGAGAACGCACAGCCAACTGTCAATGTGACAGATAAATCAGTGGACTGAGGCTGTACTAAATTCTGGCAATTGGTCCCAGACGCATGATGATCTGTCCTCTGGAAAAAAGGGAAAAGGTTACAGATTTCGATTACGATCGGTTGCGCTGAATTCTCTCGACTACCTGCACCAGCTGTGTGTCCTGCGGATTAGGCAGGATACAGTCCTCCATCCAATCACGCACACACAGACAGCAACAGTTGGATGATCTGCATGATCTCTGATAGCCATAATAACCGTTTACGATCACGTGGCCAATAACTGCAACACACAATACTGACCATGGCGCTCAATCTCACACAATAATGATGTGCTTATGATCGATTGATCGATCGATCGAACATAGCTGACTTCGACAACCGTGCACAAACAGGCTTCGCCGTCGACAAATGCTTTTGTTTTCCAAAATCCATATTTCTTTGTTGCAATCGAATAATGTCTCCATTGTGTGTGGCAAGGGACACACAAAAAGGATGTGGTCATAAGTTTGGTCACCTGTGCCGTACCATTGTTGGGTAAGCCTTTATTTTATGCAAGTCCCTTTCTTCGCCCTGACCACATAATGAACCCGAATTAACCGGTCGCCCGTACAACAACAATGGGAGTAAAATGGTTCACGGTTTGAAGGGAAGAAATTTGCCGAATCGATCGATCCGTCAAGAAGTGTTTGGCATTGTTTCTTTTCGTCCTCCGCTCGCAAAGGAGAGATAGGTGGGCACAGTTAAGACACAGAAAATGTACTGTCTTGGAAGGAAAACCGATCGGGAAAGGGTCATTTAGGGTTCGTTCGATCTTTGCTAGGCGTATTTGATTGTCTTTAAGAGCTGTGTTGAACATGATGATTACAAGACAAACCGTTGACGGACAAGCCGCTAACATAATCATCTTGGTTCGATCTTTCATGAGATTGTTTGTGTGGGAGAATTTATTTCAACTGTGTAGCATTTCAATTAATGATAAAGGATTTTCTCTGAAGTGGGCCTGCCTCTCAAATTTTTTAGGATAACGTCTTCTTTGGCTTGACAAATACAACAGGTTTTAGACTGCCATTTCTGGATTTCTTGTCTTGAAATGTCCTTCTCTAACCGGGAAGATATTCTTGCGTACAGAGGAACTGTTTGGCCAGTTTACAGAACTTGATGTACATGTTATGACAGTAAAATTATTGAAATCAGTTTATTTTGTTACTAACACCTCTTTACAATACAATTGTTATGGATTGAAATTAAGTTTTTGAATATATTTCTTAGGCTTTAAGAATCTTAAAGAACAGTACAGCTAACAGCTAATGCAAGTTGAGACAGATATTCTGGAGCCAAACAAAGCTCTAGACATCTGTCCGTTCCTAAAGCTAACTCGGCGAATAGGTTAGAAAGGATATTTATTCCATCCAAAATCTGCACCGTCAGTCCGAACCATCTTGAGCGAAAAAGAGTTGATCTTAACACCTTCAATAGGACCAATTTGCTATCGGAATATGAATCACACTCTGCTTCGCAAAGACAGCTGCGAAGCTTTTCTCTGAAAAGCTAGATCCTCCCTACCATCCGATTGACTGCGTGACCCTGGCACAAATAATAGATCCCGTGTGCACACGCGCCCACTCACACGTGCCAACCGAAATGATCGTATCATGATCGTTTAATTTCTCTTCCCCTTTTTTTCGCTTCTGCTTTCAGCCATCTCATCGTTTCTGCAGCGCAGCACGATGGCCACCCTCAACCAGATGCATCGTACGGGGCCCCACTTCAAGATACGGCCACCCCGCCAACCGCTCGATGGGAAACCGTTCGCGAAGGGTGTCGTGCTGAAGACGCTGATCAAGAAGCCTAAGAAGCCAAACTCTGCCAACCGGAAGTGTGTGTTGGTACGGCTTTCCACCGGCAAGGAGCTGGTAGCGTACATTCCCGGCATCGGACACAACCTGCAGGAACACAACATTGTGCTGGTGCGCGTTGGACGCTGTCAGGATTTGCCCGGCGTGAAGATTAAGTGCGTCCGGGGCAAATACGATCTGCCGCACGTGATCAAGCAGAAGTAGTTCGATGAATGGGCATTTGCATTTGGAGCGTAGTAGCGATAAATAAAATGCTGCATTCCTATGTTGTTTTTGCAGCGCATCAATTAACCATACAGGTGAGCTTTTCTTTTCGTTTTGGGAAGAAATTATAGGGAATTTCCAACAAAAAAAAAAAAAATCACACAACAGAATCCTTTTTCGGTAAAACGGCGAAAGAACCTCAAAGCAAGCAATCCGAAAAAGGAATTCAAGATGAAAGAAAGATGCCAACTCACTCGTCCAATAATGCTGACCACATCTGCACGAAGCAGCAAGCCGGCGAAGGAACAAAATTTGCATGAAAATACTTTCTCCGGCCAATTGGAAGGGTCGTGTTACGACGGATAGCTTACTCGAGCGTCCGAGTAAGGTAATTGTTTGAGCAAAAATTAGCAAATCATTACGGCAAGCTGCGGCACAGCACTGAAGGATAACAATTTGCTGCAACTTTTATGACTCTTTTGCTAGCTGGCACACACACACACACGGACACAGAGATGAAAGGGGTTAGATTTGTAAGGACATTTGTAAGGCGAAAGCAACGTTACCGACCACGTCCTCCTCCGTACTCGAGGGAGAACGGTCAAACAAATCACCCCGAAATGGTCAGTCAAATATGGCCAAGCGAGGAGGTATGCAATTCTGTGGAAAAAGGAAGAAAAACAGAGGATTTCTTGAAAAGCTTTCCTTCCTTGCCGAAACCCATTGTTGCAGCGCAACGGTAACGAGCCACGGGTGTGTGGATTAATGCCATTTTTTCCTTTTCTCGTGAAGGGGTTCGTCTCTTTGAGTCTTTCGTTTGCTAATGTTACCTTTCTGTTACCTTTCACTGCGTAACTTTGTGGCTTCTTGAAGCGGAAAATACACAAAATGGATTGGTAAAGAAAGAAGTACAAAACAAAAAGGCTCTCTTCGGTCAATTGAATATGGCCAGTGTTGCCATTTAACGTTGTGTTGTGATGCCGTGTTAGCGTGTTACAGTACGTAAAAACCTTGTGAGATGCTACCGGCAGCAAGTGAGGTTTATGTTTGAAGACAACATTTGTGAAGAGATTAAAATCTAATCTGTTGCGCAGGAAGACAGAGGGTAGCATTTGGTATTTGGTTGTTTATTGGATAGCAAATCAAACATACGTTGCCCGAAACCCTCGGAATGGAATACACTGAGCGGAATAGGAATAGCACCAACGTATATTTTTTATAATAGTTTTGAAATTTATGAACCGATTATGTTCGATTCTGACCGTTTAATCTATTTCTAAACCTTTTTGAATCATTGCATCGAAATGTTTGCGAACCATTCACATTTAAGACGATAAATGTATTGAAAAGGGTGCGAAATAAATATAGAACCACCTTGCTAACTATACATCCAGCAAAATTATTGCCAACTTTTGGCTTCGGGTGTGATTCAATTGAAATAAATTCTCTCTGATAAGCATTGATAGGCGGCGGAGTGTAGCATCTTAAGTCAGTCAGCATCAATCAAACAGCAGCAAATTTAGATGAACAGCATATCAAATTCGAGCAAGATTGCATTGCCCAGGGATCACGAGATGTTTGCAAAAGATTCGGCTTGGCATTGAAAATTTGAAGCGGCACAATAGCATTATCGATCACAATATGTATTACGTGGATGCATTCTAGATCCACAATATGGATAATGCCACAATTCATAAGCCTGGACTGAGTGAAATCTGGCTTTCTTTCAAGAGCTTCAATGATATTCGGGATAATTCCGGCGTTCGGTATAATTTTGACAGTCGTCTACGGAGAAAGAAAAAAAAAATTATGGCAAAATTAATCATCGAAAAAATGTTTTTTGCTTTAGAAATAGTAGCTTACCATATATTTTATTCATTTTATTCAAAATATCCGCCCTCGGCTTCTATTACGGCCTCCACCCGTCTCCGGAACCGGGAACAAGCCCTGGCGACAGTTTCGCGGGGTAGGGTCGCGAAAACGGACATGAGCTCCGCCTTGGTGTTGCTGGAGGTTCTGTTGGTGTCCCGTTCCACCGCGCCCCACACGAAATAATCCATTGGATTAAGAAGGAGGCGCCCCGGGGAGCTGGGAGGCCACACATTCGGCGCGTCGTTGAAATTGGTCGCCAACCACTTTATCGCTTTGGAGGCTGTATGGCACGGAGCGGAATCCTGCTGGAACACGTACGGTCTGCCGTTGGCCACTCTCGTGATCCAAGGCTTTACGACGGTGTCCAGCATAGAAATGTACCCGTCTGCGTTCAGCCCCTGCTCGAAAAAGTGGGGCGGCATCACGTCCTCTTCCGATGACACGCAGGAAAACACCATCACCGTCTGGGGGAACTTGGTTGTTCTGGGTGTTAACCGTGTCGGCGGTTGTCGCGTCCGGCGCGGATCATCATGATGCATGTGTTCCGTTTCCACAATGTACTCTTTTTTGGCATTTTTTTTATCTCGGGATGTTTTCGCTGCTTGTTCCGTACACTTTTAGCTGTCGAATGACGTATTGCTTGTTTTCCTATGCCAACTCCATCACGAGTTATAAACAAAAATGTAACTGTCAAAATTATCCCGAACGTCCTGTAAATAGCCATGCCAGTTTGCCGATCTGTATCCCGAAGGAAACCATTCTGTCTACTGGTTTTTTGTCACATTTAGGAAAATTGGCCATGAAATCACTGCTTATTGCAATCATGCTAAAGAAAACCCCGTACACTTGCTGAAAATGTTTTGAAAATTCAATTTGATTTGACTTTATGTTGTAATTTATGCATCTGTTGATCAAAAGTCAAGGTAGAGCTATTTTTGTTTTGCGCGCTTTTTTTGTAATTTGTAATAAAACATGGCTATACTATTATTATTTCGCTCAGTGTAGTAGCAATAGATTTAGCTAACATTGCGAGAAGTTTAGCTGCGTTGGTATGAACGTCACGATTAACGTCTAATATAAGTCTTGTTGCGAAGAGAAATCTTGAAATGAACAAACAATCGAAGTAAAATCACATAACACTCAGTACAGCATCCTTTCATCGTGTGTCGTCTTACACGCATTCCTCGTAATATGGCAATATGGCAATTTGAAAAGATTTTCTTAACACACACACACACACACACACACACACACACACACACACACACGAGATAAACCAAAGACGAGCTACAAGCGCTTCATCGAATGTTCTTTTCGCGACGATCTTCTAATCTTTCGACACGGAAGGTGACAACACTTTTCCCTGAAACGATGCTTAATGATCCCTTTCGCTCACGGTGGCAAAACCATATTCTCCCTCCTGCCGTGCCAGTGCCGTACGATCACCGCACCAAAGGTCTGGCAGATTGTGGCCAATTCTAGAGGAGATTAGAGCATCCGAGCAAAACCTCGTGTGCCGTATTTGCACCCGTTCGGTGATTAAACTCTTTGCTGGCCATCCTTTCCTTTTGCACGCCAAAGGATAAAGTAAAGGATGGGCGACAGAAAAGCATGTTTCTTTTTCGTTTCTTCCCATGGCTAAGTGCAAGGAAGGACATCTTGTCTTATCTTACAGTATTTTCAAAACAAAAAAACCAGAAGGATAAAGAATGTGTTTGTTTGTTTATGCATGTGTTTGCACTGTTGTTTGCCTTTTTTCGTATTTTCCCGAGAAAAAAACCATCTCAGCATCTCATCTTTACAGTTCGGAAAATGGGCGTTGCCGATCTGAGGCCGGTAAAGGAAAGGATTTGTTTGCACATCAGCCTTCGTATTGCAGCTAGTAGTAATGCGGAAGGTGCAAAATTGGTCCATATTGAGCTATCGATCAGGTTGATAGATCTTTGGGAAAGGCCTCACGACACTCTACTAGCATTTTTATCCTTTTCGATATAAGCTGTGTTGTCTTTCCGGATAAGTCGATGCTTTTAGGATTAGGAAGGAGAGTTCAATGCATCAATTACATGTTTTTTCTGGTTAAACAGTACAACAGCAGTTGAGCTAGATTGTATTACACGCGTTTATTTCATATTCTTGGGTCATATTTCTTGTTTTCGAAAGAGTTTGATGCTTTTAAATTTCAGACAAAACCCTAAGGGACGAGAATGATAGCCAAAGCATCTAAGAGAAAGTCGCCTGGTCCTCCAAGGAGGCACGGCTAAACAACTCCCTTCTAAGGAGCCACGTCTTAGTTGTTTCTGCTATAAAGAAGACTTGGGCGTCTAGGAGCAACAACATAGGATCCTCAGCCAAATAGTCTCATCTACGAAGAGACCATGTCATGTCAAGAACCTTGCCTCTGGCTTCAAAAGGGCCCTACGTAGTTGAGTCCAATGTTGAAGGTGTTGGAGGTCTCCCTATCCAAGCTAGCGTCCCATCATCTCCAACGTCTAAATAATTCCTTCGAATTATGAGCATCGAGAGTCTTCGTATTACGGGCTAAGAAATTCTCAAAGAGAAATATCATCCAATTTTCTGATGATTTGCAACACGATCAACATTCCGTTCTTTTCCGTGGTGCAATAACGTTACAGGCGCAATAAAAATGTTCAAACAAACCTCTTTCAAACGCCAAAAACACGTTACAAACCACTGTTGTGTAAGCTAAGCACAACATTTCCTAATGAGAAATCCCATTTTCTTCGACCGCACAGGGAAGCTTCCACCCATTCGGCATACGTGCGTTGTGTCGCGCACCAGTGTGCCAGGTCATTCAATGTACTTGTACCGGGCGCCGCTAATGTTACATATCGAAAATGGGCAGGTCGATGGTCTTTGCCGTACATTAGTCACCTGGTTAGATGATGCAAGGCGGCCACTATTGTCGCACTCCTTTGTCGTCTCGCAGTTGCTTTGGATCTAACTCGTTCTGCGGTGGTGAAAGTGATCCACCGGGTGTCGCTCATTACCGGTGGTGGACTGGTTTCACATGGGTGGTCGAGTGTCCGGCACAATTCGTTACGCGACTTCCGGTCCCGGAATGTGGCACGGAATGTCGGAAGCAAAACGTCGCTTCCGATGGCTCATCGCAATCGCAATCTGGCGGCAGGTTTAAAAATATGATTGATCGATCGTAAGAACAACTGCAAGTGACACTCTTTTTTTTTTTTCGTATCACCCATCGCTACCGGTCTTTTGCGTGTAAAACCGCACAGCTCATCCACCAGTGTGGGCAGGTACTTGTTTCCGGGTTCTTGTTCTTTGTATTCTGCCCTTTTGCGGAAGCATTCCTTGTTCCGCCAGTAAAAAAAAAACGAAAACTGCACGCTTCATTGCTTCCCACGATCAGCGAAAGAATGGACCCACAAAAATGGACATTTCAATCTTCCAATAGGGATGCGTCCGTACAAGAAGCAGTCGTTCGGGAAAGCCTTGAGTTTTTTTTTTTTTTTGCTTAAAGATCTTTGTTTGATCTTTTTTTACTCACCCAAGAAAGCACAACCATTTCGGGATTCATTCGGGGGTTTGACAAATGGTACACGCTGGCACGACACTCGACGGGCTCGAGAAAGATCAACGGTGTGCGGGGGAAGTATTATGTTCATTTCGAAGGTCGACGAAACGGTGAAAGAATTCAAAAAGGTAACAAATTGTGTGTATGAGGCACTTGAAACACCGGATTATTTGTGATCGAAGAACGCGCTCCGATCCCTTTCGACCGTCTTATCCCATGTGCGATGGAGATCTAAAGACGGATAATTGATCATTTGCATGTGCAGCAAAGCTTCTGTGATCCAGTTTAGCCTACTGAGGTTGCTCTCAGGTGCCCAGTGTCTTTCTTTTCCCGGATAAACTGGATGGATTGCGGGAAATGCGGACGTACGGTGACGCCGCAGTCTGCTGAAACATTATGTAGGGATCATCATAGTCCAATATAGACTATGATGATCCCTACATAATGTCTTGTTAGATTTCGATCACAATCTGTAACTATTGCTGATCATTATCCAATATGCCAATATTTCAACAGCACGCGTTAGCATCAAGATCAAGCAAGAAACACTCAAAATATCTCCGAGGATCGCCGATCTTTCTACTCCTAGTGAGTACATCAATTAGCACTGGCCAAACCAAATGTTGTTTGCATTACTTCACCTTCGAAGAATTTCCCAAATCCTCTTCGCCCTCCATTTTAAGTTCCGGGCTGTTTTTATTTGTACAACGTTGCCTCTTCAACTCTACCAGCTTCACTCGAAAATCATTCGGGCACGTGATCGTCGTATCACAAAAGTATCCTTTTACCGATCTTCCTTTCCGCCAGGGAACAGTCAGAGTCAGAGTCAGCACGAGCCAAACCGCCTTCCTGCACGCTGGCTCAAGTGGAGTGATGGTTTATTTTCCTTCCAATCATCGCACACGTTCCCGGCGATCATGTTTGCTGTTGCAGAACTTTCCTCTATACGATCGAAATAAACAAAACAGAGACACCCACACACGATACACGGACGAACCCTTCCGTACATCCGGCAGGGGATGGTTATTGCCGGATGAAAAATGGTTCCTGTAAGATGCTGTCCGCGTGCAGATGTGTCTTCCTATTTTTTGCAGACACTCTGCGTCCCCGAGAGGCAGGAATGAAAATAGGATTTAACTAGGAGCCTTCAACCCGTCTAAGAAAATGCGGGGATAAAGCTCCGCAGCATTTTCGAGCGAGAGTAACAAAAATAAACAAAAACCACGGATGCAACTTCACTCAACCGTTCCGGGAAGAGGAAAATTCCTCTTTTTCTGTACGCTGGCGCACAGTGTGGGCTGTTTGCAACGGCTGCCCTGGGTTTACGTTGGTTGGTTGGAATGATGGATGATCGGTGGGCGGACACAGGCTCGAACAATTTGTCATTTGTCCCACAAACACTTCCGTGTTGTTTTCGACAGCTCTTCGGGATGGACAGTTGCTGGAGAAAGTGAAGTTTTCTTATGCTGCCCGCTGGTTTTAAACTAATTAAGTTTTTTTGTCCATTTTGTTTGGACGTTTAGGATGGGTTTGGATGAACGAAACGATTATAACTTGCTTTACTTCATTGAGCTTTCAATGGAACTTGGCTAGAATGGTTCTTTTAATAAAAAAAAACTATTCTTTGGAGTATTTTTATTCCTGCTTTGTGGGACTTTTATCATTTTTCTGTTAGTTACTTCACGTTAATTAGTGTTATAATTAAAATACCTATTCTTTGCAATACTTGCAGTCAATTATTTCCCAATTCCTCGCCGGTTTTATCGTGTTTTTCTTGATTTTATCCCATTTTTTTCATACTATTTGATCTGAAATTCATGTTTTTGGTCTTTTTTATTACCAAGTTTGTTTTTTTCTGTTTTACTTCTGTATTTTTAATTGCCACAGATTATTTTGGTTTAACTTTGTTTGATTTTTTTGTGTATTTATCAAGTTTATCTGTTATTTAAATTTTTTTAATATATTCTAATATAAAACATCTTTCCCACACCTTCTAACGGTGCCCATCAACGAACACAAAAGTGAATCATAACGTGGATGATGGGTCAATCAACGGTACTTGCGGAGATTGATCGTCACAAATCCCTCCACAAGCCATTGTTCCAAATTGAACATCTATTTGAAAAAAAAGGTGCCAAAAGCCAATCAAACCTTCGCTTTTTTGTGCTAACAAATGGGCCCAAATTTGAAGCCAAACCCAGGAGGCAACATGACATTTTATGGATATTAATCCTCGTGATAGCAATTTCAATGATCGAGAGAATTTCCCAGCCGCCTTTCGATCGAACACCTAACGGTGTTTTTTGCATACATTGCTGCATCCTAAACGGCTGTTAAGCTCACTTTCCCATGGAACTACCATGGTTGTCGCCCACGGGGGAGGCAGATGAAGGCACTGCAACCGATGACGAGATGACATTTTTCGTCAAATAATTTGATCGAACCAAAGGCCAAAGTATTAACCCAAAGAGAGGCCAGAGTCGAGTGCTATTGTGCGTGTGCGTGTGTTGCCCACCGGCAATCGAGAGTTGCAAACCGATTTGCAAACGTTGCCCCGCTGCAGCCATAAATATGGCACAACACAGGGAAGGGAAAAAGAAAGGATCTTTATTATGGTTTCCCGTGCACGGCAGTGTACGCGTGCGTCTGCAGCCACGACCACCAAATGCAAACAAATGCAAGCACCGTTTTGCTCGCCGAGGTTTTTGCTAATGCCGGGTGCCCCCGATGGTAAAAGGGATCGCAAAAAGGGTTGACCGGTGGTGAAAGGAGTCCGTTGCACGGGACATTTTTGGCACAGGTATCGAGCGAACTGTACCGGAATACGGAAAACGGTGGTGATGCGAATGTACAGTTACAACTTACGGCGCAGTTTATTTGCCAACATTCGCCTGCATGCGCCTGCAAAACCTTTTCCGGCCTTGGGATCTTCCTTTTTTTTGTAAAATGAAAAACCCGGTATACCGTAGCCGTTCTGTGTGTCCTTCGAGTGTTATTGCTTGACGTGACGCACAGAGTGTTGAAGAACATTTATCCAAAAGTGGATTGAAGCAATAAACGGGATGGAAATTTACTCTTTCTTGAACAAAATGGCGTTAATGATGGATGGTGGGAACGATCCGAGGTCTGTCAACTGTGTGTTTTAAATTGTGTTTGGTGTATATAACCTTATAAATGTACAATTTTCTCATTTATTATACGAATTTGCATTCAAAATAATGCAGTAAAATGGTTTTACATATCGATTGAATCTAAAAAAAAAATCTTGCAAAAATTCTAACAAACAAGAATAGACAAAAACTTGGACTCGAAAATATTATTATAATAAAGATGTTTTTGAATGAGTTTTTGAGACATCCATAGTTCATTTTCGAGCATTTCTTCTTTTTATAGAGAGTGTATAGAGTTGGAACAATAGCTATTAACAAGTGCTATGTTCTCATTTCAATTTCAATTTTAAATTTTGATTCAAATTATTTGTTTGTCTAGCAGCTTAACAAAATTTGCTTAAAAACTGATGCAACTTAAGATTTATTTTTTCGTTTATTTATAGAGGCTTTGAGTCTTACAGACTACATTCGCCTCTCTACTGCATAAGTAAGTGGTTTTATCTAATACAAAATAAATGCAGGTGCTTCTAAAATATTATGGAACACTATTGCAATTATGGCATATGATAAATGGATAAGTTAAAAATATTGCGTTAAATTTCTCTACATAAATGACTGATTCGTAAAAATCGAATAAGGCTGTTCTGATGGAGTTTGTCGGGTGATAGGATTGTCGTGTAATCGGTGTCTAGTAGGCAGGTGGTTCGGTGTGTCGTGTATCCATGGCAATCGGTGAGGATGTGGTGGACGGTGATGTCAACACCACAGAAGCTGCAGAGTGGAGGACTAGATTTTTCTAGGAGGTAGGAATGTATAAGGCTGGTATGGCCTATAGGAGGTGAGGAAGAGATGACGTGAAGGAGTTGAATGTGGGGGTCTTTGGAGGTGCCGAGTTCCAGGACAGCCAGAACACTAGCACTGTCGGTGAAGATGACGTTCAGTCGGTCGGTCTGTTGTCCTTCGTCGGCGGCTAATTGAATTGCTATTGCTTCGGCGGAGAAGATGGAAGTTTGGTTAGGGAGTTTGATGGCGCAGTTATCATTGGCAACTTAAGAATACCTTAACCTAGCCTAACGAACAGAAAAAACAAGATGGATACTTATAAGGATGAGGCTAGGTGGGAACGAAAGGATGTTAAGGGAAAGTGAAAGTCGAAAATGTGGGTCATGGAGTTAAAGGTTTGCACCGCACACAGTGAAGGGACCTTTCGCCCCACTGATGTGCGCCTCGAAGGAACTAGAAGAGGAGAGGCTAGTACGAAGTTTACGGGAGGGGACATAAAATGAGATTGAGGAGAGCATGGACGAGAACGGGATTCGAGGGAAACTAGCCCAAGTATCCGACATCTGACCTCATAACAAGGTAGTGCATAGGCTTACTTTACTAAGATTTTTCAGGCGGCAAACCTAGTAAAGGACTTCTGCACCCGTTCGAGGCGGTCTATGTGGATCTTGCCCAAACTGTGCTCAAGCAGCGCTCTGACCAAAGAGACAAACAGTACCTTAAGACAAGAGGTATCGTGAAATTCCTTGGCAACACGCTTAAGCACACCAAGGGTCCTCCGAGCCCTACAGGCTATGGAGTCGATATTATGCGAAAAGGTGAGGCCAGAGTTAAGCAATACACCCATGTCCTTAAGAAAATTAACACGGTTCACTTGAACATGCACTAGGGAACTAGATGACATTACTTTTATCGGGACATAGGGTGGAAAGGTTATTATTATATCAGGAAGAAAAACGCTGAATCAATGCTGTACGCAGGATGGATCACTTAGTTGAAAGCATCCTGAAATACTGATCGCCTTAGACGACCTATACCACATGGAACTTTATTAGTAGTAGATGGACGAAATTTATGGATGCCAGGGGGTCTCAGAGTGAGTTGTTCACAGGCCTAGAGCGAACAAGGTGGCTTATTTTTTCCGAGAATTCCAAGCAATCCTAAAAAATGTATTCCTAAAGGTTTCACAATTTGTAGAACCGCTTCTAGTAAGAGTCTTCCGGGCGGAAAGGGTCTTATATTTGAAGAAAGTACACGAAGAAGTCTTGTTGTTTCGAAGAGCCTCCTTGCACCAAGTACCAAGCCAAAAGCTATCTGCTATCCTAGTTGGATCGACCAATTAACCTCTTGATCGAAAAGACCTTATTTTCCCAAGCGCCTCATCTACCAAGGGAACGCATCTGTTCGGATGCTATAGTTCGATGGAAACTCGTCTACTAATAGTCCTGTAATTCATCTTACCGTCGTTATGTCTGCGATTTTGTTTCATTATTACCAAGGTCCTCATTGTTACCACAAAAAGTACCCATGCAGCCATATGTCACGTAAAAAAAGGATTCATAATTATGTAGCAAATGTCGTCTCATCACTGTTTGCCATGACCCAAGGTTTCTTCAAACGATACACAAACCCAAACCCAGATGGCACCCAAAATCCACTGGTCAAGTGAAGGAAAAAGAGTTTTTGGATGAACTAGAAAGGTTTTCGCTTTTGCCTAATCCTCCGGAAGGGTAGTCTCGAGTTGTGATCAAGTTTTTTTTTCTTTTCGTAAGTGCAATTTGGACGCTATGGAACGCACTCGCCTTCCGTATTCGGTTCTTTAATCCTACCGATGAATCCTTTTTTCCGTATGAAATGAAACGTGGAATTTTATGTCCAAAATTTCACCAGCCTCTTTTGCCTTTATCTTATATGCGTGTGTGTGTGTGTCACTAATAACGATAATAACTGCAGTTCCCCGGATATGCCCCGGTACATCACGTCCGAAGTGTGACCAAACGGAACGGAAAGATGGCCCCAGTGAGATAGTGTGGTGAATTCATTCATAAAACTGTTCACCAGCAAGCAACACACAAAAAAAGATAGAAAAAGCGACACAACGAGGAAGCTTTCCGTAAGTCTAAAAAAAAAACGACCACTGGCCGGATAAAAAAGGAACACAGTAAATCCGATTTTCGTGCTGAAGTACGCCGGGAACGCTTTGTTGTTATCAGTCTGAAGGCAGCACGAAATGCTTCCACTCTTCTTGGATTTTCCTGCTTCTGCAAAATAGGATTAACGGCAATTAGTAGGAGGGAAGGTGGAATCGCGGCACGCAACAAAGGTCCTTATCCATTTGGAAAAAAAACAAGACAAAAACGAAACCCTGAGGGTAAACGTTGCTCACGCGACCAAACTGTCCCGCTTCCGGTCCTAGCGCGCTGCACTTATCGATTTGAATAGTGAAAAAGGTGCTCGTCGATTTTCCGTTTTACGCTTTGCGCTTACAAAATAAGCTTGTCTGTCGGCTTTGTTGTTGTGTTGCGGACGTATCCTTGTACCGCTGGATTGTTTGAGGAAGAGATCAGCAGCGAGGACAGGTTGTTCAAGATGATTCTTGTGGCTGTTCCTTCCGTTGAGAGACGAAAGAAGAGCCTGGTGCACGGAACCAAGGTGCCGATTGCTTTTTCAACAAGCTTAAAGCTGACCATCCCGCTAAACGACCGCAATGCTTCCGTTCTTTCACGTTCCGGGTGCGCAAAGTATTCCGGAAATAAACTCTTAAACCAATCGCGTAGTAGGCGATGGTAATAGAACGAGAGAGAGGGATAGAGAGAAAGTGAAGCAAACACACCTGAAGAAGTGCAACACAAATAGACAGCCGGACGGGGTTTTTCTTTCGGTGTTGCAAAACATTTCTTCTGCAAAGCCTACTTGAATCCATGGGTCGCC
Source organism: Anopheles maculipalpis (assembly GCF_943734695.1). Lineage (NCBI taxonomy): Eukaryota > Metazoa > Arthropoda > Insecta > Diptera > Culicidae > Anopheles > Anopheles maculipalpis. Next base: position 43,305,789 of record NC_064871.1, on the reverse strand, counting down.
CAGGTGATGATGGTATATATTAATCAGTGAATATGTTTGAATTTTTTATTTACCTTCAAACGTCACGAGTCAACGATTTGGGGTTTGTTTTTCTGGGTAAAAGAAAAGTTTATTTATAAAAATGATTTAAAAAAGTGTTTTAAAACATAGCAAAGGGTGCGTTAGCTTTGTGTACACAAATTTAGGCTTTATGTCGCAATATGTTTCTTATTGAAATGAAACTTAAACGTATAACGTGAAGAACCATAATTTACCGACGATAAAATGGATTTTTTCTTCGTCTCATCATATTATAATTGTTCTATCTGGCGTCTTTACGTCTTGTAGAAATTCCTCTACTCATTCTCCATTCCAACCACTTCTCACGGAACTCCCACGGGAAATGAATTCATTCACTTTTTGCCACTTTTTTTCTTAAATTCTATCCGATGAAGCCCAACAATAACCCGTTAATTAAGGTACTTCCCTAGTACCCTCGTTACCTTCTAGCCAAGTTTAAATCGATCTCTTCCTATCCGTGTCCTTTCGGTGTGTGTTTTTCTCGCTAAAAATCACACGCCCAAGCTGAAAGTTTCACCGAGCCGTGGGTGTTGCTGGCCGGACACTTTCCCATAACCTCTGTTCCCGGGTGCTGCTAGGTGCCTCCAAAAAACCCTTTCTATATGAGCCAGTAGAGACAATTGCGATCTTACCTGTTTCCACAATTACTGGCCAGTCGAAAGCTTTCCGCAAAGCAAGGATTCGTAATCCAACAAAAAGAAAGGATGAAAAGCAAGGGTGCAAAATATGATTTCGCCAAGAAACCGGTAACAACAATTCGCATAGAACTGTGGTCCGCGAACTGACCTTTCTTGCTGATCTTTCTAATGTGTCCCACGTATGTGTATGGATGGATCCCGTGTGTACAGCGTTAAGTTGAGGCGTTCCGAAAATGGTTCAATTCGGCAAAAACATTAATAGCTAGCACCAGAACTATGGTTTATTGTTCTGAGCATTTGGGCGATGGCGTTGGATGGGTTTTTGGGTACGCAGTTCTCACCCTCGCTTTCGCAAGCGGTCGAGGTCGAGAGTATTTGTACGCGTGGCTTGGCCTCTCTCAACTGCCGCTTGCGCCTGCGGCTCAATACTGGAGGGCAATACATCCGCAAGGACACACCCTTTTTACCCTGTGCTGCGATGATGCTGCCGCTTTTGGTGAATTGGTTCGATTGGTTATGCCGAAGCCGAATTATTCCGTTGGAAAGCTGTAAATTTAACTTAAATAGAAGAAACGATTCTCCTGTTAAATATTTCGTTTATTAAATAAATTAAATTACCTTCTTACCTTCAAATTCATAAACGATGGTTCAAGGAGAGGGTCGCCCCGGTGGTGTAGGCGACAGCGACGCCGGTCTTCATACGGCAGGACCGGGGTTCAAATCCCATCCGGATCGTCCACCCGTAGTGAGGACTGGCTAACCAACTACGTGGTATCGGCAGTCTAGAAAGCCATTTCGATGGCCGGCATTACCTTAGAGGTCGTTAAGCCAAGAAGAAGAAGAAGAAGTTCAAGGAAGCAATGTTCAAAATTTAGGAACGTGTAAAACTTCACGATCTGGTTAGGTTTAACGTCATCATAATGTTTACTATTAAAATAAAAGCATCACGATCATCAACCATGATGATCTTGTTTCATACCAAGACAGCACCCTTTTTTAACAAAATTATCCTGATGGCGAGCATTAGTTTATCACTATTGTGGTGGAAAAGACGAAATCTGCTGTCCAGGCAGTCTGGAGAAGCTCGATGAGATTCTTCCTTACTGAATCGTTGGAGATATGGAGGCCTTTGGTAGGGGTACTCTCGATGCTCATCGGCGGAGCAAGTCGGCCAGGCGACTTTGGATGTTCAGGAGGAATATCTCTTAAAGGTATGGTGGGGATTTAAGGACTTACCTTGGGTAGGGGGACACTCAAACCTCTAGAAAGAATTGAACGCAAGGTTGAGCCTTCTCTCTAGACAGCTCCCCAAGACGGCTCTATTTAAACCTAATTCTTACAATAGTTTTTGCTCGCTTTGCTCTTCATTGCATTTTGTACAAAAATATTTTCGTACGCACAAAATGTGTTGCGGTGCGATCGATTGCTGCACTTGCAAAAAATGTGTCGCTATTATTGTACTGATCGATCGGAGCTATGCGATCGATTGCTGAGTTTGCTCAAAATGTGTCAGATATCATTCTACATTTGTTCCGTCTGATTGATAAGGTTTGATTTGCATGAAGTTACTTATTTTGTCAAAATCTTCAAATTGTTTCTATGAAGTTAATAAATGTCTCTATTAATATTGAGTTATTTTATTCCAGCAGACTCATCGGCCATCAGTCTACAAGAATTTCATAAAGTTATATTACTTTCTAAGAATACATAAACGCGCTCATGAAACGCGAACTTTGATACATTAAAATCGAACAATTCGCACGTCACACACATAACATAAGGAGTTTTCCGGAGTTATTCCGATAACGCAAAAGATTTAATAACTGCTGTGGTCTGGGAGTTCTTGTCGATGCCAAAAATTTAAGCAAACGTTTTATTTACAATTGATTATGACGAATTTAAGCAAACTTAATAAATTGATAAAATATTGTTAAGATGCACAGCAGGTATGCAACACTATTAGTCCATGTACCAGATTCAATTCGTTGGTTGTAAAATATTTTCTGCTGCTTAAATAAATTGTAAAAAAAAATTAGGAAAGTCCTAAAGTCATGTTAAATTGAAGTTTAAGTTCGACTAAAAATGCCTCTTACGCGCTTTCACGAGACTTTCCCAAACTACAAATTCACATGACTTTAGGACTTTCTTATGGCAGGGCTTGGCGCTATAATTAAAAAATATTAAACTCAATTCTTATGTGTCTTTTGTAGATAAAACTGTTAATAAAATCTACAGGCAAAACCAGCTAATCAAGCCATTGCCCATTAATAAATAAACTCATTTGATATTTACCCATCGTACCGAGCACCTCAGTGGCTCAGGCTTAAAGGCTTTTATTTTATTAGCTTTTAAATACATTTTCAATGGTGTAAATAAGCTCCATCCATATGTAATAGACCTCTATAACAAAAAAGGACCCCAAAGGCTGAAGAGTTTCATGTAAAATAAACTTCCAATAAATTGTTTAAATATTAAAACTTTTTTGAACAGCAACGAAAAGCAAAAAGGAAATTTTATAATACTATTAATTAAATTATCAACTACTACATAACGCACTCTAACAATCCCACCCAATGCAACCATCGATAATCGGTGCTCCGGTATCTCCACATTGATTAATCCATCCATCGTAACCCAGGGTGTCTACTCCCTTTGCGAAAATTTCCCGTGGCATGCGGAAGCAACTCTGCCAGACAAACCATTTCCGTAATGAGATGGCAAGTCGTCGCGGTCGTCATGGTTTCTGCTGGATTACTGTCTGTCTCTCTGTCTCTATTTCACTCGCAAAAACACAGCACCACCGGTAACAGAAAATGCTCTACCTAACTGTTCCGATTCCGGTCGGTCCGGGTATGGACGTACCGGGCGCGATTTTGTGTTTAGTTTTCCTGCTTTGGCCGAGCTCAAGTGCAATCTTTCGAACCCTTTTTCCGGCAAAAGCGGCAAATTTCCTGTTTCTTTGCTCACTGCATTCACTTCGCCCACTTCTATGTATGCGTACGTGCGTATTCTATATTTGATGGGAATGATATGCGTGTGTGTGTGTGTTAGTTAGTGTTGGGATTCCGTTTTTCCAGAGCCTGCTGCTATTGTAAACAAAGTGCGTGGTGCTTTGTGCACCGCTTGTTTGAATAGTAGAGGAAAAGCCGCAAAAGAAGGATGCAACAGAAAAGATAGAAATGAAGGAAAAAGAACAAAAAAAAGGGAATGGTGGAAGCTGGAGAGACAGTATGGGATTGGGAACCGTCTTACCGGGATTGGTCGAACGAGGTGACGAGCAAAAGGGTGCTGGGATGAGCCCGTGACAGAGCGAGCGGAAGATTTCTACATGTGAGGGTAACATTTTTTGGTGAAAATGTCACTCTGTCTCATTCTAGGAAGGGTTTCTTCATACGAGTGAAATTTGGCAAACAAACAGTAAGAAGAACTGAAAACCGGCTGCAGGCAACAGATTTAAATACGAAAGAGGTGAGTAGAGAGAGAGAGAGAGAGAGAGAGAGAGAGAGAGAAAGAGAGGAGGTCTGAGGTGGAAAGGGATGATAAAGGGACAGGAATTGTCACGGACCTGGCGTGTAGGTGGGCACCTCGGCGTATAAAAGCAAACCGGTGGTCAAGTTCGGAGGTCAGTTCTATTCAGATTCCGGGCAGCGAAAGTGCTGAATAGTTCGCTTGGTGTGTTGGTACATTCGGTCTAGAAAGTTGGAAAACGTACAGACCGCAATTGTGAAAAAATTATTGCAAATTGTGGAATAGTTTTTAGGGTTTGTGTGATTCGTAAGCGTGTGTGAGATAGTGGACATTAGTAAAATTTTGTTCTCGAAAATGATGGCTCAATTCATGATGGATTTAAAAACAGGTAAGAATCTGCAATTCAAATTCTATGTTCTAGGCAACAATCTTGCATTTTTAATTTAATTTGATGATTTATTTACTAATTATTTGCATCATTTTTATTCTTTGCTTAGAACCCCGTCTCAGTCCCTCCCTCTACTCACCTGCTTCACCGAAAATGGCCGATCCCAACTGTCGTCCCCAGTCGACCGATTCCGGCGTGCTGGATCTGTCCAAGCGACGAGACTCCTTGGACGCCCGGAAAACACCTTCACCAGCCTATCACTGTTACAGTGAAGTGGGCGGAACGCCACCTCCCAGCAACCACAGTTCTCCCCAGCAGTGTGACATAACCGTGTCCAACAATCCGGAAAGCACCATTCTCCTTAACTACGGTGAACTTGTCCGGGGTCGTCGCTTATCACCGACCAAATCACTGCTTCACTTCGAAGAACTGGCGCATCACACACAAACCCAACTAGCCCCAGCAGTGCAAGCCTTTCACCGACATGGAATGGGACTTCCGAAGCCCGAAACGGACATCCTACAGCAGCATCTTCTACAGCAGGTGCACCGAGCAGCCCCAATTCCTTCCTACTTGCTACCACCGTCGGCTCTTCAGCTTCATCCTCACCATCATCAGCAGCAGCACCAACAAACCTCTCCGGCAGGTTTCTCACCCAGTCCTATTCGTCTCCGCGAGTTGGACGCACTATCCGAGTCGGGATCCGAGAGTACATCCCTGGTCAGCTCCAGCCAGCGAAAGTGTAAAGACGATGGTACAAACACTCCCAAAGATAGCAGCAAGCAGTACCCAATGGTGGTCGGACGGGACGGTAAACTCTCCCGACCCTTCAAAGCCTACCCACGTGATCCACTCAGCCTAGCGGCCGGTTTCGTCGCCAGTGATACCATCCTCGATACAAACTCCGCCGAAAAGTACAACCTGTTCCGGAAACGTATGCTCGAGCAGATCCACGCCGCCAACGGTGGACAGCCGACCGTTTCCAACCCGAAAATGCGTCGACTAGCAAACTCCACCAAATCGGGCAACTCCTCCTCGAACGCACCTTCCGCCGCCATGAGTGATGCATCATCCTCCGAATCTTGTGACGAAAAATCACCCTCAAACGAACGCCACGTGCTAGCAATGGCGGCTGCGAAAGCACACCAAAACCTTACCACGTGCGATGAAATGACGCAATACGCAGCGACCAATCAGAGGCAGCTAGTGACGCCATCGCGCAAGGATACGCGGGAAATGGCGTGTGACGTCATTGGCTCGTCGGACGCTTCCGTATCGTCGAGGGCGGAGTCAAATGCAGCCGTTGCTACGGCAGCGGAAGCGGATGCCGGCTCTGCATCGCAAACCCCTAGCAACGGTTCGTCAGTGAAAGATTCAGCCTACTACGAACGTCGCAAGAAAAATAATGCGGCCGCGAAGAAGTCACGCGATCGACGCCGGATCAAGGAGGACGAAATTGCGATCCGGGCGGCGTTTCTCGAGCGGGAAAATATCGAACTAAAGTTTGAGCTGGCGGCCGCCCGGAAGCAGCTCGCACTGTACGGTGTTACGAGCTCGGTGGCAGCTTCGTAGGCGGATTATGGGTCGTTGATTGGGGTTGCTTTGTAGATAGTGGGCTATTACAACTACATGTACAGTGAACTACTGAATTGCACGATCCGAGATCCGAGATCGCTTGATGCGAATCGGTCGATTGTGCGGTAAGGTACGTTAGGAGTAAGTTGAGGGACTTGGCGCTAGAACGAATCTTCTCGATTCGGATGACTGATACCTGTAAGCAGTATTCAATAGTTAAGGCATTTACGTTAAGATATAAGTTTTTAAATAGAAAAAATGTGTAAAAAAAACATTATTTTGTACTTCATTTTATTTATCTCGTATGTTTGGGAAGCGGAAATTGGGGCAAGTGTGCCACGTTAAGCTTTCATTTTCATTTTCCACTAATTATTCGATTATAAATCAGTCCGTCAGTCAAAAATGGTTAAAATGCTTGGGGTAAATTTGGTTCATCAAATCCTCCTCTTATGGACGTTAAAAACAGTTTCCTAGCGACCAGAACTTAGCTTCAGCTTTACTGCCGGCTTTACTGATTTGCCAACATGAGCTTCTAGCATTTCACGTGTTTTATCGGTAAAACTTTGTATTCTAAAGAGGTTCGTGTCACCGAAGTGCTCCTTTCGGTCACGAATTTCACTGCCGATTGCTTTCTAGCCCTTTTTATCTGAACGACTTATGGAAAAGTACGAATCCTGATTCTGCGATTAATTCAAGATCGATCGGGATATTAATTCCCATCCAGAATTGAGATCTCGTATTTGCGAAAAACAATTGTTACGTTTTTTAATTACTCAACTCTCATTAACATTAACGAAAAGTGCACGGCACTCTTGCCCCAAACGTTATTTTATTTTTAAAATTGAATTTTGTTTGAGGGAAAAATGATTGTTTCTTGAGCTATCTTGATGATTCGTCGTCTTTTTGTCTCAACTTTGTCATATAATTCACAGATGTTTTTAAATATTTTGTTTCTTTATGATTTGAGAGCTTATTTTCACTGATCGAAATATCAATTCTCAATTTGTCAACAATCAATTTTGTTGATCGGTAGAAAAAATATGATAAGAATGAGAAATATGAACTGTAATTCATTATATTTGGTATCTTTTGTATCAGGTACGAATCCTCCTGCATACTCACTGGTGGCTCACTGCCCCCTATGCCCACTCATTAGGTTGCTCACTGCCCCCTAATGGCACACTCACTCTAACTTTCGCTATCACATTACTACTCTTGTAAAGCTCGAAGAGACGATTGAGGTCTTAAAGGTCCTTCATCTGCTTCTTGGCTTAACGACCTCCTAGATCACGCTGGCCATCGAAATAGCTTACTAGACTTGCCGATACCACGTAGTTAGATAGTCCGGCCTTACTACGAGGGAACGGTCCTGCCGGGTGGAGACCGCCGCCGCAGTCACCTCCAAAAACGGGCCGCGCTTTAAAGGCTTAAAGACCCAAATTCTCTATAACAAATTCTTGTAAAGTTTGTTTCGTTTCGTTCATACTTTTAATTAATTAATTGTTTTACAGAATCTTTTGTAATTGGTACTATTATTTCCAAATCATGCATGTATTCAATCCGAAGAATTCGTAACAGCATTGAATAAAGTAATTATTGTTTTTTCTCATAATGACGGCCAGGCTGTATTCCATAAAATCTAATCTTATGTTACATCTCATTCAACTTATATTCTATTTGGAGGGTAGACATTTCCTTCTCCCTCAATTCAAGTGCACCTTATCCCGGGTGAGCTCAGTTGTGGATGCTGTTGCTGCCAGGTATGGTTCAGATATAGTTGTCCGCTCTATGTCCGCTAAGGGGTTAGCACCTGTTTGGAGCATCGTGCCGTGGAGACTAACAACTGGCTCCCAAGAAAACTCCCTTTGTTGTGGATACTCTGTGGTGTTCGTCACTCCATATAGTTGCCAGCATTCGGATGTTGTGGCTTGCGGCAATCGGTTCAGAGAACCAATGTTGTCGCTGGCGACCCTGACGCCTGCAAAATGCATGGAGCCGATAGCCACAATAACCTTGTAAGGTTACTGCAGAATCGAATCCAGACATTCCACCAACGACAATGTCGCCAGTTACGATCTTAGATCTCCTAAACCAATTTTTATCAATTCTGGGGCGGAAATAGCGACTGACGCATGTCGACGCCTCCGTTGCGAATGTATAACAAACAATAAACAAAAAATAAATAAACAGAACAAACTACTTTCAGCTGATAGGACGATAATGGGTACAATCTACGGGAAGGGAGGATGAAGGGATCAAAGGACGATTCCCATCTCTTTGGCAAAGTCAAACGCGCAAAGCATCAAGCAGGCTCTAGCCGCATCTAAATCCACACATCGCCAGAGGATGTTGTGGTATCCGTTGCCACAAACCTTGGAGTCGGCGCTGCCTATACGTTGTAGATATCTCGACATCTTGTCTCTTGATATCTTGATATCACTGCGCTGAGCGCTGAGGCTATCAGTAAATAAAAAATACTGATCCTGAGGATTCGCGCTTATAATGAGCAGTGCCTTAAAAAATAGCAGTCAGCTCAGCAACATATATATATGACAGTCATGCTCTGTTTAAGCTTGTGGAAAGCTTCGGCGCATGTGTTAAATACACCGAAGCCCGTGTCCGCCTCCGGAGAGGATCTGTCTGTGTAGTACTGCTGATGATGTTGTATTGTGTATGGTTCTCAAATCCGAAATCTGAAACTGCAAACTTCAGTGGCCTTGATGTACCCGGAGCTCGATAGTCAAGCTTAAGTTACTGAAGAATTGGATGGGATTCAAGATCCGGTTCTGCTTTGCAAAAGACTGATGCCGCTACTACTTTGCTACTGGAGGGACCCTATGGATTATCCATAATCGTTTAATTTGTTATACGACATATTCCCACAATGTTTCGTAATGCAATCTTAATGTTTTGTTATATAAGTTTAGCTCATGTAACAAGTTACAACAGTAAAACCCATCCACCATTTTGAATGAATCTTTCCAAATATTTCATGAAAATTTTGTGACAGTCCCCTATCTAATTCTGCTCCAATATTCGAATGCTTGTAGCCAGCGTGTGCAATATATACCCTCCAAACGGAATAGAACACAATCACTTTTGCTCAACTCTTCCTCAATTTCAACCTCATTACGAAGGGCAGCATCACGTTATTAGTCAGGGTCGGATAATCCTGTGGTTTGTGCAAACGGTACCGAGTTCATCGTGTTCACCCCACGAAACAGACAGACACTTACTCGTGAGGACAGCTTTACATACGCGCACACACATGTACACTCTAAAAAGATCGATCGATCAATGGAAGGGTTGAGAAACGATATAACGCGACAGGAATACGGAACCTTTCATCATGGTTATTGTGCCAGAATTGCAATTGGTGCGTACGTTACCACTGAAAGAGGGTGTATAGGGGACCGGGACAGCCAGCATGTGTAACAATGAGGAAACTTTTGGCAATGCAGACATGCTGTGCTTCTTCATAGTGCGCCGTGTGTGGATAAACAAACGGGCTCAATAGGGACCAGTTGGAGGGGGGCGCAAAATTTCTATCGTTCCCTTCCGCATTCCAACTATGTCGAGCGGGCAGGGGTCGTGTTGGTTGGATAGTGAGAGAAATTGCATTGTAACGGGAAGATTCCGTTCTACAGTAAAGGGTACTACATCCCTTTGCTTGCTGTCCTGGTGCTAGAGAACCCGGAAGAACTTCTACCGAGAAACTGTACTCGGTAGGGGGAAAAATAAAGTGATAATGAAATAAAGTTTACCGTCTTGACACTAAAAGGGGTTCGATGCCAATATCCAAAAATATTAAAGAAATCTTGCATGGAAAACATTTTAATATAATGTGCTTTTGTTGTTTGTGCTTGTTGTGTTCCACTATTGTCATAAAGTACACCAAAACAATTTATTAGCATGAATCCAATTTTACAAAATGTAAGTGAATTTCTACCCCCAGCGTATGAATATGGACCACATGGAATGGTTTAAACCTTTCAAACATTAACTTTATACGATTGCACCAATTAAGGATCTCTTTTTGTGCTAAAAACCTTCCTTTCTCTACCTTTTCCATCAATAAAAGTGCGAAAGTTGTGGGACGAACTGTTTTTGACTTGTGCTACGCGGGAGCGCACACAGAATATTAAAGTTAAACAAACGCTCATAAACATCCGATTGCTGTCCATCTTGCGCTTAACGCAAGAATGCCTCCTTTTGTGGAAAATCTTGTGCAGAGAGCGAGAGAGAGAGAGAGAGAGAGAAGATGAGAACGAGAGAAAAGTATGGATGCAATAAACAAAAATCAAACACATCAAACGGGGTGGTAACCAAGGTAACGAAGGAATAATTACATAACGCGCGGGTCCTATGTGACACAGTGTCAGTGGATGGGTGATCGTGTCCGAGTAGGCGTTCTGTAGGGTTTGCTGTAATAAAGTTTATTATTTTACCCAAAAAGACCCAACACGCAGGCAGGTATTCGTTGCATTACAGGCACACGCATACACACCAATTCAACCGAAGCCGCACACATATATGAAATAATATTTGCAAAAAAGGATTACGCTCGTACAAGCCCGTGGACCGGTCTTAACTACTTTAGTTGTTGTTGTCCTTTAATAAAATGAAGTGTCCTCCTTTCGGGCCCTGTTTTGAACCATTTTTGACCCTTTTTTCCTTCGAAACGATCCCATCCATCGGCGAGCGGGACCATTGCATCGTTTCTGCTCAAAATGGACCCTAAAATGGACCATGGTCATCGGATTTTGGGTGATGGTGTCCTTTTGGCTTTTGAGCCAACAAATGGCAAGATTAGGTAGAAAGCTGTAATAAGGATTTTTAAAGCTATCGTCGTTAACCCTTCTTCTTGTGCCGTAGAGGAAGGATGTAGATCCAGTGGTGGTTGTGGTGGTGGTGGTGGGGACTTTATTTGCATACCATGACCATTTGGCATAGGTGCTCATGCTGAGAGGTCAGCTGAAGAATTGAAGCTTGACCCTAAGAAAAGGGTTGAAAATTTTATGTCACATTTTGTGCCTGTTCCTAGTGCTCGAACTTTGTACGTTAATAATTTACTGTGTAGTATAAGGTCAACCAATCGGGGACACTACACGCTATAATGTTATCCTTCTTTTTTGCCATTTTTTTTCTTTTCTGAGAACTGCTGAAAAGATAATATTTATTTAAACTCATCCCCTTCACAAACCATTTCCCAAAATGCACTCAAATGCAAGCCGGAAACACTGGTGCGCTTGCTTTCGTCCTGCTTTGGCCAACACAAGCACGGATGGCGTCGCGTCCTGTTGACTTGGGCTTGGGAACGGAGCGTTATGTCGCCAACAACGCACTGGACAGTTGCGCCAGCGGCATTCGGTTGTAAAAATGACCAAAGCTAACCGCCCCACAAGCGTTACAGTTATGTCAACACGGCGCAAAACTTTCAGGAAAAACGGAATCGAGATGTTCTTTACCGGTTCCTTCGTTTGTGGCCTTTGAAGGATGTGGAGTGAGGTTTTGTCTGTGTTGGCGGCATCACAATGGATTGAGAAACGATGTTTTTTCTATGTTTCTTACGCATCACAAACAAAGAAATGACCGGAAGTCGGATGAAGAGGTTAGGGTGAGCGCTTGAGACTAAATAAGGCGCGTTCGTGTACAGTTAAGCGATGACTTAACAGAGGCAACTAGAAGAACAACTGACGAATAATACATTTTCGTAAACAGAAGTTAAGAAATAAATTAAAACGTTGTATTACAATTGTAATAAATTGCTTCGGATCTTATTCTGGTTTGATGTTGATGTAAGACTATCAAGACATAGGACTTACTAGCACCAAAGCTCTCCACCAGAATGATGGCATTGCCTATTTTCTCTTCAACCTGGCAGAATGTACAGGGTTTATCTACTGCAGGTTCCAACACTACCAGGGATCCTGATGATTGAAATACGAATAATATAGAGATAGATTATTGCTTTGTCAATGGCTTTGAAGAAGTGAGGTCCACACGCATACGTCTCTGAGCAATGGTGTTTGCTGTCGGGAAGAAATCCATTTAGATGTAAGCAACCGCCGTTGGAGGGCCGATCACCGTTTCCGGACTCTTGCGCAGTTGCTTGCGACGTCGTCAGATCTTCCTGGGTCGACCAGGACTAGTTCCTTCGTTGGAACGGCGGGGCTCACTAGTTTGATCAAAGTTCAACCAACGACGATTCTTCCGAAGGTACGGGGAAGTTCTACTGGAGTGCGAGACCGACATCAGTAGGGAAGGCAATGGTGAAACTTCTACCGAATCTGAAAGAGATCTGCGCAATAATTTCCACATGAAGTCTGTCCAAAATGACAAATTCAAGTATCGAGCAGCAAATGCGAAAAAGGTTTTTGACGTGGTTGGCTAATAAAGCTACGAGAATGACACCGAACGACCCACGCGCAATCAACTACATTGATTGCCTGGAATGAAATGAATGTAGTTTAAATGTTTAACAAAAATTTTAGTGAATAAAGCATCGAAACGAACATTTCGATAAAGCATCGAAGCGAACGTGACACTTACATATACTTAAACTTAGAGTTCGTATTCAAAAATAATTATTAAAAAAATATATTCCCTCGACAACAACCATATATCAGGACCAACGCCTAACCCGCTTCAATTTGCTGCTGAAAACAATCAAGCGCAACCTGAAGTTTGTCCAGCACTGTAAACCGTTTGACAGTTCAATTTGTTTTGGTTTTCCTCCCAAGGAGTCCAGTACGAAACGACGCCAATTTTTCCCTTCTAAATAGCGTGAAAAATCATTCCAAAATCATGGAAAAACCACAGAAAATGCCAAAAGTGGCAAAGGTATGTACTGCTCCTGGCGTATCATATGAAATTCTTACAAAACCTTCTTCCTTTCGTAGGTAAAAAACAAAGCACCGGCGGAGGTGCAGATCACCGCGGAACAGCTGCTCCGCGAAGCGAAGGAGCGTGATCTGGAGATTTTGCCACCACCGCCGAAACAAAAAATTTCCGATGCAGCCGAACTGGCCGACTACCAGCAGCGTAAGCGCAAAACGTTCGAGGACAACCTTCGCAAGAACCGGATGGTCGTGAGCAACTGGATCAAGTACGCTCAGTGGGAAGAATCGCAGAAAGAAATCCAGCGCGCCCGCTCGATCTGGGAGCGTGCGATTGATAACGAGCATCGGAATATTACGATATGGCTGAAGTACGCCGAGATGGAGATGAAACACCGGCAGGTGAACCATGCCCGCAATTTGTGGGACCGTGCGGTCACGATAATGCCGCGCGTCAATCAGTTCTGGTACAAGTACACGTACATGGAGGAAATGTTGGAGAATGTGGCCGGTGCACGGCAGGTGTTTGAGCGCTGGATGGAATGGCAGCCAGAAGAGCAGGCCTGGCAGACGTACATCAACTTCGAGCTGCGCTACAAAGAGATCGACCGGGCACGGTCGATCTACGAACGGTTCGTGATGGTACATCCGGAAGTGAAGAACTGGATCAAGTACGCACGGTTCGAGGAAGCGCACGGGTTCATCAATGGAGCGCGGACCGTTTACGAACGTGCGATTGAGTTTTTCGGAGACGATCACGCTGACGAACGATTGTTTATTGCGTTTGCCCGGTTTGAGGAGGGACAAAAGGAGCATGACCGTGTTCGGGTCATCTACAAGTACGCCCTGGACCATTTGCCGAAGGATCGCACCACAGACCTTTACAAAGCGTACACGATTCACGAGAAAAAGTATGGTGATCGGTCGGGAATAGAGGATGTGATTGTTTCAAAGCGCAAGTTCCAGTACGAGCAGGAAGTGAACGACAATCCAACCAACTACGATGCGTGGTTCGATTATCTCCGACTGGTCGAGAACGAAAACGATCCCGAATTGATACGCGAAACGTATGAACGATCGATTGCGAACGTTCCACCGGCAAAGGACAAGAACCTCTGGCGTCGATACATTTACTTGTGGATCAATTACGCGCTGTACGAGGAGCTGGAGACGGAAGATCTCGAACGGACCAGACAAATCTATCGCACCTGTCTTGAGCTGATCCCCCACAAACTGTTTACGTTCAGCAAGATTTGGCTGCTGTATGCTCAGTTTGAAATCCGTTGCAAAAATCTTCAAACTGCTCGCAAAACGCTTGGCATGGCGATTGGGCGCTGCCCGCGGGATAAGCTGTTCCGCGGCTACATCGATCTAGAGATACAGCTGCGCGAGTTTGACCGGTGCCGTATTTTGTACGAAAAGTTTCTCGAATTCGGTCCCGAAAACTGTACCACCTGGATGAAGTTTGCCGAACTGGAATCGTTGCTCGGTGACACGGATCGGGCACGGGCAATTTACGAGCTGGCCATACAGCAACCGCGCCTCGATATGCCCGAATTGCTGTGGAAGAGTTACATCGATTTTGAGGTACAGCAGGGCGAGTTCGAATTGGCACGCCAACTTTACGAACGGTTGCTCGAACGTACGGTGCACGTGAAGGTTTGGATTTCGTACGCCAAGTTTGAAATAAGCGCTGAAAACGAAGAGGAAGGACTGAACGTACCACTGGCCCGGCGCATATACGAGCGAGCCAACGAATGTTTGAAGGGTTTGGCCGAGAAAGAATCGCGTGTGCTGGTGCTGGAGGCATGGCGTGACTTCGAGCGCGATCAGGGTGATGAAGCGAGCCTGAAGAAGGTGCTGGAAAAGATGCCACGGAAGGTGAAGAAGCGGCAGAAGATTGTGTCGGAGTCGGGTGTGGAGGAAGGTTGGGAGGAAGTGTTCGATTTCATCTTCCCCGAGGATGAAATGGCTCGGCCGAATCTGAAGTTGCTAGCAGCAGCTAAAAACTGGAAACGCAAACAGGACACGGATGTTCCGCCGGTAGTAGCCGCAATGGAGAGCGATCGGAACGTATTGCAAGATGAAGACCCTAGCGAGGGCCAGCAGCAGCAAGAACAGGACGAGGAACAGATGAACGTTGGCGAAGAGGAAGGAGAATCGGACCAAGCGGATAAAGCTGATGAATAATTTGCCCCGGAAGGAATAAAAGCTCATTTCAGCTATCTGGTTTAATGCACCGGAAATTAACGAAAAGGCGGGTGCAATTTTCTGTATTTTTCTTTTCAAACCTCACGAAACGGTTTATCAGTCTACCTCTTCTGGTCGAACCGGATGCTCTAGCGGTATGACGGATTTTTTATGCACATCTCTCGAACATGCTTTTCGCATGTCGTACGCATCCTCATCCGGATCGCCGACATAATACTCGAGCACCGTCCGGTAAACGATGTATCCTAGCTTGGTGTACATATCGATCGCTACCTTATTGCTAACGCGGACAAACAGATCTACAAAATAGCACCGTTTTCTACAAAAACAAAATAAAACCCAGTCATTGGAGGTTGAAAAGCGTTCGAACGAAAGTTACCGTCAACTTACTTTTCACTAACGTCCTCAAGGAAACTCATCAAGGTTGCCGCTAACCCGAGTCGTCGAAAGTCGGGTGACACCGTTAGGGCCGTTACGTGACCGTGCCAGCTTTCGCCTTGACCTTCCGCTTTGCCCATAACTGCGAATTCAAAACAAATGGGTAAGGGAATAAGCAATATTGTGCCACGGAATCGCTCGAAGCTATACATTACTGTAGCCCATAATCTCTCCGTTCGGGGATTCGGCCACCTGAAAGTATTCGGGCCAATGTGCGAGGTACTGCATGTAGAACGAAAGGCAATAGGTTTCGGTCAACGGGTCCAGATTCCTGCAGGATGAAGAGAAACGAACAGTACTGATGATACTGTTGGAATTTACGTTTACGGGGTATTGCACTTACACTTTGTTGAAGCGGAACATATCGTTGCAGGTGAAGGGCCTCAAGGTAGTCATGTTGTAGATATTTAGGAGTATTTAAATTGTAACTTTTATTGGGTAGAAATTAGCTAATTTAAATAGGATACCACCAGCCGGCAGAGAGAAGCGATTCTCTTCCTTTTTGTTGCACATTTGGTTATGGCAAACATTTCCATCTGTCAGCGAAACTGATCTAAACTCGCTTCACTGTGGTAGACGTTCGGTCGAACGTTTTAGATCACATTTAAATCTAATTTGCTATTGCGCAAAGGGAATTAAAGATAAAAAGTTATAGAAGGTTCGTTTTTCAGCAAGTTTTTTATTAATGTTGTTGTTGTTGTTGAAGCAATTCAACATGAATTCTTCTAAACAAAACGTCGAAGATCAGAAAATCATTTAAAAAAAAACGAAGAATCCAACAGTGCTTCATAAATGCACCGATTGCAGATAGCGTAAACGTCATAATTAATATTTTCATAGCACGGTAGGATGTTTCGGAAAATAAATACATTTATTACGGTGCAGGAATAGTTTAATCGTAGTTAAATTGTAATTTAGAACACTTCCATAGCAGCCAATAGGCTGTGGTAAGTGTTTTCTGATCGGTAAAATCCCGAGGCAAAGTCAAATGCTCCGAAGCACCCGTTGGATGATTTATACGCAAGTCGTAAAGACACTTGGAGTAAGAAGAAGAAGAGTTGTACTCGAACTAAGCGCGCAAACAATCGTGCTGGCAAACGGAGTAAAAGACCACAAGAAAGGTGTTTTTATTGTGTGGTGCAAGATTGATGTTACAAACAAGAAGTGTTTACAATTTTCACGTCCTCAGGTGTTCGGCCCATTGTGTAGGTCCATTCCGAAAGCAGACCGCGGTCATCGTGTCGTTGTGCTTGTGTCCGTGCATAGTATCGCGCCCTAACGACAATGTGTGCGAGCGTATATGTGTGTATGCTTTAGGAAATTATCGAGGGCAGCTTTGAAATTCATTCATACTGACGACCTTCTTTTCGTACAGCCCAGATCGCCTTTTCGATGAATCTTTTGTATAATCGGGACGGTAAATTGATGTCCACGCTTACTGCCCGAATCTCCAGTGTTTGCAAGCTTTACTGAGCATATGTAGCAGTGGGAAGCCTATTCCGAGTATCCCATCCATCGTACGCTCTATTCGCGCGTGTTTTACAGCGTTTGTTAGCGTGTTTGAAAGCATTAGTGCATTGTTCAGGCATACGTAACTGCTCGTTTGCCTTATTTTGTTGCTGTGCGGTCGCAAAAGGGCAAGAAAAAGGGTCCTATTTTCTCCTGCAATGCCCATGCTGCGAGGTGATTGTTCTGAATATGCTGAGAAGTGAAGTATTCAACTACGTAGCAGCAAACGTCATGTCGCGCTGACACAGTGTTGGTTGGTTTTTTGTCGGTGTGTTGAGAGTTGAACCGCAGAAAGAAAATGGTCGTCGACATACGCAAGCAAGCACCAGCAGCTTACCCCAGCCAACAAGCACAGCAGCTGTGGGGTTGCGGTCTTCGTCCGATTCATGTACAACGACTCCAGCCAGGCTGCACCACGGTGGCGCTAGGCTCGTAGAGAGGAGGCTGCGGCGCATAGCAAGCAGAAGCAAAAAAGCGTACGGAACAGCGCCAGCGAAACATTAATCAATATAATATTAGGAGTGCGTTATTTGCTGATCAATTGTGCAGCGTGTGTGTATGGGTGAGCGTGCGTGTGTGTGTGCGTGTCTATAGCGCGTTGTACTGCTTCAGGTGGAACGATGTGTTTTTTCCTTTCTTCTATCACTGTGTCTTCTTTTTTATCCAAGAAAACGAATCAGGCGGTGTGCGGGTTACATAGACAAAGCGTAAAGTGGTTTGGGTCGTAGGGAGGGGGGGAGGGGGTTATCCGGGTGCAATGAAATTGGGTGGCGGTTCCGAAGAAAGATCTATCTAATAATTTCCCATTTTTCCATTTACAGTGATGACCTCCCCACATACACATACGCAAAGGGGTGTAAAGCACCGTGCCGGATAATGCTGAATGGTGGTGCGGGGAGCAGATTGTGTGTGTGTTTCTGCCAGCGGAAGCAGAAACCTTCAATGTGCAATTTTTGTCGAAAAAATTAACAAAGGGAATGATAGATCCCTCCTCCCCTACCCGGTGAAGGATTGTTCTGTGTGTGCGATGGTGTTGCATGTTTTAAGTGAAAAGTGTAAAGAAAAACGAAACAAAAAGAAGAAAGCGTGAAAGCTTCGCTCGCAAACGAACGCGTGACGTGCTGCGATATTTGGTTGATTTCGGAAGAATATTTACAGCGGATCCTTGTTTCCTTTATTGAAAAATAGTTTAAAGTGCCTAAGAAGGAATGTAGCAGCATCATTATGCAGCGCCTAGCTTTTAATTAGTTTCGTTTTGTGTAAGTTTGTGCAAGTGATTCGTTTTGTTTAAAGCATGTACGACATGCAAGTCCGCCGCAAAGACAATTAGCATACAGATCTGTCGATGGAGCGGCACTTGGCAATACAACACAAGAGCAATGGAAAAGTGTATACCAAGACTTATTTCGACCATAGACGATAATCGAGTGCAGCTTCCAACGCGAAGGACAAATATCTTCAGTTCGACCAGTTGCACTACATCGGGCAGGCAGGCTACAGGCGGAAGTATTTAACACGCTCGTCGCTTGCAGAATAAGATGAACAGTGGCGAACGCGATCTGGCAGAAATTGATGAACGACGGATTCAGCAACAGAAGCAACAAGTAGCAACGATCATAGACGAGGATTCCCCATTAGTAAAGCAACCCGTACATTTGTATAACAACCGTCAGCAGCTGGAACAGGAAACGAATCCCAATGGTGAACGGATAACGCTGGTACGATCATACGATGGGACAAATGTTGTGCATAATGCTAACGCAATTGTAATGGATGGTTCTTTTCAACAGCACGCGAATATCAATCATCAGAACCAAGCAAACGCAACGCTATCGGGAACGAAACCCCTGCAAGCAGTTCTTAATGCAGGATCGAGCCGTGAATCGATGAAATATGTCGAACATTTCAATTCGAACGCATTAACGGATGGTGGTAACGGCGTACCCGTACCAGACGAGCTGCCGCTGCACCCTTCAACGACCGTGCCGGTACAGTGCATCGGAAGTATCGAGCAAATTCCCAACCTCGGTCGTAGCACCAGCAGTAGTAGCGTCATGCGCGATCCTCAGGAATCTCACCATCGGTCAGTACCGACTGCAGGAGGGCCACTCGGTGAGGTCGAATCAGGCGAGGATGATAACGATTGCGTAGTGGTAGTGCCGTCCAACGAGCGTAAAGTGGAACCGTTGAAAATAAATCTAACACGTGATCGGGAACCGCTTCGAACGGTCATAAAGCTTACCCCTGGTGCAAGCTCGGCGCCGGACAGTTTTCAACAGCTGTCACCCACGATCCGTGATGTGCCCGGTTCGCCGAAGATAACGATAAAGCCTCCAAAACCACCGCAAACGGTAGACAATTCGTTGATGGCGGTCGGTGCGGCAGGATCGTCAACGTCTTCTACTGCTGAGCATCACACGAATAATTGTGTCGGTTCGACCTTACCATCGTACAGCAGCATTCCAAAGCTTACCATAAAGCCGATCATCAATCCGGCCAACGACACGGCATCCGTCTGCGAAACTGGCTCGTCTGCTGCAGGCGTCCCGGTACCTTCGGTTGAGCAGCAAATGCATATTATTCCTAAGTTACTGATCAAAGGTTCCGTGTCTTCGTTGGACACCACCAGCCACGGTCGGGATGGAGCAGTGGAACCTCACATTGTGCCTAAGCTAACAATTCGTGGCGTGAATAACCACAATCATCAGCAGCAACAGCATCATTACGCCCAGAGCCAGTCAGAATCACAGGTTTACTCTAACGATGGTGGTCTTCCATCAGGCGCCATGCTGCTGCTAGATGGCGTCGGGGTTGGTGGTCGGGAGGAAAGCAGTGGATCGACGGGCTCGCCAACGCCTCTGGTTCCTAAGCTTACTATAAAAATGGATAACCATCATCCGGTGCATCATTACCATCATCACAACAGTTTGCGTGTAAAAGATGCGCCGGAAGTTACCGACGGCGGGAGTGGCGGTCCGGGGTTGGCCGGTCCCCCTATTCCCAAACTGCACATAAAAACGATCCAACAGGACGGAGTTGGAACGTCTGCAGGAGTAATTAATTCATCATCAGCGAGTGGCAACTGTAGCACCACCACGTCCACGGGTTCATCTCCTGTGCTGACAAGCTCGGAGGGCGTGAAGCTTACGATAAAACCACTTCCGGAACCCAAGCTGCCAAAGCTAACGATCAAAACAACTGGTCTGGGAACGATCGCAGAAACGAGCGACGTGTCCATGGTGTCCTCAACGAGCAATAGCTTCTCTCCAAAACTATTACCATCGCTGGTCGCGTGTGGCGGAAGTTCCGGTGAACATTTACCGCAGCAAATGATGGGTGGTAGTGTGCCGGGTGTTTCACAGCTGTTGCAGCAACAGCTCCAGCAACAACAGCAACCGGCCTCTCCAAGTGATCAACATTCGAACATAAGCTCCAGTTCGATACCAAAGCTTACGATCAAGCCTATACCGCTAAAGGAGGCAGCAAAGAGTGGCCAGGATGGTTCTACCGATGGCATCAACCCATCCCCGAACGTGTTGACGCCCACTGTGCCGAAACTCACGATTAAACCGATTCTGCCACCGACAAAGCAACCCACGGAGGACAGCAACAGCTCCAGCGAGATCAGTATTAATTCCCTCGAATCATCGCCAATTTCATCGTCCTCGATATCATCTGCACTGGCTTCTTCTTCTTCGGTTGCAGTACAGGCCACAATTTCGCCTCCGACACCGTTGAGAATGACAATCAAAGTACCACCATCGGCAGCTGGGCAGCAGCAGCAACTGCACGAAAGCAGCCTGGTAGGAGCGGAATCCGCCACTTCCGCGTTAGCGGGTGGAATTTCAGGTTCATCGGCATTGGGTACGATTGTCACCAGGCTTAACATTAAACCGATCCTGCCTCCTCCTCCTGCTGCTGCAGCACTGAGCACTGATCGCAAAGAAGCGGAACTAGATGGCTTAGCGGAAAAGCTTGCCCAGGAAAGCCACACGGTAGTTGTCTCCTCGGACGATGGTGATTCGACACCAACTTCTTGTGAGGAATCGCGCAAACCGATCGTTATACCGAAGGTAACTATTAAAACGTTAGCCAACCCCGGAAGCCAGGAAACGGAGATCCTTTCCACGCCCAAGGTTACACTGAAACCCATACCGAAACCCCTAGAGGAAGCACTTGTCGCTGGGAATGCTTTAGATCGACACTTAATGCTGAATACGAGCTTATCCTCGATTGTTACTAATAATGCCAGTCACCACTCACCAACGAATAGCACGGCAGGAAGCGGTTCAATGGACGGGATGGATTCACCGCGAATCATACTGAAGATCAACAAAGGATCCTCGTCTACAACGACCACCAGTGGAGAGCAGTTTGAGGGCGCTGGTGCGGGTGCAGATGGCGGACAGTTACTGGGCGTTGTGCCTCCACCGTCCGGCGTTTCAATACTTGCGAACGAACTGAAACGACCCGCCACGAATGCATTGTGTGCCTCAACCATCCCTTCATCATCATCCGGCTCATCGTCGGTATCATGTGCTTCGTCAACTTCGGTATCGGCATCGGCCACATCTTCGTCGGCCGGATCGGACCCTGCGTCACCATCGTCTGCTGGCGGTGGTGATCAGGGTGAATTGGTGGGATCGCACGAGATAAAACGAAGCAAGCTCGATCACTCACAGTCCCAACAACAACAACAGCTGTCGCAGCAAATGCAGGGCGTACTGGATCATCACCAAGGGCTAATGCGTCAATCGATGCTGCAGACCCAGCACCACCAGTACCAGTTGCAACTGCAGGCAGGAACCCCGAACAAAGTCAGCGATGTAATTGTGATAGACGACGATAGTAAATCGGAGAACGAAACGATTGGAAGAGAAAAAGATCCAACGTCTGCATCCTTGTTGCGGTTACCTGCTACAGTCACCGATACGCCGACGCGTGATGTCAATCGTGATGTGATGGGGAATCGTACTTTCCCGTCACTAGTCGATAGTGCAACAACGTCAACCGTACCAGGCAAACAGAGACGTACTCGTGCGACACCACGTGGCGCTGGTTCTCGGCAACCACGGAGAGGAAGCGTTCGTGGTGCTGCGGGATCGACGGTGGCTAAACAACACCAAATGGACACCAACGCGGCAGTATCCCAGTTGCTCGGATTGCTCGCGCAAGACGATCGTGAAGAAGGGTCCAGTTCTGACTGCATGATCGTTGACGAACCACCAGTACCAACTGCGAACGTACGCGAACGCCTAACGCTTGAGAGTCTTCTGCGTGCAGGATCGAAACCATCAGCTCCGCCGTCGTCGTCATCGTCGATTACTGGCAGCAACTTCTACGGTTTGCCCATGTCCGGTGGTGGTGAGGTGGAGAAAAATGGCACCGCAAGCAATAGTTCGATTGGTAGTGTTGCTAGCTCTGTAAGCAGTTCAGTGACAGTTCCGACCTCTGCGGCAGCCGGAACACCCGTCTCGAGCGGCCGGATGCCGACTGCCGGTGTACGCATGAGTACGAGGCGTGCCGCTGGACAGCTATTGAAAGAGGTGCTCGCTAACAAACACCAGGACCGGGATTCAGGTGTTGATGAAGTGAGAACGGACGGTGAGTTTGGTGCGACTCCCTCCAAGAGACCTCGGGGCCGGCCCAAGAAACAATCAATCGATTTAAGTACGGAAACAAATGGTGGTGGAAATAGTAATTCAGTGGACGGAAGCATCGGAGGCCTGGAAGCAGGTTCCAGTGATAGCAATATGCTGGCAGCGATAGCAATAACGATGGGCGGAGGAGATGCCGATAGCTCTGCAATGTTACGAGCGGAAGATAGTAGGGGGCTTGGTCTCGGAAGTCAATCGCTCATCGAAGGAATTATGCCATTGCCGAGAACGCCAGCACGCACGCCAAGGTGAGTCATACAACGAAAGATTCGGGTTTTTTTTAAACTAAAACACATATCCGCGAAGCTCATAGATAAGCAATTATCATATGTTCGTAAGGAATTATGGCGGAAGCTTATCGGATATTCGGTTGATCGGTTGATTAATTGATAAAAGTCCAAGTAAGAAAAAGTTGGATGGAAAGTTCTCAAGTCTATAGCTACTTTTTGATGGAAATCGTGATGCAAATTGTTTGCCATTCTGGGTTTACGCTGGGTTCCGAAGAAAAGATAGAGCGGGAAATTGGGTGTAGGTTTCTTTCTGCAAGGTCCAAGCAAGAATATGATCAGGGAAATCAGTTACACACCCTGCTTGCATACACCGCCAAATATAGAGCGCCTTCAGTATAGTCCAGGAGTCGTACCTATAGAGGACTAGATCATATATTGTACATTTCGTGTGTTGATGGTGTCTTCTGACAATGCGCCTTCTGATTGTCCGAAGTTACGATCGTACCAAGGTAGCAGAACTCCTCTACCACCTCGAGAACGTCACCGACAACTGATACTCTGCTTCCGACTCGGGCTCTATCACCGTCAGAGGCTCAGTATCAGTATCAGGCAGTTTTATCTGTTCACTCCTTGGACTGCAGGAGCAGGGGTCAAGCCATGTGGACAGCATATAGAAAATGGGCATTATTATGCAAAAGGTCCATCGGAAGCTGCTCATATTTCTTCAGATAGCAACGCCTTAGAAGGAACGGTGTCCTGTTAAATTATTATCCCTGCTAAGAAAATTATATGTTCGATTGTTATTTTAATGTTGACGTAAAATCGTCTCCAAAGTTTAAGAAGTTTCTGAAGCTCCTCATGACGCTCTTCCAGCCTCACGAGAAATTAGAGCCTACGTCTAATTTCTTACAGAGTTTGGGTTATACATTGAGTACGGAAAGCAATTTCTCAAACTTCTGCATCGTTCCTTTAGATTTAAATTGATTAATTCCCTAAAAATATATTTCAAATGTATTTTCCACTTATCAAATAAGCCAAGCCATAAGCCAGACAAGGAAATAATTATGTTACAAAAAATCAGTTTTATGCTTGTGAAAGATTGGCTCCAGATTAACACAGATAGATCCATTAATCACACCAAATGCATCGCGAAATCGTCCTTCACCTGAACTGCTCCGGTGCATTTAATCTGTGAAACTCTGACACTAATCTGCACATAATGTCGCGCGTCTTTCTATCAGCACCGCCTGACTACCAAAACACACAACTCCTACCACACGTACAAAACACACATCACACGCTTCCTTGACCTCCCCAGTAACAACCGATCTCGACAATCCTTCTCCCCTAATCCGTCCCAACCACTCCGCTCACCTCCGGCCTCATAGTCTGCAGTGTGCGTCTAGTCTGAAATGCTGCTGCTGCTGATGGTGCGATGCGCGCGCGCCCGCCTATTTTGAATCTCCTCTCCGGGGTGGTGTTTTTTTTTCGATTCCGTTTTGATGCTTCCTTTCATAACAAATTTTCACCTTGCCGCGTCAGAGTTTAGGCAGCCACCGCAGCACACCCCATCTAACCACCACTACGCAGACGGTTACCACCAACCGCACGCTGGCTAGTCAGTCAGTCAGCCAGCCGGTGTATGCGTCCCGGCCTGCTACGCTGTATCACATGCATGCGTTCGAAGTTGTGTATACGGCCGCCCTTTCTCTCTCTCACATCATTGCACGATAGTTAGCTCTCGGACTGTTGGTTTTCTCTCTGCGTTCTTGATCTGCAGCCACACGCTCTCCTTCCGGCGGCGTTTTTTGTTTTGTGTGTGGGGGTAGGAGGGTCATATCTGCTAATGCAATCGTTTCCTCTTCTAGTTCGCTCTTTCGTTAGCGAGATGTATTTGGTGAAAATTTGTGTGCACTGCCATTGATAATTTTGAATTTGGATCGATGTATGCGATAAGCCATGCTCTCATGGCAGACGATGTCCTTGTATAAAGCTTTTTTGTACTCCTAGTAACTTTATCATCAATTTTTTATTGAACTGGTCAAGCTTTTTTTTTGTTAGAAAATGTCCACTCTATGGAGCATAAGATAAATGAATTTGACTTGCTTTTTTTACCATATTCTCTTTTTTTAATACAGTAATGATGAGAAATATGATTATCCTAATGAACAGGATTCGGTCGAAAATACTGGGATGATACTTTACTGACGAAAATAGCTTCTGCAAAATTTTAGTTCATTTCACTCAATAGCATTTTTTAGAAACATTTATAAATAGATGTCAGCAAAAAATCATGACCGTCCATTTCTCTACACCTTGAAAAATTAACCAAAAAGATCATTTCCAGCTGGTCCAGATTTGTGCTTCGGTCGCTGTATACATGTTTGCCGGTCTACTTTGACCGGCCACCGTCGTTCGACCAAAGCCTGCTCTGTTGCTGAATTTTGTCAACATCGCCTTTTTTTCGTATGCGTCAGAAACAAAAAGTGAGAGAAAAATAGCGAGAGCGAGAGTGTGTGCGCCCCCCAGTCGTTTCCGACGCATCAGCTGACGAGCGTACTCCCATCGGTAGGGTGTCCTTGGCGTGGTTGGGTGGCTACTGTGCTGTGGGGTTGGTGGGTTTTTTTTGTTTGTTACTGCTGTTATGTTTCGAGCGCCTTGAATCCCGTTTTCCATGCTAACTGGACTCCCTGCTTTGCTCTCGATCCACCTGTAGCGTCGTGCGCGGAACGGCCAACGGAAGTTACAGTAAAAAAACGGTAAAGGATGCTGTGGGAAGTAAGGAATGCGCATTGTATGTAGCGATGTGCTGTGCCGTGCCTCATTCAAAGGGGTTTTTTTTTAATTGGAAGCAATAAATTACGATAAATCGCGTCGCTACTATCATTTCCCTTTGGCGCAAATGACATTTAGTTCAAAGGCCGGTGTATTACATTTTTGTTTTTAATTATTTTTTGCTCACACAGAACGAGAGGCCGTGGACGTGGCAGGGGCAGAGGTAAGATGAACCTGATAGAATCGGGCAGTGTATTTGATGGAACTGAATCTGGTACCCCAATAGCGGACGGAACTGTAGATCCACTATTTATCGGTAAGACCTGTTTTATTGAGATATTGAGGCATTATGACTCATCGCTTTTTTGTTCTATTGTTCCTATTCGTTTTCTTTAGACACTCCGAACAATATCGATCCAGCAGCAGCCTCCACAGATCCTACGCAAGGCTTTCAACTGCTCTACAACCACATCCAAACACCGCGTGGTGGAGCTGGCGCTCGTACGCGTGGCGGAAGACGGGGCCCCGGTTCTCGAGGGCCTCGCACACCTAGAGGCGGCCGTGGCGCGGCAAAGGCAGCAATGGCTGCACTAATAGCTGCCGGAAGTACACCATCGTCCGACATTATGGGATCATTTGCGGATCTGACTGCAGCTCAAGAAGCGGCCACAAAGCAGCTGCTCGATGCATTACAGCAACAGCAACAGCTTCTGCAGCAAATGCCACCACAGCACTCTCAAAACGCACTGGACATGACACCGAAAGCTAGAGGCCGAGGGCGAGGATCGAGAGGCACCGGAACGCAAACAGCGAGTAGCAGGCGGAAGGGTGCACGGGGCAGTACCAAAGCAGCCCGGGGTCGAAAGGGGCTTAATATGGAATCGCCAATACTGACGGAATCGAGCCCAGCGGGTGCTGCAGGAGATCCTTCTGACATCAAAAATGCCATCTTCATGACACCATTGGCAGGTGGATTGGTAAGTCCCGGTTTTTTGTCAATCGTACTCGTTTAGATTAACAGCCGTAAGTGTTGTGCAAACTTCTTCAAGCTCGAGTTGCCATTTTTTACAACGTAGATTTTGTGGCACTGGTTTCCTACGGGAATTTATGATTGCCTGGTAGCCGGCACACGAAAGCAAAACGAACGAAAGCAAAACCCACATCGTGCCCGTGGTCCGTAGAGCATCGGTGGATCTTCGCTCGAAAAACGAGAACTAAACTGTGCCGACACCTATCTCGATCGGGGGATTCCGTCGATTTGCCTGCCCGACGACACACACGCGATGTCTGTAGTCGCGCGATTATGTCCTCGGAATATGCTCGGTTTTTCGACAACCCCAGCGCGCGCCAGCAATGGTGATGATGCCGTACGGGGTGTAGTAGAACACATTTGCGCTTCCTTTGACCGCTTGAAATACTTACTCTTTCTCTCTGTAACTGTTTTGTTTTTTGATCAGCAAGCTCTTATGGGATATGGAATACGCATTTTGTTCTCTGTCGGCGTCTAAGCAAAAGAATCTTGTTTAGAAAGCGTGATTCCCAAGTGTGTATGTTAAACACCCAGAAATAGCATCACATAGGGGGAAAAGGGAACTCCAACTTCTCGGCAGGAGGTGATTGCATATTTTCTTTTGATGCGTTAGTGTTAGTCCGATGGGGTGCAATAACCTAGATAGTATAGCGTGTGCGAAAGAGAGAAAGAGCGTCCCGGGTGTGCGCATTATGCCGAAAGGGACTTTCCAGCTTGAAAATAGATATTGAGAGGCTTGTCTTCTGATCTTTGCGGTGCGGTGTTATTTAATATATTTATCAGCGCGTCGAAGGAATGACTTTTGCTCATCGAAGACATGATTATTTTTTCCTCGAAATACTGTTATATACTGTTACTGAAATTGATTGATATCGGTTCCGTCTTATCGATCGATACCCACGACTACGGGCAGTCTTATGTGTGTCTAAAAAATGTTGTAGCACACATAACTGTTTGTACACATAAGTACGATTGTTGTCAGATGGCGTGCGTACACCAGGTGAACTCCCATTGTATAGAGAAAATGTGCACGGCATTCGGAATCCATCAAATTACAGGTTTCTCTCTCTCCGCCCATGTGTATGGAGAAGGTTGTTTCCATTTGCGCAACAATCACCACCGACAGGTCATAAACATTGAATGTTGTAGAGGACAGGCAGGTGCTGCATTTTGACTAGCGATTGTACTAGTTCATAGACTGAATGGCATTTTTTGTTGTTTAATACAAATATTTGTGTACTTTTCGCCAGTAGCCTGAGGAGTAGCCGGACAGGAAAACCTCAAAATTAACCTCAACCACACCGATATGTATGTGGTTGAACGTGGTAGACCTTCAAGAGCAAGTGTGTATGGCGCCCTCCATATGTGGCTAACATGCATTACACTGTCGTTGCAATCCAAAATGCAACACATAATGCACTGTGATTCATTAAAGTTTTTCCATCCACTCACACACACATCACTGTACGTATGCAATACAGTGGTGTTTGAATCTCGGAAATACATTCCTATGCGTTAGTGTGTCAAGTAAAGAAGCTCGGACCAGGTGATATGATGGGAAGAGGGGGAAGTAATGGAGTTGCAATTGAAGTAACTTCAACGCAATACTTTGTCTCTTATTTCAGCCACACAACGTTTGCATAAGCAACATAGTAATAAAAAAAAGAGAAAGATATAGTGGTAGCAGTGTGCATATACATTACTTATACATTGAAACATTTCCCTTAATATGCCATAGTTTTCATTGAGTGTGTGCAGTACTAGCATGAGGGAGTATTCTACTCTGCGATGGTGATTTATTCAAAAATCTGTTGTATACAAAAATATCTGTTCAAATTGTAAAATTTTTATGCAATATTTCTAGCTGATATTTATTTTTATGCAATATTTCTAGGGCCTTAATTTCTACGAGAGTCTTAGCTCCTTTATGATTATGAACATTAACGGTTAAATAATTCTTCTTCTTCTAAGGCTTATCGACCTACTAGATCCCGCCGGCCATCTATTGTCCGTAGTTGGATAGTCAGCCCTCACTACGGTGAAACGGTCCGGATGGGATTTAAACTCCGGTTTAGAAACGGGTGCCACTGTCGCCTTTAAGTCCTTTTAAGTCAGTGACTTTTTAAGTCAATGGCTGTAACCTTTTGTTTTCCATGTCAAGTTTGTCCATCTTATCTGTCGATGCATGATGGCCATGCAACGTCGAGTAGCATGGCCCTATATCATTTCTTTAAAGAAATACACACCCAAACACCCTTACCAAACAATGATTTTGAGGTCATGTTTGGCTGTGTCACGAGGCGCATGAGGGTTGGATATGAGATTGTTATACAATTTGACCATGTCTTTGACTTAATGATGCATTAACCACACTAGCCCCCAAACCCGGGACAAAGCAGAGAATAACGAAGAAATGTCTTGAAATTCTTGGGAATAATAATATGCAAATGTAAAATAAATATAATAATGGCTGGGTTTTTTTTATTCTACTCGTAGGATCCCAACCGACCAAAGCTGCACGTGCGCGCATTGAAAACGCCGAAAAATGAGATCAAATCCAACACACCACCATCCAGCGCGGAAGTCGCCACCACACCGACCACCAGTGGTGCAACACCCACGAGGACAACAATGGCTGGCGAAGGTACCGGTACCGGCGGTGGTGGTGGTGGTGGACTGCAGGTGTTCGAAGAGGACACACGCATGAGCGGAGATTTCACTTTTACTACACCGATGCGTTTGCTCAGCACCGGTGACGGATGTTTGCAGCAGAACGACGAATCCCAAAGTTCGTACCTGAGTAGTACCAGCGTTACGCAGGATGCTATCAACCAATCCGCAAATGCGACAGCATCTTCGGACGACAAAGCGGTGCCGGTGGCGGCGAACGTGTCGGGGACCGATGCACAGAAAGAATTGTTGTCGGGCGGTACAACGTCAGCCAGTAACAGTAGCAGTAGCAGTCGACGGCCAAATAAGGGCAAAATGGAAGTGCTTGATTCGCAGTAAGTGAAACGTACCTTCTTTTTTCTTTCTGGTTATATTTGATCACTAAACGGGTTTACCGTTTGCTTATCTATCTACTTCCAGCCGGGCACAGTTCACAGTAGACCTATTGGCAGAGTATGAGTGGCCACCCCCAAGCCCAGGAACACGTGGTGCCGATACGTTCATGATCCAGGAACAGATTGCGGAATACTTGGGCGTGAAGAGCTTTAAACGCAAGTATCCTGATTTGATGCGACGCCCGGTCGACATGGAGGAGCGTAATTTCATTCTAGAGCAAGGGCTCGCCTCGGAGAAGATGTGCGATCTCGGGCTAACGGCGGTATACGCTTCCGAAATACTGGACATCATGTGCACCGATTATCCGGAAAAGTATGAAGAATATACGCGCTATACGCGTGAAAAGCATTTCCGTGAGCTGAGCAATCGACAGCGCCAGCAGCAGGAAGCAATAAGCGCGGTGGTTGCTGCTGCACCGGTCGATCGTGCCCAGCTGCAGAAGGAAAAAGCGATCGCATCGGCCGCTAGCTGGAATTGTAGCTTTAACAAAGAGTGAGTTTCCGGGAGCTTCTCAGTAGCATTTTGTTGCATTACGTAATAAAAATATGTATTTTTTTTATCGGTTTTCCATTTCCTTTCAAAAGACGACGAGAATCGAGGCGCGCCTGCATGGATTTACAAACGTACGTAGTGCAGCTACCGAAACGGCAACAGCAGCTAGCAAACCCCGATGGACAGCAGGAGACGGCACCGAAGGCACAGTCGACCAACTACCCGGTGGCCCTTGTGCCCGGGCAGTTCAGCGAGTTCTACACCACTTATACTCCCGAGGAGTTGGCGTATGTGTCATTAAAATTGTTGAGAAGTAATTTAATTTGTAAGGTATTATAATGCTTTTCCATTTTACTTTGCTATCCACACAGTTGCTACCCAATCAACACGATTCTGTTGGATCCGTTCGAGCTGCAGGAGATAGTTTCGTCTGAGCGCTATCGCCGGTTGGTAGCCGCTGAAGAGGCACGCCTTCTCGAGGACGACGAAAGCAGCAGTGATAGTAGCAGTGACAGTGACGACAGCAGTTCCGACGATAGCGACACCAGCAGTGGAAGTAGCAGCACCGATGATGATGATGACACTTCCGGCAGCGAATCCACTTCTAGCGATACTGAGTGTGATGGTGGCGGTAATGCGAGAAAAGTTATAAGGCAGCAACGAATAAAAGAATGTCCGAGTACAGTTGCTGATAATGAAATGAGTGTAGCACCGACTCCTGCTACTCCAGTCACTACAGCTCCAGCGTCTGCAGTCGTTACACCAGTGAGACGGTCGAGTAGAACCTCGAGTACTGGTTTGCCTGTGCCATCGGCAACTGTCGATTGTAAAGAACCAACCGATTCGGATGTAAGTATGACTCAAGATTTGTTTCAGCCCCAAGATTTTGTATTAATCTTTTGATGTTTTCTTATTTCCTTCTGTAGGATTCGGATGTTCCACTTATAGCGCATGCGGTGAAGAAGAAAAATATTCTCGCGTCAGCAAATGCAGCGGTCGTTGCTACCCCACCGTCGGCCGGTGGAGGCAAGCGGATGCAGGGTGACTCGGTTGTAACACCACCAGTGAAACGACCACCGGTAAAACCGTTCATGTGTGCCGTGTGTATGGGTCCGGAGAATAAGAACAAATACCACAAACCGGAACGCTTCGTACGTTGTTCTCGTTGCCGAAGGAAAGGTACTGTTCATTGCTTGATTGCCGTGCATTTATACATTTTAACGTAAGCAATGGTCAAATTCATATTAATTTACTTTATCTATCTTCCTTAGCACACCCGTCCTGTATTGGTATGTCGTCCGTAATGTATAATCGTGTGCAGCTGTACAAGTGGCAGTGCTCGGAGTGCAAACTGTGCATGAAGTGCAATCGGAAACCCTCGGCAATGGATAGCAAAATGGTATACTGTGATCAATGTGATCGAGGTTACCATTTAGCTTGCAAAGGGCTACGTAATTTACCCGAAGGTAAGCATTATTTTCTGTTTTTATTACATTACATTTTACACTAACCAGAACTTATTCATATTTAATCGAAATGTTTTATTTGCACTATACTAAACATTTTAATTTCAAGTAATATGGCCTGGCCGTCCTGTATGAATGAAAATAAAAAACTTTTTAATTTCGGTTCGTCGGATTTTTCCGCAATTTGCTTCGCTTTAAGCACATCTGCTTCTTACTCTAATGGTTATTTAATTTTCTATAAAGAAGAATATTTTTTACACTTTTTATATTTTTTTACCTGTAGTATTTTTCAATAAAATTTCGATCATTTTTCGGTTTGTTGTATTTTTGTCTTATTTGCTAATCTTTTTTTACATTTTGCAGGACGATGGCATTGCAGTATCTGCACCGTTTGCGGAATGTGCGGTGCACAAACGCCGGAAGGTCAACCGAACCCACACCTTTCCGCTCAACAGCGGCAACAGCTAGCGATGGTAGCCGAATGGACGCACGAGTACGGGTTGAACGAGCTGACAAACATACGGGAACACCTGCGGACGCTATGTGTACCTTGCGTACGGCAACGAAAGCAATCGCAACAACAGCACCCATCAGTACCATCTGCTGAAAGCACAGCATTACTTAACAATAATAACAACACCGAACCGAGAAAAGTGTTGGGAGCGATGGGCGGAATGAGCACTGGTAGTAGCAGTGCGGTTGGTGTCCCTGCCAGCGGAGGTGTGATTTCTATGAAACCACAATCATCAACGTAATCATCGACGGAGGGGAATAGGAGTAAGATTAGCAGCATGCAGCAAACCCAAAAGGTATTCAATTCTTCGAACATATTGAGGAAATCGGTCTATTGGAGATAATAAGATCGTGTAAAGTCGATGCTTTGATTGTTCCAAACCCTTCCCCCAAAACGTCCGTTGGGTAAAATTTAAACGAACGAAGCAATAACACACTGGCACACACAGTTGAGGTAATGTGTGGTCCTAGAGAGATGAAAAAGCTTCAGTAGGCAATAAGAGTCGGTTTTTTCTGTTTCTTTTTACCTGTATGTGTTTGTGTGTGTGAAGTTATGTTCAAACGGAGAAAAATGGCATTTTGCTTTGCATCTCACAAAAGACCACCCAAAAACCAGCTTACTAAGAATCCTTTTCCTCTCATGCACGATGCAAAGCACAATATCTCCTACCTCGATATGAAGCAGCTCAGAATCTCCGTGCCTGTGTACACAACACTTTCCCTGTTTTTAATTTCTACATTGGATTAGATCAATTCAACTTGTGTTTTGTTATGTGCATATATAACGCAAAGGCTGTTCGGAATATGTCGGCAGCAGAACAGAAAAGAAGATTACTTTATGGTTTTACCTACAAAATAATACATTTGTTTAAGCATTTTGCTCTATGTATGATGAAAACAGAGGCAGTGTGCTCTCATACGAATGTTTCAAAAAAGGGAAAGCATAACCGTTTCGTTAAAAGAGCTAATATTGTATATATAAAAACACCCGTTGCTTTTAAGTTCACAATTTGGTTAGTAGTGCTTAGTATTATTATCGTTACTATAATTATTTTATGTAAAAAATGAGCTAAGCTAGGTTATACAATACGTACACACGAGGATTATCCGATTTTGAGCTGTTTGCTGCTGGACACGATGTATTGTACTATAGATTCCCATTAGAACACACACCTTGTTTTGTGGAATATTTTCTATATATGTTCGCTGCACTTGAATGTTAGTTATGTTTAGGTGTTAGTTTTATTTTAGTTTAAAGTGAGGATTGGACAAAACAGTGGCTCCCTTCCAGCGGATAGATTGTTACATACGATAGTGGTAAATACACACACACACACACACACACACACACACACACACACACACACACACACACACACACACACACACACACGAGAGTTCTAAGCTACTGCTACAGTAAATCTTGCTAATCTCTTTTGCTTCTAAGGTTACTTTAATTGCATGTAAAAATATGTTGTGTTAGTTTCGTAGGGCACTCACCACTTGCAATCATCGTCTAGTATGTTGCTAAAATGGCGTTTAAGAGTATCACAATATCTGCGTAAGCTGTAGCTTGTTATTGCATCTTTTAAATCATGCTATAATTACCTTTGTAACGCCGTTGGTGGTATTCGTAATTATCTTACATTTCACCAAACACCATAAATCTGCCGGAAAAAAACGTCGTTGAGCTGGCTGGCATTTATTTGCAAGAAGCTAGTTTTTGGGAATCTCGTCGCTCCCAATGTGAAATGCGCGCATACCTTATTAAGCTCAGTGGATGTACATATACTTTCAATGTTAAATTGTATTTTGCAACGTTACGGTGTACGCGTTGTCCTAGTTTTGTAAATTAGGAATATGTAGCAAACGATGATCCGCTAAAACTATACCACAGGCGTGGAAACAAATCTCGATTGAATCGGCGCTTCTGTCTGTATCAAGGACTGAATAATCCGGCTATGTGTAATAAATCATCTCGCTTTATTCATTAAGGCAGCAAAATACAGAGCAAAAAAAAACAACACACGTTGAGCCAATAATAGTAATAGAAAGAGGAAACAGGTTTTTAGTATGAAAAAAGCAATCGCGACAAAGTGCATGTACATATTAAATTAAACCCCAGTCAAAAGATACAGCTATATATGTATATTCACTGAAATATTGTAAATGAAGCAGTTTTGAAAAGATGCCTGAACACCCCTCAAATACAGGAATATCGGAGAGAGTACTGAGAGAGGGGCAAAGAATAATTTATCAGCTAGAGTTTCTTAGCGTAAGATTTAACTGTGCTCATTATTTCATCGGCTAGTATTCACTTGTTAAAAGTGCTGCTGCTGCTGCTACTACAAGCAAATAGGGTTTGGTTTAGATAGTAGAGCAGGAGCATAAAATGTAATACTATGTTGCATAAAACAAAGCGACACAGAGAAGCGATTACATAGCACCGGCGCTTAAGCGCCACATAACATTGGTTAAAACAAGCATCATGCACACAGAAGATAGAAAGATACGCAATGATAGCATGTAAATTATTTGCATTCGCGCATTATATTGACGAATACATTTTTTTACGAAAAAATATCTGCACGAGTCGTCGTTGGCTGTAAGGCATTTTTGTGTGTGTGGTGGATACACCCCCGGACCCGCTATGACATGATGACGAACGAATGAAGAAAATGTGCCTAATTAGGATATGGGATGTATGGTAATAATAAATACTATTTAGAAACATTAGTCTCAATTTTGTTAAACTTGTTCAGTTAAAATACATTTCATTTATGGTGATGATTTTTTCCTTATTTCAGGTGTGGGTCATGAAGGCTATTTTATATTTATTCCAATTTAGAGACAAATCCGAATAATTGGTCCGTAAAACCGGTAAGTTTTTCATTTTATCCATGCACGAATTCTGGAATTTATTTTGAAAAAGCAACAAAGTGCAGTTGGAACTATGGAATGTGGTTTTACCGACACTTTGAAGTAATCGAACTCAGGTTATATACGCAATAACGTGACAGATTTCCATTTCTGCGTACGTTGCCCATTGAACGAATTCGTTTTTTTTATTTAATAGCATTATATAGAGTATCCTCCAGGCTTGGAGACAAATATCATCATCGGTATTCATATCGCACATCTCTTTATTGGTCTAGCAAATAAAACAGTAGAAAAATGAGCCGTAAACAATTGAGTCTGACAGCTGCTCACCCCTTTTTTGTCACGCACTGTACCGCAAACTGACGCACTCTGTCATCGCCCTGCTGCTCCGGATGTGAATATGTGTTGAGTACATTTTGCATTTCATTTTGAACGTCGTCCGAGCAGGGTGTGCATTACCGTCGTTGCGACGATTTCCCGAAGCGCAAAGTGTAATCGCCTCGTAAGTGGGTATTTCAATGCTTTTCCGCATATCTGTGGCTAGTGGGTAGTATTCAATTAACGGTAAAGCAAAGGAAGCTTTGCAAGCAGCCAATAGCGTGTGGTCGTCCAGTGTGGGTGCACTTTTTCGGCCTGCAGCAATATTCGGTGGAAATTACCACCGAGAGAAGAAGTATAGTGAGATAGAGTGTGGCAGCGTGCCTACGTACGTAGTGCGTGTGTGTGCGAGGTGTACTGTGGCCGTGTTGGAAGCTTGAAGTGAAGCGTGTAAACGGCAGTGTGAGCGAAAAGGTGAGCAAAAGGGCTGAAGCGAGAAAAGAGAGAGAAGATCGTCGGAAAGCGAGCAGCAGCAGCAGCAGTTCAAACAAAGAGCAGAAGAGAAGCAAACAGAAAGAGAGAGCAAGGAAGAAAACGAAGCTACGATTCTCCAAGTGTGTGTGTGTGTGTGTGTGTGTGTGTGCGTGTATATGCGCGCGTGTGTGTGTGTGAACAGAAGAAGCTGGTTAGTTCTCTTCCTCTTGGGTGCGGTATTCCACGGGTTAGGCTAGTTGTGCGTCGTGTGTCGTGTGTGCGCGCGGGGAAGAGGTTGAAATTTTCCCAAAAAGTAGCGAAAGTAGGTGTACATTCTGATACTCTGCATATTCTTCCGAAAAGTGCAAACTTACAGCAACATTGATCTGTATATATATGAGCATTTCCCCACTGTTGGATACGGTAAATGTGTGTGCATTTTGTGTGATAATTCGTTAATTGAACCGCTGATGTTTTTGGGTGCATTCGATGGCTGTTGTATTCCGCTTAAAAATTCATATTACTTTGGTGAAAAAGCAGCAATCTTTGTAACGAGAGGAGTGCGTTGACACATCACATCAGTTTTTCCCCGGTCGAAAAACGAAGAAAAGAAAACCGAGTGAAACTAGCTCCTTTTTTGCTTACGGTGAGTCAGCTTCTTCAGTGAGCAGGCTCGCAGGTGAGATGAGAAAGAGGTTTTAGCGTGAGAATGAAGCGTCTGTGTGTGCATATCACCATACCACACCAACACGCACACATCGGTGGATGGAGATTATTCTGGCCAACGAACGGTTTTTTTGGGACCCACGCGGTCGTTGCGATCCACCATACATGTATAATACTCCAAACCCACCGCACTCTGAAAGAAGTCCTCCGTGCGTCGATGCGCTCTTGCGAGGATCAATGGGGAAGTGGAAAGGGGGCGAAAGTGGAGCATCAGCACTTGGCAACGGAACGGGAGAAGAGATATAGGCAATGAGCAAAAAAAAAGTTTGTCCCCGAAGAATCCCAAATGAGGCGCTCCTAAGCAAATGGACGATATTCTTACCATTTTTCTGTGTTGTATTGCTGGTGCCTCTCTATTTGCACACACAAACACTTTGATGTTTTCTTTTACCCCCGTTTCGTCGAGCTCTGCCCCCATCGGTGTCGGCCTGCCTTGCCCTGCTGGTGGTGGTTAGCTTCATTTGCTTTCGCAACCCATTTCGTGCATTTGGCGGCGGCTGGTTTCTCG
Source organism: Anopheles maculipalpis (assembly GCF_943734695.1). NCBI lineage: Eukaryota > Metazoa > Arthropoda > Insecta > Diptera > Culicidae > Anopheles > Anopheles maculipalpis. The sequence continues at coordinate 43,268,528 of NC_064871.1, read as the reverse complement.
AAGGTGCATTTCAAGTGCGAGAAAACACATAAAAAAAAACGATCGAAACAAGATGGTTTTCAGGAGTGGAGGATAAGAAAATAAAATAAGATACGAGTGTGGATGTGAACAGCAAAGTCAAAGTCCTCCGCCACATTGGTGCCCCGGAACAACAGCAAGAGGCACATGTGGTGCGCGCGAAACGGAAAAAAGTAGCTTCGTTAGGTTAAACTTGCTTTGGGTTGTTTGGTTTCTTAATTGTTGCTTAATTTCCACACATGTGATGAAGGTTAAATATTTAGTACGTAATGCATGAAAGCTGCGATGTGAGTAGGAACGTCATTGTGCATGGAGCTAAAGCGAAGGTAGTACGCGGAATTCGAATGAATCATCATTCGAGCTGAGCAGTTGTGGTATGTTTCGCAGTAAAACCGGCAAATCGTTCTCGTTCTCGTTGGTTAATTCATGCCGTACTATGATTATACTAGTTTATTTCACTTAACGATCGCGTTCGAACGTGGTCTTTCGATCTCGTCTAATGGCTGTCTAGCTGTTTAGCTCTAGAATTAAAAAAAGCAAAATAATCTGTTCTACGTGTGAGGATCATTAGTTAGTTTGAGATTTAACCTTTCTTCCTTCTTATTGTTGCTTCTACAATCCCCAGCCTTCACTTCATTCACCTGTTGCTGACCAGCCAGTAATACAGTATCCCTTTCAACGATGTATTCAATCAGATTGAAAATACCCTTACCATTCTATAGTGGATTAAGTCTTGTCTAGATGAACCTTAATCTTGATTAGCTATCCGATATATCACAAGAATAAAAGCTACTGCCTCTCCACAACAATCAAGCCAAAGTTGGAACATCAACAAAAAAAAGCCTCGCCGTTTATATATAAGAGCATTAAAGGGATTCATTTCTTAAAGGAAGTCGAGTTGAATAACTGAAACAATAGTTATCAAGATAAACTTGATACAATTAAGCAATTGATCACCAATTTCAGCCAGCGACTCGTTTCTGTAGGCGGGGGTCCAAGAATCGTACCTAAAAACTCATAGTTTTATGTATTCTTAGACAATATATTGTAGAAAGAGGTGACAGCAGTTTTCGTCTTCACACGGCAGGACTGAGTAGCAAATATAATTCGAACCGTTCCCCTGTAGGACTCAATATCTAACTACAAGCAAGCCATTAAGCCATGGACGGAATGACCTAGCAGGTTGTCACCCCAGCCAACAAACAAGAGCATTGTATTGTAATTGTGAAAAACCCCCAGGGCAAGATGGCGTTAAAATTAACAGAAAAAATATTTCACAATCAAACAGCATTTTGTCTAGACCAAAATAACCCAGAAAAAAAACCTCGCCAAAAATCTCGTAAATATCTAAAAACATACTTGAGTCGAGAAAAAGCTTTTCAACGCATTGTTGATTGCACGATCAAAACATAACCTGATCGGTGGTGTGTGAACGTTCGGCAACTTAAAAATTCGATAATCGAATTGAACAAATTGAATTAGGCGTCATTCGTAGCATCAAGCTTCTCGCATGTTCACCAAGAACCTTGCAGCCAACCGGTCGCATCGTCTGGCCCACAAACGTTATGTCCGTGTAGTGCTGATGCCACACTGACGACCTTTTGGGATGCGACAGAGAAGAAGAAGGTCACATTAATGTTGCTTCACCTTCCGCCAGTCTCTGATGTGATGGCGTTCAATTTACCATGGTTTGGATGGTTTTGAATTAGCGTTTTTTTTCGCCCTCCGTTTACTACAGGATGGAACAACAGATCGTGTAAAGAATATGACGACCAAATAGCGCTGCAAATGGGGGACCGACCCCTATGATAAGACGCGACACAAAACCAATGGCTGATGATAATGCGATATTTCATGGGTGTGTTTCCCACACGGTGGGATATCCACTGCTGGAAGAATAACAACAGAATCATTCTACGTATGAATCATCTGGCCCCACTGGTGGAGGGGTGCATTGGTGGTCTTGTTGGTACATTCCACACACAAGTCATTTCGCCTGAAATAGCACAATCAGCAGCAGAAGTTCATCATAACGCTATAGAAAAATGCGCTCTCTAGAATGTACTTCCTGCTTCTTTACTAATAGTTTTCTTTTTATTAATGTTTTTTTCTTCTTTGGATTGGGTGGATAAAACAAGAAAATGTCGACAAAATAGGCGTAGTTATTCATTATCGGGCGTTACAGCTTCCATTAGGCTTAGAGACAGTTCGCCGTGGTCCAGTGGAGCGTTTTTGTTGCTACATATTTGTCCTGGGCGTATCAATGCTAGTAGCTTCCGGAAAGACACACCGAGGGAAACTCCCTTTTACTGTAATGATGCGCAGGACACTCTCAGCTCATGAATATTGATGCCCATCTATTATCCCTTGCAAAAGGCCATTCCGATGACACATTCTTACAATATAGGGGTGCCTGGCCTGCTTGTGTATATGATAGGATTGACATAAGCTGGCGCTAATTGTAGCTGTTAATTTTGAAGTCAATTTTATACGGAGCGCGTGTGCTCTATGATGGGCATAATTTATTCAACTGCTGCGACTGCATGGGGATTAGAGGATACGCGGTAGTTGGTAATCCTGCGTGAAAATTGATGATGTAATCCGCGTCGTTCGGAATGCGGTTGCTCAAACACTGGCAGAAGAGGTTTTTTTCTCTTACGGGAAATGATGATGGTGATATTGATAAGGGTTACACCCAACTTGGGTACATTTAGATAACCTCCGGGTGCAAGTGTGGCGAAGATTTGTCCTTTTCCATTCGAAGGAAATTATCCTTGACCTTGCTCACACCCATCATCATCAGCAGGACCGGGACCTGTTGCACAGCAGGATAAGAAACGCAACGTCGTTGAGACCTCGGAAAGAAAAACTCTTGATGTGTGAGGTGTTGGGAGTTGGGAAACTGGATCATAGGATCCATTTTTGACACATCATGCTCGAGGGCATTTTGGTGTAACAAAACTTACGCGTCCCGATGTCCTTTGTCCGAGAGCTGCTAATGACGGAAATGGTATTCGTTTTTTTTTATCACTGCGATGATGAATGGAAGCGTATCAAAGGAATTTTGTCTGCTCTTCGGGGCATGAATCGATTTAGAGGTTGTAGCATGACTGACCCCCTTGTGAGATAGTCTTTCTTTATAGAACTTTGTATAAGTTTAAAGAAACGTTTATTTACTGGAAGGATATTCTTCCCCCAGTGCCTTAAGTAGTACAGTAAGAGATAAGTGTCATTTCTGAGAATGACTTACACCATTAAAGTTTATCTCATTCAGCAAGTACTGCCTAAATCTTTGTACCTTTCAGAAGATGAAATCATTGGCCACAGTTATAAGACTGACGACAACGTTTAACCGCCAGCCTCGTCACCACTCGAAATGGTTTTGTTTTCTGGCTTATCAACCACTTTCCGTGGAACATAGCAAAAGTCAACGAACGAAGCACGTCCAGAGTATGTTAGTCAGGGAGTTAGTCTTGGAGGTACGAGGACGCATTTCGCACGATAAACTGGTCGTTGATGGTTATGATTTGTGACGCGCGAAGATGACAGACATCCCAAAAAGAACCGCGAGAATCTCGAGGAGATTTACTGTAGAAGCGTCGTTTTTCCTTTTTGATTCTTTTTTTTTATTCTTCTTGTTTTTTTCTGACATGATAATAAAAGCATGAGTGTTACATGGTCGTAACATGTTGTAGCAAAACAATTGCGCCAATCTCACACGCAAAAGCGTTGCCCGCAATATCGTGTCAATCCTCGCTCCAGCTTTTGATGGATGCCAATCCATGGTGGAACTCGTGCAGACAGATTTTATCGTGTTTTGTGGGGACACAACATGCACACACACACTCACACACTGCTTTCTGTGTGGCACCACCTGTGTCTGCGCTGGGTGGTCTATGGGACGAAAGAAAGGAATGTGTGCTGGAATGATTGGCTTGAAGTGTATGCCACACTGAGCTGAGACTGGACTGATGTTTTTCTGAAGAGTGAATTGGTTAAGTATTAAATTGAGAGAGTAGTAGATCCAGTAGCATTACATGATTTAGTGCAGTTTTTATTTTGTACAAAGAAAGGGAAATCGTTTTTTGTTGAGGCTTTGCTCGTTCTATAATTTCCGGACCGGTTTTAATGGATTTTACATAGCAAAAAATATAGAAAAATTATCCAATAAGCTCCCATTGTCGCTTCCTTTCTTCGTAAGCATCATATCCTACTGGTCATGGTACATCCTACTTGCTCATCCATCGATCACGTCGGCGTCCCCAGCCTGGCTAACGTGGAAGACGGCGAGTCGCACTGCTGCTTCGGGAATCATTAATAATTCCGCAAACGAGCTTCCGGTGGTGGTCGAATCTAATCGAGAGGAATTAGAGTTGCAGGGCAGGCGGGCGGTTGGGTGGGCCTCAAATTTCCTTCCGCTACTCTTCCGTTGCCCATTCGCCTCCGTGTTTCGCGTTGAAGCGTAGAGACACTTGTTGACGTGCTTTTTTTTAATTAATCACCTTGGGAAGGTGTATGCATGCCACATGCTTATGGAACTATTTTATTTGTATGCGTTCGTACACTACACCACTTTGACTGAGGCACACGACGGGGCACGTTGATTTGAAACGTCCGTCTTTTTTTTTTGTAGCCGAGCACCTGCGGATGACTCATTTGCATGTTGGGTTAATGCTAAAGAGTGTAAGGTGATTAACAAAGGCCTCTGTGTTTGTATGGTGAATCGACACCGCCGACGTTTCCGGATGATTCTCCATTTTGATGTACTACTCTGTGCACGAATGTGTTGTTGTTTGATAGGCTGAAATAATGTTTAATTTGGCGCCACTATTATTGCAATGTGACGCAATTTGATTCCTTTATGATATGCAAAAGATAGAAAGCAAATTCAACTCAAGCTAAGAATGCGCCATTCGTCAAAAATAAATGATACGCAGGCTGCCATTTATATTTCTGACCTAATAATGAAAATGCAAATATTTATCATCAAAAATGGTGTTCTCCAGCACGATTAATACACTTTTGCATGCGCTGAAACAAATTGTCGAAGCATTTTTTCCACTCTGATTGAGATACCTCCAAAACGTGGTTTTTGAACGCTTCAACAGCATCTTCTACGAACAAAAATTGTTGACCACGCATTTTTTTCTTGAGGTGCGCAAAAGAAAAGTAGGCATTGGGTTGCCAAGTCAGGGCTATCGGGCGGGCGGCTCCATCAATTCGACGTTTCGACGTTTGATCAGGTGTTTGTGCAAAATAGTGTTTGTGGTGGTGAAAGAAATGCCCAAAGATGCCTCTATCTCGGCATCAATGTTTTCAGGTATTTTTTGGACGTCCTTCTCGAAATTCGTCATTGAGCGAGCGTCACCCACGATTAAATTCATTATACCCGTTTTTAACAGTGCTATAGGATGGTGCTTCATCGCCAGACAAAAATTTTAGTTCATCAAAGCAATCTTGTTTTGAATAGTCCACGTAGAAAGTTATGAAAAATGATCGCACGAAAATGTTCACGGGACAATTCCATTTTTTTTTGTGAAATTGATTTGTTCAAGTCGATGTAAACATCACAAATGATGGTCGTAAGTCAAAACGTTGTGAGTGTGATTATGCTCCAAAATGTTAAACTTTCGAATAAAAATATCAGATTGCATCTGGCAACACTTCTTGTGGCCTAGGCCAGAAACATATGTAGCAGCCCACGTACTACGTAATAAATCGTATATTGATTGATATTTTGGAAAAATTGGTTTGTTTTAATGCTCAAAATTTTTGTTTTGTTTTTGAAGCATAACACTTTTTAAAACAAAATTGGCTGTGAATGATTGTTATTTCAGTCAATTTTATAATCCTAATTTTGTCTGCAAACGGGTCTTAGACTTGTTCTTTTGAACATAAAACAGTGAATTAAATTAATGATGATTGCAGCATTTCTTCAAGGGCATGCCCATACGGCGTGCATCATTTCTTCAAGGGCTCATTATACATTCTTTTTGTTTCAAATTTAGTTGTTCTTTTGTTTATTTTTATTTATATAAACTGTTATGATATTTCGTCGGCACACGTTTTCAAGTTACGCCTAGTCGCATTGTCTTTGGGTGTGTTTTTACCTGCGTGAAAATGGTGCACATTTTCCCCCATTTCAGCGTAACGAAGTAAGAACATCATGTGTGTTCGGACTCACCGTCGTTTACGCTTGGGTCAAAGTGTTGTATTTAGTCTTTCGTTTTTATTTTCTGTTTTTTGCTTTCTTCCGTTTTTTTTAAACATTTTTTTCCATTCATTTATGAAATTGTGATGATCGCGTTGTAGCATATTTTTATGAAATTTTCGGCGGACAAACCCGTGGTGTGGTCGTCGCCATGAATCGCTTTCCGTCCAACCGTCCCATAAATACACCGGCAGAAGATTTTTTGTTTGCTCCGCTTCAACACGCGGGAGGGTTTTTGTTGTCGCAAGCTGCTACGAGGAAATTCCATTCGAACTGTTTTTGCTGTGTTGTGTTACAGTTGTGAGGAGAGGCGTAATTTTCAGTGCTAGGAAAAATGGGGTTTTTACTTTCCAGTAACAGTTATGAGCTCTTAATGTTGCTGTTGCACGAAATTCCTTCAGAATGATTGAACAAAAAGTCGGTTTTGTGATTTAAAGGAGTTTGATTTAAGCATTAAATTAGTGTTTATTTAGTTAACATACTTTACTTCCTAAGTGCAACACATAAACCTATGCTTCTTTCTCTCTACTTCTGATGATTATGTGGTTTAGCTCTGCTAGATGCAGAATTTTGTATTTTATTTTAGTTAAGTTCTACGGCTCGGTGTGCCGTATTTTCAGCTCTTCTTGAGCTGATTGTGTACAAATTTCTCAAGGCATTTGGAGGCAGAATTAATTATGAAGAATTCCTTTTCATCCCCAACATTGCATTAATACTGTTCCGGCTATTGTTGTTCAAACTTTAGATTAAGGATGACCGACCACCACGTCACGTTGCATACTTTATCCGTACACTTGCAATAACCAAATTGTTTCCTGCGCTTTCCTTCCTTTCCATACCCACACACACACTTTTAACACTCGATTTTCCGCCATGGGAAAGAAATTTAATCTTTTTTACTACAACATTCTCTTATCAGCGGCCGGAGGCCCATTTTCGCTTTTCCTTTGAGCTCATTGCTTTCTGCGCTTTTCTGTTTGCATTTTCTGTCCTTAGAATCCGAATCCGGTTACGGGTTGCTCTCTGTTCTTTGTGGCACGTGACGGTGCGCGCCCTATGACCTTTGGTTGGGGAGGTTACCGAGCAAGCCTATTCTTAATAATCCTGATGCTGCTGCTGCTGCTGCTTCTGCTGTCGTATCTTCGGGACAGTGAACCGTAACTTTCGCGAATGCTGTGCATACCTTCAACTAAATTCGTTTGTTCTGGTTTCTTTTCTCCTACCCTTTACAGATATTGACATTTCGACATCTTTTCGTTTGGAGTGACATCTCCGGCCAGAATCAACCGGTGGCGCGTTACCTACACCGCCTACACACATTCCGAAAAGCAATAATAAGAAGGGGGCCAACAAGCTGAAGACACCGGCCGGGTGAAACGTGTGTCCGTGGTGCGTGTGTGTGTGTGTGTGTTTGGTGTTGTCTTAGCGTGCGTCTTCAACGAGGCTCTGTGGGTTCGTGACTCCTTTTCGCTCGGATTTAGACCTATAGAAAGGGGTGGTGTGTTGGTGAATTGATAAGCGAATAGTAGGGAGCACCGAAACCCTTAGATTGTTCGAAATCCTCTAGCCGTGCGCTCAGTGTCAAAATGCGTGAATACAAAATCGTCGTACTCGGCAGCGGAGGTGTCGGAAAATCTGCTCTGACAGTGCAGTTTGTCCAGGTAAGTGGTGGATAACGATTTAATATAACAATAAGTATAAGTAATAAGTATTTCTACAAACAACATTTTTTGTGCGGAAAATTCGTCCAGTATTGAATTATTTTTTGTGATCTTTCGGAGTAATTGGGTGGATAACTTGCAGCTGGTTTGCAGTAAAAGCATTTGTCTGTTTTTATTACTGGCTAAATACCGCTTACGTGTGAAACGAAATGGCCAGCTGGAGCTTGATTCGCGGAGTTGAAAATGTTATTACTTTCTCCCGTGGTGGTGTATAGGATGGTTTTGCGAGTAAGTTGCGATTTTATTGATCCATTTTCTGGCAAATTTATCTCCTCAACCTTCGTGTTGGCATCACGATGAAGCACGATTGGGATATCAGGCCTTGGAAAATATTTACATCCACCAGGCTGCCACTTTAGCAGCACAGTCTTTCCCGTCCTTCACAAAAAAAAAAAAAACACTTTGATGGTAATGTTTTTCAACATCGCCCTCATTAAAAGCTCCCGAATTGCTTTGCACCGACCACCGCTACAACCACCACCACTGATCAATCTCTGTTGGGTTTTCAATCCAATCCAGCGCCTTTAGAGACCCTTGCTCCGAAGTTCTTCCGGCGTCCCATGTGTGTGGATCCTCATCGCGATGGGGTTACAAATTCTGCATACCACTACTGTCCTTCGTGTGCGTTGTTTTCTGGCCAACAAACAAAAAGTGGGGAAACGAAGAGAGAGTAAAAACAGTGCTGAGCAGCGGGCCCCCGTCGTCGTTCGTTGGATTTCGGAAGTGGATAAAACTTTTATTCGCCACCAACGACGAAACACCGCTGGGGAGGAGGGGGACTCAATAGATTGTTGAGTGAAAGGACAGGGTTTGCATATATTTTATGCCGGCTCACGCGGGGTTGTAACCAGCGAAAGCTGTGGCTTAATTTCGTGAAGTTTTTCCTCTTGTCTCTGCTTTCAACAACGAAGCAACACACAGGACATTGCGAAACATGATGCTCCTCTCTACTCGACACTACTAACCTTTTTCTAGGGATAGCCGTGTGGGTCGGTGTCTTCTTGGTGTGGGCTCTTGATGATGAGCGGGATGTCACCATTCGTTTCGGATGTGTGTATTTGAACATCCAGCTTTCTTCTCTCTACCTCGTACACAAATATCTAGGAAGTTGAACATCGTTACTTACCGACCGTCCAACAACAGACTACGGAGGAGCCTGGCTTTGTGCAGAAAGATTATCTAACTGCGCCGGACGCTATTTCATAGACTTTTTTTGTCGAACATGAGTTTTTATTTATCTTATTTTGTTTGTGACAATGGAGAGAAAAGATTTGAACGGGACCACACGTACAAGAGCTACTAAAGCCGTTAAAGCAGTGTCTAACACCGTCTGAAGTTGACTGAATTGTAATCCGAATACGAATCGTGCACTTTTTATTGCGTCTTGATCCTCAAACAAGGTTCACGTAGTTTGGCCTATTCACCATTTTGCACGAAGACCCTTACTTGTTGCCCCTCGTCTCGCAAGTTCACCCAAGACACTACTATAGTTATTGTAATGCAACAAAGAAAAACCGTGGATATTATTATTGTGCAGTACCGCAAGTGCATCATGGGAATGCATTCCCTTCATTTGCAAGACATCTTATGAGCGTTCGCAAAACACACACACACACAAACACAAAACTTCTGCCAACTTTCTTCCGATCAGAACGTCAGAACGAACGCTTTAAAACTCCACGGGCGAAACGAAGAAAGCAAACTTTGTTCCCATCATTTTCACTTTAGCTGACGTCCGGATGTCTTTTGCGCTTCTTCATGTTGTCGCAAACGATGACTGTTGTTAGCTGCGCTGTGCTTGATGTTTGATGGTGCTATGTTTTCTGCACCAAAAACATCCATTTGCTGCAACTCTCAACTTAACTTTTGTGTGTGAGTGTCTGCGTTTCTTTGTTCATCATCCAGTCTGCACAGCTTACCACACTTGGTGACATTCATAATGCGTTTCTCTGGCGTGCATAGCAACTTCCGTTGCATAAGTCACTTGTCGGGTGAAATTGCTGTGTTCTGTTCTTTCCTACACGTCGTGCTTTATAAGACCGACAGAAGTTTTAGTGCAAAACAGTAAAAAGCAACCATTTTTTTCACAATGTAAAGTACTAATTTTTCCGTCCTCGAAACTGTGCGGGTAGTACGCCTTCTTAGGTTCTAATAAAGCAGAAGTGATGAAGAATGTGTTGTAGGGAAATCTTCATACATACGTACGGAAATGAGACACGCGTGTCAGCCTTTTTTTTTGCTGCTCCAGTCTTTGAAAGAGAAGGTTCTTTTGATGACTGGATACGGTTTCAAATATTTATAACGAGCAAACACAACTTCCAGCCGTTTGTTGTGTGGCAGCTTTTACCCGAAAATATACACACGGTGTGCACGATAAATTTGAAAGTTCCTGTGAGAATTGAAAAACTGAATTTTTTGGTTTAACGAAGCAAATAAAAAAAACATGTTTTTCTACGAAGTTTAGCTTACCATGTTGGCTACACAAATTACTCAAAGTAATCACCCTCGGCATCGATGATCGCCGAGTATCCGCTTCCGGAACCTGGAGCATGCCCGGACTACCATAGCCCAGGGTAGGGACGCCGAAACGGTCTTAATTTATTGCACTTATTCTGCTTTTGTGTTGCAGGACGTTCGGTTGGTGTCCCTTTCAACCATGCCCCACAGGAAAAAGTCCATCGGGTTGAGGTTCGGGGAACTGGGAGGCCAAACTTCAGGGGTAGTAAAGTTGTAAAAATTGTCTTCAAGCCATTTTGGCGATTTGGCGGCCGTATGACAAGGGGTCGACTCTTGTTTCCGCACGTACGGCCTACCATTGGCCACTTTGGTATGTTCCAGTCGAAGAACTCGTCGTTCCGTAAGAAATCCGATCACCCGGTATGATCCTTCCATTGTACAACAGCCTCAAAATCTCCGTTGCAGGTTTCGACCTGCTTGCGAATATCCTTCATCGTGTTTAATGTACACTGCGCCGTCGTCTTGATGTCCCGGTTTGTGTGTCCGGCGCGGATCATCATGATACACGTAATTCGCTCCCATAGTTCCGGCGGGTTCCACTTACTAAGTTCACTTGACAATTATTTCATTCTTTCCAAACACTTGTCGATACGATAACTCAATCACAAACTATAAACGAAATGGCCAAGTGTCAAATTTATCGAGCACACCGTGTAGCATACGTCATTTGCTAATTGTTTTTTAAGCAAAGCAATTCATTTGATACAATAATTGGTACATTTATTTGGTTATTATTGTTGGTAACTTTCTCGCATTGAGATTGTAACATTTACCGATCAGCTTGCCCCTAATAATAAGCTTGCTCTTTTATTAGCCATAAATAAAACCAAGTATCAGATTAATATAGAAGGAATAAAAAGAGCGTAGTACCCACGTGCTCTCTGGCCTGTTAACATAATTTCTATACGCTTTATCACCCGCTGATGTTTGTATTCCAAACAAAATCTTCATCCCCTCGGGTGGCTTCCCATTCGCAGGAGGGTTCGAAATACTTCGAAATAATTTGCAAAGCGTGTGAAGAAGAAAATTTTGCATAACAAATAGCGTTTTCTGTCTGGTGCGCAGGAATGAAACACACGATAAGCCCTCTTGTTGCTTCCCGAAACACAAGAAAACGCACATCATCCGGTTCAAGAAGGATGATGATGATGATGATCCTCTCGTGAGATACATCTCTAATGTCAAAATGAACCCTAGAGACAAACGACGAACGACTAACGGCGCAGAACAGCATGTGTGGTAGGAAAGTTGGGTGTATGCGAGGACGAGGAGTTTCCCGTTTCACCAAAGGACGGAAGTTTGGAGGATTCAACGTGTGACCGGGAAGGTGCTGTGCCGGTAAACCTGTTGCTCTCTATGCCTGCTATATCGTGGAAGGAAGAACGGGTGCCAAGGAATACTCGCGTTCGCGCGAACATGCTAGAGCAAGCTTAACGGTAGCAGGAGGAAAAATAAATGAAGATGTTTGGCAAATAAGAACCACCCCGACCCATCGTGTGTGTGTGTGTAGTGCTCGAGTTTCATCGCACTTCTGTGTGGCGTACGGCGGTCACAGACAATACACTACCAAAAAGCAAACCGTTTTCCCGGTGTCCTTCGGCATACAGCGATCCCCACCACTAAACCGATCCCTGGCACGAGTGGATGTGTGGTAATGCGATCTGAAATTAGAATTATTTATAATATGTATATACCGCTTTGCGTTCGTTCCCTTTCCCTGAGTAAAGGGAACACCGTGCGTTGGTGTGGTGGCATATTGTTGGTTATATCACCTTCGGGAATTGTGGAAAGACAAGAAGGCTCGGTACCGGCATCAGGCACGAACCAGCACTACTAGAATGGGCTTTAAGATAGCCAGAAACTTGTCCAAAAGATGGAGAAATAAATTGCCCAACAAACACAGCTGGAAAGAACTGACATTTGACAGTGGGGCGGGCGGCACGTTCGATCAGCCTGATGAAAGTCGATTACCCTGTTCTTTTGTTACATGTGCCCCCAGGTGTTGGCAAGCTTTAAACTGCTGATCTGCCCCTCTTTTCTACAATAGCTCTTCGAAAGCTGGCTACGAACGAATGGAACCTTCCTGCGGAGCAGGAGGACCTTTCTCCTTCGACTTCCTTCGGCACAAAACTACGGGTAAAGGTCACACGAGAGGTGAACATCATCACCATCAGTGGACCTTCCGCCGGTGTACACCTTTCTTAGCGGAAGTTTCCCAGCTTAGTTCCTGTGGGTGTAGAGCGCATGAAAGGATGATGCTGGGGCAGGTGGAGCAGCAGCACCGGGAGTAGCAAGAGAGGATGCTTTTAGCGCACGAATCAGTGGGTTGTTTTTCCTGGGAATCGAAACACCCGGAGCAAAGGAAGAAGCATTCTAGTACCGACTGTACCACCCCGAAGGATGATTTTCGTTGTGTTTCTGCTGAGGTGTTTGGTGTTGCTGGACGCGTGTAATGGCAGGCCAAAGATGGTGATGGTCGATCGTGCCGAGCACATCCTGCACTCTCCCGCCGTGGCCCTTTTGTGAAACTTCTGTGCTCCTTTTTGAGGAGATTTTTCACAAACCAACCCCCATTTATAGTTTAGCGGCCGTTTTGAAGAGACGCACTTTGGGTCAAAAAATGTGTTTGTTCGTTCCTTTGCTGTGGCTGAATGCTTTTAGGATGTAAAGGATTCTTTCCCCTTCTGACGAATTTTACAAATTTAACCGAAAACAAGTGTTTGGTAAACCTTCCTTCTAACCGCGGTAAATGCTCTAAAAATTGTCAGAAACCAATCGATTGTTTTATGTTCCATAGCATCGTGGCAGTCTCAAGATGCTGATCAAAGCACTGAATTCTCAGTCGATTTAATTCTCATGTAAACTTTTCTCAATCAAATCGCTATACGAATTTTGCAATGGGCAAAGCGTAGTTTTTGCCCCTACTTGGATGTTAAAATTTTCTCCATACAAATTGTATGGAAAAGGTGTGATGCCGTAGACAAAAGTAGACTTTACCCCTACTTGGATGAGCAGTTACGCCGTATTAATGATATCTGACAATGTTTCTCCGAAATCACACATCAATAATACAAGTCTTTCACAATTATTATGTAGTGGCTATTGCGTTGGTTTTTATGATTGCAAAAAGTTGAATAATTTTCGGTTGCGAATAATACTGTCTTTTGTGTCATTTTAAAACGATTGAACACGTTGTAAATGTTCTCAAACTAAAGAGTAATTTTGACAGCTTTTTATTGAATGAAATGAATTACTCTGATTTAATTTTTCGCTATTAGAACAATAAATGACTCGTAGGAAGGTACTAATGTTTACGCGATAGAACTACCAACCAATATAAGATGGTTATCGCGGTACAGTACCCCGCCTACGGAGACGCCCCCCAAAAGAGCGATTCGGTTGCGGCGAAATCGTCAAGCCGAGTATCAGCGCCAGTGTTGAGCTGCACCTGCAGCTGCACACTGGGAACAGAGGCAGATCAAGGTGTATGAAGGCCCATTACGTAATGGATGGATATTGGGTCCAACGCCAGTACCCCGTGAGGCTCCGTGATCGGTCATCGAGGACCCTGGCGGCCACCACCTCCGCCCATAGGTTAATCGGCCACTGCATCAGAAATATGCTAACGTGATTTTTTGAGCTGATGGCCAACGATGTAGACACAGTTTGGTTTTTGCAAAGCCAACCGCACGAGTGCTGTGGTACAAAGGTCCTGGGAAACAGTGGATTCCCCGCGTTCATCTCACCGATATCGTGGTATGTTTTTATGCATCCCGAAAAAGCATATACTCTGGTATTAAGATATACCCCGGAGTTTTGTTGCGTAGCCCTGTAACCGGGCCAATTGACTAGTAAAAATAAACAAAACGTTTTCTCGTGTCATTCAAAGATCGAACCTTTTGGGCTTTATCGTGTGCGGTACATATTTGGGCGAATTTAATCTCCGAGGGGCCAAATCTTCCGAGCAGAAGGTTTTCCCGTGCACGGAACCAGATTTCCCACGTGACGCAAGGTTTGCGTAATCGTTTCACCGTCATCAACATTTTCCCGGAAGCATCGCTATTGTTTGTGGTTCGATTTTTCAAACAACTCAGACCACAAAACTGCGTGGGTTGTTGATTTTTTAAAAAATGTTTTCGATGATAGAATTAAGCCGAATCTTGTTAAAAATGTGTGTGTGTGTGGGTGCGTACGCTCACGCAAAGCGCAAACGTGATGCTTAATTCAACCAACGCCGAAAGGATAACGTTTCGTTTGTTCGTCGATCACGCTGAAGCTCCGAAAATTTCCTTTTCTGCCAGCATGCCATTTTCACCAAACGCCGACTTCACTTGCGACTCTTTTATTCAACCCAGAATGTGCTGAGAGTGTCGAATTTACCTTGATTGACATGCGAAACCTACCACTGTGGCATCGAATCGAATCGAGCCGAGAGAGGGTCGTAAACGGAGATTAACCGAATTGTGTTGTTTTATTTTTAACTTCTACTCTTCGATGGGGTTTCCCCTAAAAAACACACCACACTGAATAAAGCCTTTCTAAAGTGTTCACCGACCCACCGAACGAACGCGAACTCAGCAAAAAGGATGGCTCGTTTAGCTAACGCAAATTGCATTAGAAGATGGAAGAGTAGAATATGGCATGCCAGAGGTAAGCTTCTTTTTTTTCTGTGTATTAAGAAAGGGGATGCATGCGATAAATTTACGACGACTTCTTTCTCCGCAAATCGTTCAACCGTGGCAATACCGTTGCCGATGCCATGTAGAAATCGAACAAGAAGTATCGCTTTACTTCTAGCGATCGATGGAAGTAAGATTGAGGAATTTTAAATTTCATTTTCGATAGTTTTTCTTTTCATTTCCGCCCATGTGTGTCGTGAGCGGTATTGTTTATTCGTTTAAAGGTTGTTCGTTTTATTCATGGGTCCCACGCGAGATGACTTTTCCACCATTATCCATCTGGCGTTTTCTGTGTGCGCCTCTCCTCGGTGAAGCAGATATTTGTATTGATCGACAAATGATAGTGGTGGTGGTGGTGGGCATCATCGTGCATGTGCCCCCGGTTTTGTTCCGGTTCTATAAGCAGCAGCATGTCACGATAGTCATACCAAACCCCTTCCATGGAGCTGTTCAATTCACAACCATTATCGTGATGCGAAGACTTTGACGTCTTTCCCAGAGCAGAGTACACGGTGTGCCGGCGGATGTTGTCACATGCATTTGTCACAGTACACAAGATACACACCGAGGATATGATTGCTTGGATTTCCGATCATTCACAACCAGAGTCCAAATGACGTTTTGCGGCGTCTCAATCCATCTGCAAACTGCCAAACTATTATCGAGGAATCCGTGTGTCCTCCTCCAGCCGATGAGCAGAGCGTTTCATTTTGTCTGCTGTCATCATCTTCCATCCGGTGGCTATGACACCATCCTGCCCCAACCTGTCATTGACGGATCGCGTTGTCATCTAACCGTGGGAGATAGGGGGGAAAGTATTGGCTGCAGCGTACAGCAACAGCGTATAAAAAAAAAACACGGACGTAGTCAGTCAGTCAGTAACTTCTCGCTCTACCCTTTTCGAAGAGCCTCTGCTGCTGGTGCGGTGGCATATGGCTTGGGCTTTAACGTAATCGATAGATTTATTGCCTGCTTCTCGTCGTCATCGCAAGTTTTGCAAATAAAAAAAAAACACACACACACACACACATAGTACGAACGGTGGAGCAATGCACAACACACATCGAGAGGTCCTGACATGACAGTCAGCGGTAATTGCTCATCAGTGCAGCTCTCGCTCTGATGTGGTGGTTGTGGCTGCCTTATTGTGAACGTGTGTCTCTGTTTGGCGGATGTAAACATCGGTAGCAGCTGCAGTTTTGTTGCCATGCCGGAATGTGGATGGGGCCTCGAAGCGAGATGAGTGAACCGATGAGACCCGTAATGTGTATCCTGCACAGGACTATTCGTCACGAACGACGTTAACGCGACGCGAGCGGCCCTACAATAATGGGTGATGAATTAAGTCACTGAAATAGTGGTGTTCGCCGGAGCACTTTCAACCGTTTCCGCAGCTGCTCCTGCAGCATCGAAGTAACGAGCCAGGAGGCGTTTCTGTGTCGCCTCGTTCGCTTCCCAAGACACACATCGCGATCGTCACGTGTTCTCGGTGATTGTGCGCTCGGCCGTAAGCGATAGATGTAGGTCACACCCGGGCCGGGGGCTTCCCCACCCGCGAATGGTTGATTATGAATTTTTGTATGCTTCCTCAGTTGGTCAGTAGTCTGTGTCTGGCAGATGTTGAATGTCCCGGATGTCGGGATATTCTGAGGGATAAACAAGCATCGGTGCTAGGTGCCTCAATAGACCAATAGAGTCGAGCTGATGTTTGTTGAAGATAGAAACTACAAAAAGGCCGGATTAATTTTGCAATTTTTCAACCCTAGTTTTGCACAACTCCATGAAGAAACCCTGGCAAAGCAACACTTACCTTATCAGCCACGCTAGACGTCACAATCACAAAGCAAACATGTGTATGCTGCCTACACTCTCCAATCTTTTTTTTTCTGTATGTGTATAGCCTTGTGTGCAATGCCAACATTACATGTAACCCCCCCAGGGCCATTTGCTTGTGTGTGGTTCTGTCCTGCGTGAAATAAATTTCGCGTACGTGGGAAGATAAAGTTCACCGTGATTGATTTTTCTTTATTTTCGTGTGAATCAAACGGTGTTGATCCCCCAATATCGCTCGCCCCAAAGTACGTCAGTAACACAGACGCGCGCGCGCGCGCACGTCAGCTGATTTTGACAAACCATTAGCACAAACCATATGTTTTGATCTTTCCCCCCTTTTTTTTTTCCTCATAACGCCTACGGCCCCATATCAATAAAAGTATGCGTGGTATTGGGCAGGCAATTAAATACACATTTCACGCCCAATTTATGACCCCGGGTGACCCCCTAAATGAGGAAAAGTATTCATCGCTGTCGGGAAAATATGTCCAGTTAAGTCGCAGAAAAATACATTCCATAAGGGTTCGCTTTTTAAAGCCCGTCCCATCGTTTATTCTTATCACCGTAACGACACTCGAATGCAGCGAAGGTTATCATTATTTTATCATAATCGATCCGATTGTATGTGGAGCAGAGGTAGCAGCAGCAACGCTTTCATATGCATTCTATTTCGCGATTATTTCGCCTATCGCACCGCGAGACCGAATTAATGATCTTGTCATTCAAACCTTACGCCCTCCGCAGAAGCTGGTAGAAGGTTTGGGGGATAATGCTTTACTAGTTCGTATAACATTCACTCTGATGAAGCGAATTTCGCCAACGCACTATACCGATGGCGGCTTTTTGTCGCCCAATCTAGGCCCGGGTGATTCGGGTGTATGTGAGTAATAGTGATTTGCATCGATCCGAAAGACAGGAAGTCGTAGGCGCATTTGAATATCAATTTGATGGCAAAACGTAACGCCCCCATGCACACAGATGTGTAACTCCGAGCGAGCGTTTCGGTTCGGTCATGCTGAGCAAATTCGGAGGGCGTTTAGGGCAGGAGTTGCTCTCATGACCCTTTGCCTGTTGCACCGATGTTGGGGTAGAGAAACCAAATCAAATGAATTTTTAGTTCAAATTCTCCTGAGAGGGGCGGTGGTGGTGTACGTTATCTATCCAGCACCCCCCCGGTCACAGCTATTTCACTTGACCTTTCCAAGCGCCAATTGAGAACTCAATAGTGATGCTGAATGCACACGTTCTTGTCGGCCAATTGTGCGCCCTGGTTGTGTTTGTAGAACGGTAAATGTAGTAGTAGAATTGTTGAAATTTACGTTCACGCTTGCTTGCTCACATCGACCCGAAAAGCGCACTTGGTGGATGCTGGATGCTGGTCTGTAAAGTTTCGACTGAAGCGTGGATTAAAAACGCCACCGCCATTGCCTACCTACACGTGCGGTGGTACGGTGACCTTTTAGCAGGCGTTTGCCTGGTTAGCAGGTTTCATCCTAACATCAGCTACCACCATCAGAATCCCTGCACGAAAAGCGCCTTTTTTGGGACCTTGTGGAACAGAGATCGAATGAATGGATTTCTGATGGGAGAGTAGGTTGACTGGCTGACTCGATTCTGCAGAGATTGTGGGCGAACTTCTCGATGCTTGGATGCGGGGAAGTTTAGAATAACATTTAGAAACAAACGATATGGTTTTGGAACGGTATGAAGCGTTATTTTACAAAAAGGTGTCCCACAGTGTTTTGCAAAGGTGGGATTTAGAAAAAGGGAAGTGTATGCAAAGTCAACTCTGGTGCCAAGCATTAAAGCAATCTACTTTTTACTCCAAGACATCGTCGCTATACAAATTTTGCAATGGGCAAAGCGTAGTTTATGCCCCCACTTAGATGTTAAATTGTTCTCCATATAAATTGTATGGAAAAATCTGACGCCGCAGACTAGTGCCCCCTACTTGGATGTTCCATTACCCGTGAGGAGGCTCCCTAACCCGTGAGGAGGCTAACTAACTCGTGAGGAGGCTACCTAACCTGTGAGGCTACCTAACCTGTGAGGAGGCTACCTAACCCGTGAGGCTCCCTAATTGGTGAAACTCCTCTGTCCGGCGAGACCCCTCTTGAGCGATAACCTTCCTCACCCTGATCGAAGAGGCCCCCGGGCCACGAGGCATCCTTGGTCGACGATGTCCCCTGATCGGCGAATCATCCCTGGTCGGCAAAGCATCCCTGGTCATCGAAGATCCTGGATCGAGAACATTCTGCTAATGCGCAATGTTCACGCATTTGCGTCCACACGCACATTGACGTATCAAGAATTTCCGGCTCATAATCGTTTTGCAAAGCCAACCCGACGACTGCTATGGTACAACAGTCCTGGGAACCAATGGATTCCCCGTGTTCATTTCACCGGTATCGTGGTCGGATAGTCGCAAATGGAACTATACTGCCTTCGGTTAATGTTGTGCTATCGAAAGGGTCCAACGTCATTTATGGATCTAAGGACAGTAGAAGGTACCATTTGTGCTT
Source organism: Anopheles maculipalpis (assembly GCF_943734695.1). Taxonomy (NCBI): domain Eukaryota; kingdom Metazoa; phylum Arthropoda; class Insecta; order Diptera; family Culicidae; genus Anopheles; species Anopheles maculipalpis. The sequence continues at coordinate 43,249,027 of NC_064871.1, read as the reverse complement.
CCTTTCGGAAGGCAGCCTCTGCAGCCCCGGACTTTTGCAAATCGTTTCATTTCCCTCGCAGCAGCACCAACTGTTCGCTTTCATTTTTTTTTTCTGAAGGAATGCCTTAGTATCTTCGCCGCTTTTGGGATGCGTACGTGGACGATCTTTGCGAAGATTTTCATCGGAAACATCGAGATCGATACACTATAGAGAATTCCGATCAGAATCAACTGTTGCGCCATGTTGAGCATCTTCGATCTTTTCGTACCGTCGCTCATTTTTCCCGAAATGCCTCATATCTTAAGTTATTAACCGGTAAAATTTGAATATGAATATGCATTCCGGAAAAACGTACACCCTGGTGTTAAGATGTACCACAGAGTTTTGTTACGTAGCCGGAGTCATATTGCGTAGCCCTGTAACCGGACCAATTGACTAGTAAAATACAAAATTTTGAGTGTGTGTGTGTGTGTGCATTCTGCCATACCCACGGGACAACCCATTTCGGATAGGTTTGTTTGTAATATAGCTGTATAACTCGACGCCCTATCGAACACAGTCGACCAACAATCAAATACCCCCTCCAACGGCGATGGCGTTGTTGAAGCAGTGGAAGAGTAGTGGAAAAGGGGATTTGAATATTTACGACCAGTGCAGTAACTTCCTCCCGTAGTTAAAAGGGCAAAATTGGGGCATCCAGTTCTAAAGAGCGGGGAAAGACCTAACAAAACGCGGTGGCGGTGGTTTATTTGGTTGTGCAATGTACCGCACCGTGGCTATATTGAGATCGTCACATCTGGTGTTTGGTTGGCGATAGAGTGTTGCCTCGTTGGTGTGGTGTGTTGCATTCTGCGTGAGTGCATGTTTACAAACTTGCAGCATGCGAGCAACATTCTCAAATCTCTCACCTATTTACTCAAGTACGCTGAAGTACTCGTTTGATTGCGCTATCGTTACCGCTCTTCATCTCACTGCTGAAGCCTAACGAATCTTATTGGATGCAGTTAACCAGTAGGTTTGTTGAAAAATGAAAAAGCAAACAGAAATCAATCAATGTTTTGGATATTTCACCTTCTTTTACGGTTTGACTACGGCACTGCGGACATGCTAACATGAGTGTATACGATTCACTTCTATTCAGGATTCTGTCAAAAAATTTCGTTCAAGTATTTCTCTCCAATCAGTCACACTGGCAGAGCCGGTTGGCGGGCACTGTGATTGTATCCTTTCCCGGTGTAATGCAATTTCAGTCTCGCTTGATTACGAAGCGAGCATTTCGTGAGATACTCACGAACGTACGGTAGTAGGTAGTGAAGTTATCTTCCGTACAACGTCGTTTTCGACGTTATTTAGATGAGTGTTACAATTTAATTTTCGTACCCAGCAATCTCATACGATCGATCGATCCGCACCATCCTCACCACCGTCGCGTCCCAGTTTTCTTGTAACGTGGCTTTTTTTTTCAGCAGCTTTAGCAGTTTCGTGTCAGCTAATTGGGAAAAGGGAAATGGAACCATTACAAATTGGTATTGATTTTAACGCTTGATGATTTTCTTCAATCCTTCCAATCGCTATGCTTTGCCACTGCAACCTCCCCGTGAATAAAATCCCCCCGAAGCAGCGAGGTGCAAGATACTTTTGCTTTTCACATGTGATCCACACCCACTCGGGGGAGGGAGGCGATGTTTGCTGCTTTTAGGCATTTGATCATCCGAGAAGATAGAGAGCGATAGAGAGAGAGAGAGAGAGATCATTATTGGTTGTGTACAATAAAATCATTAATCGACTAAGTAACTTTTCATGATAAAACCCCTGGCCCCTGTTACGCTGTTGGAGCTTCAATAGGGGTTAGTGGGAGGGAAAAGACACGCGGTTGTTTTGAAAGTAAAGTTTATTCATCATTCAGCTTGCATGCATGCTATGTGTGTACATCGTAAACGGGGAGAGAGAAGCTTCTTTTCGGATTCGAAACATTAAAAATGATTAAAAGATTTTGTGTACAATGTTTGGTCTAACACAACTGTTTGGAAGATTTATATAGCATTTGTATTTGAAGCTATAAACTAGCCTTTAAAGAAGGAAATGTAATTTATGATCGGATTGCCTTTATTTGCCCATTGGTTAAGTAGCTTGACGCTGTAACGATGAAGAAGTTAATGGTTTGAAAAGCCCCTGTGTGTTCATCAACTAATTACAGTGGATATAAATGATCCTCTTGCATATGCAAGCTGCTATACCATTCGCAATGCTTGATTGAACACACTTTTTCTCGTAAGAAAATGTAATGTCTATTTAATAAGTTCGGTAAACGAATGCATCCCGTTTCGTGCCCTTCCTTAGCTGTTGTGTACATTTCTCGTTGTGATTTTATCGTAAGAGTCTGGCTTATGTTTCTTTGCGACCCACTCCCACCCCCGGGTCTAGTGTGTACCACGCCGGAACTAGGACACAGACGTGTGTGCGCGCCTGTGTACAGACAAATTGATTCTAACCATTAAATGCCCCTGCCTTTAGCGGCTTCCAGATCCGCCCAGACATTGTAGGCTCCCCTTGAACCGTCTCCAAAGACACCACGCTGCAGTCAACAACAAGATCTAACCCCGATCCCGATGGTCTCTTCGCTACTGTGAGCCGGCCGCGTAAGTGTTGATAAAAGGGCGCGCTCGAAGAACAGGGGGCAATAACACACCATGACCGACCGACCGTCGTGGAATGTTACCAACACCGATGGAGGGAAGGCAAAGGAACGATAGAAAAATGCCGGTAGCGCGCGTGTACCCAGTGTGTGCCCTTAACTGCCCCTCCACTCCCGGTTTGCGCTTCTTTCCTTCCCGCACTTGGGACCACACACCACCACCAATATCGTTCCGATGCCGATGTTTGCGATAAATTTAATCTATTTTCCATTATTTATACATCCATCTTAGATGGGTGGATATGTGGCGTGTATGCTTGTACTCCACCGGGACTTGGAACCTGGACGAATTTCCACTTCCTTCTGGTGCTATATCCGTACCGTGTGGGCCATTATGTGTTAGGTAGGATTTTTAAGGACTCTACACAAGATGACGATGGGCCACACAGCTACGGCATTTTTCTCGCTTGTTAGCCGTTTATTGTGCGTGTGCCGTTGGTTGTATGCTCATCCTCGCAATAAAATTTACAGTCATTCTGGTAGGGTGCATAATGTTTGATGATTCAAAGAAAAAATGGCTTCAAAAAGGGGGGGAAAAAACTGTACTTTTTTGTCGACAAACTTGACTTGTTGTTTGATTGCTTTCCACTTCATCGGTTTGAAGAGGTTCAAGTTGAATTGAATCGAAGATTTCATTGATTCCTTTTTGCAGTGCGTTACATTCTGATAATGTAACTTCTTCGAATAATCCAATTTAAAAATGGAACTTTACAAACAAAGCTCAACAAGATACTTAATTGGGCCTTGCACTAGCACCATTGGTTTCAAAAAATTTGTATAAATTTTAAATATGGTACTGCAGATTCCACGGTTACAGCCAATTTATTATATTGTTTAAAGAGGGTCTCGAAAAGACCGGCAAAACTTTCCTTATTTTTGAAATTAAAAAAGGAATCCATCGATTGCTATCAGCAGTAGAAAATGTACCCAAGAACGAAAGAGATTCCTCTTGAATGTAAGAGAAAGATAACACACTCCCGGAGAGGGAAGAGGGTGGGACTGGTATAAGGGGTAGGGTGGTGCTTGCAGGAGGAAGTAAACCATTCACTGATGCGTGCGTTTCTTCGCTATCAGTGTACTGCAATCGTCGGTGTGATACACGACTCACGCTGATGCAATGAAGAGCTTTTTTTTTTCGTTTCCTTCTCTCGTTCCACAGTGGCCACGCTGATAAGACTTCCAAGCACACAACATGCCAGGGTGTGTATATGTGCCTGGGCCGGGTAGGTCGTTTCAACCATGTCCTGAAACTGTCCAATCTGGTCTAAAAGCAAAGATAAGCCACCGACGACACAAACACACACACGGCATGATGAAAACATGCGTACGTGCGGGAATGAGGGTATATGTGGCCGCAAATCAAGCAAGCACCCCGGCCAACCAGAGCGCTGCTGATCATTTCGGAAGGTTTTTCCTATCGTTCGAATAAAAAGGCGACCACCCTCTAGAAATCTGTTTCTTGGCGACGGTTTTTGATAATAATGAACACCATCAGACACATGCCATGAAGTTTTCATAACGAACGTAGAAGAAAGCAAAAAAAAACCGAAATGAACCGGCAACTCAGATATTTTCATTTCCTTCCAGACGGCAGCAAGATATGCCCCGTGGGAGACGTAGAAGACGTAGAAAAGTGGAAGAGCATTTGAAGTGTGAAGGAATACAAAAATACGACCGCGACCAAAACGCCACCATCAACTTCGTCCCCACCGGGGGGGTTGGGTTGATTTGTCACGAAACGCGGCATTCGGTTTGGTTGCTTTGGTAGGGAAATAAATTCTTAATGTAATTGGCAAGCCGATAATTGGCCTATCCACTCAGAACTGCCGGTGTGTGTGTTTGTGCTCTCTTCCTGGTAATGATGAAGTTTTTGACGATCCTGAGTCGAGTGTTCCGTTCCGTGCTGATTCCATTTTTGGTATATTTTTGTAGTAAATAAAAAAGTAAAAATCAATCACATTCCACACGGGAGAAATGATGCCCCATTGAATGAAGACGGCTTGAGCTGCCGTCTATCGAAAACAGATTTGAAAGGAATTGGGCTCATTTAATAGCATTCGTTTTATGGACGAAACGCTGTAATTAAGGTGTTGCAGGAAATGCTGTCGTACAGTTTCGCACCTTTATCCGGGCACACTGAATAAAGGGATTTGAATGTTGGGGACATTGCAGTTTAAAAGTTGGATTCATTTATGCGTATGGTATTTTGGTGAAAAGTTCGGAGGCGTCTGGTGCTTTAGACAACTTTTCAAAACTGCAAACCAAAATTCAAAATTTGCATGTTGTTCATTTATGACTCTCGAGTTCTGTCTAATTAAGGAGCTTCTTGTCCGCCGCAGCTTAGCTATCTAACCATTGATGTACATAAATTTAGGGAAAAGTGCACACAATTAATAAATGAATCGGAAAATATAACTTTTTTTTACTATTTTTTTTAAATTCATTTAGCATTGGGTCTCTCTTTGTTATGTATAGTAGAGCCCCCAGTGGTGCTATATGGAATTTTTTAACACCTATGAGTATGTATTGAAGCACTCTTCCCTCTTATGAAGTGGTTTTGGCATGATCGTGCTTGTTTCAGTTATTATTAACGATGGAGCTGCAACGTAGACAATTAATTGAACACATCCAGTTAGAAAATTCAACTGGGTCTGGGAGCAAAATAGGAAAATTCCTTAAAAACGCGTCTTCTACTTTTGAAAATGTTTTGAAATGGTTTCAGGAACGTCAAAGTATCACTAGAACGGTACATCAAAATTCTTTTAGGAACAGTGGATCGTCAGCTGAGGTGGAAGGTGTTGAGAGCGTTATAGACTAACCTTAGTCTTTCGGATGGGAATATTGCAAATAAATATTGTGCAGCATAAGTACCCTCAGAAGAATCGGATTCAGTGCAGACTACCGCTCTTTTCGTGCCTCAAAGCAACCAAACAGAACTCTGAAGCATAATTACATCGCCAAACAACGTGCTCCAAAAACTGTATGACCAGGATCTAACGAGGTACGCGGAACGAGGTTCTTATGGATGACGAAACGCACATAAAAATAGATTTGAGGTAGAATTCTGACCAAATATTTTATGTTCCCAACAATTCTTTTTCTTCTTGGCCTGCTCAGGATTGGCCACATCGCGTCGACATGGCCAGGTTTCGAATCAATTTCCAGGAAACTCGGTCTAGGGCTGCAGTCCTCCATCTACGGCTGCATCCGATCTCCGACAGGTTAGACTCCACTTGATCCGGCCAACGAGCTCGCTGTGCTCCTCTACGCCTCGTGCCGAACGGGTCGCTGACGAGCATCTTCTTGGTGGAGCACACCCGCTAAGGATAGTTCCCAACAAATATAAGTTTGTTTTTGCTGACAAATTTGCCCACAAACCCATGGTATGGCAAGCCATCTGCAGCTGTGGGGGCATAAAACACGGGTTTTTACAACAAATCAATCTATGAACTCGACAGTTTATGAAAGATCAGTGCCTGGAAAAGTGTGTTTTGCTCTTTGTTAAAGCTCATAAAGGCCCAATTAAGCTTTGGCCGGTTAAACAAGTTGTGCGGCAGCTTATGAGAGGTATCCAAAGGAAGCAATGCTTGAATTCATCCGTACATAAACAAATATTTTTTCTTTAATATTGTTATAAAAGAATAATAAAATACCTGTCGTTTGATGTAGAAATTATATTTCTACGTTAAAAATTTCTCGTTTTACAGCCTGTGATAAGTGATCGAATTCTAAATAAAATACACTTTAATAATTTATCCTTCTCTTGGAAGCTTTAGAGCTTCTTCGTACACAAGATCACTTACACGGAAATGCCCTTTTGGTGTATGGTTCCACTTCGATGGAAAAAGGTGTATTAGTAGATAAGATTCAGATGAATATGTGATTTAGATCTCTACATTTCACCTTCACATCCGACTGAATACCGCTATGTCAGGACCAGACATGTCCTGAAGCAGATTGGTCAGTAATAATCTCAGACACGATATGACCGAATTTACACCGGTGTTAATTTATGTAAAATTAATTGAAAAATTGCTTGAATTTCAAATTAAAATGAGTTTTCAAAAACCTCTGCTTGATCCTGGTACTAAACTTTATTCTTTCGTTTTCCAGAGTGAAAAATCTCTTCATTTCCTAACCGAACTAACACGTGCAATGACGCATGAGTTTGTGCTGTTCCAGCGGCCCACGTGTGTGTGTTATGTGAATGGTTTGTCCGCTCTCCCACCGACCGCTTGACGGTTGTACCATGCTCAAGTGCTGCTGTTGCTGCTTGTTGAGCCTCAATTTGTCAAGTAAAGCCTTCCATTTAAATGGTTCGTCGTGTAGTTTTGCGTGGTAAATCACACACAAAACACCCTGCGTTCCCGCTGTATCCTTACAAGTCCATCCCGTCCGTGCATCATGCGTGTGTATGGCCGGGTATAAGAGCAGTATTCAATTTAATTTTCTATTAACTCATTTGCTTGAAACGACAACGCGAGACGGTGCTGATGTTACCTTACCTTACCAAGACGCTTGTTATTTACATTCTACCACAACATTCCACGATAAAGCTCCATTTCTTCATTTGCGGTTATTTCGGTTGTCGGAACTGGAATGGGCCAAACTGTGGATAATGGTTACGGTGGGTTTTCTGTGCAAGGATGTGAAATAATGTAAGGCTCTGAATAGTTTAGATAACGACGGTCGAAAAGTGTGCTAAAATTGTTGAAAGTCGAAAGGAATTCTTTAGCAAATGGGAATATGATTTTAGTACTGATTTCGACTAAATTAAGCCCAGGATTATTCGCACCGTTATTAATAATTTTTCTTTTACATTTCGCCGTCTCTATTTTCAGGGCATATTTGTGGAAAAGTACGATCCAACGATAGAAGACAGCTACCGGAAACAGGTCGAGGTGGACGGTCAGCAATGCATGCTGGAAATTTTGGACACAGCCGGCACAGTAAGTTGCAGAGCAAAAGGCGGCGGCGGCGGATATGGTTCCGTTGAACATAGCTCACTAATGCTTTATTTTTTCCCCCTTGTTGCTACCCTTTCATAGGAACAATTTACCGCCATGCGAGATCTATACATGAAGAATGGTCAAGGATTCGTGCTAGTATATTCCATCACTGCACAGTCGACCTTCAACGATCTGCAGGACCTGCGGGAACAAATCTTGAGGGTGAAGGTAAGTTGAGTGTGCGTGTGTATGTGTGTGTGGCCATATAAATTGTGACAGCGGGAAGCAATTTTATCTCACACCCTCCCTCTACTACGCAACAGGATACCGATGACGTTCCAATGGTGCTGGTTGGCAACAAATGCGATCTCGAGGACGAGCGAGTCGTGGGCAAAGATTTGGGCAGGAGTCTAGCTTCGCAGTTCAATTGTGCATTCATGGAAACGTCTGCCAAAGCTAAAATTAATGTTAACGACGTAAGTTGGCAACTTTTTTTTTGTTTTTTTTCCCCTCTCTGCTGATCAACAACATGTAAACCCCTTTACTAAACGCTTTCTTTTATCCAATTACAGATCTTCTATGACTTAGTGCAACAAATCAACAAGAAATCGCCCGAAAGGAAGCCCAATAAAAAGAAGAAATCGCTCTGCGTTTTGCTGTAAAAAAGCTACTTAGGGACAAAATGGACAAGTATAAATGTCGCTCTACACGCTCACAACGCACTCGCACACATGCACAGACAAACACACACGTACATATAGAAACACGCATCCGTATAAGAACAATCCATAGGAATCCGTGTTAGGCGTGTGGTGTATGTGTGTGTTTGTGTGTGTGTGTACGTGTGCTTGTATGTACCCCGTGTGTGTAGATTGGTATGTTCGAAGTGCATAAAAAAGATTCAAAACGAAAAGGATTTAAATGTTAGACAGAAAACAAGCAAGCAACAAGCAAGCAAGCAGAGCAAGCAAGAAAGATGATAATCAGCGTTAGAGAAGTGCAAGTGCTGGCTGGTGTGTGTATCAAGATAAGGGATTTACAAATGGTGGAAATAATTAGCAAGTTTAAGGAGCAAGGTAAGAGCAGTTATATATATTATACACATATACAACCACAAACACACACACACAAACACATTCTGCAGAGATACGTACCGACCCCCGTCATATAGAGATGACTCAAACAGAATGCGTGCTGCAGTGGTTTCTTGCGATCGTACGATCGTTCTGAGAAGTTGCCGCACGTATCACACATTCACGCGAAAACAAACATTTACACTTAACACTAGAGGACGAGTTTGAGAAAGCAAGGTGGACGATTAACCGGTAGTAAAAGGTATGTTGATGAAGCGTGTCAGGCGTAATTTAAGGGAACATTCACAGAGCAAACACATCCTCGCTGATCACATACATTCATCGCGAAAATGGGTGCATTGATACAACGGGACTCTATAGACCAGAAAATTCCGGTCCTGTGTCGAAACGGATTTACAATATGACGCTGATAAAGTAGGAGGTATAGAACGATACAGTACAGTGTTTTAGTAGAAGGAGGAGGAATAGAACGGCTAAAAAGCTAGCGGAAAAGCAGGAAAATCATGCAGATTATATCGCTACTCCTCTCTCTTTTGCACTTTCTCTCTCATACATACACACACACTCCTCCTTTGTTGCAATACAGACAAAACAAAAATGATCGCAAATGATCGCGAACCTAATGAATGTTGTTACACTTTAAGTAAAACTGCAAAAGGAACACTTTATACCTTTTATTTTTCTCTTTACTCTGTCTCTCTTTCTCTCTTTATCCTTTTCTACTACGTTAGTTTGTGTTGAAAGAATATTTGATGTTTTTTTTTTGATTATTTTTCATTGTTCTATTGCTCCATTAAACACACTGTACGATGTGATGATTCAAGCTGACCAAGTTTTCGACCATTTTTGCACCTTCCTCTAATCGCGTATATTCTAATGCAAACAACCCTCCTTCTCCACCTCGCCCCCCCCCCCCCTCTCTCTCTCTCTCTCTCTCTCTCTCTTTCTGGACGATTCTGGTTACAGTGCACGCACGCAAGATGATAGTTTTATAATTATTATTTTTTAATTTGTATTGCTTGATTGATGATGATGATGAGGGATGGACCCGGTCGAAAAAGCGAGAAAATAAATCAAGCCGCGTTTTTGCGACGAATCCTGGCGAATGGAATTGATCGTATGTGTGTGCGTGTGATAACGTGAAGTGTAAATTAGTACGTGGTGTGTTGGGAACAAAAAGACAACGGAGGAACTTAGAAGCTCTTGTTTAACGAGTGTAATGATGGACCGTTGCGTTTTCTTTCTTCTCTGTAGATCGCTATTTTTAACCTTTTTTTTTTCTTGACTAAATGTAATGGATTTTCTAAGGCATTTTCGTAGAAGCAAAATGAGATTGCGCTAGTTAGAGAAATCATCCCATGTTTTGTTTGTGAATTGGGTAAATGAGGGTCATTATTTAGCCAACAGAAGAAAAGAAAACAAATGGGAACAAGACAAGGAAATTGGCTTGAGAAGATTGGTTGCTAGATATCTCTGAAGACAATGTTGATCATGCCAACAAATCAGTTCTTTAGCTGAAATTACTTTCTTGTGAGCACTATTTTTGTTTTGCTGTTTTAACAGAAGGACATACAAAGTTAGAAGAAGTATTTTGATTTTTTTCCGGTTTCCGGACATAGAGCAGTGTGCCAAAATGTGTGATCGACACATGCACGGAAACTATCTTCGATTATTGGTACTGCTCAACGGAAAAGTCTTTTCTTTTCATCTCCTTACGCTTCAGGATGATGCTGTACGTTTGTTGATATTGGTGTGAGTCGTTAAATAGCACGTTTTCGCAATCCCTTCCAAAAGAAAAAGGTTACCTATCCATATCAACAGTAGCGTCGATCCCGCACCGATAATCTTCGATCGCTAGCAGCTAGGAGAGAGGACGGAAAAACGGACCTGCAATTATTAAATGCAATTACACCTACACAAAGCAACACTGAAGTTTTAGAGTAAAGTAATACTAAATAGCAAAGTATCGGACGACGCAGTAGTAGCATCAAGCGGACACAAAGATTTTTCTTCCTCCCGATTAGGTGTGTGATGATCGTGCTGTTTGTTTGTTGATGGTCGACGTGTGTTGTTGGTTGTCTCTTGTAGTTGTGTCAGTAAAACTTAACAAAACAAAGAAGTAAAAATCAATCCCCTCTGAATGGGGTGTGGGACGGTGGTACCACCAGAATCTTAACATTTTCCTACGAGATGCCGAACTGGCTGACTGACGATAGCACCTGCAAAAAATAAACTGCATTTTGTCTTCTGATGAATGGGGAGCTTCCTGTTTCAAATTTCCTGCCCCAGCGGCACACAAAAACAGCACGACGTTTGATAGATATTTAAATAATTGATGTACCACCAAAACCACCACAAGGTTAAAACCGACTGTATCCCGTTTTCTTTACCTGCCCCTTCGATCAATATCTAGGGTATAGTGAGCTGTAGTGTGTGCCGTGCGAAGGGGAATGGTCAAGATAGATTAGTTGGGTTAGCTGTAATCGTAAATGTTTAGAGCGCACAGATATCGAAGCAATTGTTGCTGTATGGAAACATTAACACTGGGCACGAGGTTCGAGGTGTTCCAATGGTTAACAAGGGTTTTTTTATTTATAATTTATTATGAAGGTCCATTGTGGTTAACAAGGGTACCTATTTTTTAATTACTCTTTGAACAATACCATTTCGTCTGTGGCTTATAAGTTGTAGGACAATGTCAGCTGTTTATGGTCTAAAGGAGAAGAGCATAGGAACGAACTTTTTATGGTTTAGCACAAGAAAATACCTAAAAGAGAGACACATTTCAGAAATGTTTCGTGTAACGTTCACCTCGTAAAAGGGTACAAGGCTAAGTTGAGAGCCGTCACTAGCATGTTTCTAACTTGTTTCTTGTTCCACTATTTGATAACGAATTTCCTGATATGACCGGCGCGGTAAAGATTCTGGACAGTTGGTCTGTGTGCGTGTGTCAGTTGTTAACGAGTGTGCTGCGCAGATACTGGAGTTCGAATAGAAGAATAAAATGATGATGGCGAAGGGGGAGGCCCTACTGTAGACACTGTTGAGGAATAAGAGAAAACTATGGGCACACACACAACAATCTACCGCTGTTACTGCTGCTGCTGCTGCTGCTCACTTTCTATCACTCTCATTCACTCCATCTCTGCCTTCTCCAATCAACTGTGTACGATGGAATAGTATTATATAGTACTAGACGTTCGAATTCAAAAGTATCGAAAAGGTTAAACATACAAGAAAGGAAACAACTGTTTAAAGGCAAGTTGCCCACAATATGTGCGCAGCATCGGACGTGCGTTAAGTATAGTAAAACTCTTCCTCTAGCGATTTGCCGATAGAGAATTCAGACAACAAGAAAAAAAATCCCCTTTAACTTACATCATTGCTCTGCACCACCATTAGACGAGCGGTGACCGGAACTATCAACACTATGCATAGGGCGGAACAGTAGGAGGAAAGTCATATGAAGAGAAAAGGAAAAAAAATTGGATCGATCATTAATTGTGTAACCAACTGCAAACAAAACAATCTATTTTCTAATGAATAAAAACAGTATATATAAATAAGTATATACAAAAGACATAAAACAAAACTACTAAATCGTTGTTGCATGTTTGAAGCTATGTGCTGACCGCTGCTAAAAGCTTCAGTGTTACGTGTGGAGTAAGCTATCGTTCCGAAAACCAAATTTGAATTACAAACAGCTTTTCTTGGGTATGTATATTATGGCACGTTCTTCTTTAATACAAAAGGATAATTTATTCTCCACCGAATCAGAAAACGAACATCGCGCACTTCCCTACACAACTGTCAATTTAAATCGTTGTCTTTTGACAGATGCCAGACCTTTTGGCAGCTTCGCTGGTGTGTATGTATGTGTGCGTGTGCAGTGGGTGTATTTTTGCTGTGTGGTGCCGTACGGTTTTATGTCTCGCGTCATTTGATTTTATCACCAATTCATCACCGTCATAATAGTTTTCTGCGCTGCGCTATTGTTATTGTCGCTCGCTGTTATAACCCAACCGAAGCAGCAACTTACGAAGGCTGAAAAAAGGAAAACAATTCCCCGTGCGATCCGTGAACAGTAAGCAAGAAGCTAGTGGAAAAACCGATTTGTTGTGACACAACAAACTCGAACCGAAACAACGAGCTGCTGCTGCGGCATGAGTTTGCGTTTCGTCTATTATGTTTAGCTAGTGCGGTGGTCCTTTCGACCGTATCCTTTGCCTAGTTTGTGATCCGGCTACGGACGTAGAAGTTGCTACGAACCAGCCTATGGTCAACTGTGTGTAAGATAGTAGAGCTGCGAAATTGCGTCTCCGCTGATAGTTTGCAGCTGCCAGCTGCCACTCAACAAATATTGAAAGTTCTGTTCCCATCTCCGGGAAGAAGCTCTCGAAGGTGGTTAGCAGAAACCGGATCCCTCGGCGAGTTGGGACGCGCGGGGTGGGACAAGCTAACATATTCATCGCACAGTCCATATGGGCGTATCGCGTAGTGCCGCGAGACGAGAAGAAGCCGCAGAATAATAACTGCTGTGCCTCTTGTGTGTTGATTTCAAGCGTCCACCACATCAGCTTTTTACATTAAACTTTTGTTCAGGTCGTACAAGTTAGTGACTAGAGTGAGAGAGAAAGAGCTAAATGGTGTAGGTCGTGTTACGTGCCTCGGATCTATGTGGAAAGCGGCATGGGCAGGTGCTTTGCATTTTAGCCTGTACGAGCAGTCAAACTGGTGGAAGAGTGAAAGTGAACGATTTGTGTAAAGCCGTGAAATCCAACCAGGAACGGTGGTGATTTGCTTTGATTTGCTTTCATTTCCGGTGCCAATCTAGTGCAGTTATTTATCCGAAATGTGTTCCGGATACAGGATTGCACGTGGACTATCGTGCCGGGATACCATTCCCGCCATGGCCACTATCGTGCTCATCGTATCCAGCTTAGTACGTTCGGGTAAGCAACAAAACCAACCGGAATGATGATGAAACATACAAGTCAAAGCGGCAAGCGATGTTTTTTTTTTTATCAGCAATATTACTCATCATCATAGTCTGTTCTAAGTATGACTCTTTTCTTTTACTTTTTTTTTACAGCTACCGGTTCCAGTTACCGGATTGATTTGAAGTCCTCCGGATCGGTTGTCCTTGGACTAAACATGACGATCGAGTTCAGCGCCGTACTATACACGGATGGGGCTCTAGTCAATGATAATTATGTCGTCGACTGGTCAGACAACACTTATCCGCAGCATACTCTAGAAGTAAGTTCACCAGGAAAGAAGCCACCGAGGCGACATCATAAGAGAAACCTTATCAGCCAACATGAAAGGAACGAAGAAAAAAAAAAACACTTGTAATTCATGCACTGGCGATAGTGTGCTACAAAGCTGGACGTAATTTTTTTTTCAAATTCTCTCCCTTGATTTGATTAGATTCCTTAATTATAAAAAGCAGTGTACGGCTTTCAATGCTATTTTGTGACTTAGTCGTTTCCTTCCGTCGTCGGCAATGCTGTAATGCTTTTGCTTTCCTAGTACATGCTCATCGTATCGATACCTCTTGTTTTAGGGTCTTACGTCGCAAACACCGCACTTTAATTGGACGGTCATGTACGCACATCCGGTAAAGCCCGGCACGTATTCGGCAACGATCCGGGTGAAGAAAACGTTCGTCGTGATACCGTACGAGCTTGCGTCGGCATCGGTGACATTCAATCTTACCAGTAAGAGAGTTTTTGATACTTCTTTATTCCTCCAAAGCATAATCCTTCTGACCTTACGTTTGTCTTCTAATTTGTCGTGTAAGGTATGCTGAATGGCGAATTACAACTGATACAGAACGACACATTGATCAATAGTACGTATGTGTCGAGCACGGTGCCGGTAAATCAGTCGATTATCCTTTCCGATTCCGACCGTCGCGCCCTTACGAAGGCAGCGTACGTGCAGACGTTCTGGTTTATCAACTGTCAGTATATTGGCACATCAGATGAGCTTTCCACGTTGAGTAATTTCACCCAGGAAAATAATACCTACTCAATAGAGGCACTGGTCGTAGCATCCTTTGAGAAGGTAGGAACAAATGGCAGCAGCAAAGTGTTTGGAAAAGTTAAAAAAGGGCTTTTAATTTCCCTTTTCCTTAGCTCCCTGAGCCAACAACGACAACCACAACTACCACGACGACTACTACTACGACCACCACTACTACTACAACTACAACCACCACAACTCCGGCCACTACTACCAGTACGAGCACCACTACCACTACCCCTACACCACCGACAACAACTTCCACAACGCCTGTCACTAAAACCAGCAGTACTACACCAAAGTCTACTACGACCACGAAATCGCCAACGAACAATGATATTTCCACATTAACCAACCATCCAAGCGAGCTGCGCAGCAAACGAGAGACTGCAGATAACGAAATGACGGCACAAGGATACAAGCAAACGGCATACGCCCTTGACTCGGTTAGTCCCGTTCTGTTGAATCTTACCGATCGAAATAGTAAGTAGAGCGTGCTGGTCCATGATTGAATTGAGCACTGCAATAATGTGTTGTCCCCATACTCCCTTAGATATTCTCCTACCAGATGTTTCGAAGGAAACGCCCCTGGAAGCGACAACGCTCGATGCGGACCCATTCGTACGTGTCGCGAAGAAATCGGATCGGTTTTATAATGTCCAGGATGCACAGCAGCCATTCGTGTGCGATAACAGCTCGATGGTTGCACCCGATCCGAAAAAGGTGTACGGATACTTTCAGCGAACCTTCACCGTGCAGCGTAAGTTTTGTGTGTGTTTTGTGCGGATGAATTGTATCACTTTTAAGTAATTGGTGCCTTGTATTTCCACAACAGATCCAATTGCACAATTTAATGTTTCCGGCCAGCAGTGGGTAAGGCAAGGCCAACCCGTGGATCTCGTATTTCAGTGCAGCGGTACACCACCGTTCGAGTTTTGCTATAATTTGAATCATGGTAATATGGTTCTGGCGGAAGAAGCGGCAGCATATTGTCCCTTACACAAACTTATTTTTCGCTTTTGATTTTCTTTTATATAGGCCAGCACAACATGACCAACAACGAGACGTGTAAGGGCGACTGGGAACCATCCAGTACGGCCGAGTGTCGTTACAAGATCCATCGCTTCTTCTTTACCAACGATCAATATTCGATCGTCATTTTCGTCCGGAACCGTGTGTCAAACTACTTTACCCAGATCGGTATTCAGTTTTATGAAAGTGCGTTTTAGCTTTGTGTCCTCCATTTACTTTCTGCAAATGTATTTTGTAATGTGTTTTTTTTTTATTTTAGATCAACAAAAGTCGCAGCTGTCAGTTATAATCGTTCCGATCGGATTCTGTCTGCTGGCCGTGCTGATTGTGGTGTACGGAATGGCGTACTACATTCAAAATCGGGATCGTTTCATCGTTGAGGTTGCCGATTTTAACTTTGGCGATACAAGTTCGCTGGACGACGATATGGAGTACAAAACGTTTCACCAGAGGCTAGTGGACAGTTTACGAGATTCTGTCCGAGTGCCGCGCTTCAACTTCCGGCGCTCAAGCGCACACGACGTAGACGATGTTTCACCATCGTCCGGTGCGGCCGGTGAGTCATCGTTACGGTACGGTTCGATGACCTAAGTTAATCGTAAGGAACGAACCGCAGGTAGGTTATACTTCTTTTGTATTCGTGCGCCGGATCTTATTGTGGCAAGCTAACTGTGGCTTTACAGTGGTGAACGCGTGGAATCCCATTCTATTAAAATGGGGAACACTTTGTGGGAAAATTGAGTCAATTCTGTGCGCGAATTCCCCCGCCCCAGTGAGTGGGTATGTTGGTTCGAAAGTCCCGCTGAACGCAAAAAAGCAAAAGATATGAAATTGGATTGTTAATATATATTTTAGCACACAAAGAAAGCAAATTACCATATGAAGCTGATATAGTGTAGTACCCGTACACAGCAAATAGAAACGAAAGGGGAGGAAGAAAGAGTTTATTAATATATCGAAACAAATTATATGGCCCTCCGGAATGGAGGAAGAGCACACCGTCGTAAACAGAGAGTACTTTTGCGCATTATTGCACAACCCCAATAATTGCATTGGAAAGAATCAAAATTATAAGACTGCTGTTGTTTTTGTGTGTTTCGGTTGTTTTGGATTAGCTTTATCTTTTTTTGTCTTTTAGCGATCGCACAATACAATTCATCTCAGCGGGTATGTGCGTGTCTTTTTTTGCCATGTATAAATCAAATTAATATTCAATACAACATGGAGCGTGTAACATCGATCGGATTGAGCGTGTTACGCGGTTCGGTACGGTTCAGTTACGATTATTTCCTTTCTCCTACTTCCATCATCGTTGCGCGAGCACTAGTGATATGATACCGGGGGGTTGAGTTAGGTTTATAAAGTAATTGCAACAAAGCAGATACCGCCGAAATGGTGGATTGAAACACGCGCCAGCTATATGGGGAAAAGCCAAGAACAATGTAATTTACTAATCGATAAAAAAAAAATGTCGTAAACTGTTTACATATTGTGATACTGATGCATCTATGGTTTATTTTACACAATTATATTTTAAGTCAAAAAACAAACACCCATATTCCCTTTCTGTCCCGTGAATAGGAGAAAACGAAAAACTATTCCGACAAGTAATAAAAAAGAGTATCTTAAACAGCTCGGTTATGGGGTGGATTATTTGCAGGGAAGCGATAAATTTCGTACAGACTATTCATTATTGCATACGTAAGATTTGGTTTGCATTAAGACGCAAGCGCTCGAATGATGTGCAAATGGAAGTTTGTTCAAGTCAAAAATCTGGGAATAGAGGAGAAGAAAAAGGAGCCGAACAGTAGAACAGTATAGAGTAAGAGACGAAAAAAAGTTGTCTGTGAGCTACCTACAACACGTGGAAGTGTAAAAAAGCAAGAAATGAGACATTCGATATAGTAGGTAATTTTTTTTTTGGAACCTTAGAACACAAGAGTGGTACTGTGTAGAGGTAGTGGATTACCACTACTGGGTCTCATCCAAACCAGGCACGGCATGGTGATGTGGGTAAACTTGGTGGCGCAAGAGATAGTATATCAAGATATGTTAATGAAAAGTATATTAGTCTAATAACAATTACGATTCAATAGAACAAATGGAGCAATGTGTGGTTTCTCGTCTCAATATCCGAAATCTGTGTGGTTTATCTTTTTGGAGTAGCCCAAGGAAAAATAACCTTGCCCATACACACCTTGGCAATCTGCCATTGGTTTTGCTGTTTTGCTCTGGCGCGTGTTTACATTTCTACGTGAGCTGCATGTGCAGTTGTTGTGAAACGATATTTCCTTTGGTAAAACGATGGCCAGTGCTGGTGCGGCCGGCTTTATTCCGATTAAAACAAAAGCTTCCCTTGCACTCAAGGAGAAGACGGAAGAAACATTCAAGGTGACTGTATTCGAGCCGAAGAAACTGGCACAGCAGAAAAAACGAACGGCACAATCCCGGCCAAAACCACCTCCGAAGAAGGAGGACAGCGAGAAACCCACCTCAGATGGAGAGGACGATGAGGAAGATTTGGATGATATATTTTCCGATTTGCCTCGCAAAAAGCCCAAACGCAAGGAAGATCCAACCGCATTCGACATGTCGAAAGCTCGGCGAGAAGTAATGAACTTTGGCTTCACCGGATTCGACAAGGAGAGCAAACACGAGGCGATTGTGCGGTTGGCCATTAAGCTGGGAGCAAAACCACCGAAAAATGCATACCGCAACTATCGTGAGCTGTTGGAGGAGAAGAAAGCGGCCAAAGAACAGGATGGTGATACGGCGGCTAAGCGTCGGCATGGACAGATGGCGTACGGAGCAATCCAATCGTACAACAAATATCAGCAGCGACAGCGCGAAAAGCAACGCAATCCCACCTCAATCATGAAGCATTACGGCATAGCGAAACCTCGGATAGGGAAGAAATAAATTATAACCTAAGTGCAATTTATTTCCTTTGTACCGGCAACATTTCCATCGATGTTACCGAAACGCGTTTGAAGTCTCAATTTGAAAACAAGTATTGGATGTACAACCTTAAACTCGCCAAATCAGCTGATGGTGGGTTGTTATTGTAATGCTCAAAGAAAATAAGCCTCTGAAGTAATTATATTTTGTGCTTGGTAGAATATCAATGATGAAAATTTTCTTTTTTAAATTAGCTTAAGATCAAAATGCTAAGTAATATTTCATTAATCAATACAACGTTAAAATCAAATAAAATATTCTAAGCTTCCAAACGTCAAACAAGCTCTCCACCCGTACTACATAAACCTTATGCATTTTCGAAGCAAAAAGTGCTTCATGCGTGTTTTTTCCTCACTATAACAAAAAGTGCGTGCAAGTGTAGCAGGACAAAAGGAAGATGTCGTTGCCGATCGCTCCTAAATTGACGCAAATTTCATCGGGCAAGGCGGCCACTAAGCTGCTCAAAAAAAAGGCAAACGAATTCCTGGCCTGTACCCGTGCCAACACAGTGCTCGAGGAGATTTTGGAGCACTATAAGGTGAGTTAAAGCGATCTCTCCATGCGGAACTGTACCCAACAATTCCGGATTGTGTGCACTGCACTCCCCAATCGAGGAGGATTATGTTTCTGTCTCCAGTCGTCTGTGTGTGTGCACTGGACTGCATCAAGCACTACAGGCAGGAGACGGGACGACGACTGCATGCCCATCTGGGAACGTGACGTGCAATTATCATATTGGTTACGTATGTGTATATCGTTCCTGGTTTGACCTTTTCAGGAATGTCTTGCGCGCAAGGCACCCATAACGCCATGTCTGCTGACACTGGAATACTTATTTACGCAACTGTTCCTTAGAGCCGAGATTCGTCCGGCCGATATAGATGCACAGCCTACGTACGTGCCTTCAGGTAAGGGTCCTAAACCATCCTCCAGTTACCAGTTTCCAGACGCTAGCAATGATGTCATCACCCTTTGTTTGGTCTCTCTTCCTCTCCCATGTAGCGAAAGATCCGCAAGCAAACCACCGACAATGGTTGCTGGCACAGTATCAGGAAACGTGTGGTCTTGTAGTGGACGGTATGCAGCACGAGAAGGAAAGCGAAGCATGCCAAGCACTTGCGACGGCGATGAAGCTCCTGGCCGTCCAGTGTGTGCAACAGCCGGAGTTTGATCGGTTCCCGGCAACGGGACTAAAACAAATCCTTACCGCAATGCTTTCATCGCAGTGCCTCAATAAGCATCTATTTAGCCGCTTCCTAGAGTATTCGTCGCACCTGGACGTCATTT
This sequence comes from Anopheles maculipalpis, assembly GCF_943734695.1. NCBI lineage: Eukaryota > Metazoa > Arthropoda > Insecta > Diptera > Culicidae > Anopheles > Anopheles maculipalpis. The sequence continues at coordinate 43,229,003 of NC_064871.1, read as the reverse complement.
TCTACTGCTGGAAAACGGTTCCATCGTTGGTCTCCCGAAACGGTCCGCCGACCGATGTTTTCAAGCAAAACTTTCTGCTACTGCTCGACGGGATCATGTTCGGCAAGGAAAAGTTAAAGGAAACAGATAGCGTGCTGTGCGTGCCTTTGGGCAGCAATGGGTTCGATTACGCCTTCATCCGGAAGCAGATCAACCGGACGTGGGGTTTCGTAATGAACTGGGAGCACAGTGAAACCGTGCACCAGCAGCTACTGATACTGTTGCTCGAAAAAGTGTTCGTACACCTAGACAAACCGGTACTGTTGACCGACTTTCTGATGGATTCGCTCGATGTCGGCGGTGCGGTTAGTGTACTCGCGCTGCAGGGCGTTTTCGTGTTGATCCAGCAGCACAACCTCACCTACCCAAATCTCTACGAAAAGCTGTACTCCATGTTTGAGCCGGAAATTTTCCACACAAAGTTTAAAGCGCGTCTATTCTATTTGGCCGACATCTTTCTAAGCTCTACCCATCTGCCGGAAGGATTGGTGGCTGGTTTTGCGAAACGGTTGGCGCGCCTCGCGCTGATCGCTCCACCGCAGGATATTGTGATTATATTGCGCTTCGTGGGCAATCTGATACTGCGCCATCCGGCCCTGAAGCGGCTTATCTTTCATCCGACCGGTGGCGAAGCGTCCAGTGACCCGTATGTGATGGAGGAGCGGGATCCGTTGAAATCGAAAGCGTTAGAAAGCTCGCTATGGGAGCTGGCGGCTCTACAGAACCATGTACTGCCATCGGTCGCATCGGCGGCACGGTTCATCTCGAATCCCCTACCAAGCGTCGAATGGGACCTTTCGGAGGTGTTGGAAATTAATGAGAATGATGTGAGTATCATGGTTCGGTGGAATAGCATGGATGCGGACTAGAAGAATAATTTGTCCTTTTCTTGTTCTGCGTTGTAGATTTTCCACAAAGAAATGATGTCAAAAACGAAAGAATTTTTCGTCAACGTTGATCGTCCAACCGGTTTGTTTGGATATTGCGGCGGTCAGTTGGCGTCACAGTATTGGAAACTGTTCTAAAATTGTAACGCCACCAAGGGTCAGAAAGCCGTCTCCTTTCCAAATCTCTTTTCGCCCCGCTGGAGGTACACTATGATAGCAGCTTGTTACGGAACACCCAGCAACTCCCAGGAAGGCGAAGGACGAGTTTATAATTGCCTCTGGTGCAGAAGAAGATACGGGATGTTTAGTGCCGCGTTAGTCATGTAGCTAGTTCTATCGCAAAACGAATATCCCCCGCTAGCATTGGCGTGATGTGTGCATTAATTGAGACGAGTTGGACACTACCAGAAATGGTATTGACGTATTTATTTGATTTTTAGTAGGAAACAGGAAACATAACCCTACGTAACAAGATCCTAACCAACGGATAGAAAATATTCAAATGAGGCAGATGAATGCATCCTTCATGGTGTCGTTTGTTTATGGCATTACGCTAGAATAGAACAAGAGGTGCATACAGCAGTGTGCATTAAGCCCACACACATACACAAGTACACAAAAAACGTTCCTAATAATCTCTCGGAAACAGTCTTGTTTCTTTTATTTTTTACAAAGCCCCCCTACAAGAAGCATTTAATTTTTTTTAAACATATGTATTGTTATCGTGTTTATTTCTTTTCAAATCGATCGCGTCTAACGCTGATCCCTTCCATTTTAAGTTACTTTTTTTCTCTAACTACTTAATAGCAGCACGCAGAGATCAGATATCGGATTAATATGTTTGTATGATATTGAAGAAACACACAAACACGCAGAATACTGGAAGGAAGATACATATTTTCAATATTTGAAGGATAATTGTGATGGGAAAGATGCCCCACGAGGAGGAAGGACTAACGAAGAATAGGTTTTTGTTTGCTGTAGATTGAATACCACCACAGTCAGGATGTTCGAGTTCGAGATGTGTGGCAAAATAATTAACTACCTTCAGTATCTGATATGAGTACACGAGAAAATAATGAAAAGTTTCTCTTCTCTTGGTTGCCTTGAGTTGGGATAAATAATTGAACGGGAAATGAATGAAAATGAAACATGGATACAATAAATTACAAGAAAACAAACTTTCTTTAGGATAATGGAGGCGAGTTGAATATTTTTTACTTCCTCTGAATGATATGGAAGAAACCGGTTCTTCCTTCCTTCGAACATTAGCTCATGCTAATGTATCGACATGATTCCTTGGAACATTTCTTACGTGAGAGGAAAACAAAAGAATCTGCTCCTTGGGAAAAATTGCACATGTGTGTGCGTGTTCAGTGAATGCATAAAGCAATCTTGAAGTAGTAGTAGTAGTGCAATAAAGGGCCGAAAGGGAAAGAAAACCAGAAACAACAAGGAGTCGCAGGCAAACACACCGTCTGCAGTGGAGCAAACACGTCTGTCAAAAATCGAAGAAAGCGCAAGCATTTCGCAGAACGAGCACAGTAGCGTCTTGCGGAACGTGGGTACAGGTCTCACGCGTAGTTGAGTGTTTCTTGGTGAGTATCCTACCGGAAGTAGCTGAGGATGGGTCGAAAAAAGTTATTATTACATCAGTTTACGAATTAGAAAGAGATTTCTGCCATCTGCTCAAGAGCTCGTTGCTTCTATTAATCGTTTCATTATTTTCCATACAGCGTACATACACACACATCAACTCCACATTCGATCTTGTTTGACGTTTGACGTTTAGCTGAATAGAACGAACGCACGAGCGAGCGGACGGAAAAAAGGTAAAACTCTACACAGCACAACACGCACGCACAACGCCATTGATGAAAACATAGTTTTGTGGTGATTTCATCTATTCGTAGCGCTACTGGTATTAGTTTGGAGAAAGTGCAGCCACCGGACTTACCTTGGCGTGGATGGTGCGCGGTAAGTTCCGTAGGTTGTTCTGATATCATCCTCTGTCGGGGGAATGTTGTTTAGCACCGTTGTACCGTCATTTCATTCCTTTAGATCGACCATGGATTCGATGCTAAAAACGGCTCAACGCTTTCTGTACATCGGAAGTGATGTACCGTTTGTGTCTGACCCACCGAAGCCGCTGGATCTTGAGCTGGGAAAGAAAGTGTTCGCGCCAGTGGTGAATCCTGTCGATCCGGAAGCGAAGCAACCGAAACCACCCGTTACTACCACCGAGACGCCGGCACAAAAGAAACCCAAGAGCAAAAAGAATGACAATCTGAATGTGAAACGAGAAGGAGCGAAGGCAGAGCAAGGGAAGAGCAATAAACCGGAAACACCGAAAGCTACTGCTGCTGCTAGTACGGAAAACAAATCTACAACATCGAAACCTGTAGAAACGGTTGCCACTGTGCCACTGCATCCTGCGCTTGCTTTGATTAAATCGGTGAGAAACATGGGTAGAAGAGAAATTAGGTAGGTCAGGATTTTTAATACTTTACCCGGTTTTTTCTTTTCTGGTAACTTCCTTAGACCCTTAAAAGCAAATCACTTCGCCGGACGGATGAGTGTCTGTTCGCATTGGCATACTGCGCACGTAACTTTGCCACACCGGAAGAACGTCACACCGTGTACGAGCTGCTTCCGGAGCTGATTCGCACGTCGCACGATCTTCTGACGTTCATTTCCTACTACACTCAGCTCGCTACGCAATCGGGACACGCCGGATTTGGTCATGGCATGCGCACAGCTATAACGCACTGGTACGAGAGGTTTACTCCGATCGAGCTGGCCGAAATGCTCGTACGCAGCACCAGCACAGAAGGCTGGACGCACAAGGACGTAATAGCGAAGGCGCACCCGAAGTTGAACTGTGCCGAAAAACAGTCGCTGCTCGATGCAGCCATGAAGCGTACTAGCCAACTGCAGGAGAAGAAAGCACCGGAAAGGAAGGACAAGAAGAAAAAGCGGAAGAGTAATGCGGCACCTACAGGGCCGCCCGCGGGAAACAAGGAGACGGCTGCAGTTGCAGTGAGCAGCTCGAAAGCTTTCAGGCGATATCAAACACTGCTGCAGTTCAAATCGATTCCAAATGCTGGGAAAGCGCTGGAGCTCATGAAGCAGCACGGTGCGAAGGGTAGGTTTGAGTTGCTTCCGCGCCATCTGCGTCGTTGTGCAAAGGTATGGGAGGCACTGTATCCTTACCTGACGTACCGTGAGCTGCTGCAGGCCGCCTTGCCAATGCAAGACTTCCGGCTTCTTAAAAAGGACGAGGCGAACACCAAGGCGTACGTAGAAACGCTAAAGAAGCGTTTGGATGCGCTCGAAGCGGAATACATCCATCCAATTGAGGTGTTCGTGATTTCCAAGCTGTACCAGCATGGCAAGCGGTATGTGACCAAGGTGAAGGAATCGATCCACACCCTAAACATAACCGACATGTGTCCACCGGTGAAGGAAGTGCAGGATCGACTGGATGTAGCGCTAGAACACTCGCTGAGCCATCATCCGAAGACGGGTGTACGCTATTATATTGCGCTTGATCTTCGTTGCGTTTTTGACCGAAGTAAGTGAGCGTTTTTGTACCGATGGGACAAAACTAACACAAACCACCTTTTTCCTTTTGTTTTTGTTAGAGAAAATTTTTCACAACGAAGTCGTCACCTGCTTCCAGGCTAGCGTACTGATAGCTTTCTCCATCTTCAAGCGAGAAAAGCACGTAACGGTTGTGGCTTTTACGGATGATAAGGAAATACTTGCCAGTGTAGAATTCGAACCGAGCATGACTTTCGAGCAGGCAATGAAGTGCTGCGTTGAGCTGATGTTACCAACCACCAAAGTATCGCTTGCCGCACCGATCAAACAGGCCGAAGCGGACAAGATTAAGGTGGATGTGTTCATCACTATCACGGACTCGCTGATCCGCGTAAATCCTACCCGTTGTCCGCCGACCGCACAGCTGCAGGAGTATCGCAAAAAGATGAAGCTAAATCTTACCAGGTATGTGTAAACATAGCGGTTTTTTTGAATTGCTTGATGTATTGGATTTACTTGGTTTGTACACAATTTAAGATACGTTGCTATTTCGCTGAGTCGTCATACACCATCGCTGGACATAGAACCGGACAAGGATACTGGTGGATTACTGGAAATGGTCGGATACAGCGCTCACAACGCCAAGATTATCGAGGCATTTGCTAAAAATCATTTCTTCTAAACATGCAGACATTTATCTCCGCAGTGCAACGTGGCGCTTGCTGCTATAGTAAGTACTTCAACCTATAAACTATAGATCCGATAAGGCATAATCCATTTGATACTGCTGCCAAAATGAATTTATCCATTGTCGTATTTGTATAACGTACATACGTTACTTTTACATTATCAAGATCACGTTTTGAGTATATTTACTTTGCCCTGTTTTGTTTCTGTTGGTTTTAATAAGATGTATAATAATGCATTTTTTCAATGAAAATTTAAATCGATTGTGAGTTGAGTTATTTTAAGCACGTAAAAGCGTTAAAAAAACATTTCATACATCTTCTTTTCAATACTCGAATTATTCTTTTTTATTGATTAATTTATCTATCATTATGATACGAGCTGTTTTCGCTTTTATAACGATAATAATATAAGTATAGTTTTAAAGGATCCAATGTGCGTATCCTGTATTAATTCACTGGCTTAACCTTGTAGTACATTGTCGAATAGTCTAGCAAAGGTTACAACATCCTTTCCGAGCTATGTCTGTCACGTGATCCAATACAAAACACTCTTTTTTGTTCGCATTTCGCTTGTATGACACTGATACCACATGCTGTGTTGAGTTATATTTATGGTGAGAAATTTTTGAAAAATCAAGAAGCTACTTTCTATAGTCGCACTTGAATCTTACATTTCAAAAATACTGAAAAAATAATTTATATTCTAGTATAACTGCTTACCGCCGAATTATCGAAAAAATAGCCAAATGATGGTGTTTTTGCTGGTCTTATATATTTTAATATTCAATTTGTCTCCTAAGACCGTAGGCCACGGCGGATTTCAAAAGTGAAATTTCAGGTTCTCATGATTGTTAGTGAAATTTTCTCGCTTTGAAATCGTTTTTTAAGAACCTGGCGCATATACAAGCTATCTACAAAAAGAGCAATTTATAAAAAGCTGAAATCGCAATTTTGAGATTTTTTTTACAGTTTGATACTCTGCTGCTGATCCATACCATGATCGAACTTCATCCAAAATAATGAGTTATGATCGATATTAGTTCTTTGCGTGTGGCACCGAAGGATTTATCATCCAAGGATGTTGTTGCAAAAGTTAATTTCAGTCAAAGAGTGTGGGATACACCAAAGGCAGTAGGCATAAATAGGACGTGCAGCTATAGGAGGTGGTATCAGACCGATCATACCCGCGCAAGTGATTCACACAGACAAGACGACAGACAGACGTGAGCCATGGAGGCTAATTTATGATGTACTGAACGCAGTATTCTATGGCACAAATACAAAAAATCAAATTAAATTTGATATGTAGAATGATTTCCTAAGATTTCCTAAATCTCGGAAATCAATAATTCATCTGTATGTCTTTCCTTTTCAAGAATTTATCCATTTGTAGAGTGTCCATATATGGACGGAAACAATAGCGTAGAACGCCTTATTTATCTTGAGGTTCAGAGTACAGAGACTGCACTGCGTTAAAAAAAGTCGTCAAGGATCATCCCGTAGCGCAATAGTAAAAAGAGGTCCTTCAAAGCATTATGCAAATCAGGCAGAGCCCGATGCATTACGTGGATTTTGAACATTAATTTCTTCCGATAAATTCAGGAGTCCGTTTATTTAGGATACGGACTTAAACCATTCTAGAATCAAGCCATCTCTTTCCACTGAAGCTCCACGTACTCGACGTCCAACTGAATCGATTAGAAATTTCACTATCATACAACAGCATGTGATCATACTGCACGTAGAGACATACTGAATAAGGAAATTCTTTACTCGAATCACGGAGTGATCGGTTGATTCGAACCCAGCGAATTCGATGGGTGACAAATTGTCAGAAGCATGAATGGCATGAGTAGTCATGATTGGTGTTGCTGCTCCCGGACGAAGGTGTTCTTTCTTGGTTTCAGAACCCTTCAAACTTTATTGAGAGTGAGAAGGAGAGTGGAGTGGCAGGGATTTAAAAACACGTCTGCTATTTTCACATTTCGCCGGCCAAAAGACCGGATGGAACTTTCATTTCCTCTTAGATTACTTTTCCCTTTTTCCTACATTTTATGGCTCCTGTCCAACGTGTTTTTTCCCTTTTTTGAGTTCAAACGCGCTATCGCAACAATTAGTTTTTTATTGATCATGCCAGTAATTGCGAGTCGTGACAGAGCCAATAGTAATAAACGTAGATTTAGAGTACACTTAATATTACTGGATACTCTTTCAATAATCATAGCATAAATGAGTTATCCGTTGGTATCAATAGAATATTTAGTTACGAAGCCAATCTTTTTAAATATGGTTCGAGAATCTGCACCTCCCCAGATGATTTTTGGAAAATACTGGAAGCGCGCATGCTCTTTCCTGTCTAAGATCAAGAATTTAATTAAATTCGATATCTCCTGAGTAGAAAACTCAACAAAAGTGCTAACGAAACTTCTGCGATTGAGTCTGTTGGATATGGTGACATCGAATGCGGTGAGGTCCTTTTTGTCACCATTTAAAATTCACGACAATTCACTACTCTCGATATCGTAAGAACCACGACGAGGATAGGTAGGTCGAGCGAAACACTTTCGATCTTTTTCCTGCCAGTCGATGTTATTCTTCCTCCATCGTTGGTTGATTTTTTAAGAGAGAGAGAGAGAGAGAGTCGACGAACTACTTATCTGCCAAAGATCTACCTACCGGCATTAGGAACCCTAAAAAGTCCATCACCCGCATTCTCACGCCAACTGCGTTCCAAACAATGGGGAGTGTGGAGAATCGATTCGAATGAGACATTTTAAACTTGACTAGTTTAAGTCAGTGAACGAAATCATATTTAAATCTTCCTGCTGATATCTAACTCCCAACATGATCACTCCAATGACACGCTCGGGTTTTCTCTGTAGATAAACTGTTACAAACGTGTTTGAATCATTCAATAATTGAGTCAAACTAAAGCAATGTCTACACTATTCCTCAAATAACTCTATCGTATTGAATGTCTGTGCGTTTGTTGTGTATTAGCGCTCATAGAAGAAGCCATAGGCGCATAACAGCGATTAATGATCTTAAATTGATCGCAACAATACGACGTAAAAGCAAGAGTTTACTGTTAGATTGTAAAAATATCCGTTTCTTTAAGCAGCTCATCCTTTCTCCTGTATCTAAATAATCCTCATTAAACACATGCGTGCACATGCAATTATCTTTAAGATAATAATTAATTACACACCTGTGTAGCACACTTTTCGTTCGATGTAGTTCTATAATTGTCGTCGAGTTTCGATGTAAGTTCCTGCATTACGCGGAATGGTAGTTGTAAGCAATGTAACATAATCACATCACTACAATTTTTATTGGTTAAATAGTGCTGCTGAAATTGCATTACAAACTAGAAACTAAAGAAGAAAATCATATTCAATTTCTCACAACCGGATTGAATCAAACACTTAATACTGTGATTATCAAAAATGGTCAAACTCTGGTCACATTTATTTGTTGTGTGATACAAGACAATGAATCTTATTTTGTTGTCGTTTCTGTTGGAACAAACCACTTAATGTATTGTGTGTATAATTTTATCTACATTTTGCTCTCAACACAATTGCATCTTAATGCTACTACACATATCTGTTTTAATGTAACAAGGTGTTTCTCTGTTCGACATTTTTTAATCAAAACAAATACTATATATTTGAATTTTGTTCCTGTTTGTCAGATTTATCTGCAATAACGTGTGAAGTGTCGTATACACGATCTGAAAATTGACAAAGCAACAATCTGTGGTAAAACGAAAACAAAAACAAAGCTACTAATTCGGGCAAATAGTCCAGGCGATATAAAAGTGCTTCTTAGAAAATATGCTTTAAAGCAGTATTTGTAACTCTCATTTCACCGTTCGCGATCGATCGAAGCACAGTAATCGGTACTGTCCCAAACACACAAACCATCCTTATACCACCCTTACTCACACAAATAAGGAAAATCGCGTTAACTGCTGCCTAAAAAATAAAATAAACTAGACACTAATCACTATGACGCACACATAATGTGTGCGTGATTTGTTTTGTTGTTTTCCGTATATAAAAAAAAAATTACAAAAAAAAAAAACCATAGATAACTCTGTGAAAAGTGCATCTTATTTGGTGGAAGGAGAAAAATACGCGAATAATATATAATCTCGCAACAACTGCCAACCTTTTTTTCGTATGGTCGATAATAATTTTGTTAAACGAAAACAATCAAACTGCACCGAGCGCAACACAACACAAATGGAGGGGAAAAAAGAAAGTTTTTGTTATGTTTTTTCTCTTTTACTAACCACGTTAAGAGCACACAAATGGCTTGAACGAGCAAACCCGTTTATACCGGATTCCAATTTGTTTACTAATACAGCGACTGTAGCGACTTAACTAAACGAGGCGCGATAGTGATAACTTAATGAACAAGGATTGAGCGGTCAGCAAGCGGGGTGTAACGGCAGTATTCGTTATTAGTATTTAAAAAAAACGGGGAAAACAATAATTACACACATATATATTTGAAAATGTCGAAATGGTGGGACCGCGTCCCAGGGTTACGTGGAAAAGCGTAAATAGAATTAGGCAATACATGACAGAACAGAACAACAGCATCCTGGTCCGGCCATTTTGTATTAGTTTGTTAGCGTTCTGTTTCCCCCCCGACACTAAGAGAAGACTGGTTTAAGCTTTTAAAGTCATGCCAAAAGGGGTACGTTTGTTTTTCACACACTCTGCCTCACGGTCTCTGCACCGAATGCACAAAAATTAATGTGTTGCAGGAAGATGAAAACAAAACAAAAAACACAACACAGAAAAAAAGACGGGTAATCTCATCACTAAGAAATACAGTAAGTAAATTAGTAGTGCTGTGGAGAAGCACTTGAATTTGAATGTAAGGTAATAAATCAATACACACACATACCCTTGTACTGTTACACCCAGTGACCGCTCATCCACCTCTTCGAGACATAAAGAAAAGGAAAGCTAACGTTTCGAGCCTATTTCTTTGAATACAAAATGTGATACGAAACCGAATAAAATATACTTTCTCAAAAACAGCAAAATCGAAAAAAAAGGAAAGAAGAAAAATCTATAGCCAAACGAACGATAATAGTAAAGCAGCAAACGAACTGACGAAATCGAAATACACAGTAGTTAAATAAAAACACTTCACAAAATAATAAGTTGCTGAATCCAGAACCAGAGAGAATTAATTAGAAATGGTGATATTTTTGTAATAGTGTAAAACAAATTCTAAACGCAATTAAAATAGGCAGCCTATCTCTCTCGCTCTCTCTCGGGTCGGAAGAACACCGTTTTGGGGAAGGTTAAGGAAGAAAGGCGATTACACTACCCAACCCGCCCCTTCTAATGTTACTTTTTTATTGTTTTCATGTCCAAAAGACAGTAAATACGTACCAGAATGGAAAAGGATCCTCCTTTACAATTAGAAAACTTATTACCCTAAAAAACCTTGTGTACGTATTAGGTGAAAAAATGAATCACATTTCGACTGCCACCAACACCATACCCCCCCACAGGCCAGTGTTATAAGTGATGTAACAGGCGATGTACACGAAAGTATTCAATCGATAACGTGATGTTTATTCATGTGGTGTAAAACCAGACAACAAAAAACGCTTAAAAAACATTTATCATAATAGAAAGCTAATTGCAAAGAACAATGAGGCATTATACTACGCTTTTGTTTTCCTTAAAAGTTGCTCAGTTGCAGCAGCAATTTTGTTTGTTTGTATTTTCTGCGTTTTTGTTCGTTGTGTAGTATGTGTTATAATGTTTGAAATTAAAAACAAAAAATAGTGAGTCTTTGCATGCTCAGAGCAACAATAAAAAAAAAACCCGTTGAAGAGAAGACTGAAATTTGGTCAACATTATTCATATACCGTATTAACGCGCCAATCTGCCACAGAGGTGAAACTGAAGCACACAACAATAATAAAAAAGCGAAATTCCGTGCAAATGCGAACTCGAAATTATGGGCGATAATTGGCGATAACTCTGTCTTATGATAACAAAAGCAACACTGGAAACAACCTGATACCGGAAAACAAAACAAAAACCACTGAACTGATATTTTTTAAATGAAAAACCGCTAAGCGATATGATACAGAAAAAGAAAGAGAAAAAATGAAATCAATGTTTATAATTGTGTTGTTAAAATTGCACAAAATGAAGAACAGTTATTATACAGTATATATAGACTTTTCCGTTTTCCAGTTGAATGTATCGTTTAAAGTTAAGTTTATGTTTTAGTAGTTACGTTTTCCTTTTCCGTAGGACGTTCGGATTCGATCCTTTCCTTCATGCCATACAGGACATTAATGGAGGTGTTGTGTACGATTCTTATTTTTTATGAATGAACATTTCGAACTTTTGGGTAGCTTTACCGCGTATAACACAAGCGAGAAAAAGAAACTAATTCGAAACTGTAGCATAACTAATATGCCATAATCCCCGTCACGATGATATAGTGAATATTTTTCGGGCCAAGAGGAAATACCACGAACAAAAGTAAACTTTAACCACTGGGAAAAAAACACGTTAAGATATATACAAAAAAAAACCCGTCGAAAAGCAAATCATACAAAACCACCAATAAGGAAAAACCCGGTTATTTTTGTACGAAAAACAAAACTAAAAAACACATTACGATAAACGAAATGAGAACAATAATAATTAAACAAAAACACACAAAACATTGAGCTTTATACAAATTCAAACCCTGGAAAACCAAAAAGCTGTGTAATTGCATTGTTTTATTTTCAAAATGAAAGAAATTTATACAAAAACTTTATAAATAATGGCTTCGACATCGAGTGAAATATTACATTTATCGATGAGACGGGGTAGATAATTAGGCTACCTCAAACACTTCAAATACGTGCGTACAAACAAATCGAGAAGAGCATTGTTAAGCCATTCCTTGCTTCCAGCCTGTGAGCAAATATTGTACACTGGGGAACTGAGGGAAGGGGGATCTTCAGTCGGTGTAAGACGAGCAGCGACTGTAAGGCGCGAGTGGTCGCTTAAGTGAGTGAGACAAACGATGCGAAATGCAAACACGCCGGATTCTGGATTATTGAATGAATTGCGAAATGCGGGCTGTGTACTAAAGACAGGAAGGGGAGGGTAGCTGGTAGTGACACACGGCAACAACGCCTCCTCGCACGTCTCACGCACCGTGCGAATGATTCTGCGCAATTTTCCCTCTTAGTGGTGAGTAAGTACGCGTTGAACGCACGTTGTGAGATGTGTTGCGTGAGCTCTGTGAGGACATTCATTTGTTCAGGAGAGCGGAAGAGTGAATTGGTTGAAGCGAAGAGAGAGAGAGAGAGCGTGGCATATGAGTATATAATCGGCGTTTTTCCGCGCTGCGAGCTCATTCAGTCTGTGCCGAGTGACATGAGAGTAAAGACATCGAAAGTGATCGACTGCAAGACATGTTTCAGCATGCTTATCAAACAAATCAATTTGGAAACGGTAAGTACCAAGTATTCTCCCGCCCCCCACGGACAGATGGTAGCAGGTACAAGCGTGTGTGTGCAAGAGAAAATGTTTTCACGTGGCTATCGAACGTGCTCCGTTGCCAGAAGGACTGTCTGCTCATTCACCGTCTTCTGGTGAAAAGTTGTCGAACGGTCGAAAAGTCCTAGCTAGATGATGCAATCTCGAGCTAAGTAGGCGTGGAGATGTTTAGCGTGCAGTGTGTGGAATCAAACTTCCATCCAGCCCCTGGTGTGTATTTTTGTGAATGTATCGGCCAGCTTGTTGAGCAAGAGCAAGTGATGCAGCGCGGCGGCACCCTCTTTTGACGTCATGCCATTGGCCGTGGCCGCGTGATGTGCACGAAACCGCAAAACGAAACCGAATGACAGCCGACGGCGAGCCGCGTTTGCTCTGGTTGCCCATCAATTAGCACCAAACTCAAGCAGCGCGGCCAGATGATGATACACCACCATGTGGTCAGTTCTAAGTGCCGGGTTTTTACGGTGCTACGGTCAGCAAAGCAAAATGGGTGCGTTTTTTTTTTTGTCTTCTGCTTCCCATAGCATCGGTGTGGTAGATTTGTGAGGTTAAATCCCACACAGTTGGTGGGCTATTGTGAGACAAAACTGATGGATGATGAGGTTAAAATTTCTCACTAGAATTGTTGCACTAGCGTGAGTTAAATGAATCAAGTGAGAAGATTAGTCTCAACTCACCACCACACGGTACTGAGTGTTCATAAGTGGCTTGAGGGTTCTGTTCTACCTCCTCCTTTCCCTAGGTGGGGGGGAAAGACCTCCTCATCCTTCCGGTAAACTTCGTCCTTCCATGGCCTTTCCCAATGAATGCAACCACGTCGTCAAATTGAGTTCTTGGGCCGACCTTCACTCGACCTCGTGGGAAGCGTCGCGAGTAATGGTGCCTCGTGCTTGGCGTATGTTGACTTTCTGCAGGGGCTGAAATTGAAATTTAGCAGTTGCTGAAACGAGTTCTCATGGAGCCGCCAAAATGTGGCCTAGCGTTTTGGCGTCCTTAGGATGTAGGTCAAGGTTTCGATCGGTTTCTTTCTGGCGGAGTTGGCAAACAGCATCAATTGCGCTTAATGCAGCATACTTGACTTGCTGTTGGTCAATTTTCGGCTAGATGCCCATAAAGGTTTAATTGACGGGAACTGCGTGGATGAGAGTCTTACAATTAAGAAAAAAACCTCATGAAAATGAAAGTTTATGAGAGCAATTTGTTCTGGGAGTAAATACTGATAAGAATTATGATAAACCTGGACTAACGGACTACAATAAGGTCAGCGAAATGTTATTCTGAAATAAGAGAGTTTGGGCGTTAATTTAAGGAATTAATTTTATTTATTTCTTATCATTCAATATCTCGATAAAACTCTCATCATCATATTTGTCTTGCGATTAAGGTGTTTATTAAAGCAATACGGCCTGGCCGTCCCTTATGAATAAAAAAAAAAAAAAAAAAAAAAAAAAGGTGTTTATTACCTGCCATGTAAATGAATCCGTATCAATCCACTACCACAAATCCGTGCTGCTTCTCCCTGGGAAGCAATACAGCTGCCAGGATGGAAAGGGTGTTTTTGTTGCAATAAATCAGCTTAACACACCCCACATTCCGTACGTACCAATCTTGTTGCTTCTGCATTCGGAAAATGACGTAAAGCACGATCATACACGGGGTAGTAGAGGGAGGCCAGGGTTGGCATCGTCCGCTGTAACATTATGGCGTAAGATGCTGTATTGAGTCACGTTGAGCGCGAACTTTATTATATTATTGTAAAATATGGGACACAAGTTTCGACTCGTATCCTTTGCATTACGCCAAGGGAACGCAACTAGGACACAGTGTTCTACGTGTGCTTTCCCTTTGCTTCACAGCGGACTTTGCTTAGTGTGTGTGTTCGGAATGCGATGTCGCCTTTGCCCACATAAATCTGTCTCAATCCGGACTAAGACCGAGAACTTCGAACGAGTCAGCAGCTAAAAAAAAAAGGAAAACTACTCCATGCTTTGGTACCATGCGAATTTATCAAGACACCGATCGCCAACCATTTTGTGTCTGTATTGTATCCCAACATGGCCACGACCACAATTGACGTTCAATTAAAACTAATTGGTTTCAATCGACGCAAAACGGGGCCGACTCGATCGAGCTGTGTCGCTCGGTTTGCCAAACCGTGAACCTGACCGGTCGGCGAGGATCGTATTTATGCGAGAAATGGCGCCAATGACGCCAGCTTAGCGCGGTAGCCAGTAAATTTCCATCAACCGGTAAATGCTGCCCGGAGAGTTAATGCTCCACGTGGACAAGCTTTTAAGG
This sequence comes from Anopheles maculipalpis, assembly GCF_943734695.1. Classification (NCBI taxonomy): domain Eukaryota; kingdom Metazoa; phylum Arthropoda; class Insecta; order Diptera; family Culicidae; genus Anopheles; species Anopheles maculipalpis. Next base: position 43,214,003 of record NC_064871.1, on the reverse strand, counting down.
CACGGCAAAACGTGAGCTTCATTTGTGGAGAGGAGGATGTTGTAATGTATGATCGTGAAATTGGTAACGTTTCATTACCACACCAGCCATCTATCACCCACGATTTAATTGTTATGAACATCTTTTTTAATTAACTTCAATCTCTTTTCCTGGGCAACACGAACAAATGTGGATGCTTATATCTCAATTGTCCATTACTTCAATCTGATCAAAGCTGGGTTGATGATCAATCTGTATTCTGACCAGTCTGACCAGACACTTCCCTTCTATCAGCTTATTCCTTATTCCATACCCATTTGCCAACCTAAATGCGCATCAATTCGGATTTCCATTCCAAGATTGCTTTATCTTACATACATCTCGGCCATTCCGACGCCTGCGCAAAATCATTTCAATCCACTCGCGGACTGTACTGAGCAAAAAAGGAAAAGGAAAAAAAAGGAAAAACAAATGCTTTCACCCAATAGCGATTAGAGTTTTTTGTTTGTCGTGAAATCGGGTTCGTCTAGGAACATTCTCATCCATGAACAATGCAACCTTTTCCGTCCTGCTTACAATGCATAAAATACGAGGACAAGAGCATTGCATTGCATCCGAATCTGATTGCATGCGATTGTATGTGTATAAAGGGACGGAGAAATCATTTTCCACTTTTGCTTTTGGGTGCACTTTTGGTTACTGTTCCGTTACCGTTTGCAGCTTCCGGTTAGGAGCGTCCATTTTAAGTTGCATAGTTTCTTTCCACGAATGCAATTAATTGGATATTTTTCGTGTAGCTTCGCTCTGCTTGGTGGTGGTTGACCTTTTTTTTTGCCAATATGTGCACCGCAGATTCGCAGCAGCAAAGGCGAGCGTTTACACTTCTACGACGTGCTGCCACGGTGGAATGACATTTTATTGGACAGCCTGGTGTGGAATGTGTCGTCCGAGCGAAATGAAATGAAAAATAGCTCAACATGAACATGAGAAGAAAAAAGTCAGCTCGAAATGATCGTCGTTTCCGATGCAACTGCATGTAGGTTGAACGGGTCGAATGGGGGTATGGGAGGGTAAGATGGAGTGGGTTGTGTGGTGGTGGTGATTGCCAGTGACTCCATTCATCCAATTTCCCTAAGGATGTGTGGGGATAAAATGGAACCGTGCGTAGGTAAAGGAGAGAGGGATTTTAGTGTCAGGTTTGGTGTCTTATTTCGTTCATCCGTTAGAACGGTGGGTGGGTTCCATTGCATGGGAATGGAAATATCATCAATAAGTGACGGTGCATCAATCGCAATGTTCAATGTTTACTATCTACCTAATGCAAAGTTCAAGAATTTGGACAGGAAGAGCTCCAATTTTGGTGGCATTTGCAAAGGCGGATTTCGACTAGAGGAGGCTTGAAGTAAACATAATAATAATGGGTCTCGTGAAGGACGTCAGGAGGTCATTTGGATGACAAGTTCTCTAGGTATATAAGCGGTTGTGTGCGTGTGAGGTGATAGCGGTGTCGAGCTTCACGCCGTAGCACCGGAGTTCGAAACTCGTCAGAACAGTTCCCTTGTAATGAGCACAGACTAAATAAGCAGCTTACTTAGTGACGCAAAAGTGGCAAATGGGGACAATAAGACTAACACTAAGAGTCTTTAGGTAGATAAGACCTGTTTGCTTAGGAGAATTTTGTAAAAGCGATAACACTAGGAAGGCCCTTTTGCTACGAGTTATCCTCAAATTTGTCTACCGAGCACACCCAGGATATGGTGCCCTTTCACGACTCGGCTCGGTCTCCCAGCTAAGGTACACCGGCAGGAAAGGTGTATCTTACTTATTCTATATGAATTCTATATGGGCGTGCTATTTGTTTTTTTATTTATTTACTTATAATTAATTATGACGGTCCTGTGTCGTATTGTCAACAACGCTTTTGTTGAATAAATTTTTTAATCATATTGATAAGGCATTTCCTCCTTATTCTTTGCCTTATCCCGGGCATACTCGGTTATGGTTGTGGTGATGGTGATGATGATGATGATGATGATATTGGTAGATCTTCATTCTGATGGTCCGATACTATTGCAGTGTATTATTATTTGGCTATTGTATTAATAGTGTTTGGTTGCTTCCGAATTCCGGCTATTGTGGTGTTGTGGCCTTTCTATTGGTAACCTTTCTGTTTTGGTCTGAACTGCAACAAACAAACAAATATTGTTAAGACAGCACATTTATTTGTCTGTGTATGCGTATGGGCGTGCTAAATGAATAAAAAAAATCAAAAAATTTGGAGACGATCATGGTGAGACCCACTGGACAACTAGGTTGAAGGCGAATAGCTACTCTACTTAATGGATTTAAAAAAAAAACCGCTATGAAAAGCGTGGTATAGTATGTAATTGACATTGAAACACTTGTCATGAAGCCATGGCAATGCGGAATATTGAACGTTTTACACATTTAATCATTGAAATTTAATTTACATTTCATACTAAAGCTAAACTATGGCTTTGAATTGGTTGTAACAGGTTGTGGAGAAAATGAAATGACAACGATGAGGTGAAATCGTTTTGCACGCGACGATTTAGGCCGCCTAGTAGCGTAAAGTGATTCGATTTTCGTGCACCGTACGGTCCCCGAGCAGATGTGCAAAAATCCTAATCTAATTAAGCCAACGAACCAACGTGGAATTTGTGCAAAATGCAAACGGTCCCGTTGATCCACATGATAGTGTTGTTTGGTCGTTTGACTGAATAATCAAATAAATCAGTTAGTGACGGCGTGTATGCTTCAATTCTAAACTTTAAATGATCGTTGTAGTAAAGCCAATTTTTAAATAATGAGTCTTTTTATGAGATTTGCTCAAATTGATAAAAATGAAATCAACTGCGTCATTTCCGATCCATGCTTGTGAAAGGGAGAATAACGAAAATTAATACTAACCTCACTTAATTGAGGGACTTTAAATTCGGCATAGGAAATAGCAACACATTCATCACATAATTCTCGCATTACTGGAAACAAACATTCACTATTATATGAATTTGTGTGCTTTCCCAACGGTGACATTGTGTAGGTGCTTTTGAGTGTAAAATCAAATTGCAATTCATTCGAAACGGCTCCAATGGTTCACTTTCTCCGCTCGAACTGGGCGCCTCCATCCGTTCCATCCATGATGAGAAGCCTGACAGCGAGCGAGTGAGTGAGTGAGTGAGTGAGTGTATGATGAACCCGCCGTTGATGAGCCGATCGACTGGGTGAGAAGCGAGAGTGAGCTGATTAGTTTTCTCTCGCCTCATTCTCGTTGCGGCTGCGCATTTACTCGCGCTACCCGCACCCAGTGAGATAGAGCGTAGTGAAGTGAGATGAATCTTCTCGCTCCGTCCCGTGACCGGTATGCTGAACTGAATTGTTATCCTTTCGGAATGTTTGCTTCGTCTGTGCCGTCCATTGCTTTCCACGTGCCTCTCGCGAGTGATGGCCGGCTCCGGTTCCACGTGGTAATTTGCGTGCAGGAGCATGTCCGGATCGAAGCTTCAAGGACACTGAACCGGGGCGGCCGGTTTTTTCCCGTTGCTATTGTTGTTGGTGGTATTTGTATGCAACATTAAAAAAAGCCCCACGTTCTATTCTAGCCTTTACACTCTCTTTCTCTCTCAGTTGGTTGCTCTTGAGTGGTTCATTTGCTCGCCGGAAGCGTACCGGGGTTTGTGATTGTGCTGCTCGTGCAGGATGAGCTGACCGGACGTTACCGTGTTGCAAATGTGTGCCCGCCTGCGACCGCTGTTGACCTCGATGCGTACCAGGCGTGCTCGGCGAAAGTTTGTTTTAATGAAAGGAGCGAGTGCATTACAACATTAGGTTCGCTGTAATGGCCCTAAAGAGATTACACGGTTTGTTATGCATTTTTCATTCGTGTGAGATACTATTTGTATTGACATTTAGTATCGAGCTTTTAAACATCCTATTAAAAGCTGCGGTAAGCTAATTGTAAAATATTATTCATATTGGTAATTTAGTTTCAAGTTAATTCCGGCTTTCCATTTATAGTTCCAACACTAGCCTAGCTTAAATACATGTTTTTTTTTTTCAAAATCGTGACGTCAAGCATTGATTTTGTAAATCGCAGCTCATTCACCAACCACCCACGTACCAAAACAGCCTTAGCTTGCACGAACAGATTCCCATTAGTGGCCAGAAATTGAAACTATCACCGTAAAAATCATTTTACGATGTTTGCCAAGGGCTTCACTGTCGATCGTGAAACTACATTCTCTGTATCCACCGTACGCTTGAGCGATGCCGTTCGCTGGTTTCATTCTCGTGGTTTTATTTTCCCTTGACAAAAACGGTCTGCTTGCCTGGTGTACACAGACAATAATAAATAAAAGTTTATTGCGTTTGCATTCGAAACTCGCGAAGCTTTCCGATTTTATTGTGTTAGTATTGGGCATACTTTCCCGGGCCAAAGCAGCCGGCGCGTCATTACAATGCACCCCTCAATCGGGTTGATGGATTAATTTTATAATTATTCTTGGCAGTTACTTGACACGCTACCGGGAAACACTGGTCAGGTGCATTCATCATGTCCAACAAAAACTAAAAAAAAAGGTTCCCAAACAGTGTGACCATTTAAACCCTTTCTTGAAAATAGGTTTTATTAACGAGACAACAAAAACGGGAAAATTCACCCTGCACAACGCTGCCTTTTCATACCCCAAGTGATGGATTTGATTATGATGGACACTAGCCAAACGGCATCACGAGACGAATTTTCGCCGGCGAACAAGAACTTGTTGATTAGGCTGCGAAATGAATTGTTGTTTGTTTTTTTTTTTTTTTGCATTGATCCTAAAAAAGCAGCATTCAATTACAAGGCGGAGAAAGGCAAACCCTTGGGTGGCCGCAGCCTGTAAGCTTCTGACGCGTGACAAACGGCACCACATCAGAAGGTCATTTTTCATCGCGTTTGCTTCAAGGGTGGCAAGAAAACTGGCGGATTTCTTCTTATCTTGCAATGAAATCACAAGAAAAAAAAATGTTTTCGTTCGTTTTCCATTCGTAGAAACCTTGGGAGAGCGAGAGAGCGGAAGGTCAGTGTCTCGGTAAGGCAAGAGAAGCGGTAAGAAGGTAAACCGGGTGTGGTGAAGCGGTAGGTCACGAGGTTCCCAAAATAGACGAGATACGCACGGTCGAACTCCCGAAAGCGTCGCACGAGCTGTCCGAACATTCCGGTCGACCACCATCTGTAAGTTGAACTGCCAAGATGGCCACCGGGCGGTATCAATGTGCAGCGAGGGAGAAAGAAAAGGGAAACACGCACACACACCAACACCGCAAATGATGTGATACATCTCGAAAGGAATGTAATTCTTTCAACCACTGTTGGGACGTTGATTTGCCTTTTTTTTATAACGCTACAAGCAAACCCAACTCAATGGGATTTTGGGTGGATGATCTTTGAATAGAGCAACAGCCTCTTTAAGGCACGACAAAAGGTGTGTGAAATGGGTGCGATTAGAATGCGTGTCAATAGGTACGTTAGGATGGCGCTGACCTACGGTTACATGTGATCATCGCCATCACCTCCCCCCTCCGGGAAACAGTTACGTTACCGGTGGTAATGCACAATTCAACCAGCACGAACCGGCTTCACCGAGCCGGGTGTTGAAATCGTTTTGACACCGTTGAACCAGCTGCTACAGCAAGTAGCTGATGAAAAAGTGCAGTCAACCGTCACTAAACGAGTGGAAAGTGTGGCGTACAGTCAGCAAAATCTGACCCCGTCCCCGACATGGTGTGACATCCATGGGGAATCTTTACCGTTGGTTGACAGTATCGATTATGGAACCGGACAGAAGCTTTTAGAATCGAGGTTTAACGAGCAATTTGCTATGGCAAAGTTTGTTTAATGCTTGTGCTGATTTTTGATGTGTTGCGACTGTGAAGTCAAACCTGTGGACGCGACAGGTGTCATAACGCGTTATGCGAATAAGTTAATTGGTTTGGGTTGGAACAGACCGTGAAAGTAGAGAAAAGTGCTTGGTAAAGCCATTGTGACTGGTGGGTTGATAATAATTTGACGGATGATGATAAAACACAATTTTTTGCCAAAATTATAATTTTTTATTCAACATACATCCTTTCCAGGGAAGAATAGTCCGATCATAGCGGTCTTAATTTTTTTTTTGATACTATTTTTGTAGCAGTATTTGTTCTATGCATCAAAATAGGCCTCAGTTTTGCCGATCACCTCTTTATCCTCCTCGACGAAAATTTCATCCCAGAGAGCATCCTTTTCAGATCGAAGGAAAGAAAATAGTCACTAGACACCATATCTGGAGAATATGGTGGATTGGGAAGCGATTCGTAGCCCAATTCATGAATATGTGCCATTTTTTTCATTGATTTGTGGCATGCGGTGCGTTGTCTAGATGAAACCCAAGTTTTTTTTCTTTAAATGTTTCCGTTTTTCAGCGGTTTTGTCCTTCAAACGCTTCAAAAACTTGATATAACTGGTTGGCTGATAAGTCCCCGGTCTGACACATAGATCGCGCCGCTAGTATTAAATGCATATTATTTTTACACATCACCAACCTTCAAATGATTCGTGTCAAAATTTGACGTCTGTATGTCAATTAGTTTGTGAGACAGAGCGTCTTTTGTCAAGCAACTTTTGGTTGCTTGACGAACGAAAAAAGAACGAAGAAGAAAAAAGCGTTGTTCCACCAAGACAACGCACCGTGCCACAAGTCATTGAGAACGATGGCAAAAATTCATGAATTGGGCTTCGAATTGCTTCCCCACCCACCGTATTCTCCAGATCTGGCCCCCAGCGACTTTTTCTTGTTCTCAGACCTCAAAAGGATGCTCGCAGGGAAAAAATTTGGCTGCAATGAAGAGGTGGTCGCCGAAACTGAGGCCTATTTTGAGGCAAAATCGAAGGAGTACTACCAAAATGGTATCAAAAAATTGGAAGGTCGTTATAATCGTTGTATCGCTCTTGAAGGGAACTATGTTGAATATTAAAAACGAATTTTGACAAAAAAATGTGTTTTTCTTTGTTAGACCGGGGACTTATCAGCCAACCTGTTAGTAGTGGCTGTCAATCGATGATTATTCCTTGTGAATCCCAAAGGAAACATGCGCCATAACCTTTTCATCTGATCGTTGCGTTTCCCCCCGCTTTGGTGCAGGTTCATCGTGTCCGGTCTAATCGGATTGGATTTTCGGATTGTAGTGGTGATGCCAAGTCTCATCCATGGTAACATATCGGCACAAAAACTCGGCTTTATTTCGCATAAACAGCACCAAAAACGGCTCTAAATCATCAACTCGTTGTTGTTTTGGTTTTTGGTTGTGAACGATATGTCCAACAAGTTCCTTAGATATCTTCGGGGTGAAGGCTATCTCGATCAACTTCATATTACGGTTGATTTAAATATTTTATGGATAATTTTTATGTGTTTGACGATAACTCTTTTGAGTGTCCACTCTGTTCAACGTTCTTAGTGCTAATTTTACCACATTTAAATTAAGAATACTAATACTTGAAGGTTGATTATTGTGGAGCAGTATCCAAAACCTCTTCATCAAGCCAATTTATTGGCTTCAACTGTATTTTTTCCCTTTGAAAAGCAATGCTTTATCATCACGGGATATTCCTTCTTTGCCATGATTAATCATAGCACAAAAGATGCGTCACACAAAATGCTCTAACTCACTAGGTTATTGTCCGAGTGCTGTCATATGTTGAAAGAACTTGTTTCAAGGTTGGCACAAACTATAAATGTTATGGATTTAATTTTACTAGCGCGGTCCATGTGTCAGGCCAAACATTTATCAGCCGACCTGTTATTTCAGACTAATTTGATGTTCTTTTGCATACTTTTTGGCATTTTGCTTTGAGTATCAGTTTCGTCGTTTCAATAAGTATTGCAGTAATTCCTTAGGAACACACAATATGAAAAGGAACACACATTTATCACCCAACGCATCGCTTCGTCGCTCGCTGAGAGATCTCATTTCATTTCAGCTCAGTTAATATCCTCGTATCATGTGATCATTGCGCTATCGCGATACCGTCATGATCGGCTTGTTTATCGAAGCGAATTATGTTTACACTGCTGCTGCACTGTTGTCAACTTGGCTTGTTATGAGTTCTTTTTTGTCGTTTGTGAAAATGGTGGTGTTAAATGATAGAGTGAGACGATTCCGTACGGGATTTGGCAGATGATCGGAGAGACTGTTCAAACACTCATTATGAAGCACAAGTTAACAAGCTGTTTCTACAAATCTCCCCAAAGTACGCCTCATGATGACGATATTAACTGAGCTTGTCTGTGTTTGTGTGGGTTAGAGTTTCTGTTGATCGGCTCAACTGCATCGTTGCAATTTTTATTACTAATGCAGACTCACCCACAAACCTACAAAAACCCATGCAAGAGAGAGAGAGAAAAGGAAAGAACAGGAGTACGATCGTTACGCGTATTTGCACATTTTGGCGCCATGAATGTTGCGAGAGCGTTCCCCATAAAAAAAACGCTCCCTTGTTCAGCTATTTTTGACCGTTGAAAACCACCAAACGGACACTGCCGCTGCTACCAGAGGCGAAGAGGGAAAATATTTCACCTCAACCAGCGGCACGAGCAAACCCTCTCGTTGTCGCACTCGCGTCGCGAATAGTTGGCCTGATGTTGATGATGGCAGAATTCTGACATTCGAGGACCGTCGTTTCCGTCTTTCGTCTGGGCCGGTCGTTCGGCTCTCTGGGTCTTTTACCGTTGACCGATCGCTTGCTCTCGTTATCCCGCCTAGCTCGGAGAGGGAAAGCGATAGATCCGGTGCTGTATAAAAGCGCGATTCGCGACTAAGAAATCTTTTCAGTTAAACTTCGAACCTGACCCGAGCTAGATCAAGGTTTTTTCGGCACACGCTCGAGCACTTATCTTGCATTGAGAAGTGATTGCGATCGGTTCATCAGTAGTTCTGTGTTTCTTTTCCTCGCCGAGAGAGGTACCGTGGTGGTATCAGTCGTGGTTGTGTTAGTGTGTGTGTGTGTATGCGTTGTATGTATCATTAATAGGATACAAGACAAACCCACCACGTGGTTGTTTGTTGTATTTCTAGTGTGGTGTTTGTTCGGTCTGAATGTGGTCTCAGGCAAAAGCGGTTGACAAGTAGTGAATCTAGGTCCCTCCAACTCCAAATACAACTCCAAATACCCTTTCTCCCTTGTCCCTCTCGTTACCCCCACCGAACGAACGTGAAAGATAGTGGACAGGAGTCAGTCAGTGCGATCACCGCATTTGTCCACAGTCGAGCATTGAACGTGCGCCAGGTCTTGCAAAACACCGAGTCGGATAAAAATTGCTCTGAACGCTCATGCCATGCGCAGCTCAATCTCTCAGCTCTTCTCGGCAGCGACAGACCACAATGCCGGAGGGCACAACGTACACCAGCTGCAGGCGGCAGCAACTCCTACTCAGTGCACTAATGGCTATGCAGGTGCGTGCTTTTTTTTGCCCGATGACTCCACTCAACTTCGTGTTCGTTCACCGCATCAAGCGCTAGATTAAGGAACGGTTTTAACGGATTGGATTAAAATAGCCAACACTTTCGTAGCTCCGTGAACAGATCGGTAAAGGCTGTATTCGATCGATCGATCGATCGATCGGTGGTACCTCATCCTTAAATCCCGCCCAAAAGTCTCGTGCATCCGAGTGGGACCGAGCGGGAACAATTGCCAATTGCGACGAACAGATTAGGTGATGATTGATGCATGTCCATTAGGAAAGAGGTGTGAAAAACGTGAGCATCTTTGTGGCGAGAGTGAGTGCTCCATTTCGTGTGCAGTGTGCCGATGGTGAACTTATCGGGTGCCATTCCATTCCATCTGCTCTTTCGTTTGTTTATGGTTTTGGCTTTATTCCGTTTTCCGGTTTGCGTGTTTTTCTCTATGCCATGTGCACATGCTACCTACCTGTTTGACCGGTAATGGGATGGAAACCTAGCAGACATACATAGATATGTGTAGAGCTTCCCTCGTCTGGCGGTGATATAACGACGCGCATTTTGTCGTCACGTAATACCGAGCCGTGCCAGTGAGCGTGCAAATGAGGTCGAACGGAGTTTTCTATCTTTATCACAATGTAGGACACAATGTGCGCATCCAGTGGTGGTGGTAGTGGTAGTGGTGAAATTCCCCCCAATATAGTACCTGGAGCCACCTAATCCCCTGCGGCGAAAACGACCAGGCGCCTCCATCGAGAAGTGCAATAGCTGTTAAATGTTTAATCCGTTCGCCAAACTCACTTTATACGGTGATGAAGAAAATCTAAAAAAGTAACATCCCATACCCACTTCCTCCGTGTGCGTGTGTGTGTGTGTGTGTGTACGTGTGACCGGATGCCGTGGTCTGTTTTCGAAATAAGTGAAGAAAAACAAATGGCCCAAGGCCGTCCACAGCGTTCGGTTTGTGCGATTGTGAGCTTGGTGCGTATCGTGGTGTGAATCATGCCAACAAAAACAAGATGACCACCGGACGGCGTGTGTAGGGCCGTGGGGGCAATCTTAAGGTCAACATAAGGGAATCGTGCGATGTGGGCTGAATGTTTTTGCGCGCGCGAATACGCTGAGCGATGGAACCAGATGGAAAAATACAGTTTCATACTAAATGTTTGCCCCTGCCTCGAGTCGAAAACGATTTCGGTGGACTGTGTGTGACAGAGGCAGTTAGGCAAATGTTTAATTTACTGCTTCTCAAAGGTCCCCCGAAACGATCTGATCAAGTGAGTGAAGGAATTTGAAGCAACTCTCCATCTGCTTGCAACGATATCCGCCAAAAACCGGGAACATCCGTAAAGTTCGTTGCCCATCAGCCACGTGCCAGTGAGCTCAATTGACATCCGAAACCATTCATCCATTGCGTTCCGATTGTGTGTCCGTAAAGGTTAATTTGTAGGGGCACAAGACACAAGACACAATGGTGCGGGTTGATCGATCCCACCCTTACATTCAATGGTGCTTTGCTGGTGATTGTGACAAGACGATGATGATTTACGTTACCGGTTTTAAGTGGCTTTGTAATTCGCGCCGGGCAGGGCAGCGTCGAACGATAAATATATCCTTCGTGAGATTAATTAGCACCCTTCAACCATGTGCCATCATTAAAATGAAAACACGTCCCCAGATCGTGTTGAACTGACCGTCTGCAGAAGGGATTCCTTTTCTTCCGTTCGACTGCCGCTTGTCAGTCTGTTTGTCGATTGATAGATTCAAGTGTTTTCTGCTTTGTAATATGCCCAAATTGACTGTTTTCGTTGATATACGAGAAGCGACGTTTGTCAATCGGAAACGTTTTTTTTTTACTATCCTTATTTTTCTAATGTTCCTCTTCGCTTCTGTATCGCTTTGCTCTTCTCCAGGACACAGTGGATCAATTAAAGATGTATCAAAAACAGACTGGAATTCCCGCATCGACGACGGAACAGCGCAGCTCAACGGGACTCTCGGGCGAGGGACGTCCGAAACGGCAGAGACCGACTCATCAGGTAAGAAACCGCTTGAGCCGGCGTAGTTCCCCGTGTGAAGCAAATTACCGCTGGAACGCTAAAACGCGCCCTTGCAGCATTGAATATCAGGCAAAGATAAGGATAGGAAGTGTAGCACGTTATTTCCGCGTGGAAAACGATGAGCTTTATTTCCTCCCTAGTAAGAACTGGTGTTTGTAGCGGAGAAGGGATTAGGGTTTGATGCATTTGCACCGCTACAGCGTGCACTTGCTTAATGGTGTGCAAATGATGGAAAGATTTGAACTGAGATTACGACACCGCGGAAGTGGATGTGGATGGTTAAAGTTGATAAGTATTGCCATGGCCATGAACTACACTTTGCCCGCCACTGCTATCGGAAAGGCAGAAGGGAAGATTAGTTTTACGGGTGCATTTAAAATTTTCTTGATTCTGATGTAATTAGCCAGTGGCTGTTATAACTTTAAAAGAACCGTTCAATTAAAATTACTTAGTTATTTGCATAAGTTATTGTACATCAATTACTTAGTGAAGAATTAATTACTTCCCTTAAAAGTTACGTTAAAGATTTGAATTTGAATCCGCGTAGTAAACCAAAGAGGAATTCAATTTTAATGTCAAACATAGCTTACGAAATGATAGTCGCACTGAAACTAGTTTTCAAACTCCAATATTGACTATCTTTCTACGCTTCATGCCATTATTGCCTTGCCAATACTAATCGCCTATCTTTTGCTACTTGATTTTCCTCTTTTACAGGGACCGGGGGGATGCGGGACGCGCTGGAGGGGCCGGGCGCAGCGCAGAACGACATTATTCACCTCAAGAGACGGGTGGGACTCTTCAGTGGGGTTGCTTTAATTGTCGGTACCATGATTGGTAAGTTCTCATCGTTGTACGTCCGAAACCCTTTCACGAATGCTAATAGCGAACGACTTCGACGGCTTCTTCTGCTGCTTGTTCATCCCCAGGGTCCGGAATTTTCGTGTCGCCATCTGGTTTACTGGTGAGAACTGGTTCCATTGGTGTGAGCTTTATCATTTGGATGGCCTGTGGATTGCTCTCGTTGTTAGGTAAGTACTAACGGTGAACCTCGGCAAAACGCATATCAAGTTGGTTGACATGGGTAGTTGGGATTCGTGTGAAAACTCACCAAGCATCCCACCCGAAATAGTTGAGATTGAATTGAAAGTTCTACCATGAACCCCATCAGTAATGTTGAACAAGGGAGGGAACATGTAATGAGAAATACTTTCTAAGCAGTTTGTTTGCGTCACCGTGTGCCAAATTTTATGTCAGTTGACGAATTGTCACTTCTCCTAAAACTCCAATTCCTTTGCTATTTCAAATGTTTGGTAAAAAAAATTCAATCTTTTTTCTGCCGTTAAAAGCCTCCCCGAGGATAATGCTCAAAAGTCATGCGACCTGTCATGACGAAGTGCGTCACATGCGTTAACCGCGAGTACGTCGTCCTTCCTTGATCTCCACTTTGGTCAGGTGCTGTTTCGATGTTTTGTTCTACTCTTGATCATTTTCCGCTTTGACACGTATCGATCAACCTGTCGCTGTCGCAGTGTAGTGATGCAACGGGAGAGTATTGTTGCATACGGAATGCGACGTTTGTTGCATGATCGTTCCCCACCGAATGATCAGTGTCGTGTGACACCGTTAGATGGACGGGGGTTTTAAAAATAGTATTATTTTTTTCGCTTTTATTCGCAAAAAAGACCAAATCGGCAGCGCAAGGTTAAGAGTAGAGGGCTGAAGATCAAATTGATACGAAGATGATGGGGACATTGTGTGATGAGACGTGATCGTTTCGCTCCCTAGTCCGGGGGTGGGTCATAAATCTTTGCAATGGTTCGTTCTAGAACGTGATGCATTGTTTTTACCACATTGTTTTAATTTCGTCAATGAATGGATTGTTTGTTTTTTTTTCTTTCTTCGGTCCTGAATGTGGGCACGTTCTGCTGAATTACAATTGTTTATATGGCATAATAAATTTTCGCCTAAAGGACGTATGTACGGAACATCTTCGGAATGTATAAACAGGAGCATAAACATGTCCTGGGAATTGTATGTGCTGCTTAAAAGAACGTTTTACTTACCTTTTTAATTATAGTTTAGTAGACTAACTAACTTAAAAAAATGTTGAGAATATTTAATTCAGAATAATTTTATTAAACATTCAATTAAAAAAATCAAATGTGATGGAGACGCCTGGTCCTTCATTAATTACCACGATTCAGGAAGGTTTCATTGGCAATTAGTTGTGTTTGCACCGTATATATTAATGCGCAATACTTTTTTTTGTATTTTCGATTTAAATGACAACATGCTTATCCTTGAACCGAGGGTGCGTTTTGCTAAACAAGAGCATTTGTTAACAAACATCTTTAGACATCTTTATGGTGGATCGTTTCTTGCGAAGAGTGCTCCCTCCTTCCCATACAGTACAATAAATCTTACAACAGTGTAAAGTGAATCGCAGCGCAAAATTAAACCGCGACAAATAGAGTCCCATCAAAGCTTCCGAACCCCTCTGGCTGTAAGTAAGCGAAACGGACAACGTATTAAAACCGATTGTCTCGCTTCCTAGCTTTTTAGTCAATATTTACAAATTTCGTGGCCCGGGTTTTGCACACCAAAAGCAAGAATGCCGTCCGCGTATTAATAGCGAACGAGCTTAAATTGCGTGACGTAGTTATTATAACGCAGCAATCGCAACAAAACCAGAAGGAAGATATCGAGTTTTATGGGGAGAGTGACGATGTAGTAAGTGCAATAAATTGTAGCAAAATGGTTGTGTTTGCGTATGGCTAAAAATAGGACTTACACACCCATTTTCTGATTCATGAGCAAAAAGAGTACATTTCCCCTAAAAGTATTTCGAGAATAATTCCACTACAGACAGAATCACGTTTTGATATGGCTAAAAGGGCTTGTGTGAGGAAGAACTTTTTTGCACGAAAACTTTGTCGATGAAGGATCAAATGTTGTGAAGGACGTGCTTAAACCTCGATACATATCCTTCGAATGTATGCATTCATAGGCACACTCAAGGCCGTCGTGGCTTGTGACAAAGTGTTGTCTTGGAAGCTCATAACGATTATTCCTGTGATCCAGGGTTTACCGTCAAATACTTTAATTAATCCTTTAGGCAGAAATTTGAGTTGGTTTGTAAAATTATGAACAGTAATTTGACATTGGTGAGGGTAAAACCCACCACTAGCCCGATGTAATGGCTAATTACGTAAAAAAAAGCGCCACAAAACTATTCCACACTTATAGTAAACGGCTTCAAACTCCAGCTCAACTCATAAAACTACAATCGTAAAGCTATTACAGCTACGCTGACTATACCGCACACGCAAAGTCGTTGAACGATAAATGAGCATCACGTTAAAAAGTTTGTCCCGTTTGAACGCTTCGTTGACAGTAATTAAACCGCCAACAGCGGAAGGATGCACTTGTCACACTGCCAAAAGGCAGACAAGCGTTAGCGTCGTCTACATTCTGGGGGAAATTTTGCAAACGATCACAAAGTGCTGCAGTAGCTGACTAGCAATTAAAAACAATGAGTCCTTCCATGCCTCTCTCCCACTTACGATAGCTTTCTCTTTCCTTTTTTTGCTCCTTCCCACAGGTGCATTGGCGTACGCTGAGTTAGGCACGATGAATACTTCATCCGGAGCAGAATGGGCATACTTTATGGACGCGTTCGGGGCCTGGCCCGCTTTCCTGTTTTCGTGGGTGTCGACGCTGGTTCTCAAGCCGTCCCAGATGGCGATCATTTGTCTGTCGTTCGCGCAGTATGCCGTCGAGGCGTTCGTGTACGAGTGCGACCCGCCGCTGGCCGTGGTGAAGATGGTCGCGATACTGGCGATCGGTAAGTGCGCGACAGACGCTGGCAGGAGAATGAATTTGCGGGCGAAAAAGTTTTACATCCCAAAAAAAATAAAAAAATACAAAAAAAGACGCGATGAACAGTTGCTTCGCCCTTCGATCGGATGGAATCGGTTCGTGCCACCATCCTCAAGCTCCATCAATGTCGCGGGTCCTGGGACCGGGCGGAGAGCGGTCGGTCCTTGATCCGTTTTCTGATTGTTCGGTTCGTTGTTTTGCGTTTGGTTTGGTTTGTAGTCGTTAGAACTGTTCCCATTCCATTTCCAGAGCATCGGACAGGGACTGGTGCGAGGAAATCCGAGTCTGGAGCACTGAGCAAAGTAAGGACACAACAGAACGCATGAACGATGAGCGTTACCCGACCCAGTCCACCAAAATCAAACGGCGAGAGAGGAAGAGAAAAAGAGAAAGAGAGAGAGAGAGAGAGAGCGAAAAAGAGAGCGCGAACAGGCTCACCATCTTGACTCTGCTGCTTTAAAGTGTTCTCTTCTTGTAGAATCTGCCTGCGCAGCTAGTGCACCGGAATGGAGAAGCAAGAGGCCGCAAATCCATCCTGTTTCCGGGAATCTTTGGAATCCATCCAACAGTATCTCTCCTTTGGTGTGGCTCGGGCTCTGCTCGCATGCATGCGTACGTCGATCCTTCCAGCCACCCTGATCTCTGACCGAAGGAACTGGACCCGATGCTTCTTTTGCTATTTTTCTTTCCTCTCGATCATCATCATCATCATCATCATGCTTCATGCTCACAGTGTATCAACCCCGGGAATAGTTAGTGCAAGCTCTCTACAGGTTTAGTGGTTTTGTTTACGATTTTCGAATTTGCAAAATTTATCTTAATGATTTACTTTTATAATTTAATGTAAAATGAACCTTTGATTGCGTTTGATTGAGATACTTAATTATTACGATTTAAACTTGTAACTTGTTAAGATAAATTTCGCAAAGTTTCTTCTTTTTAGTTCCAAATTGATTGGTAGAGTTTTCAAGAGTATTTCTAATGTGGCTTAGAATTGTTCTTTTACAACTCTTTCCGAGCAGTTTTTTCTTTTGAATTTTTCTTTTGATACTTTTTGTTCGTCCTTTTAGTCTAACAAGTCATTGTTTTGTCGTCCCTAGCTTCGATTAGTGATTAAAGCACGAAGATATTAAATTTTATCCCATTCAGCTACGTTCTGTCAGAATTTGGCAGTTTAATTTATGACTTTTTGAATGTAATTTTTTATTCGTGAAATTTTAAAACGGAAGTTCTTTTTAAATTTAATCTTGTATTTAATATTATCTACTTTCTACAGTTCTTTATAGTTTTCTTTATATATTTGGTAGAATATTTCTCTATTAAATTTGTACCAGTTTAAGTAAATGTTTCCCAAGCTCTCATCTCATTACTGGTAGGGTCTTGCTTTTCTGTTACTTTACAAATCAAACGTTCTGTTTGTTAATG
This sequence comes from Anopheles maculipalpis, assembly GCF_943734695.1. NCBI lineage: Eukaryota > Metazoa > Arthropoda > Insecta > Diptera > Culicidae > Anopheles > Anopheles maculipalpis. Next base: position 43,197,156 of record NC_064871.1, on the reverse strand, counting down.
TATTTAGAGCATTATTTGTTCGCAATATTACAAACATAAACATCTGCTCACTGCCACAGAACAAAAGAAACCTCGAATATGTAGGGCAATTTCAACTCCATCCTAACGTCGTGTTGGCGTGCCGTTCCGGAAGCTTGCCCGTGTCGTCTAGCAAACCATGATATCTGAAGCACTAATCGTCCGTTCTATCTGCTTGTTCTGCTTCCATGTACCGACTCCCACCGTCCCCAGTGAGTATCCTGTTCGTCAACTGCTACAGCGTGAACCTGGGTATGGCGGTGCAGAACGTGTTTACGTCGGCAAAGCTGATCGCCGTACTGATCGTGATCTGCGGCGGTGCGTACAAGCTGTGCCAGGGCAACACACAACACCTGCAGAATGCATTTAGCGGTGCAACACCGTCGCTAGGTGCGATTGCGACCGCGTTCTACACCGGCCTGTGGGCGTACGACGGTTGGAACAATCTTAACTACGTGACGGAGGAGATCCAAAATCCGAGCAAGTAAGTGTTGCCACCTGTGAGTCCTCGAACGCTCTATACATCTGTCTGTGTCCTGCAGGAATCTTCCACGTTCGATCATTATCGGCATCCCACTGGTGACGCTTTGCTACGCACTGATCAACGTGTCGTATCTGGCGGCCATGTCCCCGACGGAGATGATCGAATCGGAAGCTGTCGCAGTCACCTTCGGTAACCGCATACTGGGCGTAATGGCGTGGCTAATGCCACTGAGCGTCACCATCAGTACGTTTGGCAGTGCGAACGGAACACTGTTTGCCGCGGGACGGTATGTTGGCCTGGTTTAGAAGAGTCTGCCACTGGAATCTAGTAATTATCCCTATCTGTCGCTTTACTTTTTCTCAGGCTCTGTTTTGCTGCCAGTCGTGAGGGACATTTGCTGGACATTCTGTCCTACGTGCATGTTCGTCGGCTAACACCGGCTCCGGGTTTGATTTTTCACGTAAGTATCAAGTCTGTGGATTGCAATCAAGCTGGGTGAATGTAAAAATTCAGCCTATAGGACCCGCATTTTGCATCCTATTTCTTGTGGTTGGTTTTTGCAGAGCTAATATTTTTAATAGATTACCTCAAAAAGATCATTTAAGTTCTACTTTACGTATTTTAATGCTTGATGGTACTAAAAAATGATAAACGGATGATTGAGACTTCCTAGAATTCTAGAATCCGTTGTTTAGAATTTTTAAGAATATTCGTCAGATGCCTAAAAAGCCTTGCTAGGCAAGGCCAGAGTCAAATGTTATGGTCATGGTCCTCCTATTGTAGATTGTGTTAACATTTTCTGTGAATAGCTGCTGAGAGACGTAGAAACGATTGGCACTTTTCAGTAGCGCGCTATATATATAACACTCTCCATATATATTTTTTGTTACTAATAAATAATACTACAGTAATTCGGCCTTTTTAGTCATCTTATTCATTTGGTTTCCAATATTTTTAGCAAAAGCATTGCAAATCCTTTCTACTTATTGATACCTTAGAATATTTATTTTTGCATTCTCAATTTTATTTGCGCAATTTGTTAAGCGAGAAAGTGACTTCAATGACTTAATTGTGTGCAAGTTAACAGCAATTACTCGTGTACCCTATTTAAACTAGCGTTTTTCCGACAAGAGTCAACATATGCTTTCTTTTTTTCCATCCCGATGTAGTCCCTGATTGCCGGTGCAATGGTACTGTACGGCACGATCGACTCACTGATCGACTTCTTCAGCTTCACCGCCTGGATATTCTACGGTGGCGCAATGGTGGCCCTCATTGTGATGCGCTACACCAAACCGAACTACCCGCGACCCTACAAAGTAAGTGGTTCCGCCCGGTCCGGCCTCCGTCGACGTGGACCGTAGCGCGGGTTTACGATTAAATCGCCCCTAAACCACATTTCTTTCGCAGGTCCCACTTATCATTCCAATTTTGGTTATGGTCATTTCCGGCTACCTTGTGGCGGCTCCCATCATCGAGAAGCCGCAAATCGAGTACCTGTACGCAGTGCTGTTCATACTGGCTGGGCTGATCTTTTACGTTCCCTTCGTACACTACGGTTACCATCCAAAGTTCATGGGTAAGTTGCAAGCATAACGTGTGCCGTGCACCGGGGGATTTTTTTTAAAAATAGCAATCCACCACACAGCTAGGAACGTTTGTTTGGTGTATTTTTTAGTAGGTTTTGTTTTCTTTTTCGATGGTGAAAATCGACGACCGACACACCGGCAAACGAAACGTTACTACTGAGTTGGGATGTGCTTCGTTTCTTTTCCTTTCGCCAATTTGCCTCCCGGGCAGTGATCGGTGAAGGTTATTGTGTTGTGCAAAAATTATTAATTCGACCATCAGCATATCCCGGGAAGAGTGATAATGAAGTGTAAATGAGAAATGAGCCAGCGAGTTGTATGTTTGTTTTTTAGATAGGATTAATTTACATCGGCTCTTGGTTTTTTTTTTGCGTCGTTTGGGAAAGCTTTTGAACAGATTAGCAGCTTATACAGCTTTACATTTATTATGAGGCTGAGTCATACACTTGGAGATTTTAATTTAGTTTAAAAAAAACTCACTGATAAACTTTTTATCCTTTAGTAGAACCTTTAGGAATTCAGCCTAATTTTCTTTAGTCTCCGTCACTTAAAGACGCCTAAAGCTAGGCAATATTAATACACGGCTTTTTCTTTTTGGCCAAACGACCACGCTGCCCATTGAATGGGCTTACTAGCCTTATCGATACTGCTCAGATGGATAGTTGGTCATCTCACTACGGAGGAACGGTCCGGATGGGATTTCAACCACTGCCATCGGACCATACCAGTATTAATATGCGGCTAAACCATCTTAATGTGAAGGGCTATGGCAGTATCATCTATTAACCATCATATTTGAACCTTTCAGCCTTTAAATATAATAACTAATAAATTGATTATGTATCGCTTCTGACAAAACATAGTTAGTTCGGTTGGAAATACAGTTGAATATACGTTTTAGGGACGGATTACAAATAAAATCCACACCGTTCTCCAGTAGCCAGGAACGTCAGAGATAGTCTCAATAAGTTTTATAATTCAAGCAGCTTGATTTACGTGAAGTCGCTGAGAGATTTTATTTTACGAGTTGTCTAAATCAAAAATTCAACAAATAAGTACTCAAACAGACTTCCTAATATCGAACAATTGCTCAACTTCCCATCCAATTAGCCGAGGGCTGCACAATTGGTAGATTTGATTGTATTGGTGAGGCGAGTGGAATCTTCTCACAGAAAGACTGGGTGGGTGCTGGGGCCCTTGAGATCTACTGAGAAAGTGCTTTTTTTATGTCAGCATTATTATGCTCATAATTTCTTAGTTTAGAAACATCACTGACCTTTTCCATTTCCATCTCGTTCCAGACAATGTCACACTCTTCTTCCAAATGCTGTTTGAAGTCGTCCCAACGACCTCGATGGCAATGTTCGACTAGTAATGGCATACAACATCAATGCCACGCAACCAATTTGGTGAAGCCCTGTCCCAACACAACAGCAATGGTGTTTTTAATCCAGTAAATGGCACAAAAAGGAGGAGCATGCCGCCATCGATCCCATTTCGTGTTGGCAACTTAGTAATATTAGCATTGTTAGCAACAGAGCAGTAGTAACGGTGGTAGTATGAATGTGCCACGTACTTAATCGCCCAACATGTCCCCCATCGTCCTTTAACGCTTTAAAGCCAAAGTGTGTGTGTGTGTGTTTGTAAACTTGCGGTGTATTAAACCGCTATAAAAAGCAGAGGAGCTGCAAGTGTCAGAGCAATATGGAGATAATGTTTGTTCGCAAAATAGCAATAATATACATGCATATACTTTATGTACTTACTTCTGTCGACGCGGAACTGATTGTAGGTGTGAAGGTACGAGCACAATGATAAGCCATTTTGGGAATGTTGTTGGCACGTGGATTGTGGCATGTCAGTCGTGGATTGCAAATTTTACTAGTCTTACTTTTTAACCAAGTAGGCCAAACAAGTTTATCCATCAGTAATAGTAGTAGTGTGAGCTTAGGAACCTACGAATGGTGGAAACACAGACAGCCATGGACCAAGCTCACAGAACGGGGGAAAAGGCGTAGCTCTCACTGAAGACTTGTATCACTATAGCAACGGAATAGAGACGATTGAAGGCTATTTTTATTTACGAAGGCCTACTTGTACACACCTGTTTACTTCTTGCTCTATCAAAACCTGCACGGATCATTCCCGAATGGTCGTTTTTTTTTTGTGTTTTTTCACTTCTTTTTTGTATACTTTTTTATTTTTCCGTAGACACGTAGAAATTGCTCCATGTGAGTGGCTCACGTGAAACACGACCATTTTTTTTTGTTCTTCATCGGCTTAGTGCAGGAGTCGATGAGTGAGATCTTTTATAATGACATTTGAACCCAAATGTGTATCCTTGGCTTTCTCTCATTTCCCCAGACAGAAACAGGAGACGGACAGCAGTAGTTCGGATTCGATCGGTGCACCAACGGAGCTATCATTCCGCGCCGAAGGATCGATCGAACTGTTCGCATCGTGTAATCGTGTAAAACAACGGTCCTTCAATCGTCTCTTTACCATTTGCGAGTTTTTACTTTGTTTTTACATTTGTTGGTTTTCTTTCAATAAGCTAAGAAAATATTTTCTAACACATGACATTGTAATTGAGCGCGTTTAATTCAAAGGGATGCTACACGGTGGGCAGGGTTTTGAGACTCCATCTTTTGACTACTGAATCATAACCAAAAAAACAAAACCCACAAACACATTGGAAAGAGGTAGTGAAGAATCGAACAAAAAACACACAGAAAACACCAACTACTGAGGACTACTGAAAGGAGGTTGGATTTTTCAATATATTTTGTGAAGACGTACACACATACCCACACACGTGGAACAATCATTTTTTTATGAAAAGGTCAACACAAAGACACAGGGTTTATGGTGTACAGTGTGTGATATGTTTGTGTGTGTGTGCGTGTGTGCGTGCGTGTATGGGAGGTGGAAGCGGATGCTGGATACCGGAAGGTCCGATTGACTAAAACCTAAAACCAGGAAAGTGATTAATGTAATACTGTTTATTTTGTGTTAAAGGGTATAGTTTTCTTTTTTTGCAAAATGGATAAAATAAAGAGACGTTATTTATATGATGAAATGTGGTGCAATTGACTTTTATACAATCTACGGTATCCGAAGTATTCATATTTAATAGTTTTTATCTCGCCGAGAGGATTTAAATAACCGAGATCCACACAACTGAGCGGTCTCCTATCGACAAAATCTACCAACTAAAGCACTAAAAAGGCATATTTTCGATAGACAAAACCCTTAGTAGTGTTTACTAAGGCAATTTTGTCAATAGGGTCTGTTATGATAACGGTTATTCTGCCTGCCTGTCTGATGTATCAGTAGAGAGTACTGAACTACGTGGCATCAGCAAGTCTAGTAGGCCAAAAAACGTGCCGGCGTTGCCTAGAGAAGGTCGTTAAGCGAAAAAAATACGAAGAAAGAAAATGGACTACTTGATTAGAGATAGTGATATTGGAGTTGGAGGAAATTCACATCCAACTTTGAGGGTTCAGGTTGAGATGTTCTGCAAAAAGAGGCGTGGCTCGAAGACGTATCCAACGCTAGGTCATTCATCCCGATCGGACCAGGAATGACCGAGTTAACACCAATTTTCCACGGGAATGTTTTGGTTTTTCCTCAAAAACTAGGCGAGGGGGTGGAGGAATCGGGTTGAGGTCCACCGCAAAAAGGTGGACGGACCGTAGACGCATCCAACAGTAGGTCATTCATCCCGATCGGACCAGGAATGAGCGAGTTATCACCGATTTTCTACGGTAATGTTTTGGCTTTTCCGCAATAACTAGGCCAAGGGTTGGTGGGATTGGGTTGTGGTATTCTGCAAAAAGGTGAGCGGCTCAAAGACGCATCCAACGGTAGGTCTTTCATCCCGATCGGACCATAAATGAGCGAGTCATCACCGATTTTCCACAGGAATGTTTTGGTTTTTCCGCAATAACTGGGTGAAGGAGTGGAGGGATCGGGTTGCGGTATTGTGCAAAAAGGTGAGCGGCTCAAAGACGCATCCAACGGTAGGTCATTCATCCCGATCGGACCAGGAATGAGCGAGTTATCACCGATTTTCCACGGGAATGTTTTGGCTTTTCCGCAATAACTAGGCCAAGGGTTGGTGGGATTGGGTTGTGGTATAAAGGAAAAAGGTGCGCGGCTCAAAGACGTATCCAACGGTATGCCGCATGCCGCAATCGGACCATAAATGATCGAGTTATCACCGATTTTCCACGGGAATGTTTTGGTTTTTCCGCAATAACTGGGTGAGGGGGTGGAGGGATCGGGTTGTGGTATTCTGCAAAAAGGTGAACGGCTCAAAGACGCATCCAACGGTATGTCATTCATCCCGACCGGACCAGGAATGAGCGAGTTATCACCGATTTTCCACGGGAATGTTTTGGCTTTTCCGCAATAACTAGGCCAAGGGTTGGTGGGATTGGGTTGTGGTATAAAGGAAAAAGGTGCGCGGCTCAAAGACGTATCCAACGGTATGCCGCATGCCGCAATCGGACCATAAATGATCGAGTTATCACCGATTTTCCACAGGAATGTTTTGGTTTTTCCGCAATAACTGGGTGAGGGGGTGGAGGGATCGGGTTGTGGTATTCTGCAAAAAGGTGAGCGGCTCAAAGATGCATCCAACGGTAGATCATTCATCCCGATCGGACCATAAATGAGCGAGTTATCACCGATTTTCCACGGGAATGTTTTGGTTTTTCCGCAATAACTGGGTGAGGGGGTAGAGGAATCGGGTTGTGGTATTCTGCAAAAAGGTGAGCGGCTCAAAGACGCATCCATTCATCCCGATCGGACCAGGAATGAGCGAGTTATCACCGATTTTCCACGGGAATGTTTTGGCTTTTCCGCAATAACTAGGCCAAGGGTTGGTGGGATTGGGTTGTGGTATAAAGGAAAAAGGTGCGCGGCTCAAAGACGTATCCAACGGTATGCCGCATGCCGCAATCGGACCATAAATGATCGAGTTATCACCGATTTTCCACGGGAATGTTTTGGTTTTTCCGCAATAACTGGGTGAGGGGGTGGAGGGATCGGGTTGTGGTATTCTGCAAAAAGGTGAGCGGCTCAAAGACGCATCCATTCATCCCGATCGGACCAGGAATGAGCGAGTTATCACCGATTTTCCACGGGAATGTTTTGGCTTTTCCGCAATAACTAGGCCAAGGGTTGGTGGGATTGGGTTGTGGTATAAAGGAAAAAGGTGCGCGGCTCAAAGACGTATCCAACGGTATGCCGCATGCCGCAATCGGACCATAAATGATCGAGTTATCACCGATTTTCCACAGGAATGTTTTGGTTTTTCCGCAATAACTGGGTGAGGGGGTGGAGGGATCGGGTTGTGGTATTCTGCAAAAAGGTGAGCGGCTCAAAGATGCATCCAACGGTAGATCATTCATCCCGATCGGACCATAAATGAGCGAGTTATCACCGATTTTCCACGGGAATGTTTTGGTTTTTCCGCAATAACTGGGTGAGGGGGTGGAGGGATCAGGTTGTGGTATTCTGCAAAAAGGTGCATGGCTCAAAGACGCATCCAACGGTAGGTCATTCATCCCGATCGGACCAAAACTGAGCGAGATATGGCTGATTTTCCACGGGAATGCTGCTAGCGGAATTTTCCGGTAGTTTGTGGAAAATCCCCCTTGGTTTTGAGGAAGAATTTTTAAAAGATTTTTAGGAAAGAAACAAAAATGAGACGGAATAACTTAAAATTGAAGAAAATGTTTAATTTTGGCGGAAAAATATTTGTCTTGTCGGAAAGAAATTATTTTCCAGCCCGTTTTTAAAATTTCCATTTGCTACCTCCTCGGATTCATGCTCTCCTGTTACTCCTGGTCGAATTTTGCCGCATAAAATTGGCTCGGTTTTGGCCGAAAATCTGCCACCGGGAGCGACTGGTAGTAACAGGAGAGCATGCTTTCGAGAAGGTAGCTGGTATCAGCCGAAAAATTCCAAAATCAGTTTTGAAATCCAAAGTCAGTTTTAAAGTTGAGTTGGAAATTTTAAGTTTAGAATTCAACTTTCAATTTTGACCCGGGATTTTAAAACTGATTTTGGAAATTTTCGGCCGATATCAGCTACCTCCTCGAAAGCATGCTCTCCTGTTACTACCAGTCGCTCCCGGTGGCAGATTTTCGGCCAAAACCGAGCCAATTTTATGCGGCAAAATTCGACCAGGAGTAACAGGAGAGCATGAATCCGAGGAGGTAGCAAATGGAAATTTTAAAAACGGACTGGAAAATAATTTCTTTCCGACAAGACAAATATTTTTCCGCCAAAATTTAAACTTTTTCTTCAATTTTAAGTTATTCCATCTCATTTTTGTTTCTTTCCTTTAAAATCTTTTAAAAAGAGCTCCTCAACGTGTTTTTGTATTTTAAAAGCAACTAAGGGGGATTTTCCACAAACTACCGGAAAATTCCGCTAGCAGCATTCCCGTGGAAAATCGGTGATAACTCGCTCAGTTTTGGTCCGATCGGGATGAATGACCTACCGTTGGATGCGTCAATGGTCCGTCCACCTTTTTGCAGAACACCTCAATCCGATTACTCCACCCCCTCGCCTAGTTATTGAGGTAAAACCCAGAAAATTAGCTATAACTTGCTCAGTTTTGGTCCGATCGGGATGAATGACCTATCGTTGGATGGGCCTTTAAGCCACGCCTCTTTTTGCAGAATACCACAACCCAATCCCTCCACCCCCTCGCCCAGTTTTTGAGTAAAAACAGTGTATTCCCGTGGAAAATCAGCCATATCTCGCTCAGTTTTGGTCCAATCCGAATGAATGACCTACCGTTGCATGCGTCTTTAGTCCGTCCACCTTTTTGCAGAACACTCCAACCCGATTCATTCACCCCCTCACCTAGTTATTGAGGAAAAACCCAGTAAATTAGCTATATCTCGCTCAGTTTTGGTCCGATCGGGATGAATGACCTGCCGTTGGATGCGTCAATGGTCCGTCCAGCTTTTTGCGGAACACCCCAACCCTATCCCTTCACCTCCTCGCCCAGTTATCGAGAAAAAACAGTAGTATTGCCGTGGAAAATCACCGACGCTTGGATTCAATGTGATATAGAGCACTCCAATTTCCAGGGAAAGCGGACTTAGCTTCCGAAAGGCAAAATCCGCCACTGGTTTCAGATGGTAAGCAGGATTGTACCACAAACATGTTGCATCTTCTTTTCCGTTCATTCCTTTGTTTTATTTATCGCCATTTGTTTTCTTACTCTTACTCTCCTTCTCTCTCTCTCTTTCTCTTTTCTTAACCTTTCTGTCATTTTATGATTTTCGCATTTTTCCATCCTTTTTAGCTCCTTCCAGACGTTATTTGTATTGCTTTCTTCAAACCTTCACTACATTCATTCGCATCATTTGCATCCAGTTTTGCTCCTATCTATGTGAAATCATTGAAGCTGTTTTTTTTTATATTTCGGAACAAAGTGTGTTTACTGTTATTTCGTTTTTACATAAATAATCACCCTAAACAACTCTGTCTTATTGGTGCACTGGGCCAGACCAGATCCGACCAAAACCAGAATTTAATGCACACCTTTGCGATACATGTTTGTATCATTTTTGTTTTTGCAATTTGCGTCAAACAGTATCTTGTATGATAGTAGTAATAATTATAATAATAATAGTAATATTTCGTTATAGAATAATAATATAATAATAAATGACTATTTTTCTCGAGTGTTTTTTACCTTTCGTTTTTTTTTTCATTTGTTATTTGCTTGTTTCGTTCGTTTGTCCGTCGCCCTCCATCGCTTGTTTCTATTTTTCCTTGTCAACTGTTGTTTTGACCCATTTCCTTTGTGATAATCGAAAATCAAAGTTTTTCCCATAAGATTGATTGAAGTGTCGATGAGTGTCTAGCATAATCTTTAAATTGGTTGTTTTTCCTTGATGTTTGGTGAACTTTTGGTTTTAGTCTACTTTTCAAAACCTTCTTACAAAACCGTCAATTCTGTGATTTTCTTTATTTTGAAATTACACCGGCAACTAGATGCGTTATTCAGTGAGTCGGAAAACAAAAATAGCCACAGATCTAGTCTAGGAAAAGTGTAAATAACGGGGAACGTTTTGTACAATATATTGTACAGGGTGTTGGCTACACTACTGCTTACTATGTGCTTTAGTAAGTCGGGGTTGTTTGTGGGGGCTAATTTTGGCAGCATGTTTCCTCTTGTTTTGTTGTTAATTTTTACAAACCATTGCTTTTCCCTTCTATACACTGTTCGTTTGTATGATGAAACAGGTAGTAGTAGTACATGGTGCTGTTTCAAAAAGGCTTTACATATATACCAAGAAGATTGATTATTACTGCAAGCTTATGAGGAAAAGCTTTCAAAGCTCGCTGGTCAACCAAAATATCACGTCTTTAAACGGTTTAATCAAAGGCTTGGCATCTTTTCCGCAACAAAAAAGAAACACTCCCAAATCACTTCTTCGATTCCGATCGTAGTAGTCCAGCTTGGTAGATATAGTATACCAAGGAGAGATGCATACAAAGGTGAGCCCAGAGAGAGAGAGAGAGAGAGAGAGAGAGAGAGAGATTACATCCATAATAGCAATGGCGACTTGATCAATGTTCTGGACACATCTGCATATACTTCTCATTAGTATTAGTACTAAGCCAGCTGCTAGCTTAGCGACACCAATATACAAACGAAAGCTACAAAATCACAGTCAAAAATGTACAATCTATACGGCGCGAGCAGCGTACTTGTATGTATGTATACATGAATTTGTGTCTGTGTGTATGTTATTTTTGTTTGTATTCACTATACTAGAGAAGGCTTCAAATGTCCTTCCCAGCGAGCCTTAATTGCACACAGTTTATAAAGCGAATTGAAAAAGGACACTTCGGACCCGAGAGCGCGATTTGCATATTTATATAAATGTACGTTTACACGTATTCTACAGACACGCGCACGCAACACACGCATACCGGTTTCGGTTTCCTTTTGATTATCATATACAATACGTGAGGTAATATAATGTTTGGAAACATTCGCCAGAAAGAATAAGCCGGAAGCAAAGCCAAATTACAAAATTTAAAAAAAGCCATCCCTTTTTCTCTCTCTCTCTCTCTCTCTCTCTCTCTCTCGCAAAAGTGTGAAAAGCACGAGAAAAAAAGATACAAATCGAGGGAGAAATACAAAAAAGAAATAATGTTTGCAGCTAGTACAAACACTGTGCACAATCACAATTACAAAGCGTGTCCGAAAACTGAACGCTGAAGGAGCGAGGGCGTGAGCCGACAAGCGAAAAGTTTTGCTAAATGTGTTTTTTTTTGTTGTTGTAAACTTTCTTTAACCTACAATCTAGCAACGGCGTGTGATCATGTGTCGGCGATTAAGGGACAAAACGTGGTCCCCTAAAGCAAGCGAAGCACGTCAAGCGAATGTACGATGAGTGCGACGAATTGGTCACCTCGTTGCAATTAACTAACGAATGGCGGCGTGTCCCCCCCTTTTTTTTGGTGAGCTATTTCAGTAGAAGAACATGAGATGTTTGACGTTCGTTCGAGTTTTGTTGATTTTGTTCGTTTGTATCATCGTATCTATCCTCTTCGCTTCCTTTGCTTCCGATGTCGATAATCGATAAGTGATTTTTCGTTTTTCCTTCTTCCTTTGCTATCATGTCATATCATCCCTCTTCTCATTTACCTGAGGCAGCGTAGTAATAGTAGTAGTAGTAATGGTATGAGCGTTTTTTGTTTGTTTAACATTTTTTCCTAGCATTTTGGTACTATATTGTGTGTTGGGAAGGCATCCTCATGCCTTTAACCTTTCACTGTGTAGTAGCACAAACAAATTGCAGCTTCGAAACACACAACGAAAGCAAGCAGCAGCAGCACCGAAATGGCAAACATCCGCTATTCGAGGAAGGTGTACATCGATCACATGGCCAGAATTTGTAGTCCCACTCATTGATCGATCGTGGTGCGGTAGGGACGTCGGTGCGGTTCCGGGGTGTAGTTGATGCGGGCACGCAAATGTTGCGGTGAACCGGGCACACTTTCCGAACCGCGACGAGGCGGTAAGGGAGGTGATGGGGAGGTAGAATTGAAGCTGTATCAAAGGGAATCCAAAGTTAACAAAGTGCGATTTGATTTCTGCTTTTGTTAATACTTACGGTCTTCTGTTGGCCAGTAATGGCGAACCGGTGTGACCGAGCTGTTCCAGTTTCCGTTGCAGAAGTAGAGGTGATTGACCACGGTTTAATCTGCGTAGAAAGAGATTGGTTTATTATAAAGATACGATTTTTTACAGATTTTATTCGCAATCAGATTGCTAGAATTATCAAAATAACCAATCCAACTCAATTAGATTAAATTAAACAGCAAAGTTATACCGTAAATATTCGTTTTAACAATTTGGTAAGACGTAATTTCCCGTCACCGGAAAACAACTGGTTACTACTCCACCAGTGAAAGGCGTCTTTTCGACAGTGGGATCGCTGTCAATTTGAAGAGTATATCCTTTTCGGTCAAAACAACACCATTTGCTTAGAGAAAAAGGTTCAACTTACCTCGGTGGAGGATCTGGACTGCGGTGCCGTCGATCGGTTGCAGGACTGTTGAGCACGTGTGCCATGGGCGGTATGGCGGAAGGAGGTTGCACTACCATGGACGTTGTCGAAGCAGGACCGGGGAATGTTCCCGTCGTACCGTACATCCCACCCGTACCGGCCCCCGTCATCAACGTTGCTCCTCCTCCTCCTGCGGACATCATATCATAAGGATTCGATGCATAATGCTGCTGAAGCTGGTGCTGATGTTGTTGTTGTAGCTGAAGTTGTTGATGATGGTGCTGTTGTAGCAGATGTTTCTCCTTTAGCGTCCGCTTGTCTCCAATGGTGGCGGTACCACCGGTGCCCGCTCCACTTGTCCCCGTGGTGCCATTGTTGCTGAGGTTAAACTTCACAAACGAGGCAAATTTTCGCTTCATATCTGCAAAGGAATTGAACCATCCTGTGTGTTTTGTGTGGTTGTTTGTTGGTCGATCGTCAAATACGCGCAACAGAAAATGGCGTGCCCCGGGCGTGTATGAAATGAGCGCGCAGCAGCAGCAACAGCAGCGACCAAACACGGTGTGCGTGTGCATCGTATGAGCGTGTTTGTGTGCGCGCGCGCGATATGAGCATACATTGATATTGTCCGAATGGTGGGTGCAAGATGAGGATCCAAATAAATTTATATTTTAATAACGGTCAGTAAGCGCAAATGATAATAAGTTTTGATCGCACACACAAACACGCAAACGCACAACCGATCGTGAAGACGAACACAGCGCGGCAAAAAGGTGAGCGATCGAGCAGAGCGTGGGCAATTGCAACAGAAACGAAACAACAACAACAACAACAAAAAAGAGATAGAAGAAGAAAAATAAATAATGAAACTCTACATGAGTGCATTCCGAAATGGGTATGAGAGACGATCTCGCAAGCTACACGAAGCTTCCATGCATGCGACACATCTCGAGCAATAGTAAAGCAATGGTCACGTTACCTGTTTCTTCTTTGCTGCCTTCCGGAACCAATCCACCACCAACACCACCACTACCACCGTTGCTGAGCGTTCCTTGTCGATGAAGCATCGCCGCCGCACTTGGCTGTCCTGATTGTGGATGATGATGGTACATCGTTTGGCCAGTGGTAGCATAGACCGTACGATCGCCAGTCACCAATGTAGGAGCGGTGGATCCACCTCGATCGATCACCTTATCACTCCGACCGGCACTTTTCATGCCGCGACTGAATGTGTTAAATAGGGACGAGGAGGAAGATTTGTGCTTCGGACTTCCGACGGTACCACCGGATTGTTGGTACACGGGAATGCCGGACGCGGGCAATGATGGTGGTGCTATCCCTGTCACCACCACCGGTTCATGATGAACGTAGAGCGGGATAGCGCTTTGGTGTGGTAGCGTGGCATTGCTGAGTACTGGATGGACGCCATGGTGTACGGTTCGGTGTGAGGGTAATGGACTGTATCGGGTAGGATGGGGCGACGCTTCACTTGCCGAAGGAACTGGAGATGGTGAGGAGTACCCGTAAACAACTTGCTGGTGCTGCTGCTGGTGCAGTGCTTCCCTTTGCTGCTCGATCAGCTGAATCTGCTGGTGATAGAATCGCTGCAGAACTGAAAAACGAAATAGGATGTTACAGTCAAAATGAATGGTAGGTAGTTTTAGTGTTAACACAGTTCCTACTCACCAATTGGACTAGTGTTACCCTGCAGATGCTTGTACTGCGTATCCGTATCCATCCCATCCTGCTGAGTTTTCCGCACCAACAACAATGGTGAAGACGGATTGCTGCTACTGCTCGACCCAGCACCACCACCACCACCACCATTCGCGTAGATGCCCGAGGACGAAACAGGCATCGGCGGTGGTGCGGTAGAAGAGGAAGAGGCAAGCTTCGATTCACCCGGCGGTAAGGATTTACGTTGGGCGAACGGAGATGTCGTAAAGTTTTTGAAAATACTTTGACCCAAACTGCTAAGTGTCGATTCCTTCTTGGGGCTGCCGTTGCCGTACTCGGAGGCGGTGCGACGGGACAGGAAGGGTGAATGTTTGTACTTGCGTGCCGTTTCGAGCGACCCGTTTCGCTCCAGTCCACCACCACCAACCGTCCCCGCTACTGGTACTACGTTCGTGCTAGTAATGGCACTTATTGGCGGTTGCATTTTTGCTAAATAGTAGGCCTGGGGCGAAGGTGACCGGCGTGGATCGTACGCGGCCGGAGAGGAAGACGCAGAGGTAGGTGTGTAGATGGTGGTCGTGGTGGTGGTAGAGGCGGCTACTGGTGGTGCGATTCCTGAGGTGGCCACCGAGATGGAGGACGATGAGGACGCTAGGCTGATGTTACTTAGTTTGCTCTGGAGAAGTTGCTGCTGCTGTTGCTGCGATCGTTGCTGAAGGCTACTGAGGTTGCTGGGGGCTTCGTTGGCAATGTGAGGGGATAGGATCGTTGCGGTTGACTTGATAGGGATGGACGAGGCGGCGATGGCGATGGTTTGCTTTTGCTGGTTCGATTGCGCCTGGACTGCTTCCGTCAAACTTCCCAGCGGTGTCGGTATTCTTCGGGGTTTGGTACGGAAGGAAGAAAGAGGCCGCGATAAGACAGATAGTAGAAAGGGAGGGGGGACAGATAGAACCGAGTTCGCAGTGGAAGCAGGATAGGGCATTGCGAAACAAAAGAAAGAATAAAAGAGAAATAGAAGACAAAAAGGATAGAATGAGTGAAACTAGCGTAAACGAGAACACGCACAACACTTAGAATCGACCCACATTCATATGTATGTATGTATGTACATTAATGCCTATTCACTTGCGGTTCTAGAGTATTGTGGAGCTTTACAATGATAAAAATGAATATTCTTTTTGGACGTTGCTAAGTCGTTCCTAAGCCGTACATTATTTCCCCGTAATCTAGAAACTGACGGAGAATCTTCTGCTGCTGGACTAGAAAAGCAGCTACGCCTCTTAGATCGTTTCACCTTTCATCAACTTCTTCAAATACGGACTCATAGCGAGTGAGTGTGTCAATTAGTGGATGTTAGAAAGAAAGCATGCACAAAAAAACTGAGAATTGTTAAGTAATATAAAAAAGTGAACAACAGCAAAACATTCAAAAAGGAAAAAAATAAAACAAAACATATGTAACATAAATGCAAAACAAAGCTATATAAAACCTTAAAAAATACATAAGCGGACGAAAAGCAGAAAAATATGTAAAGGAAAGGTAAAGCTAAAGACTAGCAAGCATTTTTTCATATTGGATAATGTTTATGCTAGTGTATGGGGGGATGTGTGTATGTGTGAGGTATGTATGTATACAAAAAGGCAGTGCACACATATTTATGTGTGTGTGTGTGTGTGAGTGTATGGGTGGGACGACAGAGCAAGCAAGAGTGAAAACAGGAACTGGAAGGACGCGTGTATTATAAAATAACGTGATCGTAAGTGTGTTTGATTGTGTGGTATACTTACTCATAGAACAACTTAAAAATTACTAAAGAAATAGTTACCTACAAATAAGAGAAATCAAATTTTAAAACAAACAAATAGCAAAAACGGACAAAACGGAACGGGTGACAAACAGGGTGAAAAAGAAGTGGAAAATGTTTCCTCCGCTCAGCGAAGACAAATCATTAGGTCAAAACATTAGTAAAAGTGTCTCATGTAAGCAATCGTTAAGAAGAGCGAAAAAGGGAGCTGGATTACATTTGATAAGAGAAAACACGCAATCACGCGGACAAACAACTTTGGCAACAAACATTTCAAAACAAACCAAACCAAAAACACGACCAAAACACGGAGTTTCTTCATTTCTTTGGCAAGAGGAAGCTTTAAAAAAGTGATAAACTATTGAACATTCACTGCAAAAGTGTTTGAAACATGCCTAAACCATTTTAAACTCGTAACAATACGTCTCTTTTGGACGCATTTGGCAAAAGGGGCAAAACTCCAAGCTCCAACAAGGTTCCAAAACTCGTTTGGACGGATCGATCGTGTAGAACAGAATTTCAGTTTTCAGTTGGAGAAAACTAACAAGACAAGGATGGGTACCATGGCAACCGTATGCTTACCTGGTTTGTTCCGACGTTGCGGCCCAGTTCGGAGGTGCAGTGACGGAAGCGGACGAAGCGGTCGGAGGCAGTTGCGGACTGGTTAGCTGAATGCCACAGTTAACAGCCACATTGCGGAACCATTCGCCCACGTTGATCGTGGTGTCGTGTTCGGCACGCTGCAGGAACGCGTGGCGCAACAGATCCGGATATTTCGGTCTTGCCTGGTAGTCCTTCTGCAGGCACAGCTGCACAAAGTCTCGAAACTCCGGACTGAACGGTTGATCTTCGGGCAACCGGGGCGGATTGGAGGTGAGCACTTGCGTAAGCACCTCAAAATCAGTCACACAGCCACGGTACGGAAATACACCGGTGGCCAGCTCGACCAAAGTTATACCGAGCGACCACACATCTGCCCGAATGTCGTACACTGTTTTTGCTGGATCGATTCGTTCGGGCTGCAAAGAAAATGCGAATTTCGATTATGTGTTGGCACGGGAGAGAGGTTAGTGTGTCTTACCGCCATGTATGCAGCGCAACCGGCCGAACGTGTACGGGCATTCGAATCCACCAGCCGGCCACTGATGCCAAAATCACACAGCTTAATGTTGCCCCGATCGTCGATCAGGATGTTCGAGGGTTTCACGTCCCGGTGAATTACGCGGTGGTTGTCCTTCAGGTAGGCCAATGCACGTACCGTAGCCACCGTGACCTTGCCGAGTATTTCTTCCGGTACCGGTTTCTTGGACTTTTTCTGCAGCTTGTCGAAGCACGTCGTCATCAGCTCCATGCAGATCCACACGTCTGCATCGGTGATGAAGCAGCCGAGACACTTCACGATGTACTTGCAGTTTTCCGACTTGAGCACCACGTCCAAGTCCATTATGATTCGTTTGTTTTCTTCGTCGTTTCCGGTGCGTCTCATTTGCTACAAATGGAGAAATAATTATATTGTGTAAAGAAGGAACTGCTTCATATGCGATTGGCCTACCTTCACAGCAATGATGGCACCACTCGGATTGTGTCGCATCTTTACCACATGCCCGCTGGTCCCGTTCCCAAGTTCGCCTAAATCCTCCAGGTCGCTGAGCTGCGTGCGGTATATTTTTTCGTTGATCTTCAACAGTCCACTTTTGTCGACAATCTTCTGGAACTTCAGTTCCGATTCGCTGCGCCGGTTGCCGGTCACGATGGGCAGGTTCAGGCCTAACGACGGTCGATTGGCTGGAAGGTAAGCGAGAAAGAGTGTGTGTGTGTGCGGGGTAAGAATGGGAGGCAGATAGTTGTGTGCGAGAGTGGTCCTGACACTTACGTCCTGATCCACCGCCCATCCCGCCACTTCCGGTACGATTGAATCGATTCGTTGGCGGCTGCGATGAGATCGGCAGGGACAGTGAGGGTGCCGAACGGGGGTTCTGGATCATCTGTTCCATCATTGTGATGCGGTTGTCGATCGAACTGCCGGACATGGTGTTGGTGCTACCGTTCTTGCCGACCTCGTTACTTCTGCTGTCGGAAGGTGCGGCCGTGTGCGTTCCCGTCGGTAGCATTGACTTCTGCTGGGTGGTGGGTGTTCAGGCCCCGGCAGCACCTACCCAATCGCTCGGAATGGCTCTGACACGGTACACGGGTAAACAAAGCACAACCCGAAGCGAAGGGACCGTGCCCGTTCGCGCGGAGGAAAAGGTTCGAACCAACTTCTCCTTCGCTGCACTGTACCTCACTGTTGCACCACGGCGCTCCGCATCGGACGGTTCCGAGTCGCACTTTCGCAAACACAGAATCTCGCGACACTGCACGGAGAAATTTGATGGCGTTTTTGTTGGGAACAGGGAAAGATTTTCACCAGAAAATATATGATAAATATACTTTTCTTATTCTTTTCTTTTTTTCTTTCTACAAAGTGATGTTTCGTAGCTGTCACTGAGTGGAAGGGCTGGACACGACCCTGTACGAACGGTGACAGCTATTAAAGATGTGATAAAAACATTCAAAATTGTCGGTTTAAATAAAAACTTTGTTCGTGATGCTTATGATAATATCAACAAAACGTAGAAAGCAAAGGAAACACGGATCATAAAAGCAAAACCAAGTTTGAGGAGCGACGGCAATAGCATACCATTGCGCTGGGTGGAAGGATTCCCAGTGAAAAAACTACCACACAACAAACACTGGAATCGAAGTATTGAGCTGAGTGAATTTAAACATGCACCTTGGCTGTCACCGCGGTACCGCAAAATTGTGCAAAACAAAATCGTTCAATTATAAACAAACACACACACAACGCACGTAAATCAAGCGAAAGAAACTTTTGATAATTAACCGAACAAGCGTTAAAACGCACGGAAGATGTCTCGCGTCCACCAGAACCACCCAATTGGCACCTCACGGTCGATATTGGACGAGATAAAGATGGAGGTCGAAACGCACACACAACCCGGTCCATCAACAAACACCAACAAAACCAGCAAAGATGACGATCTCTACGAGGAGGAAGTAACGCTGTTTGCCGATTTCGACATATGTCTCGAAGTAGACGATCCCAATTTATATCTCAAAGTGATCGGCATCGATACGGACCAGCCCATCATACAGGTGAACGATGAAGTGTACCGGGGGACGGTCGATTTTGCGTTCGGCACGAACGTGTTCTTCGAGAAGGACCCGAAAGCGACCGCCAACAAAGATCCCGTCTTCGAGAACAATATTCAGGACCTGTACCGGTATGTGTGTGACACGGACAAGGTCTTGCGCATGAAGCGAATATTTGTCAATGCAAAGGATCAACCAAATCAGGGACAGTCGGCAACTGCTGTGACGAGCGATGCGGATAGTTCCGGTGATGATGAGACGCCACAGGCAGATATGGTGAAATATGAGGTCAACATGACCTACGAAGAAGCACTGAATTTGCATCTCCAGGAAGGGTGTGTTGCCAGCCGGCACATTTCAGAAAATTTGAACGGTGAAGCACTGATACAGAATCGCCGGATTAAAATTAAGGGTGAACCGATGATGCAGGACGATTGAAAGAAGCCACATGCACACATGTGTGATAAGTATGTTTAAGAGAGAAATAATAATAATAATTCATTCCCTTCTTCCTGTGTTCCTCCCTCGCTGCCACAAATACAGTTTTTACATAAAATGCATTAAGACGGGTCTTGTCGATAGGTTTATTTTGTATACGTTTTATATGCATGTATATGTATAAAAATACGCTAAAGAACAAACGCTACGGAATAAAGGGAGGGTGGTATTTCTTCCCTGTCTATTGGAATTACACCTGTTCAGTGGGAATCGCCGCCGATCGGAATCTGTGGAGGATGTCTTTAAAAGTTCAAATGTAGTAGAATGAGAAGCTACAAAATGACTTGCTTAAAAAACAAGAACCGCCGACGTCCACTTGTCTATCACAACATGGGAGAGAGGGAGGCTTCTTGGCTTTCGTCCTTATCGTAAGCAGCAGCACTCTCACTACGTGTTTTGAAGGTGGTTGGGCACATCATCAGACGCTATATGTCCGGCAGTGTTATGGTTGTAGTTTAATTTCGTCCTGATCTCCTCTTTCATCGTTGTTACTTCAATTCCACCAATGCATGTTTTGGAAAACTAGCACCGGCTTAGAGGGCGCGCCTAGTCCCCCAAACGAAAGGTCCGAAGCTGAATCATATGTTAAGAGGCGTCGAAGATTTCATCAACGTAACGCAGCCTAAAAATTGATTCTTTACTAGCCAATAAGCCGGTTCACATTACGTTCGCCATTCACTTGACTACCACCATCGTATCCCAATCATGGTCATAGATATTGTAATCCACATCATCATGCTCCCTATCATTTGCGTGGCGTTTTTATCTCTGGCGCTTTCTGCTTGGTCCTACCGCTTCTATCGGACCATTTTTTTTAGCTGTGCTTTATACAATTCTAATTCTTTAAAAAGAGGAAAAATCCTTATCCTAAATTTCCTTCTTATCGCAGACATTCTGAACTCGCTTTTTGCCGTTCTGTTTCCTCTTCTCTGCTTGTTGTCGCACACACTTGTGATTTTTTGCTTCACTTTTTGCTCTGTATAAGTTTTCACAATAGTAATAATATAATACGTAGTAGTTATACGAGTAGTAATAGTAGCAATAATTCTTGTATCTTCTTGTTCTTTTCATCATTTAAACATAATTCCAACTGCTTTGCTTGCTCGCGCTTCAAAAAATTAATCACAATATTGGTTGGCTGTTTGCCCAGTGGCTTTGCTTTCATGGCTACACCTCCCCAGACAATACAACCAACTAACCAACGAAAAGAAAGATTGAAAAAAGCCGATAGCATTTGACCACTTTTTACCACACACCCAGACACAATCATATATTCACCGTCGATGAGGAATGTTTTCTACTATAATAGTCTGACTTCGTGTTTACTCTCGAATCCTTCCTCAAAGTGTGTTCAACTAGAATCATAGATGGTTAATATGTAAATGGGCAGGCAAAAATCGTACCCTCGAACTTGTAGGCTGCACACCAGCACGAAAAACAGAGTCTATTTGTATATTCTATTTAGTTCATAAAAATGACACCACTGCTACTAGGGGACGGCGGCATCCACATCACCGCCAAGCGGAATACATATATCCTCGTTGATGGGTCCTTGTAAAAGTCCGCAATGATCGGACGTACGCACTTACACACTATCTTGTCAATAGTTCATTAACCCCCCCGTTTAGTTATAGGATTCAAAAAAAGAAAAGTTGAAACTCGAATTGGAAAATGAAGTAACCGTAATACAATCAGAATGTGAATGTTCTCAAATGCGACACAAAACATTATGCCAAAAATTAGGATTTCAATCGATGGAAACACAAAAATTCTTTGATGAGACTAAAACTCTCGACCGAGATATCATCATTCGATGAGCGCAGCTTCTAATCGATTCCAGGGGAGGCACACACGTGCTAGAAACGTCGCATTGCATTGGGTTTTGGGTGCGATCTACATTTACTGCCTTTTCACTCAACATCATCCAAAAAACAAAGGGTTGATCCTTCTAAAAGCTAAAGTGTGCATACTGTACAAAAAAAAAGCTGTCCCTCCCCGCAGCAGCACCCGGAACAGCACACAGCATTAGAACAGCAAATCCGTGACACGCGTGCCCTGGCTCCAGTTGACCGTTTGCTCGTCGGAGGCCGGCTTAAGGTACTGGATGCTTTCCGGTTCGCCCGTCCCGCTGAGCAGCAGTGGTTCGCCGGCACCGTTCAGGATCATGTCCGTCGGTCCATTGTTGCTGGTATGGCCGTTACTGTGCACACCGTTCGATCGGTCAATCTGATGCGGGTGGTACTGCTGTTGGAGCGGGAGATGATGATGGCCGTTCGGTACGGTGGCGGCGTGCGGTAAATGATGCTTCTGCTCACCGTTGTTGGCGGATGGGGCGGGATGACTATTACTGCTACTGCTGTTGTTCGAGGAGGTAAGGCTTCCGTTCGAGCCGGTGCTGCTAGCCGTACTGGCGGCCGACGGTGACGGCGTGCGGGTCACTCCCAGCTCGAAGGTCGTGTCTATGGCGGCTTTTACTGGGGTATAACTAGCAAACGGTGCCGAACCTGCCAGAAGCGCGAAAGAAGAGTGGGAGAAAAAAAAAACATGCTTTCAGTACAGTGTGTCGCGAGGGTTTATATATTAAAGTTTGTGGTAAATGATAATTTAAAAAAAAAAATCAAAAGTACATTTGAAAGGTTGAGCACGCAAAAAAAAGTAATTCGCTCTCAAGTTAGTAGGATGGATGCTCATCGCTAGACGGTTGTTTCATTGCCGATCGGAAGCAGCACTAGACGCGTGGTTGCTGTTAGTGTAGCACGTGGTTTCTGATGCACCCTCCGGAAGTACACGGTCGTATCGGGTGTACGCAGTACGAACGGTGCTGCTGCCGGTGGACGCTGATGATGACGATAAAGCTGGTGATAGAGAGTGTGGTGGTGTTGGTGGTGATGATTGCGTTGTTTCTGCTGTGGCCACCCATTTTGCAGTTGCTGTTGCTGCTGAACAGATGAAATAGTTTTGTTCGCTTTCACCGTCCTCTTGGCAGCGGTGGCAGCAAGTGGCTGCTGATAGTGGTTGCAACGATTGCCCGGAATGGCGGTTTGATCAGGTTGTTGTGTCGTCTGCGGGCGACTCTTCAGGACAACTGAAGATGCGCAGCGTGTGAGAAAGAGGTCAGGTATGAGTAAAAGAACAACATCGGTGCATTCTTTCTGGTCTCCCGGGGAGAGCGCACGGCATACCCAAAAGCATGCGAAACAACGCGGTGTCTTTTGATTGACACAGACACAACCGCGTTGGCAAAGAAAAGGAAATAAGGACAGCGAGAGGGGTCCAGTATGTTTAGCCATGGGTATGCGAAAGGTTACGGCAGTATGTGCCCACTAGCAAAAGGGTGATGTTTCGCAAGCTAATTCCAACTCTAAATGGATGTAATTAGGTACCGTGGTGGAAACAACGCTGCCAACGTGTTCGTGGTGAGCCAAGAAAGGAGAAAGCCTACAATTAATCATTTTTTTTTATTGCAAGCTTTAAGGGAAATGTCTAATGAATTAAAGTTGTAGAAATAATATTTTATTTGCAGTAAGACATTTATGATGACACTTCGACTTTAACGTCTGGTGATTTTATCGCTCAAACGGGAAACAATATCTAAGACACAAGATGGACGTTGCTGTTATACAAATCACTCGGAATAAGTTGAAGATGGCGCTTTTTAAATACAGGGAAATGCGATTGGGGTTGGGCGACCAGGTGGTAATCCGACAATGGCGCCGGTCTTCACACGGCAGAACCTGACCTCAAATCCCATCCGGACCTTTCCCCCGAAGTAAGGACTGATAATCCAACTACGTGGTATCGGCAAGTCTATTAAGCCATTAGATGGTCAGCGTGACCTTAAGGTCAAGACGGATAAGAATAGAGCAAGCGAAAATGAAATCCTTGACCACTGATAAAGAAATACCCAAGAGAATCAGCAAAAAATAGCGCTATTCTTCTCTATAGTTGGCTCACCGCACCCTATTATGTGAGTTTCCCTGAGTATCAGTATCGGTGGGTGCATCGTCGATCGTGGACATTCCTAACATTCCTAAATGCTCTATCGAAAAACCCTGTTCCGCTTATGATGTATAAAACTGGAGGTCCTAATTGATCGCTAACGGTTTAACAAAGACGAAATTTTATTTTGTAGACAAACAGCTAATTCTTTGAGTTATCTATAGTAGTTTTATTTAAAAAAGTGAATATACCATTTTCGATATGAAGCTCAACTGATCTATGTGATTAAAAAGTGGAGTTTTGGACAGTGCATTATGACCCCTTACATACAATATCTTACGCTTACGCTCTCCGGCTCACAACCTCGAGCCACAGATGGAACAACATTAATCACGATAAGGCGATAAATCACCTGCTTCTAACCTCAAAACACACACAGCACGGATAAGACTTGCCCAGATATTCATCGTTTCCAGCTGAGTGATCATCAATTCAAACACTCACTCACACACACACACACACACACACGGTGAAAAACAAACACGGTTTCGAACGTTCACCATAAAAAAAAAAAAAACCTGTGGAGTTCGAGACCCAGTACCAATATCTGGCTTTGGCTACCTCCCCTCTCCCACATGTTGCATATCGCCGGGAAGATTTTACGGTACTTTTTTCGGATGAAATATATATGTGGAACCATAATTTATCGAACACCGATCGGGAGAGATGATCGTACGCGTGTTCATGTACCGTTTTCTTTCCGGGATTTTCGGCTTTGGGCTTTCAATGCTCCACCGATTAGGCACAACAAAAAAAGGTGGAGGAGGCAGCGTTTCATGCATCATGCATCCCGTTCTCATTTTCCTCGCCTAGTGTCACGCTGTGAGATCGGGTCAGATGAAACGGAAATTTTCACCGGTGAAAGCCCTTTGCCGTGTGTGTCCGTCGCCGGTGCCTCTACCAAGACCGCCCATCCATTGAAGCGTGATCGAGTTAACAAGTAACTTTTGTCGCAGCGCGTACGCTATAGCAAGATAACGTTAGGACAAATTGCATCAAAGTTGTTAACGAATGCAACAGCAAGGTGCACAGTAGGCGCTGCGCCCGTCTACGACTGCCGTTGGGTAGAGAGCATCGAAGCATCGATATCACATTTCGTATTGCTTGCAAACAAACCCTTCGATAGAAAGTGATAGTAAGGTGTGTGTGTGTGTGTGTGCATGTGTTTTTAATATGTTTCTTTTCTCACCTTAATACTTTATTTTCACTGGCTGCTTAAGCTGACGATGTTGGCTGATGGAGGTGAAAATTAAACAAACACGATCACGTTCGCATGCCGAAGGATCTCCCGGTAGAGTCCGCCCAGCGACTAAGATAGCTAGACACACGCCACACACAGGGAACAACACAACAAACGTGTTGGTAGGGTTTTGTTGTTATGGCCGATGTTGTGTGGCAGTGCATCAAAGGGAGAAGATAAAAACAAACCACCAGTAACTGCTTAGGCTCAATTAAAATGCCGGACCATATTTTCCCTCTTCTGCCAGCTCTGTTTTGGATTTTCTTGATCACTTGTGCCTTCGATAGTGCGGATCGCAAGAGCCACCGACTGGAGACTGTAGGCTTTAAGATATCTCAAATCGTTTGTGAGTGAAAAACAGCACGCAAAAAAAAGGAAGATCGACATGAATGTTGCATCTTTGACTGCACATTAGGCTGCATTGCACCGGACATACCATGAGGGCATATCGTTTCTTTCGTTGCAGGTGGTATGATTGCGCGAAATTACCTCGATTGCTCTAGCCGAAGTCAATTTTACAAAATATTTGATGATTCAACTAATAAAGGTCCTCCGTATAAAAACACCAAGACCCGTGTTCCAACGAATAAAGGAATAGATCTTTTGTAAGGGAAGTTTAACCTTCGTAATGATGTTGTCGCGACGTGCTAATGATGCGTCACCGAAATGCTATGTAACGCATGGCTGGCAAACCGACCTCGTACGATAAGTTTGCAAAGAATGCGTACAACAAAAAAGGAACAAACCATATCCCACGTGTCGATGTTCCATCGCAGGAAGTCATCAGGCGGGTACGGTACGGTACGGGAAACCATCCCAGCCAATATCCGGTCTATTTCCCCCGTTTACAAACTATACGACACAATCATTCTTCGGCTTCTCTTTTGTCCGCACTTGACACACTGGATTTATGCCGGTTTTCGATTTCTCTGGTACCAATGGATGTATGTGGCGCTGAAAAACAGGCCTACCAAAACGTCCGTCCAATCCGTGGGCTAATTTGCTGACGGGTATGGTTGCCGTTCCCTGTCCTTCTGTGTTTGCGTGTCAAAGTTTTGTGATGATTTAGCACAGCCCATCCCTAACATTAACCCAAACCGACACAAGAGTCTGGTAGTTCCTCTCAGAGAAGCAGAGTGCCATCAAGAGCTATCTTCTCGTAGCTTAATGTTGTGAATGTAAAGGAGAAGACAGAAAAGCGAAAAAAAATCTGTGACTGTCTCTGCTTTTACTTGTGCGAATTTTATTCATTGGTTTGCAAGAAAAACCCTATTTCCCTCTCCATGACTAAGACGTTTTTTCCTGTTGGTTTCCGAACGAATTGGTCTTCGCGTTCGTGCTTCTAGACGTGGCTTTGCGCTCATTAACCCAGTTTGAAGCAGTCCGGGTATGGTATGCCAATTCCACATTCGTCGTCACATTCGACTGCCGTGTGGTACCAGCGTCGGTGTCATGCGACGAAACGCTGGAAAAGTCCTCGTTTCCTCAGATCCTTTTCTCAAGAAAATTTCCTTTTTAAATTGGAATTTTATTTTGATTAAATTATTGCGTAAAGCTTATTTTTCCAGATGCACCTTCTCTCACCGTTAGCCTTTTTTTATCTTCCAAGTGCTTAACAGCAAGCTACAAAAACCAGGCTGACGTCAATCCGTGCTCTGATGACCTAAACGCTCACACAAACACTCCTTTTCCTTCCGCGGCAGGATCATATCGCCCAATATTGCGTCAGATACACATGGAAGGTGAAAGGGGTGGATGCAATTGCACACTAATAAAGGCAGCGCGATTCGAGTAGATAAAAATTTCATTTTCATTTACGAGACCAACCACCACAAATTGGTTCTCGCGAGGAGGCAGGTTTCAGGTCAGTGAGCAAAACTGGCAGCAGACCGCTGCTGCTGTTGTTATTATGACCCGCACAAAACCACCACTGATGATGCATCTTCTCATGTCCAATCAGTCTCAAATTTCGGATCGAATTGCAGCTGATGCAATATTGCAATATTGTGCTGTGTGCGGTCAGCGGAAGAAGCTTCGGTCGATTTCGTTGGAAACAATGCATGGATCGGGTCGGATCTTTGTTTGTCGCGGGGTTGTGCAACCGTAGCCGATAATTCGATCCAATAGTTGGCTAAGGTCTCTTAGCGCCGTAGAGCGTAGAAAATAGTGTGTACTTTGTGGATGCGTCGATAGAAGATTTTTTTGCTTGAAGAGAGCAAGACATTAAATTCCCAAAAAATTCTCCTTGCTACAGTAAGAAAGATGACTTTTTATGTGTAATTTTTTTTTGTGTAAGTGCATGATTTTATTTTCACAACAAAACCTAATTGTAAGTACCTAATGCTAGTTCGTTCAACTCATCTCCATTAATCAGTTGATCCATTACAGTTGCTTTACACTGTTTACTTTGCTAGCGTCTAATTTTAGGACAATGTTTACGTTTGCAACAAAAAGTTCCATAGCTTTAAATGGGCATGTGTTTGTTTTTGTTTGAAGCAACAGCGGAAGTAAACCTTGCCACCCTTTCGAAGAAACAGATGTACCAAAACAAGTGCTATCCTTCAAGATTATCACTTCAATATTACTTCTTGCATAGAACTAAAGTTAAATAAGTTTTGTATTCAGCGAATAAATCATAAGATAAACAGCTTACTCTAAAGCCTTGTTTCCTTTTGGTGCTTCTTTAGCAATGTAACGTATGAAGTATGTATTGTGTATTATTATGCTCTTGCTTACCGAATTCACGACGTTATCCCAGAATGAATGTCTAGCGCGTTGTGAAGGAGGGGTCGATTATTGTGCGTGCGCAGTATGTAAGTGCCGACAGAGCAATGTAAAGTGGCCGTTAGCAGCGTAGAAAATGAAAATTACGAACGCACAAAGATTACATACGACACTGGTAATACAGGCGCTACTATGCGTGATTACGGGAAAGGTTTGCCGCCCGCTAGAGGACTTATTTGTGTGGGAAAAGGCTGTGTGCCAAACGGAACACACTAGGGGTAAAAGGGAGCAGAGATTTATTTTGGAAAACAGGACAAATTGTCGTTGGGTGTTTTGTTTGTATGTGTTTTTTTTTCTTAACTACTAGGGATAAATAATCATGTTTCAAATAGTGATTGTTACGCTTATCCTCTACTGCGCCCGCCATTGGAAGCTTGAGCCCTATCCGAGTATCGGAATCGGATCGTGATGAAGCACGCGGGAAGGATTCGTTGGGAAGCAAGGATCATGGGTGGTCGGTGGTGCGGGATGGGAAGGTGTCGGACACTTACCAAGTGGCACCGAGGAGAGGAGTTTGTTCGTGTGCGACAGGAGCCCGTTGTCGGCGAAGGCAGCCGGTACGAGACCCCCATTCGTATCCGTGCCGTTATCCGTATCGTCGTCCCCTTTCATATCCAGCAGGGACGTTTCCGAAGGATACTCGTAGGTGGAGGTAAGCGAATCGTCGAACTGAATTTTGAACTGTAAAAAAGGAAGAAAGCGAAAAGAAGTCGCAATTAGTTAGAAGGATTTGATAAAATTATCTATTTCAATTTAAAATCTAAGCCCGCTCCAAACGGTGGAACCTTATGTGAAGTAAACATTGATTCTGCTGATCATTTCAATCAACGAAGGCAAACAGATGCAACAATCGAAATAATTATTACTATTGACCACATGTCAAATCAAACAACACGTTTACGATCGCAAGGTGACAAATTTGATGTCAGAAATTAACAGCCGGATAACCAACGGAAATCCAAACACACACCTGCTCTGTGTGCCACCATTGAGGATGCGAAATTCATCAACCCCATCAACCACGCCGTTGCTTGCTTGCTGCTGCTGCTGCTGTGGTCAATGATGTCGATTCAGTTGTTTGTGGTACGGTTTTCAATTTCACATCGAGCTGTTAGTGCTCCCCAAATGGCCCGAAATGGCCGACAATTGGACTGCAAAAAAATTCCAACCACTACAATCCCGGTGGCTCATGTGTTTGAGTATGTCTGTAGGTCTACCGCTCGTCAAACAACAGCAAAAAAAAGCGAGCCACACGCATCAAACCCATCGACAGGAAGTGTTATTGTGTGTGCGCATTCGCATTAGCGCACCTACCAGACACGGACTAGGGGGGGTGGGGGAAGGTTTTTCGCTCAGATTGAATGTGGGTCGCGAAAAGTAAAAATTACAACACCTAAGGGTAATGTGCAGCACAGCACGGTAACGGAACGGGACGAAGTTTCCACCGGAGAGCACCTTCTACCCCCGTCGACTACTCCCCAATTTCGAAGCCAATAGAGACGCGTTGCGTTGCATTATGAGCTGGAACTAACACTCTTGGATCACACACACACTCGCTACCACTCTCGGAAGCCCCAAACAATTAGTACCCTAACACAGAAACGCACACGTCAATGTGTGTGCGCCAGTGTGAATGAGAGAGCGAGAAAATTGGATGGAAAACAGCAGAAAAGAGGGAAAACATGCGCCACCGAGTTTTGGAACTCGCTGGAAAAATACAAACGAGACCACGAGCGAGAAACGCCAATTCCTCCTTTCCGCCGGTGGCATGTAGGCGCCAACCACCCCCTCTCCCCCTCCCATCCTACAGAAGAAAAACAATAAACAGTATATATAAGAAGGAAACAGCAGCAACAACGAAAAAACAGGCATCAAATATCACCCACTTCCCAGTTCCACCCCCCTAGCTGATGGGGTAGAGTAAAAAAAAAACAACATACTTCCCCTTCTACACCACCCACCAACCAACCAAGCCACAAGAGTTCGCTTGGATATATCGCGGGCCACCGTTTGTAAGTGTGACCCGCTGTTGCGTTATTGTGCGATGTGTGCACTTCCGCAGCACAATCACATCACAATTTCGTGTGTCGGTGGCAACTAACTGCGAGGGCCCACCAGGGGTTGAGGTCTCTTCTTTTTTCGGGAAGGGAGCGTTCAATGATAGTAGAGAGGGGAGAGTTTATAAAATAGTGTCAGGCCGTAGAGATCATCAGCGCTGCGGCCTGAAACGCACCAGAAACGAGTGATTATGACCTATCAAAACATAATTTACTGTTGTGCTGTTGCTACTTCTTCTGCCCCCCGGTAACTATATTGTTTTCACTGTTTTCATTTGTGAAGCTGAGCTTTCCTCTGCGTGTTTATACTTTCTTCTCCGCCATGGTTGATTCACTTCAATCCAACTTACTACTCGACCGAAAAATGGACCCGTTGTGTGTCTTATTTTTGGTGAGTGAGTGGGATAATATATGACCTTTTCTGGTGCCGTTGGATGGTGTGGTGCTGACCTAGCTTCACTACTTTACCGCTCTGATATCATATGTTTGCTTGTCAATGATACTAAAATGCGTTTTTTAGCCACACATTAGCCACTTTCGGAACTGACATTGGCTCGTCTATTAAACGAGGGATAATGAGAGCTTATGAAATTGTTCTATGAACATTTTTCTTTTGATTTAACTTCAATTTTAAAGGATCAAACATTGAGCACGTATTTCCTGTATTATGACTAATCTCTTAAGAAAACTTACTCACTCTCGGGGAAAGATTCCACTAAAACGGAAGTGCGAAAATTACGACGTTAAATGCATTTGCTAATCAAGAAAAAAAGCATAACATAAATTCTGATTCTATTCTGCCCAAGCAGAAGCTGCTGCACACCCGGAATAGACGGAAATGGAATATATTAGGCCACACGGGAAAAAAGGGGCAGCACCATTTCGTCCATCCGAGTTCTTCAAGCTTCCCACGACCGCCCATCCCACCCGGTTTGTGAATCACTCCCAAATAGGTTTCCCGAGGAGCGCGCTACCCGTGCCCGTAACGGGTCTTCTTTCTTCATCATTTGGACTTTCTATAGCATTTCATTTGGCTCGTTAAAAATCTTCTAACTGCATCGAAGTTGGTGTCGGCGCGGTCTAGCTGCGGTCGGCAAAAAAAAAACGACTCAAATGGAAACCCAATCGTGAACAAGCGCAATTGAAGACTGCGCTGCTCTCTTCAACGAGCGATGTGTCTTCCGCCGGTTGTCCGCCGGCAAATGGAAACGGGTTGAAATGCAAACCCATCAATTACACTTCGTTTTCTGAATGAAAATTGATCCTAGGAAGGACTGGCGACCCCGAAGCGGATGATTGTGATGATGAGTGGTTTGTGTGTGTTGGTGGTGGTGTATTTTTATGGAGAGCATTTACCCCTACCGGAGACTACGAGACGATGGTGTCGGGAGATTGCATAAAATCACTCTAGTAAACGAGATTTTCATTGAACAGATTGTGCAGGGTTGGGTTGGGAAAGAATTTGACTAATTCGAAATGAATTTACGAATACTAGCCGTTCGTTTGAGACGTCACTCTCGTCGTCAGACGCTTACTGGATTTGGCATTCGGGGTTTTACTCTTCTGGGCTGCCATAATTACATCGGTAGAAAGGTAGTAGAGATTTTCGAAGCAATCATTTCGTTCGAACTTACATTGCAGTTGCAAGCTTTGTAAATAATATTATTTCCAAAATTCTTTAATTAAAATTAAAATATTAGTAAAATTATGGTCCTTTAGGTAAAATAAGTTTTAACAAGCAAATAAAAGCATGTTTTACACGGCGTATGTTTGAACTAATTTTCCATGGAATATTTAGGTTAAACTTTATCGAATACTCAAGTAGTAGCGATCAACTGAAACAGATAGAAATATCTGCTAACGCTTAACAATTTCCCAATCCTAACACGACCCCCGATTGGCGCAACTCGAACTGCTTCTTCATGATTCGCAATAGTAACCGAAACAACAGCACGCCTTACGTGACTCCTTTTCCTTTGCTCGCCTCTATGAACCTGCGGGAGACCGTGTTTCCTTACAATTTGGACCATTCTACAGCAAGTCTTTCTGCAAATGTATGCTCCATTCTCAAACTGGACCTCAGTTGGTCACGGACAGTTTGGTAAATAAAAAAAAAAAGAAGGTGTATTTCAATCACGATCAACATCTGCAAATGTAGCAGCAGCAGCAGGGGAACTACACTGATCTGCAAATACAACGTGCATTTGGAGTGTGCGCTTTTATCCTTCCCCTCTATCAACGTGACATTACTTAAGTGCATCGATTTGTCCATTCGAGTAGTTTTTCTCTTACTTCTCTTGCTCGATTTGGAATGATCTATTGTGACACAGTTGAACCGGGTGACTATGAACCTTGTACCACTGCACACAATCAGGCACTGGTCTATCGTAACCCGCCCCAAACACCGGCCACCTTCGTACGCCTTATGGTATCGGTCCGACAGTAAGCGATATAAAGGAACGATGGCGCAATCAATAGATTGCACTGTGACCGAACAGGGAAAAAAGGGGCAACAACAACAACAAAAAAACCCAAATCTATTCATCAAACACTTCGAGGAAATGAAAGTGGTTTGCGATTAAATTAACAAGCGAGCTTGCAAAGTATAGCTTTCCAACAACATAAATGAACATAGCAAATTGTCCATCCCCAGTTGTTTGGATCTTTTTTCATCTTTTATATGTACTTGCTACGCCGGTTTGATTTTCATTAATATTTCACTCACATACCCACACACGGATGATGATGCTTCTCATTTCTTTGCCATTTCTTGAATGTTGAATAATCGTAAAATGGGCTGCTGCTGCTGCTGCTGCTGCTAGAGAAGCAGCTCACTACAAATAGGTGTTGTCTGCAACTGATGTATGTGATGCTGCTTGTGAGTTTGTTGACTTGCCTAATGGTCTTTTGTACGTGTCGCGCGAAAACACTAAACACACTGCAAAACGTGTTGTTTTGTTAAATCATCACCGGCAGACAGATGCAGGTTGGTTTTTTGCTTGCAAATTGAATAAACGCTTTTTTTGACCACCGAAACAAAGCGTGAGAAAACGAAAGTGCAACAGGCTGAATGCAATCATGGACACCACCGGAACACAGCTGGGAGGTGTCGATGTATTAAACTGTAACCACCACCTGGTTTGATTGGATCGTTTGAACACCTCGCACTGGGCTAACAGAGTGGGCAACAGCACGAGCAGCAGCAGCAGCAGCAGTAGCAGCACGTGCTACATACAATCCGATTTCTATGGTTGGCGTTGCAAAATTGCATTTACTTGGCCAGGAAAGAACAATAGGTCAAACGAAAGCGAATGCTACCTACACCACCACCACCACCACTGTTCACATTATATTTCCATTTTCTTGAACGGTGGAGGGGACTCCTACTTACCTATTTCTAGCAGGTTATTCTTTGATAAGAAAATGCTTAAAATGGTTGCATTTGCATTCGTTGCATCGATAGCGCCAGAAACAACAAAAAAGAAACACAGAACCCCAGCTCCTTACATAGAACGCACAATGACGCATACTCGGTGCACCGTTGAACGAATAGAAACAGGGACTGAGACGTGCTTCGGTGCTAGACAGTCTATTCTTCAGTGTTTTATTTTTATACAAAGCAGAAAAGAAGAAAGGAGAAAAAGGAGAAATAAAAGGGGAAAAACAAGCGAAATTGCAACCGTATGCTCTTGAATGCACCGTGTTAGGAAGAAACGTGTGTTAGAGTGGAGATTGTGCTATTGATTTCACGATTTACACGTGAGTCATATATATGTATGAGGACTAAAAATAAGTTCGTGCGAGTTTTTTCTGGAAATTGAATGCTTTATTATGGAGATGATAATAAGGGGGCGGCTCAGTGGAGTAGGCGACAGCGGCGCCAGTCTTCAAACGGTAGAACCGGGACTCTAATCCCAATCGGACCCGTCTCCCCCGTAGTGAGGACTGTGAATACGTGGTGAGCAAGAAGATTATGATGAATTGATGACTTTTCAATTTCCAAAGTTGATCGTTGATTATTACTTTTCCCCATATTTTTGACGAAACACGGATTCCTTCGAGAGAAAAGAGAGTTCTTGGTACGATATGCATTCATCGATATATTTTTTCACCTCTTCAAAATTGAGGAAAACCAAGGCTCTGTTCGGCCATGCAGCATCGATCGGAAAAGATGATAATCAGAAGGCGCCTTGGCTGGTCTGTACGACAGATAGGGTAGGACATTTCATGTAAGACATTTCAACTATTTTTTAACCGGAGCTGCCATATTAGGCCGAGTGCTTTTCTTGAATATTCGACCTGGGTGTCGATGATGTCAGGTGAAGATGGATGGAAAACTATCAGGGTCCTTTGCTACCACCAAAGGGCTGCGTCAGGGAGATGGACTCGCCTGTCTGGGCCAACAGGTCATTCTACTGCCTCAGGAAACATCCCACCTCAAAAAACCTGTCGCGACGGTCGAAGCTGGGACTGTATCGTACCTTTATAGTCCCAGTACTCACATACGCCTATGAGACATGGACCCTTGTCCAAAACAGACGAAGCCATCTTAGCCTCGTTCGAGAGGAAGATGCTCAGAAGGATCGTTGGCCCCGTATATGTGGAAGGACAATTGAGGAGCCGCTACAACGACGAGCTGTACAAACTTTATGACGACCTCACCGTCGTGCACCAAATTATGCTGGCCAGGCACTGATGGACTGGCCATGTTATACGCATGGAACCGGACGACCCAGCTCAGAAAGTCCTTTTAGGCCGAGGAGGCGTGGTAGGCCCAGGTTGAGGTGGGAGGATGGCGTGGAATCATCCGCCATCAAGGCCGGGATAGCGGATTGGCGGATGACGGGACCGTGAGCGGCTCCGGACTCTGCTGCGGCAGGCCAAGACCGCAAAGCGTTTGTAGCGCCTGATAAGTAAGTAAGTAAGTCGATGATCTCTTCGCTTCAGTTCGCACTTCACCCAATGTCCTATCTAACGGATCATCCCTATAGTTTTTAAATGTTGGCAAATGGCTGGCCGAGTTACCTCTCACGTCATTGCAGGTTCATCTTGCGTTTGTGAAGGATCTTCAACGAGTGTTGCCTGGAAGTTCTATATCTTCATATTTCAAGGAATATCCTGAGCTATTCTAGATACTTACAAAAAGTCACTTTTAAACCACGTAAACCACTTTCGACAAGTTCTTTCTGATAGAGCATGGCCATCATAAACTTCCACTAATATACGATAACTCGCCGGCAAAACATTTTATTCGGTACAAATGTTGTCACTTTCAGAAGTTCATGGAAACTATTTGCTTTTAACTTCAGGAAAAAGACAGCTGGGAGAAAAGGAAGCCTCAAGATGACGCTTCAAAATCGCAGTTTTGCACCAAAGTATAATTGAATAATTTACGACGGTTGTACTAAAACCTTACGAACTTATATGTATATAGTTCTGATAAGTTAAACCAGGAATGTTCTGCTACATTATAGTTTATAGGAATATGTTACTGTCCTTAGCTAAGGACGCAATTTTGGCTCAACTTTCGTAGACATGCAGACACGAAATACTAATGCCTAATGTCCAGTAAATCTTCAGCTTAGCAAGACCCATTCATAATGCAATAAAATATGCAACAAAATCCAAGTACGTTATGTGTTTTCGCGCGAAAGACAAATGTTTACCTAGTGCGCGCCTGTTCTAGCTGCGTTCTACTAATTTTGCAATTCATTCGATGCGACCTCGAAAGTCGATTCAATTCAAAGGCTTGCTGCTTGTCACACACCCGTACCCCGTTGCAAACTCGTTGCCGCACCAACCAACCAAAGCGAACAAACCACAATTATGAACGAAAGTGCAGCTTCGACGATAGCGAGGCGACGGCATGATAAATGTTGCCGAGTGCAGCAGAATAATGTACCGCGCGCCGAACCGGCGTGCATTATTACCACACAAATATATTGAATGTACCAGCAACTGGCAAATGGTTCAACTTCGACTTGGTGTTGTGTATGCCCTTCAAGAACAAGACCCCCGATTGGAGCACCTTCCTCTTCCACCTTTGATGGTCTCGTGCGGTTTGTTGCTACGGTTGAATGCAGCACAACGAGCGCGTGTGTCTGCATCGAAAGGGTTTCTGCAGGAACAGACATTTGGCAGCAGTCAGTGCCGAGGATGCAAGCAAATGTTGTGTTTTTGTATTAGTGAGAGCCCTTTTGTTTGAAAAAAAAAAAACGCTGCACGTAATGCCAGGGTGATCAAAGAGCAAAGAATTATAGAAACACACCGTCAAGGGACGACAACGACGACGCTCGAAGGAGAATAATGCATCCCAAATTGACAGCACAATGACAAACGAGACACATTGCAATGCGCTTAAAGCACCGAGCGAGTGTCGTGGTGTTTATTTTTGTTTTAAACCATTCATGCAAAAAAAGAAACCTCCGAATGAGCAATGCGAAAATGACAATACATGAAAAGCTCTTATCATTTCCCTGCGAGCAAGAGCGGGCGAAAAGCAGGACCCTTTCTTCTATTTTTTTGCAGACATTTGCATAAACAACGGCCGTACACACACTGCTGGTCTGTTCGCTCGCGTCATGCCCTTCCGGATGGGTGGTTTTTGGTTGAAGTTTTCCAGTGCTGTGCTGTGTCTTAATGTTTGTTGTTTTCTTATTGCGGAAACGATGAACCACGGTGACAGTGACGACAGTCACAGCAAAAAGCAATCATAATACGACGGGGTGGAAAATGCTCCATTTACTACTTTCCCTTGCAAAAGCACAACTGCACAACTGCACATCCAATTTTTCCGGTACAATTTTTTATGCTTTTCTGTGTAGCTGGTTTTGTTCGGCACATCCCGGTAAGGTGACGTTCGGTCCATCCTTCGTCAAATGGGGGGAAAGGATCACTACAACGTTTACCGTGGATTGTTTTCGCAATAAAGCAATTTTCATGTCCGTCACGCAAATTGAGCCGCGCAAAACAGCCAAATGATTTGCATGACCGAACAAATCCGGTCCTTTCTTTTGCTGCAGACGACAAAATCACGTTTGGGAACACAGATCGATAGTGTGGCGGCAGTAATTTAAAATGGCATCCAAATCGGAACGCTTTGACTGCCTCCCCCCCCTCCCCCTTTTTTTTGCGACTGACTGTGGTTTTGCTGGTAGACATTATGTGAGCAAGAGCGCTGCTAGTCAAACGCAGGTGACAACTGAGTGTTTCGAGGTTTACGACATTACAAACAACCTGGCGCACGTGCTTCCTTCTGTTCCTTCTGTTCCTTGGGTACCAGCAGCAAGCTATCGGACGAACAAGTCAACGAAACAAGTGAACAAACGCAACAGCATGAAGGTGGGAAAGCAAATGAAACATACTTGCAAATGATCCAATTTGTCGATGATGTCATTCGTTACGCTTTTTGATGTCATCAGCAGTGTTATTTTTACTTGTAGCGTGTTAAAATACTAATCGAATCACTTTGGTACGCTCTTTTCGTTGAGTACCTTGCGAGTTGTTGGTAGAGAAGCAAAATCAGAGCAACATTGATAGCAGCATTTTAAGGCTTCAGGTATTTATGATTGTTCTACAATTATTTTGACGAGTGCAATTCGCCTTCAAGAATTCAACAACACTTGATTCTTCCCAAAATAAGAAAGGCGAAATAATAGAAATTGGAGAACCTAGAAATTATTAAGGACAATTGTCAAGCATCACATCCGCTTCTTACTCAACCAGTCACGCAAGTCAAACGCCAACGTCTGTGCGCTGTTGGTCCACCGAGGTCACTCACAATGTGTCCAAAAACTAGCGAGAAAAGCGTGGGACTTTAGTGGTTTTCGACAGTAGCTGCCAATAAATGTGATTCGTGTAGGAAGTTTTGATGGCTGATTAACCATAAAACGCCTCACCATGAACTTGACCTCCATCCAGACAACCTGTTCCACCCATTCATTCAGATGTCTGATGTCATTGGTCCGATCCCACCCAACAGCTTTAGTTAGTTAGCTCCAAAAGAGATTCCTGAAGACATTTGTTATTTCTGTAATGAGACTGGGATAACTTATGCTCTATCGTGAAGATTTCGGACGAATCATTAACACACTGTTAAAGCTATACGACCTCAAAAAAAAAAGACATAATCGTTAAGATGCATCGTTAGATAAATGAGTTTGATGTTTTGACAGACGTGTTCATTTCAGGTTCCTTTACATGCTCGCCATCTCTCAACACTACAAGCAAGACCACCAACGCAAACCATCTACAAAGAATGGAGAGAAATTCCAGGAAATTGCATATCATAACTTTCAAACACACTAGCGTTTCGGTTGTTCTACATAACGAACAGACGCTGGGCGGAATTGAATTGAAACATCCAACCAAACACCAAAATTCTTTACAGCAAAAGTGCTTCGTGTAATGGTTTGATGAAAACATTTTCCATCTGCCTGGTGTCATTCGGGGGGTTAAATAAAGCCATTCCCCTTTTCTGGAGAATTCTCACGTGCATTTATTTTGGTCGTTCCCCAGCCGTGTACTCCACGGACGCAATGCGAAAGGTCTACAACTGCTCCCACCCAACAGCACGGCCGGGTGAAATAAATCTTACCCGAACGAAACATCGCTTACACATTTCATCTTTTACCGGGTCAGCCAATTCTCACGGTAACAAGAAACATGCAGGGAGAGGAAAAGGTGTGACCTTTCCCGTTTTGACGTTCTTAAGCTTATTCTTTTGGAGCTGATTATATCAAACGAAAAGATCCACGTGACGGACGGTGCGCGAACATCAGGAGAAAACCCAACGACCAAAGAACAGAAAACGTGCATTCCTTCAGTGACATCTGACCTTGTCCCTCTGCTGTAAGCATTTCCAGAGTATGGGATCGCTGAACTTGACTGAACTTTGGTCACCGAAAAGTGTGAGCTAAGAGCAATATTATGCAAAAATATTCCACTTTTTTGAGAGAATTGGAGGACGGATACTGACGACATACAACACGAGCAGGGGCTATTCGTAGTTGAAAATAATGTCTTCATCCAAGTGTATAAATTTTGAAGTTGCCGTTGGTATGACGCAAAGCAAAAGTGTTATCATCTGTTCACTTTTCTCACTCGAAACTTTCAAGTATTGGATAAGTAAATGATCGAGAACGTACAAATTTTGCTCAGTGGACTCTACCCAACAATGCCAAAATGTCGCTATCATCGGGTTTTTGGATAACTTTCTCCTCCTATCATTATCATTAGGATCGGTCGATTAGCTGACACTAACTTTAGCACCAAATAGCACATGCTAACGCTTCGTTATGTCCCATCAAAAGGAAATGTAAAGGAAAAGCAGACGAAAGGGAGGGTTGAAGGTTGAAATTACAACCCCGTACATCATCTGCATAATGCAACGAACGAAGCGAGTGATTTTGACTACAGTTTACTACATCTTCACAGTGCTCCGTTCTCCGCACAAGCGCATGCAGAAGGGTTGGTTTATTATTCGCCCTCAGTCTCGTGCTGGGTCGTTTGGGTGTGGAATAGGATTAAGAACAGTTGCACTGCTGGTTCACCTTTCTCCCTCGCACAAAGTGTGTCATGCATCCTGGCAGAGCATGAACATGACGCCAATGCATCATTTTGTGCAGCACATTGTAAATTCATAAAATCACAACCCAGCTTTGATTAATGCGCGTTACAACATACGGGACGCGGCGAAGGAGCGCAACACGTCATCCACGAAACGACACAGTTGCATCGTATCCATCACGCGTACGTAGAGCAGAATTGTGTGTTTGTGCTCGTAATAATGCCCGAATAAAATGTGTTTTTCGTTCGCTCATTAAATGATAGTGTTTCAACTTGTGTCAAGCGTGCACGCTTTTGCTTTTACATTTATCATTTGCGAATGTGCCCCACAATTGGGTGCAGATGTTGCACACGGTGCCTCAGTGGAGAAATGAAATTATTGAAAAGAATACGTGCAGAAAGGCACGTGAAGAACAATTGAAGGTTAATGTGTGAACCTCGAATAATCAGAGTGAAATGATAAACATTTCGTATTAAAATTATTATCCGTTTCGCCTCCATACAATGTTGATTAGTTCATCGTAAAGTTCAATTGCAAAAAAGAAAACGACGGCTGAGCGTTCTTTAAGACAAAGCTAACAGTCATTGGCAAAATAAAACAAGCACAAATCACACCCAATTGCTACAAACGGCATTTCCTATCGAAGTTATGCGGCGCAAATAAAGAGGGAGCCCAGTTTCTTGTGCCATGCCACTCTGCATCCATCAGTGACGCCAAAACAAATTCACCCACTTTCCCTAGCCAGGTGAAGGCAGCCCATCTGCACCTGCCAGCCGGCGGTTAGTAGTGTTTTAAACAAATTAAACCACAAATTTATTTATGTAATTGAAATTATCATACGCAGTGAGCGTAAATTAATCGCACTTTGCCACAGCACGTATGTTTGCTTTCGAGTGCGATTTTTTTTTTGCCATGTGCTTGCATCATGCATTTGCATCTGTGCGCATCCACCCCATTTCCCCTTAACAACAGGAGAAAGGGAGGCACCCGTAAAGGAGAAGCAGAGCGATGGGGTATTGTGATGTGTGCTTGGGGGTAGTACATGATTCCGCAATTCGGTTTTCGGTGAATGTGAATGTAAGGTGAATTATGCGAGAATGCAATTTTGCACCAGTAAGAGTAACATTACCGGGGTACATGTTTTTCGGTGTTACAGAAACACATCGATTTGGGAAAATGTATTAAAAGTGTGAAATTATGTTTGG
Source organism: Anopheles maculipalpis (assembly GCF_943734695.1). Lineage (NCBI taxonomy): Eukaryota > Metazoa > Arthropoda > Insecta > Diptera > Culicidae > Anopheles > Anopheles maculipalpis. Next base: position 43,156,521 of record NC_064871.1, on the reverse strand, counting down.
AATTGAGATGGGAAAGCCGACACAAAATTCCTTATCAGTCATAAGCTAGCAAAACACAAGTTTCAAACATGCTCTTCCATTAAATCACATTTTGGAAAGGCACATAATACTACCCAGGCCACTTTGCGAGTCCACTAGAAAATAATTTCAATGCAACAGTGAATAACTTTCTTCGAGCTCATCCATGTCCGGATTACAATCCTTCTGGCTTCATTAAACCTAAGGATATTAGCAAAACAATCAGCAATATTAAAAAGCAAAAAATCCACCGGCATGGACCAAATAAACACTAAAATGATAAAACATCTTCCTAAAAATACAATTATCTTATTAAATTGCATAATGGATAGTGCGCTTAGGGCTTAGGGAATGGTCCATGGTATTCCAAAAATTGGAAAAGACCTGAGAATTGCTTCAAATTACCGACCAATTAGCTTCTTAGTTCCTTAGGAAAGCTGTTTGAAAAGATCATCGCCAAAAAAATTCGAGCTCATGTAGAAACATTTAATATGATGCCAAACACTCAATTCGAGTTTCAACCCGGGTGATCAACTAATCATCAGTTAGAAAGATGAAAAACTAACATATTACAGAATAGAAGCTTAAGAATAGAAGCTTAGAATAGAATTCTTTTAATGCTCGATACATAAAAGGCTTTCGATACCATATGGTTTTATGGTCTAATTGCCAAACTTATCAAACTACGTTTCCCCAACTATTTAATCCATATAATAAGAAGTTACATTACTAATAGAAACAAAAAAGTAACCATTAACGCAGCCGCTTCGGAACCGTACACCCCTTGTGCCCCTTGTACATTTCCGATATCCCAAAAATGAAATATTGTAAGCAATATCTCTATGCTGACGATGTCGCCATAACGGCATCTGGTAAAAGAGCAATTCAGCTCTTAATTCATATTCAAGTTATTGCCAGAAATGGGAACTAAAAATTAACAACAATAAATCCGAAGCTACAACCGAGTATGCCCGGGATAAGGCAAGGAATAAGGAGGAAATGCCTTATCAATATGATTATAGAATTTGTTCAACACAAGTGTGTGTGAATACGTTTACACAAGGTGTGAACAATACGGCACTGGACTGTCATAATTAATTATAAATAAATAAATAAAATAAATCCGAAGCTATCTTTTTCAACCGATTTACTTGCTCAAAAAAAAAAAAACCAAGAGACAAATTAAGATATCCAAAAAATGCAAATATTCCCTGGAATCAAAACCGTAAAGTATCTGGGAATGACTTTTGGCAAGAGAATGACGTTTCAGTCGCACATTGAAAACACCATCATGATTATTACAAATTTCCTGGATCCCTAACAATCCTTATGTTCCTAAAACTTAACATCCTAAAAGTTAATGAGAATGTTAAAGCAGCAAGTTACAAATTTAGGCAATATTGCAGAGATTTATATTTAAGAATTAGTCTGAAACATTAGATAATGATTAGGATTAGGAGACAAAAATACACTTTTTTTTGTTTTTATTATGAAGTAGATTTTTTTTGTGCTAATTTTCCCTACTTTTGCATTTAAATACGATTATTTGTTAACATTGTTTCATTTCAACTGGCACAGCCAAAAGTTTTTAGTATATAGCGAGGAAAAAAAAGTTGTTGAACCCGCTGCTGTCCAACGAGTTTATCACCCATTACGATGGTACAAAAAATGTACCAGGAAATATATAAACACTGTTACTGCTACTAAAACATGCTCTTAACAGCGAGTACGAAATATTTGAAATATGAGCTTGATAAAAATGTATAAATAGAGAATATAGAGAATGAAAGCTAGGTGGAGTGATAAAAACCATTTTCTCTTGCCTTTATTACACGTTGTTCTGCTCAGTCTACACAAAAACGGCTGTTAATAAATGAGACAGTTATGTGGACCACCGTAAGAAGACAGAAAAAATGGCACACAAATTTTACGTGTGTCAAATGATGCTGTTCCGAGCCGGTTGGAATCAAATTTGACCATCCGTTACGCTGCTACTCGAGGTAGAGGGTTATATTTAATGCTTTTTATTTAGCATTTTCCGTGCTTTATTTGTTATTTCTTTTATCCGAAGTTGAATTTTTCCTAACTGCATGGAGGCCACTCCTGGGATAGCAATTCATTCCTGAATCCGAATCCACATCCGTCACTCAACCAGGTGCCGCCGAGCCACCACCAGCAGCACCGGGAGCAAAACGTCATACGTTTTTGTCACACGAATTTAATTTCCTTTTTTTGGTGTAACAAATTATTCTTGTCATGGTGTGTACGCCACCACACGTTTGACCGATTCATCACATTCTGAGCCCGGCATAACTGCGAAGTTAACCGTTGTTGTGGACACTGATAAAGTGTATAACTGTGTGTGCTGGTCGATGGAACAGGAGGAACCAAAGTTAGGAGTGGGTAGGTTTTATTATTTTACTGCTTGGAACGTTTTTGGTTCAGCAGTAGATTTACAATATGAAGAAAATTCGCTACAGTTTCAACGATAAGCAGCAAGGAAATTGAATTGTGAATAAATTTATCTTAAGTATGACGTTTTGAGAGAAGAACCAGACCGTGTTTTGTGCCCATTATGGGCACAAAACACGTCTCTTCTGCCCTCTATAGTCTTGGAACGGGACAACTGGAATGACCAGACAACCAACTCAAGAATTTGATCAATTTCATACGCTAGAAGGATTCTAAGAATATAACTTGAAATGATAACCAAAAAGTTACTAAAAATTTCTTTATAATTCGTTGATCTCAGTCGATCCACTTAGATTAAAAAAATTTCGTTTGCATATGGTTATGTTCAAAGCACCATATACAATCGATATAATAAAAAATGAGGCCATTCATCTCCAGTTCTTGAGCACGAGTAAATTCATACGTTACATTAGGTCCACCACATTTGCGACCATCTGTGAGGATTGCGCTGCGTAAATGCGGGATGTACGATATTAAATTTGCTTCAGCAGCTTAAACAACGCATCAAGATGATGATCAACACTACAGCGACAGCGAAAAACACAGAATAGGCAAAGGCAAAAAGATAAAGTACAGTTAAGCTTGCGCGCCGCCTGCAAGAAACACAAGAACAGTTGGGCCCTCCGGGTCGCTAAACCGCGAAATGACGCATTTCTCTGTTGTGTATGTGTGTACGGTTTTGGTCGTGGAGATATTCCTCATTTTTAGACTCCTAACTTCACCACCACCTTTTGAGCCTCATATGAGGGATGGAACCTACGAACGAAATGTGCAACGCGACTGCTACCGAAGACCCGCAGGGATTGATTGACTTCTTCCGTTCCGGAATTTTTCTCTCTCTCTCTCTCTGTCTAGCTCTAGTATGCTGCCACCAATCTTCACGTGTTTCATAAGTGTTTCTGTATGCGTGTATGTGAAGATCACATTTCACCCAGAACCACATGCATACAAGCGCACGTGCGTTTGGAGGAACTCGCCCAGTACGTCGCTCGAAGAGATCAGGAAACATTGCGTTGGTTAAGACGATCTCTTCCCCATTCTACAGCTTCAAGATCACGATCAGAGCTTACACACAAACACACTGTCTTTCTTCGTCACGTTTTCTGCTGCTCCAAACTTTCTCCCCACACACACCCGTGTTCTGCTGCTTCCAGATTGACTGCTTGGAGGAACGAACGCAACAGCGATCTTCCATCCCTTCGCGCTAGGAGGGGGTTGTCTTTCTTTTTCCTTCTTGTCCTTCTTCTTAGGGGTTTGGCAGTGAAAATGTAGCAGATCATTCCCGTTAGCTGCGAACACTACCACAACACTGGCAACTGGCAACAAAAAGGGAGCAGAGTGACCTTCTTCTTTCGTCTGGTATCTTTCCCTCGCCAAGAAACGACAATCGAGGTCTTACCACCCGTCCGAGGTTTCTCCGTGCTTTTTTTTTTCTCCTTCCGAAACCACCGTCTACGTATACACGTGGCTGCCTTTTTCTGTCTCGTCCGCTTCCTCTCCTTTCGCGTTTGTTTCGCGTGGAGCAAGTGTTCCAAGCCACTGGACAGCATCCACCAGTGCCCCGAAATTACGCCATCGTACCCTTTTGGGGGGGGACAGCACCAGTTGACGCATGAAGAACCGGGGGGACGAAGATAATTCGAGGCGGAAAACAAGTGAGCATAATTTACAATACTGCACACACACACATACCACTCGAAACATATTCCCAAAGCGTCACATTTCCTCGCTTCCCGGTGAAGGGAGCGCGCGTTTACACTGAGTGCTGCCCGGCAAATGGATGATTCGCGATGAACCGTGCCGCTCCAGCCATTGGACGCATTTGGAACGGCCAACCACAAGGAAAGGTGCGTCCGACCGACCCATTTTGACTGTTGTCTGGCCGCTGGTTGATCGGTACAAAACCTGATTTAACTGTCCTTCGGGAACGGTGAGATGAAGCACGAACACACAGCATGGATGCATGGTAAGAATGTGGCCTTATTATTCACAGTGCGTGTGTAGCTGTGAGCTGTGATGGTGGTGGTATCCAATCTTGAAAGTTAGATCAGATTTCCAATCCGAAAGCTGTTTTGTGACCTCATTCTTGCGGTTTACTGATTATTGCTCTGTTGCTGAATTCTGCTGCTTCATTTCTCTTTTATTTGATTTGAAGAGAAACGCTGAACAAAACTCATTCATCCGATAAAATATAAAAGAAATGGAAACAAATAATAGTATATCAACCAATAGCGACACTAGACAACTTCTTTCATTCGTTCTAATTTGTTCTTCATATAACAGCTGCAGTACTTCCTGTATCTTATCTACAGACAAACGACAACTAAGCTCTACTCGCAGCTAACTATCACAGTAATCAATAGCTGCAAGCTTTTCTATTACCCAATTGCTACTCGTGCTGCTGCTACCATTGTGCTACGTCCGCCTGCAATGGCGCAGTCGCCCTCGGTCTGCTCTATGCTTCTCGTTTATGCGCTGCTGCTTGCGCAATGTTCCGTGTTTGCTCTTTTAAAGGTGAGAAAATCGCAAATCAGGGTGGCGCGGTTGATATTAGAAAAAAAAGCAATCAATTGGCATGATGCAATCAATCACATTCAACGTGTGTAACGCCACAACCTTTCCCGAAGTGGCCGCATTGGGGAAAAATGCGAAAAGGGATTTTGAAGCACTTTCACCTGAAGCAGATGATCGGGGGATTGATTATCGGTAACGATCTGTTGATGAATTTAGTGTAATGATGGAGGTAAAAAGGAGTTGTGTTGTGGATACTTTTCCAATTCCGAAACAAACACTACACAGCAGTTTATCTCCAATTTACCGTAGCAATAGACGAGAAAGAAAATTATTTAGTACAAAAAAATCGCCTTAACTTCTAGCTAAGAAGCTAACAAAAAAGCACAAATATTTGGTTACAATTTTTCACTGTTCGGCCGTGATGATGATGGTGAACAAGCAGTACATCGAAGCGTATGCTAAAGAGGAATGTGCCTCAACGAAGCTTATTGATGCGTGACAGGCAAACATAACACCACCACCCTCCCATCTCTTGCAGAGGTTCGATCGAAACTACCGGGCCAACAAAATTAACGCTCAATATCAGAGATAGTTAGTTCCTAGTGGGGTGGGTTTGAGGTGGGCTTCTGAGTGCATTTTCCCAGCAACATTGTTAGCGTCACCTGTGCGCATTGTCTGGCATTGGTTTCCTCGTGCTGTGCCTACACGCAGCCGAAGCAAATATGCACGCGCGTGCAGCATTAATGTGTGTTATTTCATCGTACCCGGTCGTGTTGGCGAACTTCCACCTTTCTTTCTGCGCGCCTTAATATACTGTGTGGATTTCGTAAGTGCGCTTGAACTGCCAACAATTGCCAACACTAATTTGCACGTTCGGTAGCAACTGTCTAGATCTGGAAGAAGCATCCGTGTGCTTCTAATTTCCCTTTCTTTCCAAATTGAGAAAATAGACCGGTTTGATTTTTCTTTTAAATCACGCGTACCAATCAGGCTGGGAAAGGAGGATCATATCTTGTGAGCTTTTAAAGCACAGATGCAAACAACATTAACACAAATGAATTTGCCACACCGACGAAACTAAACTTTCAGAAACCGATCTGCGTGAGAAATGTTTCAAACTGATCCAATTAAACAGTAAACAGCGACTAATAAGAACTGCTTACAAATAAGATAAACCAATAGATTTACGTTCGGCACCCCTCAATCCTACGGTCTGCGAAGATAAGCAGATTGCTTGAGCAAATTATGATAGGCAGATTAGTAGCCACACACACACACACTTTTACAGCCCCATCAAAAGCTTGTTCAGATGAAAAGAAAAATCCGCCGCGCGCTACTGGGCTGCTCTTGGGTTGCATTAAGCAAACGATGCGACGATGCGGCCATAAAGTAAAAGCAACGCAATCACTATATAAGCCGCCTATCGAACGGTACAACACCCCCATCATCCCTCACATCACTTTCACTGAAGGGATTAGGTTTGGATATCGAGAGCTTCGAACAGATGTGCAGAGAGAAAACAATCAAACTAGTTCTCGTTTTGTTATCAATCTTTGCACGATGGTTTCACTCGTTTGGGGATGTAGTTTGTGAACAGCATAATACGACCATTTAGGGCCACATTTACATCTGATGGAACCATAAATCAATCTATTAAAATTTATCTAAATCATATTGTGGTAAATAATTTCGATGCTGATTTTATAATTATGGAATTATTTTAAGTTATCGAATGTTAGCTAAGGAGAAATTTAAATTTGGAACAGATATCAAACTATTTGCTTTTTCTTCTTGGCCTACTCAGGATTGAGCACGTCGCGTCGTCTTAGACAGGTATCCAATCAGATTCCAGGAAACTCGGTCTAGGGTTGCAGTCCTCCATCCACGGCTGCATCCGATCTCCGACTCCACTTGATCCAGCCAACGAGCTCGCTGTGCTCCTCTACGCCTCGTGCCGAACGGGTCGCTGACGAGCACCTTCTTGGTGGGGCATGAGCCCGACATCATCATCACGTGCCCCAGCCAACGTATCCTTCCGGCTTTGACTACCGTTAGGATATCAGCACCGCCAAACAGCTCTGCTAGCTCGTGGTTCTTTCTCCATCGCCACACGCCCTGCTCGCACACACCTCTAAAGATAGTTCTTAGCACCCGCCGTTCGAAAATGGCGAGTGCATTGGCGTCCTCCGTCAGTATAGTCCAAGATTCGTACCCGTAGAGGACTACCGGACGTATCAAGGTGCGGTAAATCGTACATTTCGTGTGTTGTTGGAGTCTTCTGGATCGCAGGAGTTTATGGAGTCCGTAGTAGGCACTATTGCCCTGAACAATGCGCCTTCGGATTACGCTGCTTACGTTGTTGTCCGAAGTTACGATCGTACCAAGGTAGCAGAACTATTCTATCACCTCGAGATCGTCGCCGTTAACTGATACTCTGCTTCCGAGTCGGGCTCTGTCACGGTCAGAGCCTCCGGCAAGCAGGTATTTTGTCTTCGTCGTATTGATGCTCAATCCAATTCTATTAGCCTAGCATTTCAGTCTGGTGTACGCCTCGCACACCGCCGCAGTTGTCCGTCCGATGATGTCGATGTCGATCCGCGAAGCCATGGAATTGGAGAGATCGGGGAAAATCGTGCCCCGGATGTCGAAGCCCGCGCTTTGCATGACACCCTCCAGAGCGATGTTGAACAGCAAACAGGAGAGTCCGTCTCCTTGCCTCAGACCCCGGTGAGATTCGAACGATTCCGACAGCATGCTCGAAACTCTCACCTCAGCACTGCACCCCGTCTATAGTGGTCTTCAGCAGCTGTACCAGCTTCTCAGGGAATCCGTACTGCTGCATGGTGTTCAATAGTTCGGTCCGATCTATGGTATCGTAGGTAGCCTTGCAGTCAATGAACAGATGGTGCGTAGGGATCTGCTTCCTGGTATTTTTGAAGGATCTGCCGTAGGGTGAAGTTTTCGTCGGTTGTCGATTTGCCTTCAACAAATCCAGCTTGGTAGCTTTGACAGGATCTTATAGGCAGCATATCAAACTATATTATACTCCCTTTTTTAAATTAGTCATAAAATTTTGTAAATTTTTCATGAACATGCAGTGTATCTTTGAGGCACGATGCAGTGGCAAAAATCACCAAGCCACCACAATGCTTCCTAGACAGCGGGTGCAATTTTAATCCCCGTTTTTGCTGCTACCACCACAACCGCTTATCAGGAGAAACGACTGAAACACAGTTGTTTGTGGTACAACAAACGAAACAAAATACATTCCACAAAACATGCGCCGGAACCGTTTCTGTCGGTCGACATTCATTTGCTGCCATGTGCTGATATTTCTTATCTTTCGGTCAACAAAACAAACTAAACATAATGAGGTTTACAGCGAGGCTCGCACAGCGTTGCATTCTGCATAGGGATGTGAGTTTTATTTCTTGGTTATTGTAAATTTTTCCTTCTCCTGGATCAATGTAAACCATATAAAGTCATTTATTGATTATATTAGTTTTTTAAGGCACACAAAGTTAAATCCTATGCCAGATTAGAATGGCGATTTAATAACATTAATATGGCTGTCGGAGTATTAATTATCCTTAAATAATCTTTACTCATATTTATTATCAAACAATTTGTCCATTCAACCAGTACCACATCCTTACTTTCCAATCGTAAAACATGGATTGATGTAAGTTTCACTCGCTCTAAAGCGTCATGAAGTATTGATCGATTTCCAATTGACAAGTAGTTGTTGTTTGCCAGTTTTGGTACAAGAAGGACCTACTACTACACCTAAAGCAGCTTCTTCTCTAGTGCATTCCATTTTTGCAGTCCCGTCGCCCGGTTTGATCTGTCTTTAAATGGGAAATTGCTAAGCAAACACGCGCGCGTACAGACAGCTCAGTTTCTCTTCAGCTCCAAAAGTGCCCCTACGCGCGCGCCATAAGACAACGGCGATCAACGGATGGACACATGCCCTCCATCTTACACGCAAAAACGGGGGAAAAGATGATGGTGACGTGCTGTACCAATATCGACAGCACTAACTGGGATGAACAGAGGTGGGTGTGATAATTGCTCTTCTGCTCGCCCGGGGGAAAATTGAAATTGTTCGTTTAGAGAAGGATTTACCGCATTGGCAACAAACGCAGCATGGGGGTTGCGTTTGTTGGATGCATTTGCCAGACGGTCGTGATTTTGCGTTTCTTCTGCTGGCTCCATGGTTCATTGGTCTACCAAGAGACGAGACAATGATGATTTCTGCTGCCAACTGCATGAACGTTGAATGATGTATGTACTGGCCACAGACAAAGATGTCAATCGTTTAGATGTAATGAGCAAACTGTCAAGGGCATTCCACATTCGTATATTCAATAAAATTGATTGTCTGGTTTATGTCAGTCGTTCGTAAATGGACCAAAATGGAAACGAGAATTTTTGGCTGTTAACCAAACACAAAACAAGAAAAGAAAGATCTGAATTCTTTCATCTATTACAACTGTTTAATTATCTGATAAGGTTGGACATAAATTCTTCTCTAATACCTTAGGCAAAGACGACAAAGCAAACTCTTTAATGAGCGCTATCAATTACTTCTCTGCCATTTAACACCAGCAACTACCACCATCTTCTTTCTTTTTCTCTCTTTTTTAAGTCTTATCGTTGTACCAAATCTTCTTCTAAAATTTCGTATCCATGCCATTGCCACTTCGGAAGAGTAGACAGAAGCTGGAGCTGTACAAGCTGAATGCCATAATTATGACTTCAAAAACCCTCCAGCTAGCTATGAATCGCACCGATAAATGGCGATTAAATTTTCCCCAACTTCATCCGCTTCGCTTTCCTCGGCGAGCCAGGGTCGGGGTTTTATCCGCTCGCGGCATCGCAACTGCACCTCGGCAAACCAACCAACTACTCGGTCGTCAACGCGGGCTTCGTTACACTACATTTGCGTCGCCACCAGTGTAGACGACTATGGGCAGGTGCGCTGTCGGGACGGAGAAAATCTCATCTTCACAGCGGAAACGGAATTTTACATGCCTCGTCGTCTGCGCCGTGCATTGAATTTATGCTGCGGCCAGCAGCCAACGACACACGTCTAAACACACGTGTTCACATGCACAAAGCCTAGACACGCATACAAACAGAGGAGATGCGCGGTGTAGTGGGCGCTGTGTATCGATGGGGGTCTTGCTGTGCGGAAAACTGCGTTTCAACATTCATTAAGAAAAACCATCTTCATCTCCAGACGAGCGAGAGAGGAAACCGCGTTACGTTTTACTCTTCGTTGTGTTCGTTTTCAGTTCCTTCTTCCAAGCTGCCTGCCTTACTTGGCCTGTCTGCCTTAGTGGCGTATATGCGTGCCGAAACGGTTGGAACGGCAAATGTTCAGATGCACTACCACCGTTGGTACACCGGGCACAGCAGATGAGCGCCCGCATCGCACGATGGTGGAACAGTTTTCCACCTAACATGCACACACACAACAGCAGCAGCAGCAGTGGCTAACCACTCAAATATATGCTCAAATATCTGCACAACACCAATGTTTGTCTTCCTTTTGCAGTAGCAACACCAGTCTTGGCAGGTTTTTCCTTTCCATGGACGCCACACACTACCACCACAGAAAGTAAGCAAACATTGGTGCGGTAATGAAGCTGATTTTCCGGCCGTGCGGCGGTGCGGCAGCGTGTGGCCACGTTTGCGAAAAAAAAAGAGAACCGTGAAAGTTTCACTTCAACCAGGCAAATTGCATGCCGAATCCCAAAATTTGCACCTCGCTTTTCCACGACCGCCTGCGTGTGTTGCGTACCACCAGGAAGGTAAAATAGTAAACCGATCCAACCCTGGGTGGGGTAGAGGGAGTGTGTGTGTCGACGGTTGAATGGTGCTTATCACAAAACGGAAAGGAACAACACACGGTCAGTGTTTGCCAGCGTCTCACACACGTGACGCGATCGCGAGAGTGATGAAAAGTCATCGCCACAGCCAAGAGCCAGGGGGCTCTGAGCACTTGAAAACTGTGGTGCAAAACTGGTCAGCCCTGCCCTTCCTGTGGAGCGTCGACGCGCGTTGGCCAGAAACATTTACCATTAGAAATGTTTGTTTGAAGAAAAAAAGGGAGCGATAACAGTGTGCGCTCTAATGTTGACAAAACAATTCATTCGACTAGTATTGGCGAAAAAATAACCAGAAACACACTTCACAGGCAGCCAACCTTTCGCTGATGCGATTCTCTTTTTTCGCTCTTCCTTATTTATGCCCTACCTATTTTATACGAAATATTATAATTCTAAACTTCTCTTAGCGACTTTAAAATATTCAAAATAGAACGAACCAGCGCTGTTTTATTAGAATAATCCATCGTTGCGACGTCAAGTTGTCAAAGACACCAAAAACCGAAGCAATTAAGATTGCTCTATTTACTAATAAATTTTCTCATAAATTGCCACTAATTGGATTTCACAGGACAGCAGACACACACACAACACGAAGAAAAGACGAAAAGATGCATAAAAGCGCTGTCTTTGCTTGCTCTTCTCGTGAAGCATGGCTAGCCCAGGTAGTGTGCCCAGACACACTACCAAACAGACACTTACCTTATTACTTCTACTAGTCTTGTTTCTCATGCTCGATTTGCCATTGATCACGATGTAGGCGTTGGCAAATTCACCGTTGCATGGCGATGGCGGCCCCGTGGGCAACGCATCGTCCGGATCGGTCGAGGTTTCTAGCGTCAGGTCGCCGAGCAACACAAAACCGGACTCGCCGGGCTGGAATGAAGGAAGAAGAACCGAAAAATGTTTAGTATTTCCATTATTGTTTGAATCATTTGCGACAAAAAAAAAAAAACAAATTGTCAGGGGTCATAATAATTTAAACTGCAAAAAAAAATAAAATCAAAAACACCTCCCTCGGATAAAGGTGCGATCGTTTCAGATTAACGAAAAAAAATTACACGACTAAATCTACCCCTAGGGAGAGCGCCCACGCCGGATAAGGGTGGATAGGCGTTCTTCTAAAAGAAGCTAAAACAACTTGCGGGCGCCTAGTAAATTAGAAATTCTAACAGCAAAAGTTATTAAACAGCAATTAATGTGAAACCCGTGCGAATAAAATGAGGCCACGAGCGCGGGGTTTTGCGAGCTCAAGCTTAGTTTATTGTACCATTTCCCTGCGTTTCAAGTAATTCTTTTTTGCTGCTTTTCCTTGGGGGGTAAAAATTGGAGTTACGACGGGTGGGCCGGAAATGGTTCAGAATCGCTTAACGCTCTCTTAATGATGATGTTTTTGTTTTCGGCGTTGTTGCTTCCGGTCATTGAAAATGATTTGCCCAATTCAATGTGAGTAGTGTGTTGGACGATAGCAACGCGTTTACGGGTCTAATGTGACACGATCAGATAGATATAGCAAAAATGGCTTTTAATTAAAATGAAATTAATACCCAGCTTTGCTTAAGTTCTGAGGAGAAAAAGAGCTGCCTCTACGACGATGCCACCTTCAACACAGTTAAGAATCATTCGACAAAGCAATACTACTGATGGTCGAAGATGAGGTGGTAAATAAGTCGGTCGAAAATTGTCAGAACCAAAGCACTGTCCATTTAATTTCCAAGTTTTTTTTTGCAGAGGATGAATTCAGTTCCGTTTCTTTATTCAGTAACCAAACAGGAAGCAAATTTAATTTTTCAAGAGGTCAGTAAACAAGTCGTACGTTGCGTTGCGTTTTCATTAAACCACCGCAACTTCATGTGCTGTGCCAGCATAACATCATCAAACAAATGACCTTTTTTTTCAGCACTGGCGCATGATTTAAACTCCATCGCATCCAAAGTTGGTGAAACGAAGGAAGAAAACACGTAAGAATGGTGCGCTGAACGCGCGAGCGAGCAATTGTGCGCTGATAATTATCCATCTAATTACGCCATCTTAAAGCATACCGACACTGAGCGATCCGTTAAAATGCGAAGCGAGTGTAGTGGTGGCTTTAATTAAGATGACATTCGAATTTTAAGATTTGTTATGGAACATTTCGTAGCCAAAAAACCCCGGTTCACGGCGAGCAGGAGGAAGCAATATTTGACTACATGAATGCACCGGAAGCGAACCGAATTTTACAGGGTGTCTGAGTAGAACTAGAAAATGCGTGGCATTTCCAGACAACGGCTAAGATGAACTGGACAGCGGGTAGGTGGAACTGGACAACCGTCGCCCTTTCTCGACAGTGGTCAAGTTGAACTGGACAAACGCTAGGTTGAAGTGGACAAACGTCAAGTAGAACTGGACAGTCATATTTGAAATGGTTGCCAAAACAGTTGGAAGCGTTTCGGAAACGCTTAGCAAATATTTTAAAAGTAACCGTTGAAATACTTTTTTTTTTAAATTACATGCATTGCAAACGAATGAAATATGAATTTTCGTACGGCTGATTTTATATTTTTGATTCTATAAAATATCCATGACAACAGCTACAATAACTCGATTCAGTGATTATAAACAGAAACGTCTTCTGTCATATTCTGTCCAGTTCAACCTACCCGCTGTCCAGTTGGTCTTAGCCGTTGTCTAGAAATGCCTCGCACTTGTCTAGTTCTACTCAGAAACTCTGTATATTCATAGCAAAAAAAAAAAGACACATACAAAGTGTTATATGTTGCACACAAATGTACAAATAATTGGAACGTACTGTGCGCCATGGAGATGTAATGAGGAACAGCCATTCTTCCAGGTATAACGGAAAGTTTTCCTTTCAACGTCTAACGTAAACGTAAATGAACAAATGTAGCAATTTATACAGCGAGTTTACTCTCATTTTTTTTATTGAACTGTTTAGGCTGACGACGACTAAAGGCGCATTATTAGTTGCTTTGCTAGAACTATTTTAGCACCAAATTGGAGTGCCATAAAACGCCCCCCGAAAAGATCCGCTGTTTTTCAAACACAGACTCGCACAACCGTACCGACGAACAAACATCGCTAGAATCAACACACTGCTTGTTTGTCCAAGAAGCGTAAAAAATAATAGTTAAAAAAGACCTCCATCAACAACGCATTTTGGAATTGCGAATACTCACACGCACGGGCAAGTGAAAGCCGCAACGTGTGTCGGTGTTTGGTATGGAAGGTTCGCTATATTTGATGGCGCAATGGCAATTAATATTCATTGGTGTAAACGCCACCACGCGGTGGTAACATGGGTCTTATGGATCGACCACGTTCCAAAGTGTTGGACGGTATGACGCGAAAACTTCCAACTAGCAAGTATGATCGATCGATCACCGATGCATTCCATCGCGTAACCCTTTTAACCTTTTTTTTTTTTTTCGAAACAAACTGCGGTAGCTACCACAACCAGAAGGTTTATCGAATGATTGAGATCCACCCAGGGAACGAAGTCGTGCAGTTTTGTGTCCTTTTATCAAATTGTTTCACGTGACACTATTTCTGTTGCGCATCCTGTTCTGGATATGGATGTCGCTTTCCGATTTCTACCGGCTTCGAAAGAATCGAAAGAGCAAATTGGATGTTGTTGGGACACAAATTCACTAGTAGCATGCGATCTATTTGTGGCAAGGATTTGGATTTCACCCGAATAATCCCTACCGGTGCAAGGATTCTGGTATGTTAGTAAATCAGTAATGCACGAAAGGCAAAATAATATGCTAACAACAAGCGTAATAAACAACGAAACTTGTTTGATTTTTTTCTGCTTCGTACAAGCTTACATGTACATCGCCACCACCTACTTTCGATAATGTGCTTCACAATGAGTAAAATATGGTGAGGATAAAAAAGCCATCTAAAGTGTGCGTGGGCGATCAGAGTGGTGAACCACCAACTGAACCGTCGCCGTCTATTCGCCTGCATCTATGTTGGAACGTGGACAAACGAACTACCACCGGTGGTCACCGAACGAACGTGACTAATGGGTGCGAATAGGTTTGCCACGATAGCACGAGAAAAGAAGCGCAAAGGGTCATCCTCGTTTGCGCCCACCAGCGCACCAAATGGTGCGAAAGCGTCTGATAGTGCATAATAAATAGCCACCAACTGGATAGGCTATAAATATTATTCCCGGGGTAGAGCTGCTGGTAAAAAAGTCCACCAAGAGTGCAAAAGTGAGTAGTTTGATAATAATGCGACCCTAATGGATTTCCTTGCTGTGGTGGGTTTTCCTATAAATAAAACATATAAAACCGATAACAAATACAAATTACCACTGTTCTACAACTAATTTAGAATTTAATATTGCGTGTGGCGTCATCAGCAGTAAACCTGAAGTTCAATGACACACAGATACGTTCTCGCATGATACTGATCCTCAGAGCTAAACGTCAACATTTGTGACGAACGTGGTCTAATCATCGCAAATTTAAAATGGTTTCCGACCTCCAATTTGCTTGCGTGGCTTTGTTACGAGAACGTACGCGGTGTGACATTCAAACAAGATCTGCACGAAAAAGATAAGCCCCAAAACAGGAGCAAGGGAAAACGGGCGGTAAGCATATGATCGATGTCATTGCCCTGCCGTGATCGTCGATACCGCCCCACCGAGCGGAGTAGTAGCGGTACCCGATCATTAGCTAGAGCCTGAGGCGAGATGGGGCAGTGAAGCTGCAGCAGGAGGAAGTAGAGGCCATGTCAACGAACAACGCCGCGTTGTGACTAAGTGGCACAAAGGTTGTCGTTTGCAGTGCCGGCTTTTGTAGAGTGCTGTCGCTTTTTTTTTGTTGCTCACGCAATAATGAGGCGAGCGGTGGAATTTGAGTTCTAAGCCACCGAATTGAAAGATGGATTAACTTTTTTCCAACTGATAAACAGCGCAAAACAGATCGAAAATGTTTGATCGTTTTAAGTGACATATCACGTCCCAGCTCATGTTTTGTTACCTTCTAAAGTAGACGCGTTACAAACGGTTACGGTTCTCGCAAGACGTTTTAATCGGACTCGGGAATGAATAGTGAGAATATCGAAAGTTGCGAAGTAAATTTAGCTATTGAAAATATATTTTGTCTAAAAGTATTAGACACTACTGCAGGAAAACAGTTGAGAAAAGGAGAAACCATTATAAAAAAAAATCTAGTAATTTACAAAGATTTTTAGTTATTTAGGTAACTAAAATCTTACTAATTAGCTTGGCCAACAAACAAGTGACTAGAAATCTTCGGACAAAAATATTTTAACAATTTTTGAGCGAATATCTATCGAGTATGCAAACGATAACGCAAAGAATAAGGAGCAAATGCTTACATTGCAGGGTTTACCTAGCCAATTCGGCATCGTCAAACTATTATCAGACAACGTAAATGCTTATTCTAAACTCTCAATTGCTCGTCGTCCATTCTATTCGAGCGTCGTCAAGTTTAAATCCGTCGTTGTAAAAATTGAATTGGGCCGCCTCTGGATTGTTTTGATTTTCAAGTTGTCAAATCGGTGACTCCCACAACAATAGTTCAGGACCATCAAAACGCACATCATCTACCAATACATCACCATCATCATTATCATCATCATTATCATCATCATTATCATCATCATCATCATCATCATCACCATCACCACAACCATCCACAACCGAGTATGCCCGGAATAAGGCAAATAATAAGAAGGAAATGCCTTACCAATAAGATCGTAAAATGTATTCAACACAAGCGGTGTTGACAATACGGCACTGGACCGTCATAATCGATTGTAATGAAATAAAATAAATAAATAAATAAGTGGCTCTGTTGTGTTTGATCTATAAAGATCTACGAAAATGCAACAAATAATACAACATAGTTGGTAACTAACCGATGCTAAATTTTGAAAAGAATACATAATTTGTTATACATCACACAACCAACGCATTTTTGTAGAGCTTTATGCATCAAACACAACGGAGCCACCGATTTAACAGCTTGAAAATCAAAAATCAATCCAGAGGCGGCCCAATTCAATCTTTACAACGACGGATTTAAACTTGACGACGCCCGAATATAATGGACGACGCCCAATTGAGAGTTTAGAACGCCAGAATAAGCATTTAGGTGGCCCTGAAATAGTTTGACAATGCCGAATTGGCTAGGTAAACCCTGCATATTCACATAATTTAGTCATCACAAGCGGTGTCGACATTACGGGATTGTACCATTATAAATAATTGTAAATAAATAAGTAAAATAGATTGATAAAAAAGAAAAATTGCACAGACAGACATTGCAAAAATAGTGTACTGAGCTCATTCCTCCTATTTGGTAAGGCAAAAAAAAAAGGTGATTCACTAATTACAAAATCGTTACCACTTCGCATAAACCAATATTACAGTCTGCACTGACATCTCTTGATACTTCATAAAAAAAACTCACCTATGCCACTCAGTGTAACTTGCATCAAGTCCCTCTCCCTCCTTCCCCCTCCACCGAACCAGACACACAGTCTGTATGCTCATGCTTTGTACGGTGCGGTGCCAGCTCGAGCGCGATATGAAATAAGTTCAAGGCAGTTCGCGACCCCAACCGTCATCATCTGCTGCCCGTGTTATGCCATTGGAAACTGGTGGGCATCGAACAAAGAACCTTTGCGGATTGCACTGTCAATGATGATCTGTGAGCCAATGTTTCCCTGCCACATTCACGTTGCTTTTTTTTTTGTTTGCTGCCTCGCACACTCGATCGCTGCGTGAGAGTATTTCCGCCTTCTTCTCGTCAGCAGGTATGCACAAAAGGGCACGGCGGTCTACTGATGTGGGGTCGTGCTGGAGCGCATCTTTTTCTTTATTGGGCAGAAATTTGCACCTCGTACGCACACATTCGCAACGGACTGTTCGCCGGGTTCTCCTCCTGGTTAATGGCTGACCTACAGCCCCCGGGGAGAAATGTTTGCAGCCCACAAAAAGAGGCATCTTGAAGGGTTTCTTTTCTCACCCAAGTTCCATATGTGAACTTGTACTGGTCAGTTAGCGAGTCAGGTAAATGACTTCATACTCGACTAGCTTGGTTCGACAAGTTTGACTCTGTATCATTATTGCCTGGTTTGTTAAACAACGCTTACTGGGGAGGAAACACAGCTCACCCCCGTGTACTAACAGTTGTGCTTAGGGCGCCGTAATCGATGCGTAACTAATTCCAAAATTTCATAATAATATTTCACTCGCTCGGGCCTCAAAATACAACTGGGGAGTCTAGTGTGGGACGTACAGCTGACATACAACTGAGCATGGAAGATTATTGTGCGTAACGTAACACACACACACAAATCGTCAACCGGAAGGACTGAAATCACTGCGGACAATTGCGGCAATAGTTTCCTTGGCTGTGGGTGGCATCACCACACACACACACACAGTGGGCATATCGCTCATAACTCTCGCTGCTGTACAACAGGCAGGCAAGCTCTCTCAACCGTGACATGCATACGACTCGTAAAGGCGGCATTGAATTTCCCCCACATAAGCCCCCGCCGACAGACAGAAGTGGACCAGCCGTGGATGGAGAGTCTCTTGCCGCCCTTTTTCTATGTGACAATGTCACGTAATCGTAGGAACCTCGTTACAAATGCGTGTACACTATCGTCCATCGCGAAAAGCTTCGAAACACGGGGGTCTTTATTTCCCATTTTCGACAGCAGACTGCATCATCGTCCTGTTTGCCATTTTCGCGATCGATACTCGTTTGCGCAATACGGTTAAGCATAATAGGTTGTTTAACTTGGACAAAAGGAAATGGAAAGCGAGAGCTAAACAACAAGTCCTGTCTACCGTAAAAGTGAAACAAATCAATACGTTCTCTTTATACATTTCAGGGAGCACGTAGTTACATTGTTGCAACGGAATGTATAATTAAAGAATGGTCAACCGCCAGATTTGGTGTCTTAATTAAAAAAAAAAAAAAACGTAGCCTTCAGTAGGACAGAACGGAAACAATAAATAAGCAAGCGACAAGCACAATTTGACGAAAGTTGTTCCCGATCTCACACAGCTGGGTGTCCTCGAGGAAATTTCGAGTTTTTTGTTTGAAATCAATTTAAGATCAGAAGATCTGTTACTCTTCTGTGTACTGTTGATGTCCTCGAAGAACGCGCGAACTGACTGCTCCATTGGGTGAAGTTAAACACGCTACAGAAATACAAAACAACGGCTACAACAAATACACGACTCAGAATCCAAAGATTCCAGCAGTAGTTCGCGTACAAGCAGCTCGGTCGCAAAGAGCACATCGACGAGCGCAACTCGATCTCGAAAGGAGGGCGTTGCGCTCGTCGTCGGTGTGTCCACGCGGACCTATACTCCGTTTCATTTCGTCGCGTCACACGCTCTTTAAAAAAACGAACGAGAATCTTTCGATAACCGGATTCGAATGTACGTAGAACAGGTTTGCAATCGCAACAGCACTGATCGTTCTTTGTCCCGCTCCGCTCGGCAACAACTTAATTTTCTTCGTCAACAACGAACGACCAACGGAGGGACTATGGTTTAGTTCTGCAATGTTGAGGCGAGTTGCTAAAATAAATATACACACAAAGCAAATCAAGTGAAGGGTGATAATACAGTGGAAGACTTGCAGTAGGTAGCGCAGTACAGCGTACTGCAGTTCGAAAGTAAGCATCTGATAAAGGTAAGCCGGGTTGTAAAACTAAAGCAAGACGCAGCCCAACCGGCCCGAAAAGGGAAAAGTAAAGTAGATGGAACTGCTGTAATTACCAACAACCAAATAAGCAGCAGAGTAAGTGAGTAATCATCACAGAAGTATAAGCCAGTTCTTAATTCCAAAATGCATTAGTTAATGCATACAAGTTACGTTGATGATTGGTCGTGTCTTCCCTTCTTTGTTTTTAATCAATTTCCCTCCTTTCCCAGGAGTAAAAACAAGAAAACCAATCAATCCAACGCTATACTCTCTTAAAATTTTATATATTTGCACACAAGCGCCCATAACACCAGCGGATGCGGATTGCCAATTTGCAAACCATCCACTTGACCTAACACCAGCTGCGAAAGAGGGAAGGAAAGAGGATATAAAGATGCTGACGTTGATGTGTCTGACGTTCGCCGTTTCCTATCCAGGCGAGTTTGGCTCTTCACTAACTTCCGGTCCATCGATTCAGCATGGAGCTACCGGAGTTTGCTTCTAATGGTTTCACAACTGCACCCCATGTGCACACGGGTGCTCAACCACGACTCCTACCGGAAGAGATCACAGCGATCTACGCAACGATCTTCCGAAATGAGCTGCTTCAATCTTCAGCAGCTGGAAATGGGACGATCGTAAGCGAGGGTGGGAAGCGAAGAACGGCAATCGTAGGATGGAATTTGAGTGCTCATTTTCGGTTATCGATCTCGTGGAAAAATCGGAACCCCTTACTCATACGGTTGCCATCCATTTCCCCCTTCGAAAAACACATCCAACGGGGAGAAATGAGACAGAAACACCATTCCCTACGTGAAGATTATTTTCACAGCATTCAATCAAGCCCTGAAGAAGTAGCGTCTTAATCTGAATTCTCTCCGACGATCAGCCCTGGAGGAGGAGATAGCTCTCCAGTAGCCCAGTCATCGTCAGCAGCCGATGATGAGAGGAACAGTGCTTGGAATTTTAGGTGTAAAGAGTGTGAAATAAAAACAACTCAGTGGATCCATTTTCCGGTACAATACACGATGAGACGCTGGATGCTGGTGATCAAATTCGTCATGTACGGATATCCGAACGATTGATTTGGCACACACTACTGGGTTGTGTTTGCATTTCGAAAAAAGAGGAAGTACATTGTACAGACGAAAAGCAAAACACTTGAAGAGTGAAGAGGGATTAAAAAAAGCTACGGAGAAGCTATACTTTGCTCAAGAGTGACCCATATTCGGTGGTGAAGAATGTGTGCCATCGATCCTAAAACGCCAATAGGTGCGTTCTCATCCACACAGCAGTGCCATTGCGTAAACAAATTTTCATATTTCTCGTGGTCTTTTGATTACGAACCCAAACGCTGAAGCACTAAGCAAATGGTGCTGCACATGAACACTTTCTAATTTACAAAATCGAAGTACAATGTATGATACAAACAGTACACGTGGGCATTGCTTATCAATAGCTCTTGTGTCCGATGATTCAGCCAAAGGTGCTAACCCAATCGGACACTATTCTTGCATTCGTGATGCACGAACACTGTGGCCGTTTATGGAAATAGCTTTACGAGCACGTGTGCGGCTTGAAGTACATTTAGGGTTTGGCTTTTTTTTATCACACTAGATCCACACACCCAGCCAACGTAACGTAGGCAGGGGGTTGCACCATTTGCTTCATCAATTAGACTAATGGTAATTGATGTATCGTAGATGAAGGTAGAAGAAATAAAGAACAAGTATAACACGACATTTGGGAGACAAGTTGTTGGTCTACCGACTACCGTGTGTATGACTGGTTACGCACCTCCATTTCTACCCCAATTTTTACGGTTCTGTGTCTGCGAGCAACATATGTTTTTTTGCCAAACAACCGGTTCGATTATTTGCTGTAGGCATGTTTATCTCCTGCTGGTGCTATTTACGCATCGCAGCGAAGCACTTTTTGTTGAGTCCATTTGCGAATAGTCATGCGAAATACATCTATGTAGTATATTTAGGCCACATACAAAGCCTTGTCGAAATATACTGTTGAAGATTTTAGATGAAATTACACTAGAAGATGCCAGTAAAGTAATTAAAAAATCTAATTACCCAAATCATCATGAGTCACGCTGACCTCAGGCTTAAACTTTGAGCGAAAGATCTTGTGCTATCCATTCTGTTTTACACATAATTCCTAGAAAAGGTTCTAATTACACATTAAACTATTTGCTTCTATTTTTCCGTTCAAACTAAAGCGTTTATCTCGACAAGTCATCGAACTAACACACGACGACGTATGATGCGTCATGGAGCGAAGGTTTACTGCCTATTACTCACAGTTAGGGGTTAAAGTAACGACACCATATGTTTAGAACGTGCAAACCTATCTTTGACACTAGTGTAGCTGGCAAAAAAGGACAAAAAGCTGGGACAAGGTAACAATGAACACTGAACTACAACAAAGACGAGTGATAATACATAAATCGTTAATTTACTGTCACTGGCACATCTGTACAAGTGGGGAATTCCAAGGTTGTGTCATACTTTTTTGCTTCTATGAATATTTCTGTAGAAAAGATAAATGGCGCACAAATAAAGAAGCTTCTTCCAAAGTAAATGCAGTGCCAAATATCGTAACGAAAGTGAATCTTCCGCACGAGCGGCTCTTGCTTTTGCACAAAAAGCCGTGTGTCCGTTAAGTGATTTTAAATATTCAAATTCTAACCTCAACTCACACACTCGGGCGAGCAGCAAAAGGCGCGCGCGAGATCGTCTCGCGCACCGACCAACACCAACACACAATTTAACGCTTCCGTTGGCGACAAATACATTTGAATGTTTCTGATACATACATTATTCATTTTGCGATAGCATTTGCGGTAGTCTACCGTCTGGCGAGTGGAATAACTTATAGCTTATAAGCAGTGACGAGGGACCGATTACACGCATGACTGAAACGCATCACCACAAAACGCACAACGAAACATCGAAGTCAACATACGGAATTCATTCCATCACACAACGCCACAGAGTCCAGGAGATTTGAACAGAATCAGTAAGAGAATCTGAAATGCAAATTAGTTACCTTACCTGTGGGGGGGACACACACGGTAGAAGATCCCGGGGAAACCAATTCTACAATGCTTGGTTTTGGTTCAGGAATGTAAAGGATCCCGCGTTCAATATGGAAAGCACAAACAGGTAAAGATCATATTTCGCCACTCGCACAACGGTTGTGACTGCAAATGGCATTGGCCTAAAGGTCTGGGGGCCCCCACCAAGCTATCTGAAGGAGGTTCCAGTTAAAGTCGTGCTGCTCCAAGCCAATTCCCTAAGCAAAGCTCACACACCCTTTCGTACGATGATGAATCGTGACAGAATGGTTTGCACACAGCATCTCATTGAGTTCGGTTAAGTTGGCTGTTGAAGAGCCTAGTTTCTCGGTGGATTTTTGTTCACGAGAATGCAGTGCACAGTGCCTAGCTGCTTCGTAACGCGATGTTTTGCCGCTTGAGAGTAATGCCCCGCTGGAACGCTGGTTGACATTTGCATTCTGAAATGAGTGAGTGAGAGCGCGTTGCATACTCGACTCAAGAATAAAGGAAGAAGACCTTTTGCACTCTATCTCACAAACTGTGAAACACTTTAAATCCTACGATCGACCGTTGATCGTGACGTGGTTTATCAAACGCCATTGTACACAGGACAGTAACAACTTGTCAATTGTTTCCAGTGTGCACCGTGATACAGACTTGCATAATCTTAGCTACCTATGGCATACCTTTCTATAGTAGGCGTGGAGTAGTTGGCTGTAAGTTTTCCACTCGAATCAGTTCAACAGTACGGGAAACGATCGCCATGGACGTCATCTGTACCATTTGCTGGGAATCGCTCGAGACCGGGCGCATCTTTGCCACAACCTGCGGACACATCTTCCACGAAAAGTGCATCGTAAACTGGACGCAACGCAGCCCTTGCTGTCCCGAATGTCGCCACGTAACGACGTACCCGATGCGATTGATTCATTTTACCTGGCCGCAACAGATCGACACACAGGAGATGCAATCGCTCGAATCGCTCGAGCAAGCGGGCGGTTGTGAGGAAACTGCTCTCGTAGCCAAAACTATGTCAACGGAGGACATGTTCTCTGGCTGTGGTGATGCGGAACGCAACACGCAGGAAATGGAGGAGCCGCAACCGCTCTGCTTGCAGAAAACGATCGGCACTGGTTCTAGTCAACGAAGCGAAGAGGGTTGCGGTGTGTGCAATCGGTTTAACTTCCTACTCGAGAAAGCAATTAAGCTGCGAAATCTCGTAAGCGAGCACGAAACGGCACCACCGGCAGGATCTCTTAGTCCAACGGTATCGGAAGGTTTGAAGGTGCCGGCACTGCCCGGTCCAAAGACCAAACGTAAACGGCAGCTGTAACAGAAGAGACGTGCAATACGTGTGCTAGATTGGGGTCAATTCCAAATTATGCCGAGGAGGACTGTTATTAACGTTGACCGTGATTGAAATCGATATGCACGGGGATCCACTGCCGCTGTGTAGTTCATGGTAAGGTTGGAAGGTTGCTTCCTATTACCTTCTGTCTATATTTCGTATGACTTGTCATTTTTTCTTCGATAATTCTTCAGCGTGCAGTGTGAGCACACCACATCCGGGAAGTACGGTAGCAGCATGAATCAACCCTGCCGACTGACCGCCTAACAAAAACAACCGATATCGCATACGTCTGTGGTGGTTCTGCTGGGCAAAGTCCGCAAGCGAAGCATATTTGTTTTGAACGATTTTTCGTTGTGTAATTTTATTTTGGAGTTCAAGAGCCATTCTTCAATCTCATCTAGATCATTTTGTCTTTTTTTGTAGTGTCCATTTGCTTTCGCTTTTTTCCGCGTAAGATGTTAAAAGAGAATTGGATGAGTCACCGAAATGCCTGTTTTGTGATATATCGCAATATATTGAAGAATTTCTCTCGATTCTTTAAATTTTGACTATAGTTTTCGATTTAATTTTTACGTCAAGCTGAAGAAACTAAATCAATAGAGCATAGATAAAATAGCAATGTTTCCGTTGGGTTGATAGGCCAATTGTGAGCCTTACTGCTAGAGGCATCTATTTTCGTTCAAATCCCACACAGCAATCAAACACCTCGCATAGGCAAGATCAGATCAAGGCAAACAGTTAACACGCCTGTATATTCCAGTTTCAAGTGGATCATTCGTAGTCAGCAATATAGGTGTCAGTTCACTAACGCACATGGCACCTTATGCATTATCATCTCCATCACGAAATCACAACATCTGAACCATAATCAAACCTTCGCAGCCGTAAGTTCTACTGATACGGCTTGATGAAGGCAGTATGTTTCCGGTGAACATTCATACCGTGCGTGAATCATCGTTAAGATACGGCTAAGGAAAAAGGGGTGCAGCCGCCATTGACCTATGTAAACGATTCACCTAACGCACACACCATAAACCATTGATTTTGCCGAATGTGTTTAGTTGTGTGCCGAATTAAGCACTGAGGGAATTTGAGGGACGATAAGATAAGATTTAAGGGTACTGATCGGGCCACCAGGGATAACTACTGACTCAACGTGTTCGCGTGATTGAGTGTCCCCAAACCGTCTTATCAACCGGGAGGCAGGATATTGCAAGGGGAAAGGTTTTTAATATTACGAACACCAAAGCAACAATTCGGCCGATGGACCGCACACTTACCTTAGGCAGCTCTCTCGGGCGTGGCCGGATGATGACACCATCGTTCTCGATGTAGTCCGGCACGTCCTTGCGGTCGCTGAAGTTAAACACCATCGTGTTCGTACCGTCCTGCTGATGATTTGGCGGTGGTTTCGTCTTTTTGCGCACCGGCACCAGCCCGGCCAGGGGCGACTGTCCAGCAGTGGCCACTGTCACACCCGTACCCCCAATCCCCGCACCACCGGTACCCCATTTGGCCACGAACGAACTGGTACTATCGACCGCACTGATACTGTTGTTGGCGGTGGTCTGTTGTTTCGCACTACCACCGCCATTATTCGCATTATTCGCACTACCCACTAGCACACCACTACCACCACTACTGCCCCCGGCGGGTGCCGTCGTTCCGGGTCCAGCATTGGTCAGGCCAACTGTGCCGGTACCGTTAATGCTGTTCGTACCGGACGACGCCAGGCCGGCGGGTTCACCACTCTTTTCGCGATTGATTTGATTCTTCTCGATCTCGCGCCGCGTTAAGGATGGACCGACCGACGTCGCGGAACCACCGGAACCGGCACCGATACCACTCGCACTCGTTTGCTGTATCGCACCAATAGAACCACCAACACTGCCATTATTATTTCCAACACTGTTCACACTGCTGCTGGGAGCGGCTGTTGCGCTAGCTCCCTCTGGCGGTAGGCGCCCGTTGACCTCAATCGGTACCGCGGACGAAGCACCGTTAGCCTTCCCGGTGAGGCTCTCGCGGGACATCGGAATGGGTGGGGCGGGTGCTTTGGTGCTGGGTGCTCCACCACCACCAGCGCCAGGAAGGTACGATTTGACAGCTCCATTGAATCGGAACTGCGTCGTTGTGCCGGCACGGGCAATGTTCTCCATTGCGGTGCGCGAAATCTTTCGCACCGAACGCTGCTCACCGTTGACGTCCTCTTCCTCGTCCTCCTCCTCCTCCTCGTCGTCGTCGTCTGCGTCGTTTTCGCTGCTGCCGCCTGCCTGACCCGGGTGGTCCCGTGCGTCTTCACTCTCGCTCGAATCCGGATTGACCGTGTAGGACGTGGTGTTGCGCCGTCCGCTAACGTTCTCGCCGTCTACGTCGTCGTCTTCGTCGTCCTCCTCTTCGTCACTCGTTACGTACTCGAGGTTACGGCGATCTTGCACTGAGACGGATCCGTTCGCAGCTCCAGTCGGCGTAGAGGTCGCCAGATGTAGACTGCCGAGCTTGCTCGTGAGCTGCTGGATAGAAGGCGAATCGCAAATTCCCGACGGCGATGACGACGCTAACACTGCTGCTGCTGTTGCTGGTGTTGTTGCCTCCTGTGCTACATTGCTGTTGTGCTTGTGTTGGTGGCCACCGTCTGACCCTGGATTCAACGACGCCGATGACGACGTCTTAGTCGATGGTGTTGCCTGTGTCGTGCCGTTTTCGTAGTTGTAGTGATCGCGCACCGCGCCACCATTCTTGAGTGCGTTCGTCTTCACGTCCGTCGGGTCGGATTGCGTACCCGCCACATTAGCAGCACCCTCACTGCTGCCCCCAACGCTGTTGCTTTGCATGTTCTTCGCGAGAACGACACCAACACTACCGTTCAGTGCGGCTGCGGTCGTCGTGTGTTTACTTCGTGCCGGTGGAGACGGTGGCGTAGACTCAATCGTCGTGCCACCTACCCCAGCCATCGGGGGTGGCAGTGGTTTGTTATTGTTTTTGACAGTTGGTGGTGCGCCAGGTGCGTTCTTCAGGTTGTTGACAGCTTCCAGCGATTTAGGTGTCGGCGGCGGTTTGGCTGAGGTGGCCTGATGCTGTTGCTGCTGCTTCGGACTAGCGGTGCGTGGCTTGATATTTGGCTTCTTGGGGCTTAGCGGTGGCTTCGGATGGGTGATGGGCGGTTTGTCACCCGGACCGACTGCGGATGAGACGGCCGCCGCCGCCGTTGTTGCACCGGCCGTAGCCGAACCGGAGATGATGATCGAACGGTAGCTGGCCACCTTCGTTGCCACCTCGTTCGTGTTGGTACCGGTTACACCACGACCGCCCCGGCGGTTGGCATTCGCCTCAAAAATCTTCATCGTCTGCTTGACCACGTCCGGCGGTGGCCGTTCGTCGGCATCGATGAACGAGGTCAGCCGCTTCGGCTTCGGATCGCCCTTCTCGCGCCCGTTGATGATCTTTTCCTCGATCGTCACACAATCGCTGACCAGCAGCGGCAGCTCCGATGATGCACCGCCTGCTCCACCAGCGGTCCCCTTGCCGTTCATCAGCATCGCCGTCGGTGAGACCGAACTGGAAATACCGTTGGTTGTGCCGCCGTGCACCACCTCTGCACCAGCCGGTACTGTCGCAGCTGCGGTCGCCGTCGCTGTGATCGTCGTCGTTGCCTGCGCGATCTCGTCCAGTATGATCACATTGCTACCCACCTCGGCCGAGGACGACACGGCAAGGGCCGCTGGTGCTGGTACGGGCGCTGTTGCTATTGCTGGCGGTGCTACTGGGTTGGCTCCGTCCCGCTCCCAGGCCTTGTGATCGTAGCGCACCAGAGCCTCGACTGAGCGAGCACGCTTGAGCAGGACCGCGTCGGCACCACTAGCACCTCGATGATGCTTGGTGTAGCGATTGTACTCGTTCTTCTTCTCCACCTGGCGGCTCGCTCGCGTATAACTGTTTTGCACGCCGCGCAGAAACGGTGCCGTCTTGACCGCTACGCCTCCCTGCTGCTGCTGCTGATCGTCCTCTTTATGCTGCTGTTGCTGCTGCTGCTGAATCCACGGCTGTTGTTTCGGGGCGAAATGGTGCTGCTGCTTCTGGTAAGTTGGCTGCAGAACTACCGTTGGATGAAGCTGCTGCTGATGATGGTTATGGTTATGGTTATGATTGTTGCCGTTTCCGTTAATGTAGTGTTCGCGCTGCTGCTGCTGCTGCTGCTGTTGGTGGTGGTTGTAGTTGTTGTGATAATTCTGCGATTGATACTTCTTCTGCTGATGACCGACACCACCAACACCACCCCCACCGCCCGTACCCTCACTACCAATCGATTGTTCGCGCTCGCTCAAATCTTCGCTTTCTTCGTCCAGCAGATTGTTGAGGCTGGTCGCACGGCGCATGCTGTTGAGCGATGGGCGCTGCTTGGCGACGGACTGGCGCAGGGCCAGGCTAAGATAGCGGCAGCGCAACCGTGACACGATCCCGGGCCCGTACTTTAGCTCCTCACCGGCATCACCGAGCGCACCGACACCGCCACCGCCTACCACGCCACCACCGGTCGCATCCAGGCCACCGCCGAGCACCGAGTTCTTTTCGTAGACGACGACGATCTCCTCCGTGGCCGTGGCTGCGACCATCTTCCTGGCTGCGACGCCGTCCCTCGAGTTGGGTTGCTGCTGCTGCTGCTGCTGCTGACCGTTTGTCACACCGGACACTGCCAACTTGCCGTTGCTGCTGTTGCTACTACCGATGGTGTTGCTGACCACGACGCCACTACTATTGCACACGGTGGACGAACTTTCACGCTCGACGATCACGCTGCTATTGCCAGTGCCCGTGCGGTTCGTTGCGGTTGCGATGGCAGCACTACTGCCGCTGTGTTCCGAACCGGCATTGGAATGCGAATGAGCTCCGTTAACCGTCGGGAGCGACGATGGCGATGGTCCACTTGCTGCCGACTGCACCACTACGGCTTCACTCGCTGTGACTCGGGCGCCTCCACCAACACCAGCTCTATGCGACTGCTGCTGTTGATGGTGGTGGTGGTGATGGTGATTGTTGTTGTTGTGTTGCTGTTGTTGCACGTGTTCATTCGCCCCGAAATGAACTCCCATGAATGATCCAGCAGCAGCCGACGGCAGTGTCGGGGAGGAAACTGCTTGGTGAGCATTAACGGAAGGTAGAGTGGAATCATTATTGCTGTTCGACTGTTGTGTGCTCGCGCTGTGTTTATCGTGCACGTTCGGTTCGACCGGGCATGGAAAAGGGTGCAACGTTTCGCTGTCGGGCACTGTTCCCTCGAGCGGGGAGCTTGTGTTTGTGGAGAGGGTGGTTGTGTTCTCTACATGCACACATACGCACACAATGAGGCACACACACACACAAACAGAGAAGGTATGAATCGAGGAAATAAACAAATTCCATTGCGTGCGTGATGATGAGGTACGTACATACAACATATGATCGATATGTACACACAGGGAAAGGAACAGTGTTGTGGTATTTGTGTGCGCCACCACCCATCCGTTACAGACATTCATATGAGTAGGAGGCCCGACCCGTGCGATGGTGATGATAACAGTACAACATTTCCAGCAATATACATTGTGACGTGAGCCCGTTGGGGTGTGGGGTGAGGTGCGGTAGGAATTGATATACACATGGACGAATGTTGCAGGCACCGAGGAAAGACAGATAATGAAAGGGAAGAGGAAAACAAACAACAGGTTATGATTAGTTAGGTGATAGAGCAAAATGAACACAGCCACAGTTGCTATAAACGATCCGAGACACAAACCATAAGCACGATTTCTTCGTTAAGTTAAACATTTGTATATGGGCTCATGTTCGATAACGTAGCTGAAAAAGGTGATTTTATTAAAGGCTCGTAAAAGATGCGTTTTTTATCTACTGACAAGCATGATAAAAATATTGTAACTAGTCAAATCGTTCCCGGAACCGGGCATGCCCGATATAATGCAAAAACAAAAACAAAGAAAATCAGCTCAAGAAGAGCCGAGGCACACCGAGCAGTAACAATTTAACTAAAAAAAATAAAATAAAATTGTTTTGGGGATAAAAAATACAATCTTTTTCTACGATACGTTTTCCCTCGTAGATATACAAAAAATTATTTGTAAAATGGTACAACAACAAAACAATTCAAGTATTAAACCAAACAGCCATAATAGAGTGAACACCGGTGGGGGTTGAAATTTTATAGCACACGATCGTTCATCCCACCAGCTTATGGAGGGGGATTCGCGTCGGAGTGCGATCATTCCAGCACAAAAGAAATGAAGTGCGCAAGTCAGTTCCTCCAAACTCCAACCCCGTATGAGAAAAAGAGCAATACAGCAGCGAAACATACGCACCGGAAAGAGAAATAAAAGCGAAACATAAATCAAAGTACCGCTGCGCTGAGTTCATTGCCTTTGGCGAGCGTTGGGGAGCATTGATGCTGATACTTTGGAACGAAAAGGGGCAGGTTCATTGAAGCGATCGCATTCGTTCGTGCGGGCATGATGGGTATTCATTTACCGAAAGGCTAATGTAATGAATGCGAGAGTGAGTTTTCTATCAAGGAAAATCTTTAGCACAGCTGATATGAGCATTTTACGGTGTGAATTATTGATTATGTGTCGATATTCAATCATTTATTCGAAGGATTTCAATGACAGGGAAGCAAGATACCAAAAATTACTATATTTTATTTTTTCGTTATTTAATACATTTTGTAAATTACGTGCAAATTAAAGGGTTTATTTTAGCCAAATCTTCATTTAAATCATTTAAATGAAAAAATAAAAACTTTTCTCGAGCAAGCAGTACTCGCGATAGAAACGAACAAAATCGTAAACAAACTCATTTACACACCCCCTTTGCATGTTGGCAGATCATACGCAGAAAGAGTTTCGATAATTGAGTAAAATGTGAAGAGGAAGAGATAGATAAACAGTGCAATAAAATGTAAATAACGAGGAAGTATCAGTGCGGCTCTATCTCGCACCGTTTCTGGTTGGTTCTCTGAAGGAACTAACCGTTCTACAGTGCTTTTTTAATTTAATGTGGTAAAAAACAATTCAACGATCACCTTATTAGATCAACTATTTAATGATCTTTTTTAACAATTATTTATAAGTAAAAGTTAAAAAAAGTGTTGTTAATAAAACAAAAAAAGAATAAACCCTCAACTTGCGATGTGCTTCAACTTTGTGCATGTTCCAGCTATTTTTATTATGTGGGCTACATTGAACTACACTTCTCCTCTTCAAGCAAAAGTGATGAATAGACGAAATCAACGAAAATTGCTTGCGCGAGGCTGAAAAAAAAACAAACCTTTTGAAGACAAAGCGACAAATAGCTTGAAGTTTTTTTTTTATCCTGTTACAGTGGCTTAAAGAAAACACACATACATGGCACAACATCCGATTAATCGCGTGAGTTAATGTGCAAGAAGCATTGATACAAGCCAACAGCGTATTTTCTTCCATTTGACATCCTTTTTCCACCACCGTTTGCAAATTTCAATCCAACCAATTTAGTGCTGTTTTTTTATTCGGGTTTGGGAGCGATTAAACACCCCTCCCCCCCCCCCCCCCCCCCCCTTCCCCCACCCTAAAACCACGGACTGATTATTTGTTATAGGAAAAGAGTTTAAAAATGCTCTAAACAAACTGATCACAGAAGTGATGGAGAAATCTTTGAGACGCCCCCCAGACAAGTTTCGATGAAAGTGAACTTTGTGAACTGAATGTTGCTTTAATATTGTCTGGAGCGGTTTTGAGGCATAAAAAATAACAAAAATACAAATCAATAACAAGCCCAAAAGCGGCATCACATCATCGTCTCATTTGGTCGATTATTGTTGCCAGGTGCGACAGTCCGAACATCTAAATTTGCATGTGAACGGCGTCGTCGGCTCACAAAACGAAAAATAAAAGCTAAAAACCTTCTCCCATTTTACACTATCCAGTTTCTATTTACTGCAAAGTTTGAACCTTTTTTTTTCTTATTTAGCAACATAAAAAAACCACCAGCATTGCCACATCGCCGCGCATTTGCATTCCCCGAAACACACAAATTTGCATCGGCATCGGTGGCAACAGCTTTTCCTTCATTTCATGAACCATGCATGCAGCTCGAACACTCGAACTTCCAACAAACCTGACAGTAGTACCGGCTCGGTGTGCTTCTGTACACCGCAAAATCAAGTACAAAATCGAATGTCAAATTTGTCACTCCGCTTTATGCACCCTGCCGATTGCGATGAAGCAGTAAAAGCCAAATTGAATGCCAAATCATTTGAGCAAAAGGTAAAACAAAACCAGCGACAAAACGGATTGATTTTTCGGTAACATTTTTTGCTAACAGAAATGTCAGACACTACAAGAGCGTAAAAGTATTTCAAAAGACTTAAGGAATGGTGGTATAAGAAGTTTACAGAAAAAAGGGGAAGAAAAAGCATTAAAACCAGCACCGGGGTAAGTTGTTGGGATTAAAAAATCCAACCTCATTTGGAAGCGCAATGGCTAAAAACCACTCTTTTTGCTTTCCGGTTTGTGTGTCTAGAGCGAAGCTTTATTTTGTTACTGGAATGTAGATTAATTGACAACGAAAAAACAAAGACAAACCTATTTATTTAGTGTGTGACTCCGCGCGTATTCTTTTTCTCCTTTTTTTTTAGCGATAACGATACACTGCTCCACCTAAGAGCTTTCCTCTTCTACAACAAATGGGGCCTGATGAATTTTTCATCAAGCTCAACAGAAGAACTTTAGCCTTTTCCTCTGAGTCTCGGCTTCCACTCCCCTTTTCCATACACTTGACACTAGATGACGCGAGCATGCCCCTGGACACCCATTAGTCCAGTAGCACACGCGTCTAATTAATAAGCCCCTCTCGCCGGACCGCTCCTTCTTCTGCTGCTCGAGCGTGCGATCTTTTCCGTTATTAGTATGTGGCACAACGCGGCACACAACTAATGCCTGGCAGAGCAAGCACAACAAATCGCTAATGCTGCAAAGCCTACCAAACCAAAAATTACCCAAAGTAACATCAACTGCCCCAAAAAAAAAACATTGTTCCGAAAAAATGCATAATCAATTACCGCGTAGTCGTGTTTGTGAGGAGTCGGATGACGGACGGGCCCCTGGCTCCGCGTATAATTGCAAGCTCAAGCGCAAACTCCACTTTGTACTTTCTATCCGAAGGCGCAAAAAGACGCGACGCAGGTGCCCCACCACCGGACTACCGCCCGCCCGCAGGAGACGATATGTACCGGAGCATTGAATTTCGCTCTTGTTGCTTTGTTTATTGACAAAAAAAAAACCCCGACTTGAAGCACTGAAACAATTGTGGTGAATGCTTCTGCTGTTCGAGCAAATCGAGCCATTTCGGTACGTGCGAAGGTCGTAGCAGCGGGGCAGCCACACAGTGGCGACAGACGATTTTGCAACGGGGAATGTCGCGATGGTAAATTGAAACTAATCGACGACACGTTTAGTGCGCTCAATGAAATGAAACGACAAACTTTGAGGCACATACGGGCGCGCTGTGTGAAGGACAGAATACTTCCTAATCACCAGGCTTGGCTTGTGTTTTCGGTGTTGACTTCTGGGGGCTCTCTTATTGAAAGGTTTGCGTGTGGTTAATGTGAAAAATGCGACCTGATCTCATGTCTCAGAAGTGCTGTCGAAGCATTTATTATCAAACAAAATATCATCTTGCCTACGGAGTCTTTGGCATGCTTCCTTAGCTAGTAATTAATTCTCCTTTCTTGTAACAAAATTTGTAAATGTTGTCTATATCACGCTCTTGCCACAAACCACCTTCTCAATACACCATCGCAGAAATTCAGCAACCTGTCACATGTTTACACCTCAGCTTTTAAAGCGAGCTACCGCGGGCTGATAATAATAGTTAGCCAAACGTTGTGCGGATCTCGCTACATACAGGCGTCCGATAAGCTAATCACACCGCTAAGCCACTCCATGAGAAGAGCCACAAAACAAGCACGATGAGAAGCGGAATCTTATCGCAACCGGTGTTGTGTGCAGTTTTTGCAGCTGACACCCAGCAGTTCGGCCCTCACTTTGCTTCTGCTCCACATTCCTTATCGTGTGTTGATGCAAAAAAGGTTTTTTTTCTTACTAGGATCAATCGATCGAACTCGGGCGTATTTACAAGGTAAGAGTTGCTGAAAGAGCGGGGAACCTAACCATACGAGCAGGGATTAGCGAGCGCAGTAAGTACGCGTGAATCATCTCCGGCGTGAGTGCTAGAGATAATGGGGACGCAGATTATTGGTTTTGTTTGTAAGCAAAAGCAAAGAAAAAAAAGATTGTTTATGAAAAATTAGGCCGAAATGTAAACATAAAAAATAATTTAAATTTTTTCCAGTGATTTAACGATGAGCTCATGCCTCTTTTTTGCATTTTTGCATTTTTGCACTCCTCAAATTTGAGTGTAATTATTTTTCTCAAACACGACAACAACAACAGTAATTTTCAATGAAGACCACTCTCCTGTGGAATATCCTGTAAACTATCCTAATACATGTACTTAAGTCGAAAAATGCATTTCAAATTAGTTCAAAGCGCAAATTGCATGAGTCTCTGGCAAGCACGACCTGAGTACAATTATTTGCAGAATCGTGTCTGTCATAAAACAAACAAAAACAAACCAAAACGAGAGATTAATCGCAGAAAATTGGTATGGAAAGTTAGCTTTATTAGTTTCGATCCAAGACAGCACTCAAATAACCCTTCTAGACCGCGTCATATTAAACCTCTACCGGAGCTGGTCCTTCGTACATAGAGTTCAAAAGCTTTTATAGTATTGGACAAAACAAGAGCAACCAACGCCCTTCACCGGCTGCT
This sequence comes from Anopheles maculipalpis, assembly GCF_943734695.1. Taxonomy (NCBI): domain Eukaryota; kingdom Metazoa; phylum Arthropoda; class Insecta; order Diptera; family Culicidae; genus Anopheles; species Anopheles maculipalpis. Next base: position 43,121,641 of record NC_064871.1, on the reverse strand, counting down.
GAGATCCAGAAGACTTCGAGACCGCACTAAATGTGAGATATATCGCACACTGATTCGCCCGGTGGTCCTATATGGCCACGAGTCTTGGACCATCCGAGCGGGGGATGCAAACGCTCTTGGCGTGTTTGAGCGTCGCATCCTCCGGACCATCTTTGGCGGTATGTTCGAGCATGGAATGTGGAGAAGAAGAAAGAACCACGAGTTTGCTGAGTTATACGGAGAACCGGACATCCTGACGGTAGCAAATACCGGCAGGATGCAATGGCTGGGGTATGTTATGAGGATGCCGGACTCATGCACCGCCAAGAAGGTGCTCGTCAGCGACCCCCAAAACGGCACGAGGCGTCGGGGAGGTGGATCAGGTGAAGGGAGATCTATCGGAGATCGGGTGCCTACACGGATGGAAAGCTGCAGCCAGGGATCGAGTTTCCTGGAGATCTATTGTTGACCGGGCCATGTCACGACGACTTGCTCTTTAAAAAAGCAGACCAACATGAGTGAGTGAGTGAAATGCAACCAATCAATCCCAATCATGAAACCCTACATTGAAGGTGCATAATAAGTCAATTGTGAGAAAGATATTTTTAAGTTGATTCAAACAGCACTTTTCTTGTTTATTATAACAAAAAATTCATTAAATATGCGTAACAATTCATGAAAATATAAATAAATATAAAAAATCAACGTTTCCCTCCTGCCAAATTTAAATTGGCTCCCAATAATTCGTTGCAAATTCTTTGCTTTCAATTATATAGCAATACGGCCAAAAAACAGCCTTGCCTTGCATCTGCGAGGCATGGACTCGATCAGGTGGTCGATGAACATGGCCTTTTTGATTTGTGTAAACAACTGATCCTTGCGTCGAACACCTTCACGATCAATTCGCTGATACACGATCTCCCACAGGTTCTCTGTAGGGTTCAGATCCGGAGATTGGGGCAGCCAGTTCATCACCATGATTTCATTATCCTTAAAACTCTGTTTGACCACTTTGGTGGTGTTCTTAGGATGGTTTTCTTGTTGGAATATCTATTTTAATGGAATATTGCATTCGGCATAAGGTTATATAACATTTTTCAGGGTGTCATTGTACATGAAACGGTCCATTATTTCATCGAATTGATGAATTGGACCAAAACCGTTCGAAGAAAAACATCCCCAGACCATTACATTGCCTCAGCCAAGCTTCGCACTTCTGACAGTAACGTGATTCTAAGTGTGTTCCAGTTAGTCGACGTACACGGGAAATCTCGTCGCTTGCCAAAGATGTTGAACTACGACTCATCACTGTACAGAACCGCCCGCCATTTCTGCACATCCCATTCAATATGAGATTGAGCATTCGCACCATTCGCATCTTGAACTAAGATTTGAAAGGATCGTTTTTCATGGTTCGTACGATCATATTGTCCTCTCTTGGAGTGGTGGACAGGGTCTTCTATCTATATTGTCCACATCAATCTTTCCGGTTGCACGAAATTTCGAGCACAGTCTAGATACGGTCCATTTTTTCACCTCATACTTGTCAAAAATTGTTTTTTTGACATTCCATTCTTGAAACCATCGATCAGTTACTTTCTTAGTTTCACTCCAAGACTGTCAGGTGTGATTTTGGTATCTAGTAACAAAAATATGAAGAAAGCGTCAGTACTAACCTTCCGCAATAACCAGCAACGTGTATTAAACTTGCAATATTACAATAATACAAAAAGAACAACCCATCCCATCCGGACCGTCTCCCCGTATTGAGGTCTGACTATCCAACTACGTGGTATCGGCAGGCTAGTAAGTCATTTCGATAGCCGTCATGACCTTGGAGGTCGTTAAGCCAAGAAGAAGAAGAAGAAGATAAAGAACATTTTTTCAGTAAACGAATCTTTTTCGAACATAAAACAAAGCTCTTAAACGATGCTGGTAGAGATAATAGTTCAAAAAAAGCGAGAAGTTGCAATTGTTTTGACCAGCATAAAATAGTTATTGTCCACAAAACACACGCTGTGATTTGTCAATTTGACAGCTGATAGCTGCAATAAACATGTAGCAAACATCGAGCCTTCTGAACCGTCAACTGCAGTAAGTGTCCTGTTTTCTATTTAAAAAAAAAATGAAATTTGCTGATCTTTTTCTGATTGCTCTATTTGAGTTACACTAGTTTTGTCCAATAGTGTTGTTGAAACATTCTTTCAAAAAAAGCCCGTTACGATGCAATCTCCAATGGTAGAGGCGACGCCCGATCTTTCCATCCGGATCGTTCCTGAGTAGTGAGGTCTGACTATCCAACTACATAAGTAGTTCAAGTATAGTAAGCCATTAGCCAAACCAATGGCCGGCGTGACCCAGCAGGTATTAAAGCCAAGAAGTCTGTTAGTGCGACCTTTAGCACAGGTAATCCAAATAAAAAATGACAAAGATTAGCTTCACATGTCTGGTGAAAGTGGATGGAAAACTCTTGAGGCATTTTTGCTAGCACTAAAGGCCTGCGCTATGGAGATGGGTTTGCCTGCCTGTTCTTCCATCTCGGAGGTAAAAAAATTAGAGACCATCTTCTATAAATCAATTCAAATACTTGTCCTTCCGAGGTTCGATTAAAAAATTAGCGGCACCGGTCTTCGGTCAGACAGGATTGTGTATACAAACCCTCATAGTGAAGACTGACTGTGCAACTAAGTACTTGTCAGTAAGTCCGGTAAGCCATTAGATAACCGGCATGACCCAGCCAATCATTAAACCAAAGAAGAACTCCAACGAACTAGGTTTAGAAGACGCGAAGTTGTGTCTGACTGCGACTTTTGGCGGAATGCGTAGGTTAGATGTAAGTGTAGCTTCACAAAATTGTACTAGCTTTCAGAGTCAAGCGTTTTGCCGATCATAGGGTCGGCAGTCATAATATTGGAATGCTTTAATCGAAATGCAGTTTCCAAGTCTCCAAGGTACGATGATCCAAAAACGTGCAAAAATCCTAGAACTAGAGAAGACAACAACTTCCAAAGGATACCTGCTATCCCTGCACAAGAAGAACTCACATACGTCTCTGTCCAAAACTGATGAAACTCTACGTATGTGTGGAAAGACAACGGCCGCTGCTATGACCAGCTCTACGGGCTTACTACCATCAGGCAACTAATTACATTCAGCAGGATTTGGAGGGCTTCTCATTAAATGAGAACGACACCGGACAACCCAGACCATTACCTAAACAAACTAAAATTAACCCACTGATAGGATTAAAAATCGATCAAACACGGCTAAATAAATCCATCAATCAATTGTAGTCTATTGTAGTGTTCTTCTGGGTTTTACCTCTTTTATATTAAGAGCAATTTATAATTCTACGTAAACGAGGTCAATTAAAATTTAATTTAGATTGCAAAAGGGGCTGTTTGGTAATACTATTATATTTTTGTTATATTATTTAGTTACGTTATCGAATCATGTGCATAACATGGGATGAGATATAACACCACAAATTAATGTTTCAAAGCACAAAACAAAACAATTAATCTATTTACACATAACAAAATGAACAAACAAAAATTTAAAACCTGTCCCACGGTGTACGAATTAGTGTTTACCGAGCAATAATCCTTTACCAAACGGTAGCGGTAACATACCTTTCGTTCCGGTTCCGGCGTAGAACGGACTACCGACGGGAAAACCACCGGTGGGTGTACGGGGGTGTGTTTGCACAGGCGATGAGGCTGAAATGGCCGCGGCCACGGTGGAAGCCGAATCGTGCACCTGTGTCGCGACGGCACCGATCGTTTTGGCTAGATTCTTCCGCCGCTGGATCAATTCTTTCTTCCACTGGGGGATGACGTTCGGATCGAGTGCACCACCACTACCACCGCCCACCGTTGCAGCCGTCTGCGCAACACCGGCGGCAGCTGTTGCAACAGTGCCATTGTTAGTTGCTGCATCGGCCATCATGCTGCTGCAGTTAGTGAGCGCACAACGTTTACAAAATGATGCAAACACGCGAGCGATCGAACACGGCCCCTGCTACCCAATCCCCTTGCCTCCTGTGGGAGGACGAGGATCGATCCTTTTTTACGCTTTTTGCCGTTCTCTAGCTTTTCTTCCCTTGTGATGGGATGCAGAGTATATTTCTCTCCACCTGAAATTAGCGAAAGCAGAAAAAATATAATTAATTAACGATGAAATAGTTAAACGATTAGATCAAGCTAAGCCAGGGGAGTAGTAGGAATACGATCAGGTTTTCTTTTCCGACAGTGTTTTTTTTATATATTTTACATTAAATAAAATCACACATACACGCAAACAAATAGGTTAATTGTAGAGCATCGAGGCTCTAAGGGTGGCGGCTGCTGCTGCCGTGGAATTTAAGCTACCTTTGTCTCGCTTTTGCTTCCCCTCATATTCCACACAGAAATCTGTCCGTTTCTAATGCCGCTCCCGTTGACGGCTGCTTTCACTAAGTTTGTGTGTTTGTAGTTTTTTTTATCTTCCTATCCTAAACTTAATTACTTTTGTGCGGCTGACACTGCTTTGAAATATATTCCCTGCCCTCGAAACCATCTTCACCCGGTTTGCCTCACTTTTCACGCAATGAAACCGTGAGAAAGGTACAATAATCTATCCACCAACCCAGCTAGCTGCCGAGTTGCGCCCACAACAGGGGTCTCTCTCTGCGCCATCCAACTAACATTCGTTCCATCCATTCAAATGCAAATATGTCATTATTTTCTACTAAAATCGGAAAACAGATTGCCACTCATCACAACCTCCCTCCCCCCTCTGCTTCCCAATGCCAAAGGTGGAGTGATCTCGTTGGTCATTATTGCCGGACGGTCTGTTACTGTTACGGGGTAGAACTTGGATTTTGGGTCCAGATTTTCCACAGTAAAATGATATGGAAGCTACAGCGCATCGTGTCAATTGTAACGGAGGCTGGATGGGTTGGTGAACTGCACTTGCCACACCATTTCCTCCAAAAAAACCGTCACAGTCAGACCGGGGGAATACTTTAAACGACGAGCGGTAGCGAAGGCTTCAGCTACAGTTTTCGGGAGAAATTTGTTACGAACATCAACGTGATCAGTTTTTGTTTTCATCGTTTTGGTAGGTGGCATCGATAGAAACATTAAGCTACGACAACAAGTGCAATTTGGGAAAATGTAAATGGCTGCAAAGTACAAATTACAAGTCCCGATCGAATGATCACTTTCGCACGAGAAAGTTGAATGCGCGAAAACGGTGGTGGGGATAGTGTTTTTTTAAACAAATCTTTGACTTGTTGGACAGTACGTGATCGATGGCTTTAGGTTTTGCGGCATTTAGTTGATTGTTAATAGAAAAAAAAAATTCCTGTAAAATTACACATGTAAAAATCCTGGACTTGTACACCAATAATAATAATCCAGTAATTTCGAAATGTACCAAATAAAATTGTAATTTAAAAATAACTATATTTAAGGGACTTTTCTATCTTTAGCATTCCAAAGTGTCATTCCCTTGTTGAGGACGATGCATTCACTCCACAGGAGTAAAGAATAATAGATACCGTAGATCACACTGATCACTATAGAAATGTTAAGGCTTAGGCGTTAACATGATTTAGATTTAGACTGACTTACGCGAGCCAAATAGAATTGAATTGAACATCAATGCGACGACGACAAAATACCTGCTAGCCGGAGGCTCTGACCGTGATAGAGCCCGACTCGACAGCAGAGTACCAGTTGACAGCGACGTCCTCGAGGTGGTAGAGGAGTTCTGCTACCTTGGTACGATCGTAACTTCGGACAACAACGTAAGCAGCGAAATTCGAGGGCGCATTGTTCAGGGGAATCGTGCCTACTACGGACTCCAAAAACTCTTGCGATCCAGAAGATTCCAACAACACACGAAATGCACGATTTATCGCACCTTGATACGTTCGGTACTCCTCTACGGGTACGAGTCTTGGACTATGCTGACGGAGGACGCCAATGCACTCGCCATTTTCGAACGGCGGGTGCTAAGGACTATCTTTGGCGGTGTGTGCGTGTAGGGCTTGTGGCGAAGGAGAATGAGCCACGAGCTAGCTGAGCTGTTTGGAGGTGCTGATATCCTGACGGTAGTCAAAGCCGGAATGATACGTTGGCTGGGGCACTTAATGAGGATGCCGGACTCATGCCCCCACCAAGAAGGTGCTCGTTAGCGACCCCTTCGGCACGAGGCGTAGAGAAGCACAGCGAAATCGTTTGCTGGTTCAAGTGGAGATCGGATGCAGCAGTGGATGGAGAACTACAGCCCCAGACCGAGTTTCCTGGGAACTGATTGGCGACCTGGCCATGTAGACGCGACGTACTCAATTCTGAGCAGGCCAAGAAGAAAAAGTTTTGTTGGGAACATCGCCCCGTGGTGTAGCAACATTTTTGGCCAGCAACATAACAATCCTGCCTCAAATCATTTTTTTATGTACGTTTCGTCATCCATTAAGTTTCAGAGTTCTGTTTGGTTGCTTTGAGGCACAAAAAGAGCGGTAATCTGCACTCAATCCGATTCTTCTGACGGTACTTATGCTGCACAATATTTTTTTGCAATATTCCCATCCGAAAGTCTAAGGTTAGCCTATAACGCTCTCAACACCTTCCAGTTCAGCTGACGATCCACTGTTCCTGAAAGAATTTTGATGTACCTTTCCTTTTTAATGTCTAGTGATGCTTTGACGTTCCCGTAAACATTTCAAAACATATTCAAAAGTAGAAGACACGTTTTTAAGGAATCTTCCTATTTTTCTCACGGACCAAGATAAATTTTCTAACTGGGTGTGTTCAATTAATTGTTTACATTGCAGCATCATGGTTAATAATAACTGAAACCAGCACGATCATGCCAAAACCACTCCATAAAAGGGAGGAGTGCTCCAATACTTCCTGATAGGTGTCAAAAAATTCATATTCATTCTCCACTGGGGGCTCTACTATAGGTAGAGCCCTTTAGGTACTTTAATGAAACGAAAGCTCACCCTTTCTAAATTCCTTACGGACGGTCTGGTTGTGTTGTTAAAAATTTCAGCTTATATGCTTCACATAAATTTAATAAAAAAAGGTAAATAATTTGTGCCGTAACGGTGGCCTTTCTTATCACCTGTGGATTTACTATAAATTTTCACCACATTGTTTCTGTATCTCTCTCTCCTTTTCTCTTGGCTTAAAGTCCTCCAAGGACATGCCGGTCATTTAATGCCTTACTAGGCTTGCTGATACAACGTAGTTCTCACTACGGAGGAACGATCCAGATAAGGATGCGATACCCGGTCCTGCTGGGTAAAGACCGAGAGCCGTATTCGCCTTACCACCGTCCGCCCTTTAATCTGCAACTACGAAGTTGGACATAAGGATCGTTTGTCTTTTTTTGGCAAATTCTATTGCTCAGCTTTGAGAATCTGTAAGCGGCCTGTTCGTGTGTTCGTTATGGAATTTCACTGTAAAAAGTATACATGGAAAATGGGCACCGAATTTGTGAGATACTTTATTTTTGATAATATGTATTACTCCAAACATAATGTCTACAACCACAAAAAACAAATAACGATTTTACAGCATTTCATCCAACGTTAACCAGCATTTGACGGAGTGCTTCAAACATCCGTATCGAACTAGAGCCAAAAGCCTTCGTTCTATCTGCAACGAACCACGACACATCACCTCTTATTGAAATGGAAGCGATACATTTATGAAACAACTGCTCTTCACACCACCCAACCATGTTCTGTATAGCTGTCCGAACCTTATCTTTCGCTGCCAATCTACAATATCGTTTGGACATGATTTTTAGTTTTTTTTTTCTTCAATTCACCCATCCAATGTCCACTTTTCCGCGATAAGTATCCACCGCGGTCTGATGATGACACAGAAAACGGCCCCACACAACTATGCGCTATCGAGTGTCAGACAGGTTTGGACAGGCGCGCATGTGTCGCAAAAGCGTCTCTCCAATGCTCCCTTTGCTGAGTGTGTGTGTGTTTTAACTTTGGAATGTTAAATATGGAGCCCCTCCCCCCCCCTCCCATTAAGTCTCATCCTCATGCAATGCAACCGCTTTGACCGGTTTAAATTTGGTACAACAGTAAAAACTAAATGGCACGTCAGCAGCATAACACACTTATGTTCTTTTCGCGAGCTTTTCCACTCACTTACCAGCCTCCTCATCATGCTTTCGCCTCTCACTACTCCTTTCGCCCGAGCGATCGAACGGGATAGACCAGATTTTTGTATAATATTTTCAAGGACGGTTTGGACGGTCCACTTTTCGCTTCAGTCTTTTCCTATTTTGCAATCAATGAAGGAGAGTACTTTCACCTGTGCACGCTCAACAATTCACAGGTGGATGGCCACTCCTGCTGACTAACGCGCTGTTTGCGCGTGCAAACGGTTTGAAGCGCCTGTCGTGCCTGCAAAAAAGGGCACATCGGTTTATTGGCTTAGAAAACAAAACCGCAACAAAAAGGCTACTGCTGATAGAAGTGGACACCACCAGCTCCCATGATGCTCACAAGCGGTGAGGTGTTTATGCGTGTTTTCATGCGTAACAAATATGTTCTTCTGCTGCTTGGGCGATTGCTTGGATGGAACGATAACAAAAAAAAAAAACGCACACCTTCGCACCAGAAGAGAGGTGAGAAAACTGTGGGGTACACCATTGAGGGTAAGACTTCACTTTTTCACCCTGTATAGGATATGTTTGTGTGTGTTTGGGGGGGGTAGCCTTAATCTGTTTCGTAATATGAAGGAAAGTAATGGGCAAGTGAAACAAAAAAAAAAACCCCCAATGGGAATCAATTTTCAACCCGTCCGGTTGGGTTGGTTGGTTGGTTTTAGTCAATGGGTACCGATTACTCGCTGATTCAGGATGGTTGTATGGTGCTTTTTTCTTTCAATTTTTCACTTTATTGCCATTCCTCCACACCGCCCCCCCCCGGTGCAAGACCCAAAAGGTGCAAGATCTACCACCATCCCTAATTGATAATCTTGCTGCCCATTACGGACGGACGAGTCACTGAACTAGGTGTAATGGTGCTTTAATTGGTAGAGGGAAGGGAAAGGGAACGTTATGGGTTTAGGAAACGGAGGGCAGAAAAAAAACGGCTAAATCAATTACATTCCCAACATTCCACACACCTCTGTAAGAGGATATTTTATTTCTGTGCTTTTGTGTCCGGAAAAAGTTGGTGCAATTAGGGAAAGTAGAAAGAAAATTCCAAATCGGTTATGCTGATAATTGAAGATACGTTCCAGTTTAAGAAGGGAACATCTCAGTTTGAGTGATAATATCATACCAAACAATATTTTACACCATTTACAGGTCATGCTTCACACAACAGGACTGGAGTTTGAATTCCATCCGGATCCTTTCTCCCGCAATGAGGACTCACTGTTCAACTACGTGGTATCGGCAAATCTAGTAAGCAATTCGATGGCAGGCGAAACCAAGAAGGTCGTTAAGCCAAGAAGAAGAAGAATAAGTGTCCGAGAAGTAAGGTGACATTAGATGTCAAATTTCACGCGCCAAAAGAAGCCCCTTGTTTTCATTTTTCGTTTGTCAATGTATGTATGTTTTTGACAGTTCTGCCACGTTTCAAGTCACAACATCAACCCGGCTAGTGGGTGACAACTTGTTTTCGGAGTGCTGCGCCAAGTGTTTTTGTCCATATTGATCATGTCCAAATGTGTAGAGCAGCGCGCATGTATCAAATTTTGTTTGCGCAATGAAATAAACGCTGCGGAAACATTGCGGATGTTACAAAAAGCCTTTCGGGGAAGACTCTATGTCGAAGAAAAATGTGTACAAATGGCACAGTGATTTAAACAATGGCCATAAGAAGGTCGAAGACGAGGCCCGAACCGTCCGAAGAAACCATCAACCTCGACCGACGACGCCCACATCGTCCAAATCAAGGTTTTGGTGGCCAACAATCGTCGGTTGATAATACGAGACCTTTCGGAAAGTGTGAGGATCTCCAAAGCCGGAAAGCGGCTAGATTTGTGGAAAAACAACAGCTGGTTTTTGCTCCACGATAATGCGCCCTCTCATACGGCAATCATTTTGAGGGAGTTTTTCGCAACAACTGGTACCCATATTGTTCCGCAACCGCCGTATTCGCCAGATTTGGCGCCAGCCGACTTCTGGCTGTTCAACAAGCTAAAGCGTGACACCGTTTTGACACTATCGAGAAGATAGAAGCCGCAGCGACGGTTGAACTAAAGGACATCCCAGCATCCGCATTTTCCAGCTGCTTCGAAGAGTGGCAGAAGAGATGCAAGAGGTGCATTGCAACGGATGGAGATTACTTCGAAGGTGATGACCTTCACCTGGTCTAATAAAAAAAAAACACACACACACACACAAAATCACTTTATTTTCCGGGCACAGTAGTAAATGTAGGATCAGTTAGCCAAGGTTTATATAGAAAGTAGACTAGCTTTGAATAGCAAAGAAAAGGAAAATACTCTAGGTAACTGTAAGAAGTGTTCTGCCAATACATTTCCAACAACTTCCACGCGTCTTTAAGTCAATTTCTTGACTCTTTACCAATTGCTGTCGTTACCCGCTCTTTCTGGATCTAAACTGTCAGCTGGTATTGATAAAAACTTTGACAACTATCATGATCCAATTGTTACAATCATTTAAGGCTTCATCTCAGACACGGACGTAGATATGGTCTCTAAGCATTGGATTGATCCTTCTACACAAGTAAGAAAATGTTGAACTCCGACTTCCTCTTCTTGGCTTAAAGACTTTCCCTGGGCACGCCTCCCATTCAATTTCTCAACACAGTCGAAGAGTCAGTCCTACGAGGGTACGGTCCGGATGGGAATTGAACCCCTGTGCTGGTCGTGTGAAGACCGGTGCCGTTGTCTCCTCGACGTGCGGGTCGCCTCAGCCGGCTCCCAACTCCGATTAGCAATAATTAATCTTCAAGATGTGCCTCACTATTTTCCTCTTCATCGCTTAGCCATTAAACTCCTTGACTGTTGCTATTGCTTGTCTAGTTTAATTCATGTTGCTATCATATTCTGATTGAATAAAAATGACATGAACGATTCAACTGGCAGTTGGACGATTGAACAAATTGTTAAAATATATTTTTATGCATGCATTCGTCTATTTTTCATCAACAATATGCAATGTCTTGTTGCACAAAACTCGACTGAATCGTCGTCTCAATGCCCAGGACTGACTGCATTTTCTACCCAAGCACCAGCTGTTTCGGTTAAGCTTTTTATCGCCAAACCTGCTATCCTGACCGCTATCAAACTCGAACCCCAATAATAAACAAGTGCTTTTGATGAATCATATCGTTCCCAACCGAATTGCGTCCTGTGCCAACCATTCACGTCACGCCATACGACTCACAGTACTTCCGGGCAGCTCAGCGCTAACTTCGTTGTTATGCAGTTTTCGATCACATTCGTTTGGCCCAGGCTTCTTATCAGATCCAAAGCTTCTTATCAATGAGATTTTCGACGGGGTATAGGAAATCAATCAGCGAAAGTGAAATGAATAATAAACAGCACTGAGCACATCAGACACAACGTTTCAAAATGGACGAAAATAAAAAAAATCTAACAAAAATAAAGAACGCGTTTTCAGCATCTATATGATAAAATAAACAAAGGGAAGAAACACAGGTTTGGGTACTATTATTTTATTTTGTTTTATAAATTGCTTCACGATCCATACGAATGACGACTGAGAAACCTTGGAATGGTCACTCGTGTGGCTGTGGATGGTTGTGATGTTTTTATTGGACCCGCTGTTTCTTATCAGGTCGGTCGCCCAACTTTGGGCTTTATCATCAGACTGTGTTATGCGCACTTGGGGCGGCACGAAACCTAACCCCGAAAAACTAGCGTTGTCAATCATGATCGCAAGACGCGGCACGGCGACCATCGCGTAAAGGGCGATGCGATAAGATAAATCAAAATGACCAAATGAACAGACCGAAGTGCGTGCGTAGGTAGGTTCGACCATGCTTTTTGTTGACGAACTAAGCATTTTTATTGGGAAAGTTTTTACCTTTTTTCCGGAACTTCCTACGATGATACTACAGTTTGTCGTTCAATTAGGGTCACAAAACTTTGGCAAACGCACTTCCGACAAGGGTCCAATATCCCTTGTTAAGAGTCGAAAGCGAACCAAAGGGAAGAGAAACAGGTGTGTGTGGTTTGCAGCGATGTGGATGACGACGGTGACCGCCTGGGAAAGATCGAAAGAACAACAGAGCCTAACACTAAATGTAGGGAAAACACGTCACAGCGGTGGAAAACGAAACAAACAAAAAAAAATATAAAACACCCAACAGTAGGAAGTAGTAACCAGGCAGGCAGGCAGGCAAGGCACAACATCCGGCGCTGCTGCTGCTGCTGGTTGCGCCCTAAGCAAACAATTTTCGTACGCTGAGAAAAAGCTGTCAAAAGTTCATAGACAGACACACACACGCACGCGAATTAACAACGAAAAGCAGGCGGTGGAAAAACAAGCCGCCGTTGTGTATCGACAGTACGAAAATCCAAGCGCCGTGTGTGAGTGTGGAAAAATCGCGTGGCTATGTTGTAGGGATTGGATGAAAAGAAAAAAAGGGAAAACACAACAAGTGCCGCCGTCGGACACCGCGATCACAACAGAGGCGCACAACACTCAGTAGTCCTCTATCCTTTTCCTATGGCCTCATCGTGTTTGTGTATGCAAGCCAAAGAAAGGAAAGAGCGAGAGAGAGAGAGAGAGAGAGAGAGAGAGAAGGAATACACATTGGACTCAAAAGAACGACAGAAAGAAAGGGAGAGAGTGAGTGAGCCCGCTTCCATCTTTGTTGCAATGCACCGAGAGTAAGCGGGATGGGTGTGGATCAGCGAAGCGTTGGATCGAACAAAAAAAAACAGCAACAACTGACGAGTTCAAACAACTCTTTTGCGGACTCCGCGCGTTTGCCCTCCACCTTCGCCTTTCTCTCTTCTTCTGCTTTATGTGCTCCCACAACCAACCGTACGCAAACCAGAAACTGGATCGAACAACATTTGCATCATGGCGCACAGGTTCACCGTACCTCTCGCGAGAGCCACACACCAACACACACCTGAACCTGAACCGAACCGAATAACACGACGCACAAATACACCACACCCCGGGAGAAGGAAAACCCGGCGCTTGTGTGTCATATAGAAAACAGTGGCTTAGTTTTCCGACCAATTTTCGTTGGATTGAATGCAATGGGAAAGCTATTCTGTATTTTTCTATTGCTTCCCTATTACTACTACTACTACTTCTTCTACTACTAATACCATGAGCTGGATCACCTGTAAGCGGCAAACAGCTGGAGAGGGATGGCGCAAGGGGAATATCCGACTCGTCCGTCCGCTTCCACAAAAACGCATCGCTTGGCCAACTAATTTCAATTTATAAACCATCATCGACTACCAGCCAGACGGTGGGGGGATTGAGATCAAGAACAGAAGATGGGGAATGAGATAGAACATTGACACTAGCACATCGTTCCATCTCACTCTCTCCAGCAGGAAAGCACAGGTGTGCGTATCCATGGAGCCTTCGGAATGGTGGATAATACTCAACAAGCTAAACGTTCTTCTGCCTTATCCTCCTCTCTCTTGCCACGTTCTAAATATCGCACTTTCTCTCCCTTCTTCCTTCACCGCTTTTCCCTTCCCCCATCCCACTCCTTCCTTCATTCCTTTCTTCTCTCTTCCTATACACGCAGGCGCACATACACAGAGAGTACGACCCACCCGAACGTGTCTCCCCCGTGCACGGTCGATGGCTGCTGCGATGGATTCCAAAATCGACGGCATCCCCCTTCGACACCATTGACGCTGCGTGTGTATGGTTGTGTGTATGCGTGTGCATTGTTCTATTACACGCATTGGCCCGTTTCGGTTCTTTGCTCTCTTCCAATTGCAGCCTTCTTGTTTTTTTTTGTATTCTAGGTCTAGGTGGCAACAGGCCTAGCGCAGGGTTTTTGTTCTTGGCTTACAACATGTATCGCGGAACAACCATTGCCTCAATGTAAAACAGAAGCTAAGCGCGCAAGAGACTCATCTCGCCAACGGCTTACTATTTATATGTCGCCTTTCTATCTGCATCCGTCATCAACCTGTACACCATCATCCTCATCGTCTCGTGCCAGCCGAATATGATTTCTAACCTCCTTTTAACCATTCTAATAAACCCACATACACAGGGCTTGTGGATGCTCGTTCCCAGCCCACTTACAGAGGTAGGAGTTTTCACACCACAAACTAGCGCATTTTCTCATGCACCTCTCATATCTCATAAAGCGAATGAAGATTTAGCACCAGCGTCTTTCACAAGCGTGCTCCGCTTTTCTTCGAGAGGGACTTGTTCATAGGCGAGGCCTCATGAATCTCGTAAAACAAGTGCATCCGGAAAAGGCCCCGGGCGGCAGTAGCAGCAACAGCATCATCAACAGAAACAAATAACTAAGAGGGCGACAGACGGGCGTTCGCCACTGTTCCAGCGCCGTGCTACGGGTTTGATGGAAATTGTAACGGAAACCTATCGGCATCGGCTGCTATGTTCGAAGAGACAGATCAAGTTTTCACTCGTTCGGAACTAGAAAATTTATACTCCAGACTGTTGGGAATAGCGGGACACTAAACATACAGCCATGCACACACACACTCACATAAGCAACGTAAGGACACACACTTACCCCTTCAAAATGCGTTCGGCTGATTGAATTCGTTTTTCTCCGGATGTCCTTCGAGCAAGCGAACACACAACAGCACTTTTCGGATTTCTTTACCCTGCCTATACTCTACGATTTGTAATATAGTATTTGCCTTTACGTACTCAAAAGAAAAACAACCACTTCTATTTTGTTTGGTCGGCACACGTCAACACACACTAGAGCGTAACGCTGGGCCTGGAAAAACCACGGCTTTTCATCCTTTCCTTCGACCCAAAAAAAAAACTTCCTTTGGATGATGCCTTTTGCCACACAACGAGGAAAAAAGGGTTTGCGCAGAAGTTAACTTCACTGTCTCACACTCACTCACACAATGGCGATGACAACTTCACACGCACTCCCGGCATTTCCCAATTTACACACTACTGCTGTTCATTCACTGCACTAAAAACATAGAATCTTTTGCATTAAATTAGCCACAATTGAGGCGAACCTTAAACACAAGCACCGCACACGCGAACTGTGTCACCACGGACCACACCGCCAGCTAGGAAGATCGATATTATCTGCGGGCCCGCAGCGCAGCGCAGGCAGTTGCACAGCTCCGGGTTTTTTTCTTCCTCCCCTGTGCGAATAATGGGCCTTGTTGGTTCTGTCTCCCGGAGGCTGCCACTGACACGCTGGACCATCGAAGAACTGGAAATAGCTGACCGGTTTCAAACCAACACGAGAGGCAGACAAAACGCGGACCGTTGCACAAAGCCGATAGAGATAGATACAGGGAGAGATAGAGCGAGCCAGAGTGTGTCGGAAAAAATAGGAAAGAAGCACGCTTCTGTACGTGCGTGCGTGTGTGTGTGTTAGTGAAAATGTTGAAGGAAGCAAAGGATGAATACGATTAATCGAATAAAAATAACAATAAAACAAGTTGATAATCTTCTGATGCCCGATTGCAACCCAGGGCAAACAAGAGCCACGCGGCCGGATTCGTTATCCTGGATGTATCCACACACGCACACTCACGCTCACTCGCACTACAAAGTATTCGCTGCGGCGTACTCACGAAACAATAGTAGAACACTGACGCCGGGCCACACACTGTTGTTCGTTGGCGGCTTGGTAACTTTTGAATTAGAAAACATTAGAAATACATGCTGGTGGCTTCATGTTGGTAAGGTTCCAAACCGACTATAATTTGAGTGAAGGAGAGATGGCAGCTGATAGGATGCCTGACTGTTGTTAGAAGAGTGCGGCTACTTCTATCCCTTCGGACTATGGGAATAGTTGCCATTTTGTCGGCGGTCGACTCGTTTCAAACGACATATAAAACATAAAAATCAGTTCAGAAAGTTGATTGAATTTGGTCTATTTAATTGAGTATTACAATAGTAAAAACATAAAACTTCAAATATTGTAATTAATGATAATTTGCAGAAATCGCAATAAAAAAATTAACTAAAAAAAACTTTTTTTTACCGAAAGTACCACTGTGACATTGCTTGTTTTGACAGCTGAACTGTCAAACAGCTGGTGCCGGACCCGCAATGTGCTGTTTTGATTGAATAACGCTAGGTCGGTGCATTTTTACCGAATAAATACAGCACTGTTCGTGAAATAGTGACTCCCAACCAAAGAAGGCAACTTCCGTGCGATGAATCAGGCCGAAGTAACAAAGTTGATGTCCCAGCTACGGGTAGCGATACGCCCGCGCCACCGCAATTTAAAGAACAGCGATGGACCCGAAGGCCGGCTAAACAAGTTGCGCAAAACGGTGACGGCTCTGGTGAAGCACGAGCGGATCGAGCTAAACTATCAGCGGGCGGATGAAGCACGCGGGTACGCGGAACGACTAATATCGGATGCGATACGCCACGGAGACTGCCACAAGCCTACGATGGAAATGGCAGATTATTGGCTGCTGGAGAAACAGCTGGTGCACAAACTGTTCAAGGTGCTTGTGCCACGGTTCGAGGAGTACAAGGTGTCCGCTACGCGTATGTACAAAGCCCCCAAGGAATATCCGGGCTGGTATCGAAAGCGAGCGGTTCTGGAGCTACGAGGCAATCCGTACCCATCGTTGCTTTCGAACCAAACGAACAATCGGAACCTGCTGCATAATGTGCTGATGGACGAAGCGAAGAAAGACTATCGGAGGGAAAAATATGCGGAACTAGCGGCCCAGATTGGATCGGAAGCTGCGGTCGGGGAAAATAGTAGTGCCAGCAGCGAGCAACCAAAGTCGGTTCAATCGCAGGCTTAGTTTAGCTGTACGTAGAATTATGTCATTTGCTTAGATTTATAGTAGTAGAAAGGAGGAAACAATAAATAACAGCTAAAAGAACGCACGGCCATGCGCTCGCGAAGTAATATGGTGCCTCGGAATTGTACTGTTATCGATTTTCCGCTGTTTTGTGTCGTTGGGGTGTACTCGGGAGGGAGGTTGGATGCTGGTCTAGGATTATTTACAGCCGCTAGCTTGGGTATAGGGACACAAATCGTGGGCCTGGTATATCTTTCTGTATTGTAGGAATTGATTGTACGACGAAAGAAACGCGTACTAAAAGATACAGTCGTATGTGTGTCAAGGATATTGCATCGTTCGTCGTTCACCAAATTCTAAAGGACACTCACGATATATCCCCCTACATCTATGAGGTCGGAGGAAAGCAGGGAAAAAATAAATTGGATGTAACACGATACTCGATTATGGGCTTGAGTGGTGCGTGGAAATTGGGCGCTCTGTCTCAAATCCTTCAAAGGGGACAATTTTTCTTCTTCCGCGCCATCGACAATCGCAAAAAGACGTTATGTGTTTTTCTTTTATTCATATCAATATTTCCTCATCTATCAACTAGAACAATCAAAGAGAAAACTATGATTCGGCGTGAATTTACGTAATTTTTTTCCAAAACAAGAATTTCCATACCACACACAAACGTCGTCTTATATTTCGGGTTCATACATTAATGGTTTGAGCGAACATCTGCCCGAAGATGAATATTGTGCACGCAATCAACATTTTTATACGCAGTTCATTATATTTGCCTTCTCTTTTGGTTTCCGGCCCTCAAAACCGCCCTTTTTCCCCCACAAGTTTCCCTCAAGTTACCGGAAATTGCACCAGCATGAACGAAAATAGCCTCCATACATGGACGTGCAGCATGGGGCAAAAAATAAACGATGAAAATGAATAGCACAAGACCCCCGTGCTCGATTGTTCATAAAAGTCTGCAAGATATCAATTTAACAAACGACCTTACCACCCTCTCTAAAGGGACCGAAGGCGATGTTCTTTTTGGACATTTTGGACCGGACAGACCGGGGTTTCGCCACCACCAGGAAAGCCTCGGTCTGTAGTTGATGTTTGCATTTGATTACAACTGATGTATGTACGTCGGCGGCGGACAATTGGTGGCTGTGACGCCACCAAGACCAGACAGAATGGCCAACCACAACGGCTGTTGAGAGTGTTGAGTGCTGAGTTTTATAGCTCCGAAAGTGCAACAACAGTCATAATTATGATGCGGGCATAAACTCATCTCTGGGATGATTTGGACGACAAAGACGACCTTTTTGGACAATATTGAGCAACCTATGTTCGAAGAGTTGTAGTTGTACAGCTTGTAAGAAATGGGGCAGCTGTGTCTTATATCCTTTCCTCTATTTTGATAAACGCTCCACGAAACGGTTTGAGTGTTAGGTCAGCCTTCAACTGTAATGTATTTTCCTGCTCGCACGGCAAAAACCGGTATCGGGATACTAGCTTCACCAACAGCGTTTTCATCTCCATCATCGCAAACCGTTGCCCAATGCATGCCCGTATCCCTGTACTGAACGGTAGGTAGGTGAATGGCTTTGGTTCTTCTGCAAACCGTTCTGGTCGGAACTGATCAGCATCCGGGTAGTAGTCTGGATCGTTCTGCATCACGTAGATGTTAAATCTCACCTCCGTGCCGGCCGGTATCGTGACACCATCAATTACCATGTCTCCGGCCGACATTCTTCCAATCATCGGTACCGAAGGATTTAGGCGTAACGTTTCCTTGATGACCTGTTCCGTGAAGATGAGATCCTGCAGTGAGGCAAATGTCAGCTCAGTTGAGCTGGTGGTATCGTTCGTACCGCACACGGCCATTATTTCATCATAAAGTCGCTGCTGCACATCCGCATTCCGAGACAGATAGTACAGGGCAAAGCTAATGCACGACGAAACGGTTTCATGTCCGGCAAACATAAACGAACCAACCTCCCCACGAATATCGTCATCGGACAGTGGTTCATCGCTATCGAGGCGCGACTCAAGCAGTAGATCCAAAAATGTCATCTTACACGTTCGATTCTCTTCATCGCGCGATGCTCTGGTGGGTCGCTTCATACGCTCCCGAATCACAGAACTCGTAAAGTGGTGAATGATTTTTAAGGATTCCTTTGCCCGACGTCCAGCGCTGGTAAAGCGGTACAGCGTGTCGTTAGCGTACACAGGATTAAATAACCGTTTGTAAATCAAATCGATCGTTCTGCGGAAGACACACCAAGAGACACACTCTTAACACCGACGCACGAAGGGCTTCAAAAACTGTTCACCGGCTTACTTACACTTCCGTTGCTTCAACAAATAGAATCTTAGGATTGGATTGGCATTCCAACCGAACGCCCATCGCCGTCTCACAGATAATGTCCATCGCACAGAACCGCAACGGACCGTACACATCAATGTCCGTACTTCCGTCGGCGAGCGGTGCCAGCTTCGCCACCAATATGTCCGTCTGCGTTTGCATTGTAACGAGAAAATCCTGTAACATTTTAAAGTGGAACCCCGGATTGATCACCTTCCGACGGTTGATCCAGTGTGGGCCGCTCGTCAAAACGCTGCTACTTCCGACCCACGGTCTCAGAAAGCGATAAAAGTTTGGCTTAATGATCGTTTTCGCTTGCATCACCTGCTCGATAATGCGTGGATCGCTTGTGATCAGTTTGAACTCGTTGCAAAGCTCCTGCAGTACGAAATTCTTCCCGTAACGTCGATGACAGTCGACCATCGTACGCAGTACACCATCGGGTGTAGTGTCCAGAAAGAGGGGCGCACTTCCCAGTATGGGGACGGATGGTAGCAGCCGGAAGTATGGCAACTGTTTTAGTAGAGCTGCTCCATGACGACGGTTTCGGAGCACCTTCAGCGTGATGTAGAGAATCGTTAGAAGGAAAAGAGCAATGATCAGTAGCCCACCGATGGCCATCGTTTCGCACTAGCAAGTTGAACGCGTTCACTGTAGGACTGTGCCCGGCAACTTCTGACAGAGAATGATCCTTGTTTTGTTATATTCATGTGTAGGAACTCTCGCAACATTATTATCAATTTCACTCGCAAGAGGGGTCAGACACATTCTACCTCGGTGGCTATTCTTGGAACCAGACGAAACTGGAACGTCGCTAACACTATCGCCTTATTCTGTTTGCAACAGTTCCAATTCCGATGGAACGAAAACATTGATCAATATTCTTTATTAGTGTACATTCTTTCAGAGCATTACAAATGGATTCTTTTTTTTGAATCACTTTACGCATAAATCTCACCAATACAATGCCGTATATGTGGCGCTAATCTAATCTTATCGCAACCTATCTTGCGCCTTACCTTGGGACAATCTTCACAAACGTCCCATTTACCGGTTTAAGCGTCATGTCTGTTTTGATACGCAACCGATTGCTTTCCTCGCATGGCAGAAAGCGATAATTGGCCAACAGTTTCACCAGCATCGTTTTTACCTCCAGCATCGCATACCGCTGCCCGATACAGTTTCTCGAACCGACACTGAACGGGATGTAGCTGTACGGTTGCCTTTTGGCGGACGCTTCGTCGCTAAACCGTTCCGGATCGAACCGTGCCGGCTCGGGATACAGCTCAGGGTCGTTGTGCAGTGCGTAGATAATAATACCGAAATCCATTCCCTTCGGTATGTCCACACCATCGATAACCATATCGCCAGCCGATCGACGACCAATGATCGGTACGGACGGATTGATGCGAAGCGTTTCCTTGATCACCATATCGAGGTACTTCAGTTCCTGCAGCGTACCGTACGTTAGCTCCGCACTCTTTGCATCTGGCCCAACGATGGCCTGTATCTCGTCGTACACACGCTGCTGGATGGCAGGGTCGCGTGAAAGATAGTACGCGGCAAAGCTGATGCAGGACGTGGTCGTATCGTGACCGGCAAACATGAACGTGTCAACTTCTTCGCGAATTTCCGAATCGGTCAGCGGTTTACCGTCGATTTCGACGTTTAGCAGTAGGTCCAGCAGTGTCATACGACGCTTTCCGTAGATGTCGTCTTCTTCCAGTTTTTCCTGGGCCCGTTGACGTTCCCGGGTGTCCTGCAGCTGCTTCTTGCGTTCGCTTATCACCTGATGGGCGAACCCGTGCACCACCTTTAGAAGTTCTGCCTGGCGCTGGTGTGCCTTCGTGAACTGGAATGCCCACTTGTACTCACGCAGGAAGGAAAAAAGACGCTTAAGAATGATATCCGAAATTCTGAAAAAAAAAGAATTCCTTTTTGAGATACACTTCTGACCACTGGAGTGACCACCAGCAGCTTACTCTTTCACGGCCTTCACATATTCCGAGTTCGGTTGAAGCTGCGTGTTAAGCTTCACGCCCATCGCCGATTCCGAAATAATGTCCAGCGCACAGTACGTCACGTGCTCGTATAGATCGAAATCCTTTCCATTCGTATTCTTCTGCAGCTTATCGATCAACACATCCGTCTGGTTGTTCATGATAACAAGGAAGTCTTCGAGAATTTTGAAATGAAACGTCGGTGTAATGACTTTCCTGCGCTGGGCCCACTTCGCACCGGTCGAAACAACGAGCCCGGAACCGAGCCACGGCATCATAAAGTCGTAAATGATCGTTTTCTCGATCGTGCGCGCCTGCATCACTTGCTCGATCACTTTCGGATCGCAGATCTGCATCGAGGGAAAATTGAACAGGCTCTGCGTGATGAGATTCCGTCCGTACGTCCGATGGAACCCGGTGAACGTGGTAAAGATTCCTTCGGGCGTTGGATCTTTAAAGTGAAACGCCGATCCAAGCACCGGAATGGACGGTATGACGGTGAAGTTGGTAAGCTGTTTGTCCAGCTTGGCTACGATAGCACGGTTCCGGATGATGCTAACCACCATCCAGGTGAGGGCGATGCCCAAAAACGTCGCCAACAGTACCAGAAACATCTCGACGGACAGCTTTCAAGGGCGGCCACCGAACTGATGCGAATGTGAAGCGTCGGCTCAAGTGCGTCGTGATGTAATTCCTTGGCGATGGGGTGGCGAATGTCGGTTTGTATACACCTGCCACTGTTGCTGCTGCTGCCGTACACCAAAACAACTGACTCCGCGTTTGGCCGTGACCATCAATAATATACCAGGGCGGGTGCTATCTCGTTGTATAAGTGTGTGTTTCGTTGTGACCATAAAAATCGGCTTTTTATGCTGGTGGGTGTGTAATGCTGGTCGTTAACAATGTTTTGGAATGTTCCAAAATAAGAAACGAGCAGGTCAGCCGTCGTGAAGCGGAGCATATGTTTAAGTTTGCAAAGAATTACATACTATAATCAGTGTAAGCATATTTTATTTACAAGCTATTGTCGTTTGTTTTGTAATTGAAATGAAAGTAAAAAAATACTAACCGAAAGAGGGTTTAAAGCAGGGCCATCAGGTTAAGAAACACTGAATATAGATGGATGGAACCAGTCATCCATCCAGTTGGATTGCAGACTTTACGCTATCGATAATACGCTCGAAGAACGCGGATGATGAAATGATACAATTTGCTATTGAAATGGTTTAAATTCAGGGTGAGGTAATTGGTTTGAGAATGTATTTTAAAGTATTTGAAAAAGTATAAATTTCATACTAAACTAATTAAGCTTGCTGGGCTACAAGCGAATGAAAATTGTATAAAATTATTTAAGAATAATGTTAAGAAACATTTCCCCTTCTTATGTAAAGCAGCAAAGCAATTCTAAACAGCATACGATTAAATAACGATTTAATAAATAATCTCTCAATTTCCGGTTTGTGACAAAGATATTTGCAAGTCATGTACAATGTTCAGTTTGGGTAAAAACCACAAAAAAAATGCAACCAAACAGAAATTCGCCTGTTCATGGTTCATGATAAAGCATAATTCGCGAATAAAGAAAATCCCAGTTTGCTTTATTTTTGTTGATTTCTGGACGCTTCGATTAATATTTAGTTATTGGGTGCAAAATAATCATATTTTCAAATTAAAGTTTTACAATATATGTAAAGCATTCAGCATATTGCTCTTATACCCGCAAAATTGTGCAAACTTCGGCCTTCCTCTTTATAAGAACAGAACAGCATTGCACATGAATAAATATTCCGTGTACTGCGTGAAAGCGGCCAGATGGCCGAAGAGGTAACGTAGCCAGTACGATACGATACGAATACGATAGTCTCCCCCCGAACGTAGGAGTCAAAGAAGCTAAGGAGACCGAAAACGCTCGACCTTCCATTTTTGACCTCTTTAACACGTCGTGGTCGTGTGGCACTTTAGAATCGGATGAAGATACTGTGAAAAACCTCACTATAAGCAGTGCGTTGCATACTTTCAGGCGCATTTCATTCGGCTTGGAGATGCGCCTAATTTTCTATGTGTTTTGATGTAGAACTGTGCATAAAATTCTGTGAATATTGTTTCCACAAAACGAATGATTGATTCAACGAATGACAATAGGAATAACTGACCCTGTATGGTTAAAAGTACTGTTTTATTGTTTAGTTGCATGGTGTCCGGTTTCCAATTCTTCTGTCGATCGCATTGGAATAGTGATCATTTACGCGATATGCTGTCAACAAAATGCCGGAATGTACTTTCAAAACTCTTCCGGAATACGAGCAACGATACATTAGATTAGATGCCTTAGATTTTGGTCTTAGATGCCTTAGAAATTAAATTGGGAAACTCATAAAATATTCACCGAAACATTTCAGCGAAAAATCTATTTCCTCGTCAAAATAATAGTAAAATGGCAAAGTAAATCATTAGAGTCTACAAATTTCATGTTGTGTAATCGTTTGATGACAATATGGCGCAAGCCGCCATACTGAAATTAAATAAAAAATCGTTTTGAAAACTGTTTACAAATGAGCGATAATTTTTTATCCGTATTTTCAAAACCTTGAAACATGTATGATGCTTGGGAATGGAAATAACCAAATAATACTATTGATAGTAGCCAGATATTGTGGCGGTGTACGAGGCGTACACCCGACTCAAACGCTAGGCTAATAGAATTGGATTGAGCATCAATGCGACGAGGACAAAATACCTGCTAGCCGGAGGCTCTGACCGTGATAGAGCCCGACTCGACAGCAGAGTACCAGTTGACGGCGACGTCCTCGAGGTGGTAGAGGAGTTCTGCTACCTTGGTACGATCGTAACTTCGGACAACAACGTAAGCAGCGAAATTCGAAGGCCCATTGTTCAGGGGAATCGTGCCTACTACGGACTCCACAAACTCCTGCGATCCAGAAGACTCCAACAACACACGAAATGCACGATTTACCGCACCTTGATACGCCCGGTAGTCCTCTCTGCGTACGAGTCCTGGACTATGCTGACGGAGGACGCCAATGCTCTCGCTAATTTCGAACGGCGGGTGCTAAGGACTATCTTTGGCGGTGTGTGCGACGAACAGAGCGTGTGGCGAAGGAAAATGAACCACGAGCTAGCTGAGCTGTTTGGCGGTGCTGATATCCTGACGGTAGTCAAATCCGGAAGGATACGTTGGCTGCGACCCGTTCGGCACGAGGCGTAGAGGAGCACAGCGAGCCCGTAGGAAGGATCAAGTGGAGTCGTAGAACCTGTCGGAGATCGGATGCAGCCGTGGATGGAGGACTGCAGCTCTAGATCTAGTTTCCTGGAAACTGATTGGAGACCTGGCCATGTCGACGCGACGACAATCTTGAGCAGACCAAAGAAGAAGAAGAAGAAGACGCCAGATATATCTACAAAGAAAATGTTAAACTTACTTCAAAAAATTGAACAGAAATTTTGAATAAGCCTCTTTTGCAAAACATAATAAGACCACATAATAAGCAAATTCCTACCAGTGCGCCCCTTCTTTGCATACAATCATAAAGGCAAAGTGCAGCGAATAAAGCAACCGGATATGCGATGTTATTCCTGATCCATCTTCTTTCCAACCAGACACGATTCGCTTCTGTTGCGTTGCTATCCAAGGGATAAGTTTCTTCGGAAAAATTTCCGCTTCCGCTCAACAAATCCGGCTAGTTCTGGTGGTGCAAGAGCATTGAATGCAATCATTGCATTTTGTTATGATGAACTCGGTATTGTGAAGTAGCGTGATGGAAAAAAATGCATGAGTTTAGTTAGAAGCATGGGGTATCTATCAAGATGTTTTCTTCCAGTGCCATCAGCGGATGCACAGTGACTGGTGATGAAATGGTCCTTTCAAGTGACGTGAAACACGTTTCGTTCAAATATAAGTCTTGTATTCATCCATCGATAATATCAAATAGGACCGCTTTTTTGGAGAAACTGTTCTCATCATGCTCATTCATGCTGCCTCACCTCACTGACTCGACTTGTGTAGAAAGCGAACTCGAACCCATTTTCTAGGGGAATCGGTTAACTTATCAAATCAACCGGAAATCGGATATCGATTGTAGATTATTTGCTTATCATTCAAAGTTATGGTTGATCGATCGAGCATCGCTTGAAAGGCAAAACAAAAAGGTATGAAATATCAATAACCCATTCAGTTCTAAACGGGTTTGCTCTGTTTTTGATTTTTCCTCCCGGAACGGAACGGCTAAATTTATTGCTCACCCTAATGGAAAGTGATATGAAATGGTTATCAATTTAGTAGTTCGTTTGCGTAAGATTTCTGCCGTAAAGGAATGGAATCGCTATCAATGAATTGCTGCAACCAACCAATCCACACAAACGAAACGTGATATTGAACGTGTACCGAGTCCGACGACGATGAATCTCTTCGCATTGATCGGTTCCGCTTTCCGTTTTAGATGGCCGCATGTTCGTTCCGCAACTCTTTAGGCGTCAGGTCGATGGATACGAAAGATACCAACTGCAAGGCATTCCAGTTTCGCAGCGTGCCAGGTCAGAATTTATTACAATTATTTATCGAATCGTCGAAAAGCGAAGCACAATCTGAGCGACCATAAACTACGTGGAGCTGGAAATCGGCTGCAAAGCCTACATTCTCCACTACAACGGTGGTTTCTCAGGCAGGCGTCGATGATGAATACATGTTTGGCCCGGTTCGGTGTAGCCTTTAGTTATCACCATTCGGTGGCATCTTCGACCTCACCCCAATTTCCAAGACAGAAACGCTTCGGTTGGCTGGTTAGCTGGGAAGCTTTGATTATAATTTATAACACCAACCGCCAATAATTCGAACAAGACAACACACACACACACACTTTCACATAAACATACAGGGAACAAAGGGATGTTCGAGACAATGATGTCCTTAGTACAAAATACCTGGCGCTGGTTCCTGGCGCTACTACTGCTTTTACTACGATCAGGTGGCTTTGTCGGAGGGCAAAATCTCGTAAATCAGGATCTGCTCGTCTTTTCCAAAACTCTGTGTTCTATACGTGCTATCAAACCCAACCGTCCCGTCCAAGTAGCAGATACGTGCAACGAGTAGAATCATGTAATGTTGTTTGTGTTTGATTTATCTTCTGCAAGGAGCAAACGAGAGGCGGACAGGCGAATCGGGCGCTATGATGCTCCCCTTCTCTCAATTGTCTTCGATCATACTGACACGTTAACGAACGGTGTCAAGGGCGAGTAACGAGTGGCTGGTATGAGCGAAGAAGGATACAATTTATGCAACAGCGGTCAGGTGTTTGGAACTGAAGTTTTGTCCGCCCGGTGCAGACATCAAGCGACTTATCTCCAATGCACAACCACCCCAGGAAGGTGTATCGAGGTATCGGAATAGTGTTTGATTGATGGTGCTAATAAGGTAATTGAGTGGAAAATATGGCAATATTAAGGATAGGAAGTTGAATGGCGCCGATAAATCATGCCGTTTGATATTCATTCGATTCGCTGAAAGTTGATGGTGGACACTGTTTGCAACATTGAAGTGATTAGTAAATAGCCAAATTGGCAAATTGGATAGTATTTTTTTTAAATTAAATACACCTCCCCAAGGGTATTACAGTGCGTCGCTTTACCCGTTCCAAGGAAGGCCCTCGGTACACGATTACTACCTCTTGAAGAAAACTAATTATTCAACAGCCGGACATTGGATGGCAAGGACTTGAAAGTCATCCTTTCAGTGGAAAAAAGCTACTTTAGAGTGGACTAAGCCTCCTCGTGGCAAAAAAAATTAGGGCCGCATTCCTTTGGTATCCAACCTCCAAAAAGGAGAAAACAATCAAATAACAAATTTGCCCCGGGGGGTTTCCACGAGCGCCACGGGCCACAACGGTTCGTGCATAATGCTTTGCCATCGAGAGTGGGAAAGAAGGAGCCAACAACCAGCCGATCGAATGACAAACAGAAATACATTGCGCGTCCTTTGATGTCACGTTTAATACCAACGTCCGACCGGAAAGATTCCATTTTAATGGGAGCGAAATTGGACGATACCAGGAAGCAAAGGTTGGATGCTCGATGTACCGGAGGATAATACTAATTCAAGAGGATCCTAGCGTGCTTTTTTTGTGCTGTTTCATCTTTCCAAGGAATGTGAGGTATTGAAGCTGGAAAAGGGAAGAAGTCAAAATAAAACACTGATCTTAACAACAACAACAGATAACGTATTGAGGCTGGATGCCTCCTCCGGTAAGGTGTTGGAAGGGGAGTGTGGGGGGGGGGGGGTTTGGGCGTCGTGACAGTTTGGCAAACCGAGGGATGTAATTTGGCAAACAAATCAAATTATTGATTCCGTTTGAGCACGAGCACCTGCCCAGTTGAACTGCTCCGTTCGAAGGAAGTGAGCTTTGAAGGAATTAATCCTCTACCAACAGCGCTGTGAGTGAGTGAGTTTGTCTTGTGGCTTAGAGCTCATAATCTTATTAATGTTAGCGCTGCATGGTTCTTTCCATGCTGGCAGGCATGGGCTTTTTCGACACGGGATTTTTGTTGCATGCGGTGGGGGTTGGGTTGAGGCTAGAGGCACGATAACGGTGGCGATGGGGTGTCGGGCATAAAAATTGAAAGCTGTCTCGAAAGTCTCATGTATTGCGAAAGGACTGCGAAAGGGAGAACATTGTGTGAAAATGCGATCTTGGAGGGTGAAAAAAACAATTTTTTATATCTAAATTAGAATAGTATGAATGTAATAGTGTAAAATTTGACTTTGTTTTTATGAAATAAATTGAAGTACAGAATTAAATCAATAGAAGAGGATTGCAAAATGATACGAGGGCTGACAATAAAGTAAGGTCTGCAATTTTTTTTTTTCATAGAAAATGACATTTATTTACAAAAAGCGATACACCGTTGGAAAGGTCAAGGTCTTGGCTACTTTTCTACATAATTGCCATTTTTTTCCAACACCTTGCGCATCCGCACGATGAACTTGTCTATGCCGGCAGAATACCACTCTCCGCCCGCCTCGCGCAGCCAGGTGTTGACCTCTTTCTGAACCGCCGCTTCATGTGGTCTTCGGTCAGCTGTTTCGGCACCCATCGGGCAGAAACTTTGTGATACTGCAAGTTGTTCACAAGGATATGACGGATTGTTTCGCTGCTACACACTCCTCCAAGCTTCTCTTCCAAGTCCCTAATTGTCGCACGGCGGTTTTTGAGCATTTCTGCCTGCACTGCTTGAATAATCGCATCCGAGACCGACGGTCGGCCACTTCTTTCCTCGTCGTGAACATTAGTGCGCCCGGAATTGAACTCGCGGCTCCATTTACGCACGTTTTTTATGTCCATACACTTTTCCCCGTAAACTTCAACTAGTTGACGATGGATTTCAACAGGTGTCACTTTTTTCGCTCTCAAAAAACGTATTACAGAACGCAATTCGCACTTGGACGCTGACGCGAAGGGTACCTCCATCGTTGACGGCTGCTCAGCCAAGACTGAGCGGTCGGGGA
This sequence comes from Anopheles maculipalpis, assembly GCF_943734695.1. Lineage (NCBI taxonomy): Eukaryota > Metazoa > Arthropoda > Insecta > Diptera > Culicidae > Anopheles > Anopheles maculipalpis. The sequence goes on along the minus strand of NC_064871.1, from coordinate 43,092,841 downwards.
AGCGGAGGGGGAACCAAGGAACAAGGCGGTGTTGCCAGATTTCGCCTAGCGCGTGATCCGGCGAAGTTGCAGCGTTGGAGACCTTACTTTATTGTCAGCCCTCGTATCATTAAAATTATCATTATAAAAAAATGTGTAAAATTATTTATAATATTTAAGTAATTGACTATTATGAGATGTGTATTTTGTCCTCTTTTGAAGTTCAATATTATGTAGACCTCAGTTACTTCCATTGTTTCGTGCTATAATTCAATTTAATGTTCATCTCGCAATGTTTGCTCAACTTCTTCATACTGATGTTAAGTTAAAAAAAGTAAAATTAAGATTTTACTGTATTATACAATAAGTTTGAAACATACAATATCCTTTTTATTGTGTTTCACATTAACTTTCTTATTTCGAATCTCGGGAACATATTTGTGGGCTTTTTTCTTCTTCTGTGATCTTCATACCGGCCATCGCTGACTGGACTTGCTGATAACACGTAGTTTAACAGGCAGCCCTCACTGGGGGATGGTCCGGATTACACTATCCGGCCGCCCCAAATCATATTCCATGCTGAATTTCTGATTAGAAAATAATTTTATTGTTAAGTTTTCAGCAAACAGTTTTTGCTGTAAAGATCGTATATAACGTACAGAGACATCATCTATTTGTCCTTCTTTTCCTACAGCTGAGTAGAGTACATGTTTTGCCCAGATCAACCTGACCCCATAGTGCGGATGAGCCGGATGAGTGTCGTTTTCTTCGCAAGCACCGGTACAAGACTTTCCACCTGAAAATCGTTCTCTAACAATCGATACTACCAATCAGCCTCAAGCTATCGAGTTACTTAAAAGTTTGCATGCGAAACAATGAAGCGTAAACTGGCCAACTTGCCTGCTTGCTTCAACATTTTTGCGGTAGGAAGTTAAAAGTTATTTTACTCTAGCAAGCGCAATGAAGTTGTTCCTTTCAATAGAGTCGGAAAAATCTGCAAAAAGTGTAAAAGTTTATCGCAATTTGTGCAGGTCAAACGGTATGGCAAGGAAGGCGGAACATAATGAATGTACAGTTTTCTCCCGATAATGGTTAAAAAATAAGGTTACGTTGGCATATTCTCAACACACCCTTCGCTGCCCACCGTTGGCTTACACGTTCATCATTAGTTTGCGCGGCAAAAGAATTGAACACAAATCCGGTGCGCCACACCGCCCAATCTGTGTGTGTGTGTGTGTGTGTGACCCGGGAATGCCGGCACAACAATAGCTTTATGGCAAATGAAAGTTACAGAGTGGGTGTAACCGGCGAAAAGTAAGGAGGCTTCTTCAATATTTAGCATAAAGTTTCGGCTTTTTTTTTACGTGTGGCACTGTTTTGCTTCGCTCTTCGTTTTTTTTCAGGTTTTCATCCCTAAAGATGGTCTCGATTGTCTCGAACTGCCCTGCGGCAAAAATAAAATCGATCCGGTTCGGTTCCTTTTGGCTTGGGTTGGGGAAATTATAGAAGGAATAAAAATTCTTTAGGAAACGGAAAAGAATATATTCACAAAGCTCGATTCAATGAGCCGTAAGTGATTGTGGGACGGTGAATGGAACGTTGGATGATGAGGCTTTCTCGTTTACATCTTGGCCACACCGGGGAACAGTGATTGCCAATATTGTGGAGTAGAATGTGGAGAATGTTTATTGTATCGTGGCATCTCCTTAGAGTTATTTAACTTAACTTTTTTAACCAATAAATAATTTGAAAACCTCGTACAAAAAAGGCTTGCTTTCCTTGACGTTCTTCATTTAACAACAAAGCTTGATATAAATATTCTAACAAACATATTTAAAGCATCGACTGTATAATGGTTCATACCCTGACAAACCGGACATTCGAAGATTTACCGCACCGGTTGCAAGACGTTTCGAACGATGATGCCTATCACTGATCATGGATGGCATGGGAAGACATTGACACACCATAAACCATTGACTGTGTCTGGGAAATGTGTGTGTCCCTCCGCGAATTTCGCGTTTCACATGCTGTTTATCCCATGACTTCCACAGCAGGCACACGCAATAACCACCCGCTGGCTAGGCTGACAGAGCCCTCTGGAAGCATTTTATCATACGCTTGACGGCCGTCAAAATGCGTTCATCCTTGGCAGGCTGATGCCTCTATTTACCCGTCTCGCCACTTCACGCCAAAGATGCGTCACTTGACAGAGAGGAAATCGCTACGCTTTCGCCATTCATGAACCACAAAAGCCTTGCTGCCTTTAAATAGCCCAAAAATACTGAAAATGATATGAATATTTCAATGGCTGGTGCCGGCGCTTGGCAGCTGCTTTCAGGTTTCAAAGAAGAAGCGCTATAACGTGCAGGATCGACCTACGCGCTGGTCGCAAATCTATTGATGATGTGGTGAAAAGTTTGTGCGAAAGAGAGAGACCGTAATGCGATCGACGTTGCGACTACCCCACACAAACGATGTTTAATGATTTGGTGAAATCTTAGACACTTTTTCATTACAACTTTTACGCAAAAAAGCGCCTGTTTTCCTCGCGTTGTTTAATTGGGCCAACTTTTGCCAACTTGACTGTTGCGCGCCCTTTTAACGGTGCGAACGAATATCTCTTCCACTTGCTATCCCTTTTTCCACACATTTTATACTCTCTTTGCTTCCTGAGCTACTGTTGCCATTCGGCCCCAAATCGCATGACCATCCGACCAAGCACAAATGGGCAGAATCCAGTCGATGGCTGGTAGCTGGCGTTGCAGCACCGTCAAAGTCGGGAAAAACTTCCCAAAAAAGGAGCCAACACGTTACGTGGAACTGGCTGGAACGGCTATGTTGTCACAATTAAACCCCAATTAACTCTTGGTATTGTGACAGCCCCGAAACTGGCAGGACATGCTCGGTGAAGCATCATCCCTGGTGCGGGAACGGGGCGAAAAAAGGGTTCGGTTTAATTGGAAACGATTTGTTTTCATGGTCAACTAACTAAACTTGCTGCCACTGGTGGCTGTTGGTAAGAGCCAAAACCCCGGGCCCCGAGATAAGCATTCGGGTGAGCAAAATGATGAGCTTCCCCTTTTTATGGGTCTACGGAGACCGATGTTCCTACGCGGAAGACAGGTTCTGCTGATGGGCCGGTGTCGCAACTTGTTTAATTAACCGGTTGAATGGACGGAAGACAAGCGTTGGAGTTGTGGACGAAAAAAAAAAAGGTAAACTTGCAAACATTTGATAAAAGGCTGTCACCTCCTTTAACTTATCTTTTGGCGCTTGGCGTCAAGTTTGTGTCGAAAGCAGGTGGAAAGTTATTTATGGTTCACAGATCTTCAAATCGGTCGATGTCGATAGGGAAAGTATGAGAACTTGGAGCTGATTGAATTCCTTATCATTCCTGGGTAAAAGTAAATATCTACGCTTTGGAGTGTACTGCTATGTAAAAAATATGTAAAAAGGTGTATAAATAGCAGATTCGAAATGATTTTTATGATATATTTTTAATTTATATATTTTTTATTCCTTGAGGACATTCCTTGATAGTATTGCTTGAACGGTTGTTATAGCATTTTAATAACAATTGTAATAGCATTATAGGTCCGTAATCTATCCAACCTAAGATATAAATACTAATAACGGATTCTGTTTTCAAATAATTTTGTCCATAAGAAGTCATAAATTGTAAGAAAATATCTATCGATCAGCCCTCCAGCTTCACCATTGATAACGTTATTTTTGCTGTTCTCCTTTACAGTGTTTTCTAATAAGAAAAATACGCACTTGAATGAATGGAAGATGATTGATTTTAGATGATTTTTCCTTCCCATGCTCATGAATGAAGTGCAATTGTACCGCTTCTGACGTAATCATTGACCAATTTACAGCACTAGGATTCACAGATGTTAGATTTCTGATCTGTCCCTGTACATCTACATCAAGTATCCGGCAGTCGGCAGTCTGGTGGTTGGAATTGGAAACGAAAATAAGATTACTACCGACACAAAGGCAGTGCGCACGAGCTATTGGTGCCATTTTTCATCACTCCTGCGTGACGATTCCGCATACCGGCGAGGGCAGTGGCCCATCTGTCCGCGGGTGGATGTGTGATAACTTCATTGCTTGGCGTATGTTGATTTATCATTTCGTCGATACGCCGGTTGCCGAGATGCCTGTAAAGTTTTTGCTCGATAAAAAAATAAGGAAACCATTTCCTGGCATCGCTATTCCGCCTTCTTACAGCACTTTCTTACAGACCCGCAGCATTAACGAAACAACTGACTGTGATCATTCTGGAAGACGATACATTTTCCCGATCCGTCCCCAGCCCGCGATACTGGTCTCAAGTGCGGCTGTCTCGACAAAAAGTCATGGTTTTGAACACGAAACGCCACACAATATTGGACGGAGGGCAATGTGTAAGCAATTTTCAGCCAAAAGCGCCGTTACGTGCTACACTACTGGGTTCGTGATGTGGAAGCGAGTGTTTATGGAGAATCGAATTAAAAGCAATTTAATTTCCTTCCACCGAAATGTCGCTGCCGTGGGCATGGAGGGTGCCATTTTAAAGCCTGCCGGTGCTGTAATGGAGCCGTGAATCGATACTCGGAAGTAGAGACACAGAACAAAGGGCACGCGCGGGGTATTATATGGGACATATTACGTCCGATTTGCAGAAATGTACACACTTGTAAGTGCCCGTTTCGAACGCACAGCATCCGAACTGATGAAGTATGATTTATTCAATTAATTAGTTACTGATTGGATTTTCGAAGCAGAACATGGTTCGGGCTGATAAACTGACGCGTTGTAGCTAGTCATGTAACAACGACGGCAGCAACAGGTTTCAGCAGCAAAAAGACAGTATCCTGCGATTAACTTAATCACTTAAAGAATTTGGAGATAATAGAAGAAGACATTAAGAAACGTCTGAGCTCTTTATTTGCAGTAGAATATGTGAAAAAGTATTTTTTAAATAAGTAACAGGGTTCGGCTGATCGTTGGGAATCTATGAAAACTCGTATATCAATTTCAGTTTACATTTGGCAGCTACTAGAAAAGAAAATTATCAGTTTTATAGGTTATTTAAGTCAGAAAACATGCTTCTGCTCATATACAACAATGCCGAATTTAAGATACACATATTACAGCATTACATACAGCTACACTGTCCACCTGAACAAAACAATTGTCGCTTCGACATACACAATAGAATTTTTATTTAAGTTTTTGTTTGGTCAAATTTTTATACTAAAACAGTTTTTTAATGCTCTTGAGCGTTTTTTTCCCTTAAAAAATGTATTAGATAAACAATAAAAATAAAATATGTTTTTTATCCGATAAACCTTGCAAAGCAAAGTAAAGATATTGACAAAAAATTCTTTCTAGAATACTTCACGCTTTCAACACCTTTATGACCACAGTTTATGGCAGCCCGTTCGAAACCCTTACCTTTGAAACCACCTAGCTTCAACCGAGCTAAAGAACTTTTTACTGGTTCTTCCTATTTTCCAATCTTGTACATTTTTGTGGTTTATTTTTTTCACCGCGAATCGTCGTCCGTGGATGCTGTGGAACCGTTGTCGTACGATATTTGCTCCAAAATTGTATAAGAAAAATACATCTTGTGGAGGATCGGAAACAATGCAATTTAAGCTAAATCCCTTGCCAATGTTGTTCGATTAACATCTTGCGATTGGGAAAAAATTTGACAAAAATGGAATTATTGTATAAATCGCTACATCACAGCGTCTCTGATTTTAATTGAAATATTTCTTGAGTTTATAGATAAAATTGGCTCAAATTTTGTCTACCGATTGTAAAAAACTAGAACAAAAACAGAATTCCCTTTTCTGCTACACAGAAATGAAGATTTGTAGGCGATAAGCATCGATCGTTCACGTTACAGTGTACGTGCTGTGTTTAAAATGGGTCCGATGATGTTCACTAATCGAACCCAATTGAGAGCATTCAAACAGCAGAGCGCATTTGTCATGGTTAGTGTCAGCAGCAGGGTGTGCTGGGTGACAAATCATACCAAAACCACACAAACCTCATAACTCAAACAAGCCAGCAACCTTTCTGGCAGAGATCATGTTCTCACCATTCCCTTTTTTTTCTCCGTTTGTGCAGGAAACCAACCGGTGGTGTTTGTCTAGCAAATGTGTGTCGTGCCATCCTCAAACAATGAAACGTAGCAGCAGCAGCAGTCAAACTTTGGAATCAAATGCAATCGAAGGAAATTTGTCTCCTTAAGTATTACGAGCGTTCGTGACCAAGAAAGTTAGCCGTCCGTGTTCGCAAGCAGATGCGTTTGTTTTGGAATGCTGTTTTTTTCTTTTTGGTCCTTCTTTAGAACTTTCTTCTTAAATCAACTCGAAGTCCTTCAAGTTCAGTAGGACAGAAGGTTCAAAATTCAATGTACTTCCTGGAAGTAGAAATTTTCATTTGAAGTGGAACCATTCCTGCTGGCTACGGTCTGGACGCGAAACTGCTTCTTGGTACAAATGTGGACGAAATGGACCAACGAATGTACAGCAGAGAAGAGGATTTAGCTTTTGAAAAGCGTATGCTTGTTTTGGTTTTTTAGAGTTTTTTTTTGGGGTTTTCATTCTTTCACCATATTCTGTGACTTTATTAACATTCATAAAAAAACTTGGTTGGTTTGAGGTTGCATGTTGATCTTTTAGGTTTAAAGCTTTTTATCGATCACTTTTCATCCACAAAGACACACATTTTATGCTGTAGATTTTTTTCAGTACAGTACAATTCAGGACAGTAGCCGTAAACGTAATTTAAAGTTCTTTCAAAGTTTGTTCTTCGTATTAAACATCTAACTAGATGCTATTCATCTTCAAAAAGCTTATCGATTGACAGCACGTGTCGGCAGCGGAATGTGACTCCATCAAAAGCCTGTGCATGAAAACTCACTATTTGCTCACCACACCTTGCATGCATGCATTCAATCGAAGCGATGATGATGAAACACATGCATTATGAATTCCCATCATCTTAATCCACTTGTACATCGCTGCGAATTGAAGTGCACACCACGGTGCTTCATCTTGGGAATGCACGGCAATGACAGGAACGAGTGAAGGACGACAACTGGATCGCACCAAAAACGTTTGCTTATGTGTTTTGGAGCGTGTGTTAAAACTTCTCCACATCCTTGCGCCCTTTAAGCATGTTGATTTTTGGATGCTGCATGGCGGAAGCGTCGGAAATGGATGCACATTCATCACCATCCGGTACGTAACCGTGGCTTCCCATTCGCGCAGGAAGCTGGCTTTTAGGCACCGTTTCCGGACCGTGTCAAACCGAAACGCTGCGAAACGAAGCATCTGCTTCTGCTGTGCGCCAAGCGGCTTTTCCGGTCTACATTAAAATGGTGTTGAAAATGGGTTTCATTGGCGGCACTGTCGAACGCTGTAAGGGATGAGTTTGCGTTGCTTTAAAACCGCAGGCGAGTACCGACGCAGGGCTCACCAGCAGCACCAGCGTTTCTTCGCGCTGGGAGTATTTGGATTTGGAAAATTAATTTGTGGCTTTTGTCGTTAGTTGTGGCCGATTGCGGCGTGAGGAAACCAGCCGGGAAGGATGAAAAGCAAGTTTTCTGACTGCAGCAAGTTCGTCAACAAAGCTTTGAGTTGAGGACCACCACCGCTAAGCAATTCGACCGAAGACCGATCGTTGTACGATCGCTATCTTTCATATGCATAGCCGGTGTGGTGGAAAAACCACAGACGCGTTACCCATCCGATACCGACATCGTTCATCTAGGCTGGTTTCCAACAGGAGACAGTTCGCAGATGGTACGGCCGGCACATGGAGAAATTAATATTTCAACCAGTTTCAAACTTGTCCGTGAAGCTCATCGCCCAAGCGGACGTTTTGTCCAATCATTGTTTACTGTTTCAAAGCATTTCTGATACGGTTAGTCTCTCGAGACGTGATAGACACTCTGAACGCTGGAGGTTAATAATGTCTTGGATCATCTACTTTGTCCAAACAGAATCTACGTTTGTATCGGTTGATTGCACTATTTCCACGGGACCATTTCTTGGCCATTAGCTTATTTGATTCAATTAGATTTATATCATTCAATGGACCGTTACTATTCTGGCTAAGGAACAACACATAAATAGCATTGGGCACACAATTGAGCATGAAAAAGATAAATGGGTTGCCGCTTTGCAACAAAATACGAAAGAAAAATAAAACATAATAATAATAGCTTATTAAACAAATTTGTCTGGTATTTTCTGAACAATATACTCAATACGAACCAGGCAGAATATAGAGCAAAAAATTTAAGGAAAAAAAAACGTATTATTATGGGGATAAAATTATAAATACACAAATTATGAATAAAAAATAAAGCGAAAAGAACAGCCAACGGTGGCAAGAGAAGCGGATGATTATTACAAGAATTAATCAAGGTTAGCATAGGCATCAATCAAGGTGGTACAGGCGACAGCGGCACCGGTCTTCAAACGGCAGGGGTTCAAATCCTGTCCGGACCGCTCCCTCCGTAGTCAGGACTGACTACCCAACTACGTGGTATCGACAGTCTAGTAAGCCATTCGATGCCCGGCGTGATCTTAGAAGGTCGTTAAGACAAGAAGAATCAAGGTTTTATATAAACGTGGTTTAATCTTGGGTGAAAAATTATTTAAAATTACAATTCAAACAAGGGAAAATAAATAGTATAATAAATAAACAAATCAACCGAGTATGCCCGGGATAAGGCAAAGAATAAGGAGGAAATGCCTTGGTATTGGTATAAGATCGTACAATTTATTCAACACAAGCGGTGTTGACAATACGGCACTCGACCGTTATAATCAATTGTAAATAAATAAATAAAAATATTTTATTTTCAATCGATTATGACGGTCCAATGCCGTATCGTCAACACCGCTTGTGTTGAAAAAAAAATTACAATCATATTGATAATAAATAAAAATAAATAAATAAATAATAAAATAGAGTAATTGATAATGATAAATAAATAAAAATAACTGATAGATTAGTAAATACTACTGTGCCCGAAAAATAAAGTGACTGCGTTTTTTCTTAAATGGTTTTTTTATTAGGCCACATGAAGGTCATCACCTTCGAAGTAATCCCCTTTCGATGCAATGCACCTCTTCCATCTCTTCTCCCACTGCTCGCGGCAGGTGGAAAACGTGGATGCGGGGATGTCCTTTAGTTCCGCCGACGCTACAGCTTCTATCTCCTCGATAGAGCCAAAACGGTGTCCCCGAAGCGTCCGTTTTAGCTTGTTGAACAGCCAGAAAACGGCTGGTGCCAAATCTGGCAAATACGGCGGTTGCGGAACAATATGGATGCCAGTAGTTACGGAAAACTCTCTCAAAATGATGACCGTATGAGAGGGCGCATTATCGTGGAGCAAAAACCAGCTGTTGTTTTTCCACAAATCTAGCCGCTTTCCGGCTTTGGAGATCCTCACACTTTCCGAAAGGTCTCGTATTATCAACCGACGATTGTTGGCCACCAAAACCTTGATTTGGACGATGTGGGCGTCGTCGGTCGAGGTTGATGGTTTCTCCGGACGGTTCGGGCCTCGTCTTCGACCTTCTCATGGCAATTGTTTAAATCACTGTACCATTTGTACACATTTTTCTTCGACATAGAGTCTTCCCCGAAAGGCTTTTTGTAACATCCGCAATGTTTCCGCTGCGTTTATTTCATTGCGCAAACAAATTCTGATACATGCGCGCTGCTCCACAAACTTGGACATGATCAATATGAACAAAAGCACTTGACGCAGCTCCAAAAACAAATTGTCACTCACTGGCTGGGTTGATGTTGTAACTTGAAACGTGGAAAAACTTTCAAAAACATACATATTGACAAACGAAAAATAAAAACAAGGGCCGGGGCTTCTTTTGACGTGCGAAATTTGACATCCAATGTCACCTTACTTTTCGGATACAGTAGTACATAAATCGATTTTTTAACACATACTGCAACTTCCAAAATGATATAGTGCAATGGTGACAATAATGAAAATGAAAGCTTGCAAAAAATATAAAGAATCTGGTTATGGGGGATCTATTACGATAGCGGTGCCGGTCTTCAAACTGCAGAACCGAGGAGTTAATCCTATCCAAGACATTCCCCCTCGAGATGAGGACTGTCTTTTCAACTAAAAATTATCAACAAGCCTCGTAAGCCATTTAATAGCCGGTGTGCCCAAGCAGGATGCTAACCCAAGCAGATGAAGACATCATAAAAAAGAACGGGACAGAAAATTATCCAAACACTTCTTGAACACATCCATATTGCATATGAGACTTCATTTCACCTCCTAACACACGCTCTCATAAACAACCTGTCGTTACTCTCTGAAACTTTAAACTGGATGAAAACCCAAAATTATGAATCTATTAGTGAACCTTGTTTGCTCCTTTCAAAACAAAACTCAGCTCGACACCAAACACCGATTATATATTGCAACTGACCGCACGCAGTAAGGTTCATCGGTTGCAATAAAACTACTTCACAACCCAGTGCGCCATACTTATGACTAGCAGTCACATAATAAATCAAAACGACCAAAGCTAACCGGTGGGCAGGAGTGGCCCTTTTTCCAGGAATACTGCGTCCCTAAAATTAAACCATCAAAACCCATCACACCGAGAGCAAACTGCACTGCCACATACCCCTCCCCAAAGTGAGGTAATAAATATCCCAAACTGTTTCAAGCTTAACTTTCTCGACAGCCGGACCGAAAGCAGACGAAACGGCTTGCACCTCCGGTTGGAAAAGCATTTGCATGTTGGTGCTGTCCAACTGTCTGGCTTGCTACTCGCTGGCGAACGGCGAATGGAATTTATTGATGCTCTTCCCGAGAAACAGGTGGTTCAGGTTGGTGGCTACAATTCCGGGAGTCATGTAGCGTTGGTATGGATTCCGTTTTTCACTCACCACAGTCGATTTATGTTGCTACCATGAAGGATGAAGAAACCACGTGCCCTCCTGCGAAGCCACGTGCGTTTGTTGTTTTGTTAATTGGAAGTCAAATTGGCAGCAGCTTCCGGAGAGCTGCTGTGAAGCGTGGCCGAAAAAGATATCGATTCGGCTCATGGTGATTGTTTTGACGTTTTCTGACCTCAGCATGATACCGGCTTAGCCGTTTAGCAAATCATTACGCCTTGCCATGTACCGCGTTGAAATCGAAACTATCGTCTCTATCAACCAGAAGCGAAGTCACCAAACACGCCCCAACGGAATCCGTACGACATCGGCGTCATGATTGTCACGCACGCACGCCCGGTCCGGTACCGGGTCCGTGATAAATGAACCCTCATCAATCTACACTCTGCACGCTACCGAAAGGGCACCGTTTGGGAACCGTTTTATGCTCACCTTGCCACGTCCTCACCATCCACAACAAACGGAGCGAAGAGTTTTGGATGAAAATAAATCGCTTCATCGACTTTTCAGACCACAGCATCTCGAGACGGCAAACGATCCAGCACGACCCAGTGGGCCAGTAATCCCGTCGAAGGCATACACTTCAAACGAAATGTCAATGTCGTTGTGGATGGAGGGAGACGAGGTTGGTGGTTGTTGCCTGATTTTGGAGCGACGTTGTGATTGTGTTTTTGCGGGATTCTTCGGTAAAAGCATGAAACACCGAATATAACCAGGCAGTTGCTGGTAAGAATCAACACCAATTATTGTCTAAGCATTCCGAAAATAATTTTAAACATTTGAAGGTATTTCCATTCCAGCAAACCGTGAAGGTTATGCTCGGTCTAGATTAATCTTCTTCCAACCACAACCATCGTTGTCCAGTATCGGTTACTCGTCGCTAAAAGCATTACTCTTGTAACACGTAATGCCACCTGTTTGGCCCTTTACATCACCAGCGGCCAGGTTTACACAACAATAATAGTCACACGCTTACACGGTCGGCAGTCGGTCCTAAAACAGCTAGCCACAAATATCATGCAAGCTATATGTTTGGTTTGATGGTGAAGTCATTTACCTTACATACGCCCACATTTGGTGGGTTGAGTTTCAAATAAAAAGAAATCAATCAAGACATAGAAGAAAAATAGTTCCATTGACCGAGGAACTAACACGACACGTGCCATAGATGACGACGGTGCTCAAGCAGGTGTTGGCTAGCGTTGCTATGCGAATAAAATAATGCCGATCTTTAGACACCTTCCAGGCTTTTGGACACACACCTGGACTGGTCGAGTAACCGGCCGGAATGTAGACGTAATGATCTAGGTTTTGGTAACACAATCCTCCCAAATGGAGCATAATGGTGGACGTGACCGTATGGC